>NC_039259.1:16384723-17108505 GCF_003368295.1 Carassius auratus | reverse complement strand
GCGAAGATCTTGAGGTTTCGTTAAAGGGCGTGTCCATGGCGCCTGACAAATTTCGATGTTTCGCCATGAAATAGGATGTTTTAACTCAGGCATAAAATGTCCAATCTTCCCCAAACTTCACTTGTGTGATAAGAGTCCTGCCCTGAACACATCTGAAGGCCAATATTTCATTATAATGATAGCGCCACCTGCTGGCAACAGGAAGTGGCATATATGGAATAAACATTGATATATTCTAACTTATTTTATGAGTTTAAACGCATATTTCTCACTGTTCACCTATTAACTAAAGCCACTCCACTGCCGGTGAGCCCGGGTGCGAGGGCCCGTTCATCGCTGCTTGCAGCTTTATATTATTATTATTCTTCTTCTTCTTCTTCTCTTCTTCTCCGAATGAATCGCATTTTTGAGGGCTTTAACATGCTCAAAAAGTCATGAAACTTTGCACACTCGTCAACCTGGTGAAAATTTTCGTCTGATATAGGATTCAGAAGAGGGTGTGGCAAAATGGCTCGACAGCGCCACCTATACCAAGAAAATCAACAGCCTTCCAGCTATGTTTCACGTACATGCACGAAAATTGGCACACATATGTAACACACCAATACCTACAAAAAAGACTCTTGGAGCGAAATTCTAAACCCAACAGGAAGTCGGTTATTTTTAATATTATGAGCATATTTGTGTAATTTTGGTCATTTCCATGTGTTGTATTTTAACGAACTCCTCCTAGAGAGTTCTTCAAATCAACACCAAATTTGGTATGCCTAATCTAAAGGCCTTTGCGATGTTAAATTGCGAAGATCCTGACTTTTCGTTGAAGGGCGTGTCCGTGGCGGCCTGGCGAATTTCGATGATTCGCCATGAAAAATGAAGTTGCTATAACTCACACATACAATGTCCAATCTGCCCCAAACTTCACATGTTTGATGAGACTCCGAACCTGAACAGATTGACATGCCCATATTCAGTTATAGTCATAGCGCCACCTATTGGCAACAGGAAGTGACATATTTTTACGCTGCGACGAACTACTCCTAGAAATTTTATGACATCAATGTCTTTTTTGTGGTCAGTCTAATCTAAAGGCCTGTGCGATGTTCAGTTGTGAAGATCTTGAGTTTTCGTTAAAAGGCTTGTTCATGGCGCCGCGACGAAGTTCGATGTCTCGCCATGGGAATAAAAGATGTTATAACTCAGGCATAAAATGTCCGATCTTCCCCAAACTTCACATGTGTGATAAGAGTCCTGGCCTGAACAGATCTTCAGGCCAATATTCCACCGGGTGTGGCAGAATGGCTCTATAGCGCCACCTATACACTTTCAACGGAGTGCGCCTCGAGCTATGTTTCACGTACATGTACAAAAATTGGTACACACATGTAACACTCCAATACCTACAAAAAAGTCTCTTGGTACGAAATCCGGATCCCAACAGGAAGTCGGTTATTTTGAATTTTCCCTTCAAAATTGGTGTTGTTTTTGCCATTTTCAGGGGTTGTACTTTAACGAACTCCTCCTAGAGATTTATTCAGATCAACACCAAACTTGGTCAGTGTAATCTAAAGCCCTTTGCGATAATAAATTGCGAAGGACTTGAGGTTTCGTTAAAGGGCGGGTCCATGGCGGCCTGACAAATTTCGATGTTTCGCCATGAAAAAGGAAGTTGCTGTAACTCAGACATACAATGTCCAATCTGCCCCAAACTTCACATGTTGGATAAGACTCTGAACCTGAACAGATCTACATGCCATATTCAGTTATAGTCATAGCGCCACCTATTGGCAACAGGAAGTGACATATTTTACACTGCGACAAACTACTCCTAGAAATTTTATGACATCAATGTCTTTTTTGTGGTCAGTCTAATCTAAAGACCTGTGTGATGTTTAGTTGTGAAGATCTTGAGTTTTTGTTAAAAGGTGTGTCCATGGCGCCGTGATGAAGTTCGATGTCTCGCCATGGGAATAAAAGATGTTATAACTCAGGCATAAAATGTCCGATCTTGCCCAAACTTCACTTGTGTGATAAGGGTCCTGGCCTGAACAGATCTGAAGGCCAATATTCCATCGAGTGTGGCAAAATGGCTCGATAGCGCCACCTATACACTTTCAACGGAGTGCGTATACACTTTAAACGGAGTGCGCCTCGAGCTATGTTTCACGTACATGTACAAAAATCGGTACACACATGTAACACACCAATGTCTACAAAAAAGTCTCTTGGTACAAAATCCGAATCCCAACAGGAAGTCAGTTATTTGGAATTTTCTCTGCAAAATTAGTGTTGTTTTGGCCATTTTCAGGGGTTGGACTTTAACGAACTCCTCCTAGAGATTTATTCAGATCAACACCAAACTTGGTCAGTGTAATCTAAAGCCTTTTGCGATCTAAAATTGCGAAGATCTTGAGGTTTCGTTAAAGGGCGTGTCCATGGCGGCCTGACAAATTTCAATGTTTCGCCATGAAATAGGATGTTGTTGTAACTCAGGCATAAAATGTCCAATCCTCTCCAAACCTCACATGTTCGACAAAAGTCCTGCCCTGAACACATCTGAAGGCCAATATTCCACTATAATGATAGCGCCACCTGCTGGCAACAGGAAGATTGGCACATGTATGGAATAAACATTGATATATTCTACTTATATTTATGAGTTTAAACGCATATTTCTCACTGTTCACCTATTAACTAAAGCCACTCGCTGCCGGTGAGCCCGGGTGCGAGGGCCCGTTCATCGCTGCTTGCAGCTTTAATTAGGGCTCAAGCCTGGAGGGCGAGAGCCCTATTGTTTTCCTTAGGATTATTTGTTATTATTATTATTTTTCTTCAAGGTTTCGGGGGCTTTTGGGGCCCTTAACATGCTTAAAAAGTCTTGAAAATTGGCACACACATTGGAACCTGCGGCCATTAGGGCCGGGCAGAGACTGATACACGGGCGTGGCACAGGGGCTCTACAGCGCCCCCTGGAATACTGAGGGCCATATATCATACATACTTGCACGTAGACACACGAAACTCGGTACACATGTAGATCTCATCAAACCAAACAACTTTTGTACTGCATGTCATAGGCTCCGCCCAACAGGAAGTTGGATATTTAGGGTTTAGTATTCATATTTTTCGTCAAAGTTGTGGGGGCTTTTGGGGTCCTTAACATACTCAAAAACTCTTGAAAATTTGCGCACACTTTGGAATCTGTGGCCTTTAGGAGCCTGCAGAGGCTGGGACCCGGGCGTGGCACAGGGGCTCTATGGCGCCCCCTGGAACACAGTCATAAATGTTGATGTATAGCTCACACATACTTGCTCGTATTAATATGAAACTCAGTACACATATAGATCTCATCGTGCTGAACAACTTTCGTACTGCATGTCATTCGGCTCCGCCCAACAGGAAGTCAGCTATTTAGAGTTATGTAAAAAGCGCATGCTCTGGAATTTGAAATACTTGTCATAGGTTTTTTTGCCGATTGCCACCAAATTCGGTCAACATGATCTCAAGACATTGGGGATGAAAAATTGCCAGGGGATTTTTGATATCTCGAACGGTTTGCTCGTGGCGAGGTGTTGAAATTATGGCGAGAAATGAGAAACAGGAAGTGTCTAATACCATCCACATACATTTCCTGATTTTAATCAAACTGCATCAGATTATTCGTTGTATGATGTCGATCGCATATATGTGACTATTAGGAGTCAAAGTTATAGCGCCACCAACTGGCAGCAGGAAGTGTGTCATTTTCAAAATGATTTGAATTCAGCATCTTATTTTTACTCGATTTGCTTCAAACTTCATCAGAATAATGTTAAAACACAGCCGATATAAATCTGCTGGGGGGATATTGATATCTAAAAATATTGTTGCCGTGGCAACATGTTAAACTGGAATACTTCTCAGGTGATTTTGAGGCATATAACATGCTTAGAATTTCATCAAACTCAGAACACATATCAGTATTTATGATAACTAGACACTGGCAAAAGTTCATAAGAGGGCGTGGAAGAGGCACTCTATAGCGCCACCTTTTGTCAAAAGTGGCGGGGTTAGTTTTAGCTACAGACACCAAACTCGGTACAAAAATTTTTCTTATCAAGACGGACAACTTTCTAATTCACAGTCATCAGCTACGATCAACAGGAAGTCAGCTATTTTGATTTGAATGTGGATTTTTTTTTACATTTAGCTGTGAATTAATGCATACTGCTCAGAGGAGAGTAACACTATACACACCAAACTTTGTCTACATGATGCCAAAACATTTTAAACAACTTAAATTGCCAATGGATTTTGGATAGCTTAAACGGTTTTGTCGTGGTGATTTTTTTTAAATGACAGTAAAAATGGAATTATTAATTTTCCTGCATTTTTAAATTCCAAACACTTCAAAACCTTTTTTCGTACAGAAAAAAAGTCATTCTGAGTAAATATGGATAGTTTCACGACTTTACAACACTGTATGGATAACAGAAAATTAAAAAACTGTCAGACATCTCATCTCACTCTGTCCCTCTGTTTGAGTATATGTGCTTCAGACTTCCATTGTCTGAGAGAAATAGCGCCCCTACAGGTTCAATTCCCGGACTTTTACTTTCACTTTTAAATCGGTTAAAAATACAAATAAATACTTAGATTTAATTCACACTGACAAGCTAAACCAACATATCTGATTATTACCGGTTCAGGGCTCATGGATAAATTATTTCTGGCCAGAGATACGTGAGAAATAGGAGAGATGAATCACCGCTGTGACCACGAGCGTCTGGAGTAAAGAGCTCAGAAAAAACGAATTTATTCCTGTTTTAAAGCTTTTAAAAATAAATTATTACAGCGATATCACACAATCAACCAATTAGAACACACCAAGAGCTAAATTCAGATGTTTTTGAACTGTTTGTGTGAAAATGAATTATTTGCGGCTGCCTATCTGAAACCACCGCCTCCGATCAGCGCGTACAGTGTCGAGCTCAAAACAAACGAATTTATTCTTGTTTAAGAGCTTTTTTAAATAAAATATTACCACAAATGCACACAATAAACCCATTGTAACACTACAAGAGCTAAATGCAGGTGTTTGTGACCCGTTTAAGTGTGCAAGACTATTTGAAAGCGCGACTGGCAGAATAACATATATCTCTCGAGCTGCAGGATTCTGCCTTTCGTCGTACGAACGAACACATCACGGACAAGATTATTTCAAAATACATAATAGCTTGGCAACTATAAACGAAAACAGCCACGTGAACATAAACTGTTGAGAAATAAATCTGAAATGGATCTACTGGATTTTAATATTAAGTGACCGCATATACCAGCTGCTTCTGTCTTCAATTTTGATCCATATAAAAAATGAAACTCATTCATCTTGGCTGCTTTTTTTAATGTGTGTACGTATTTATTTATTTATTTATTTATTTATTTATTTATTTATTTATTTATTATTTTGCTCTAACAAGAATTAATCTATATTTAATTAAATCAATTACATTTTATTTTACATTTGATTTGTCCATTTCTGCATCTAAACGCCTAAAAACCTAAAACATGCTCTATTATACTATTGTTAGCAATTTCTTTATCGTCCAATTTATCTGGTGTACACTTTTATTTTCATAATAAACTTGTTTGTTAGATTATACACAGTTACAGTGGTCTATAATAAATATTGACAGGTTTTATTCAAGCTGTTTAGAATGATTGCAGTAGGCAAATGTTTTGAAATGTAAATAAAATAAAAAAATAAATAAATAAATAAAAAACATTGGAAAAGAATAACTGTTGTACATTTTTATACATTTTGTATAATTTCATAGTTTATGCATTATAGTTATAAAAACAAATAAATTTAGCCACTCACATAAAATCTTATAGGCCTTATCCTTTTCTGACAGTTTTAGGGATTTTTAAAAATCCTAAAAAACCTTATTTGTGCTGCAAATAATAATTTCAAACTCAAACAGTAAATATTCAGTTCATGCTTTATAAAGCCTTGTCCCAATATTAATAGTCAGTAGTAAGCAGTTTATAAATACAGCTATAAAAAGCTTGTTCTTGGGTTATAAGCACATTTATTAAAAAGGAGAGTAAAGGGTCAGTTATCTTCCTATGAAAAATAAAAAAACAAAAAAAAAACAAACAACAACACAGATTGATACAGAACTCAGAAATTTTATTGTGGATTTATGATAAAATCAGCCTGTAAATGAATTCATACTCCTCCAAGAAGACACAAGTTCACAGCAAACTTTTTTAACATGAAGCTAATATACTGAAGATGTTAAATTGCGAATGGGTTTAGGATAGCTTAAATGGTGTGGCCATAGCGATTTATTAAAGTAACATAAAAAAATACAATCGTTATTTTACTATATCTTTAAAATTTTTCATTCCAACTCTTCATAATTTTTTATATACGTAGAAGTCATCATTTGAAGGAAGCACAGTAAGTTTCATAGCTTTATCATTTTCAAGAGCCAGCATAAAATTAAAACTATCATAACTTATAAATCAAGCTTGCAATTCTTAGTTCCAATAATGACCACCAGATGGAGCTATAGGATTACTTTTAAATAATTATTGTAAAACAAGTATGATTTAAATCATTTATAGAAATCTTTCAAAGAAAAATAATATGTATTTTATGTATTTTACTGATAAAATGACCCTCACTTAATTAGAATAACAAGCTGAAGTATTGTGAACTGTATATTAAGAATAATTCTTTATAAGCTTTATGGACAGATACGTTTTGAGTGACTCTTGAAGGTTCAGCACCACATCCTCTTTTACCACTGTTTAAAGAATTTATCTTACAGAACAGGTGTGAATGAATTTTGGATAGCTTGAATGATTTTGCGTGGTGATTTTTTGAAATAACAGTAAAAAAGTAACCAGTAAATGTCTTTTATTTTTTTAAAGTGCAGCTTCTAAACACTTCAAAAAAATGTACACATAGCAGACAAGTCATTCTGAGGAAATATGCATAGTTCCATGACTATACAACATTATATGGATGATAGAAAATTAAAAAACTATCATACATCTGATGTCACTCTGTCCCTCTGTCACTGTGGTTAATGTGTGTGTGTGTGTGTGTGTTTGTGTGTGTGTTAAGTGAATTAGGTGTGAAACTATCAGGGAGCATTTAGTCTCCAGCGCCAACATTTTACAGAACTGCCACTTTCCTGGAGTCTCAGAATTACTCGGTGTCAGGTTCTGAGAGATCTAAGATTCCAAAAAATGATTTGATTAGAATACCATGAAGTATTGTGAAATACTATATATTAAGACTTTATATATAGGCTTAATTAACAGATTAGAGTGACTCGTGAAGGACCAGCACCACCTCCTCTTGTCCGATGGTTTGAGGAATATATCTTCCAGAATCCGGGATTAAGATTTAGGAGCTCATTTTTATTCCACCTCCTTTCCTCAAAGTCTGTCTTGCAGAATTGACTAAAAATTAATCTTCACATTAATTCCTAATTATTTTGCAATTCTTTTTGTCAGTTCTTCTTGACCTGTTTTTCTCTTCCAGCTTTCCTGGACTATTGTATAGCACTCATAAATGATTAAATAAAAAATAATGGTAGTTATTAAGATTGATATGGTTTGGAATTGGTAAAATGTGCTTGGAAAAAAATCACAATAAAACAATGTTTTAATGTTTAATTTGGAATATTAACTGACATGAATGAATGCTATATAAATATTGTTCATGTTAACATAATGTTTATAAATGAAATCTTATTGTAAAGTGTTACTAAAGTTATATATATATATATATATATTGTTCTGTGAATGTGATTTTAAAGTCTAGATGATTCGGATTAACCCTTTAACTGCCATATCATTTAAAACCTCACTGCCAGAGGGATATTGTGAATGCATGTGCCCGCTGGGCACAGTTTACCTGATGCCACCGGGGTGGCGATGGCATTGGTGGCTTGAGCCCGCCATCGCTGCTTGCAGCTATATTTATTATTATTCTTCTTCTTCTTCTTCTCCCGAATGAATCGCATTTTTGAGGGCTTTAACATGCTCAAAAAGTCATGAAACTTTGCACACTCGTCAAACCTGGTGAAAATTTTCGTCTGATATAGGATTCAGAAGAGGGTGTGGCAAAATGGCTCGACAGCGCCACCTATACCAAGAAAATCAACAGCCTTCCAGCTATGTTTCACGTACATGCACGAAAATTGGCACACATATGTAACACACCAATACCTACAAAAAAGACTCTTGGAGCGAAATTCTAAACCCAACAGGAAATCGGTTATTTTTAATATTATGAGCATATTTTGTGTAATTTTGGTCATTTCCATGTGTTGTATTTTAACGAACTCCTCCTAGAGAGTTCTTCAAATCAACACCAAATTTGGTAAGCCTAATCTAAAGGCCTTTGCGATGTAAAATTGCGAAGATCCTGACTTTTCGTTGAAGGGCGTGTCCGTGGCGGCCTGGCGAATTTCGATGATTCGCCATGAAAAATGAAGTTGCTATAACTCACACATACAATGACCAATCTGCCCCAAACTTCACATGTTTGATGAGACTCCGAACCTGAACAGATTGACATGCCCATATTCAGTTATAGTCATAGCGCCACCTATTGGCAACAGGAAGTGACATATTTTATGCTGCGACGAACTACTCCTAGAAATTTTATGACATCAATGTCTTTTTTGTGGTCAGTCTAATCTAAAGGCCTGTGCGATGTTCAGTTGTGAAGATCTTGAGTTTTCGTTAAAAGGCTTGTTCATGGCGCCGTGATGAAGTTCGATGTCTCGCCATGCGAATAAAAGATGTTATAACTCAGGCATAAGATGTCCTATCTTCCCCAAACTTCACATGTGTGATAAGAGTCCTGGCCTGAACAGATCTTCAGGCCAATATTCCACCGGGTGTGGCAAAATGGCTCTATAGCGCCACCTATACACTTTCAACGGAGTGCGCCTCGAGCTATGTTTCACGTACATGTACAAAAATTGGTACACACATGTAACACTCCAATACCTACAAAAAAGTCTCTTGGTACGAAATCCGGATCCCAACAGGAAGTCGGTTATTTTGAATTTTCCCTTCAAAATTGCTGTTGTTTTTGCCATTTTCAGGGGTTGTACTTTAACGAACTCCTCCTAGAGATTTATTCAGATCAACATCAAACTTGGTCAGTGTAATCTAAAGCCCTTTGCGATAATAAATTGCGAAGGACTTGAGGTTTCGTTAAAGGGCGGGTCCATGGCGGCCTGAAAAATTTCGATGTTTCGCCATGAAAAAGGAAGTTGCTGTAACTCAGACATACAATGTCCAATCTGCCCCAAACTTCACATGTTGGATAAGACTCTTGACCTGAACAGATCTACATGCCAATATTCAGTTATAGTAATAGTGCCACCTATTGGCAACAGGAAGTTACATATTTTACACTGCGACAAACTACTCCTAGAAATTTTATGACATCAATGTCTTTTTTGTGGTCAGTCTAATCTAAAGACCTGTGTGATGTTTAGTTGTGAAGATCTTGAGTTTTTGTTAAAAGGTGTGTCCATGGCGCCGTGATGAAGTTCAATGTCTCGCCATGGGAATAAAAGATGTTATAACTCAGGCATAAAATGTCCGATCTTGCCCAAACTTCACTTGTGTGATAAGGGTCCTGGCCTGAACAGATCTGAAGGCCAATATTCCATCGAGTGTGGCAAAATGGCTCAATAGCACCACCTATACACTTTCAACGGAGTGCGTATACACTTTAAACGGAGTGCGCCTTGAGCTATGTTTCACGTACATGTACAAGAATCGGTACACACATGTAACACACCAATATCTACGAAAAAGTCTCTTGGTACGAAGTCCGAATCCCAACAGGAAGTCAGTTATTTTGAATTTTCCCTTCAAAATTGCTGTTGTTTTGGCCATTTTCAGGGGTTGTACTTTAACGAACTCCTCCTAGATATTTATTCAGATCAACACCAAACTTGGTCCGTGTAATCTAAATCCTTTTGCGATCTTAAATTGCGAAGATCTTGAGGTTTCGTTAAAGGGCGTGTCCATGGCGGCCTGACAAATTTCATTGTTTCGCCATGAAATAGGATGTTGTTGTAACTCAGGCATAAAGTGTCCAATCCTCCCCAAACCTCACATGTTCGATAAAAGTCCTGCCCTGAACACATCTGAAGGCCAATATTCCATTATAATGATAGCGCCACCTGCTGGCAACAGGAAGATTGGCACATATATGGAATAAACATTGATATATTCTACTTATATTTATGAGTTTAAACGCATATTTCTCACCGTTCACCTATTAACTAAAGCCACTCGCTGCCGGTGAGCCCGGGTGCGAGGGCCCGTTCATCGCTGCTTGCAGCTTTAATTTTTAAATATTATTTATAGCATCTCTATGTCGAGATCATGACTTAAAATGACTTCATTTATATAAATAATAGACAGAATTCTCTTGAAGATTTGTTTTATTATTACTCTTAGTAATAGTTTTATCATTGAGGTTTAATAATTACAGCAAAAATGGAGCACTGTGAATGTTGGGTTTTCTCTTCACACTAGGTGGCACTGTGGAGTCATTCTGTGATTTTATCTCGACCTGTTTATTTCTCTGCCCACTAAGGTCATCACAGAGCTATAGAGGTTCATTCATACTTTTTATTGTACATTTGCTGTGACCTGATGTTCAGTGTAATACTGAAGTCTGCCCAAGGGCAAAAAGATATACAGGCAACCCAGCAAGCGAACAAACAACTAGCATGTACTTCCCGCCCCCTCATTCAGGAACGTTAGCATGACACAGCAGGGCTCCGTCTCTCTGATAGAAGGTTTCTTCACATTCCACTTTCATTCACTTTTAATTGGTGCTGTCTCCGGGTGGGACGGGGGGAGCCACTCTTGTTTAGCCCTGTCACAGAGTTGCAGCACAGCACGCTGTGCTCATTTCCCACACAACACACTTTCAATTAGTGGCCTGCCTTTCATAGCATGGAGAGGAGGCAAGAGCACTAACAAGTAGCCTGCTAGCTAATGAGTAAGCGCGGAAATGCAGTGACATGTGAAGGAGATGCCCATGAGACATCAGTTGCACAAACTTAATAGGACATTGACAGGATGCTGGGCAAAGCAAAATCGGTGTATTGTAATGGTATATCTACATTTAGTTATAGTGACAGATTCATAGGGTTCATGGTAATAGTAGAACATGACAAATGTACACTATGTAAATGTGAAAGGGCCTGATTCTAAGATGCAATCATTTTCAGTGTGCTTAAGTTGGTTTACATCACCTGAAATCTGATTTTAACAGCAGTCTAATTAAAGCTGTATTAAATGTGCTATTAAATGTATGTTAATGATGTACATTTGAATTAAAATCAAATTAAATTATATGCATATAAAATAATTTATAAAAACATTTCAATATTATGGCCATTACCATGTTGAGATCACATGACCAGCCAAATATAACATTTATGTCAATTATACACAAAATATATCTAAAAGCACCACATACAAATAATACAATTAAATATATAGATTATATATGCATACACAAATATATATGAAAATCAAATATATGTATAAAATAAAAAATGGTGCATTAAATTTTTTACACAATATATTTAAAAGCAGCACAACAACCTAATCAAATATAATAATTACAAATAATTATTGTATGTACACACATACACAAAATAAATATTTATAAAAATGTATATTAAAATGAAATATTTTATGTGTGTATTTTATAACATTTTATAGTCATTATCATGCTGAGATTACATGACCAGCCAAAAAGAACAACATTTATTTTTAATTACACAACTGTAAAAAAAAAAACAACAACAAAAAAACACACACCATGCCTTTATCTATATAAAAGTACATACAGAATCCTATATATCTAAAAGCAGCAGATCAAATGTTATATTATCTAATTTACACAGATGCTTCAGAGTTCAAGGAGAACAAGGCACCACATTTAATTCTTTTCTTAAAGCCGCAGGGGGCAAAAAATATTTTATTTTAGAAATAAAAATGTATTGTGGCATTCTGACTGAATAACTGCAGATATGATTAACCAAGATGTGACAGTCTAACCAGAAGCATGGCTTGAAGTGCGGCTAATCGTAAAGAAATCAGAAAATAAAAAAAGCGATTACTCTGTAAAGTGTCTTGCCTAGAGACATTTCATTATTTAATTAAACTCAGAGCCTCCTTCCGTGTCTCTTTTGGTGCTTACAGGCACACAGATGTTTTCAGACATGTCCTCATTACTGTTTTAGTTTTCAATGATTTGTTGTTGGATATGGGATCACTGATAAAAGGGTAGCGCACCATTTAAAGCGAGGTTTCCCTGACCTCATCCAGGAAAAGCTGTGAAACTGGTGGACATATTTCTGATGTTTCAGCTTTAATTACAGCCCACTGAAATGCACAGAGTAAAAATGACATGATACAACACTATGAGTAAACAGGGAGACGTTTGTAACTTCAAAAGGGCTCTGATCATACTGGATGCTCCAATGAAGCATCATCGGCTTGCGTATGTTGTCAGTAGCTAGAATTTGTTCATGAAAGACAAAAGAGGTTAAAAAAAAAAGAAACAATCCGACATGCCAAATTCCGACCAGCAACAGCTCTGCTAACAGTATTATTCAGACAGGCTCATCAGATAAAATGTTTGCTTATTGCATCTGTGCCAGAAGCACGGAGAGCATTTAAAAACATGTCAAAAAATGAATTAGAGAGAATATAAGAACATTGTGGGTGTTATGAGAGCTTTAGCTTGGCCCAATTTAAGGATCTTCCTTCGCCATGGAAAACCACACGCCACAAGTTTTTTTCACATGCCTTTTCCCTGTGTTGATTTATATGGGTGTGAGGGTGGATATAGATTCAGAAGCTTAAAAAAAGCAGACCTGCATGCAGGCATTTCCTCCTTCAGGGGTTACACTGTTTTTAAGATGTGGCTGTCTTGGAAGTACGGTGCTGCGTATGTACTACAATGTATGTTTAAGGGTTTTAGATATCTATGGATGTCAGAAGAGAACATATGGCTATTCACAAAAGGGATTTTGGATGATCTCTCTTTGGATGGGAATACTTCAGTGCTGGTGAAATGACTTGCAAACAAAAAGGCACATAAATGCTTTATGCCTTCTGGGCTGTCAGCCTTGAAAAGAGACAAAATAGAGTTCTCATCAGTGCAATCATTTGCTTGCTCTTAGTGCTGTTTGAGTGTAATTAAGGGGCAATAATGGAGACAAACTGTTCTGTGAGATGCCCAAAGCCTTAATGGCAGTCAAACTACTGTTTATGGAGATCTTTTATTCCATATCCGTAGGGGCAAAGTCATTGCAGGTTAAAAGACTGTTGTCCATGCACACAATGCTATTTATCAATTCAAAAGAAGCCTGACACAACATATGCTCAGGGTAAAACTACTGAAGCAGAGAATTCATCATAGAAAGGACACATTGCCTGTCTCCTCTCAGCAGCTAGTCTGGGATTTAGATAGACTGAATGCACTTGGCTGGTGAGAAACAATAGTGTATGCTTGACACTGGTCGTAGTTCAGACTTTAAGCGGATTCGAGCACAGAACACTGCGTGAATGCAAAAGCACAGCATGCCAAATGTCTGATATCTTCTGATGAAGTCTTACAAATTTGGTTGCAAGGGTTTCTGGGGCAGAACTGTCTTCTCTCTAATGAGCGTTTGCTAAATGAAGACTCATTAATCTCTGCTCAAACAACAATGCAATTTTTTTCTTCCTGTCTCTTACTGAGTAGAGTTAACTCAGAGTTAAGTTGGCAGATTCTGCTCAACTTCATGGCTCTGCTTCTGATCTATTGTTATTAATTGTTTATTTGGGATTCATGCCACTATTCAATAAGTCTCAAATCCTTCCCAGAGTCTTCCCAGAGCACACTTCTCTAGCCAAGAGTAAACAAAACAAAAAGACACAAATCCATTTTCTGAATATGACAGAATGTATTTGTATCTATATCCTACTAAAAAAAGAGAAAGAGATAGATAGAGAGAGAGAGAGAGAGAGAGAGAGAGAGAGAGAGAGAGAGAGAGAGAGAGAGAGAGAGAGAGAGAGAGAGAGAGAGATGTTGATTTAATTTTCCAATAAAGCTATTGTAATTCAAGTCTGTTTGGTCCTGTGAATAAAAATAAAATGCCAACTGATAATTATTAAGGACACAGGGAACTCCAAGCTTAAAAAAGAAGAAAAATATATATAGTTATAACTGTCATTTTATAAGTATTCTAAATATTGTTTTACGTTTATGCTCTAAGTATAGTAATATTGCAGGGAAATTATCACAAATCAATAACAACAAATAAAGGCAGCAATCAGAAAAAGACCAGATGTATGCCAGATGAAATACTATATATATATAAGCTTTCATCTATAAGCTTAATCAGTAGAGCACTTGACCAAAACAGTGTAAAAGATTATAAGTAAATTTAGATGCACCATTTGTGCACATTTATATTCAGTTTTCTCAAATACAATATCAGCTGCTCTCTATTCAGGGACTTCATCCTTCGAAGGACACAGACTTGAAAGGCTATTTCTTTGAAGGTTACAAAGGTCACACTTAGTGTTACATGGGATGGCCTAGCCTGTGGAGGGTTACTGTTGCCGCGTATGACAGCTTCTTTTTTTATGAGCATCAGTAATGTTTGTATTTGACTTTCTTAGAAGTTATATTCAACCACCTGAAAACAAAACAGGATTCAAGCTAAATATACATAATTATATCGAAACATACTCACCTTGGACCATTTAAGTGCCTAATAAAAAGTATCAACCACATTGAAATTATATCTTAGTAAGGTATTACACAGTATTACAATTATAACATTTATTTTATTTATTTATTTTTTTTACATTTGTATTGTTAGACATTTGAGCAAGTAGAGTAACTTACATTTAAAATGTAAATTCTCATTTTCTCTCTTAAGAAAAATGGTATCTCACCAGTGTACAATGAATCTTGGGATAGTCTGGGCCAGTTAGGATTCATTTGTTGCATCCTTTAAGGCCCAGGAAACAAAGGATGTGGGTTAGTTCACTCAGAAATAAAAATTACACCATGTTTTAATCACCATCAAGACATTCTAGGTATATATTTAGTATAATATTATAATATATTTATACATTGTATTCACCCCCTAGAGCCGTGTGATGCACATTTTATTATGGATGCACTTGCTTTATTTAACTACTTTTGGACTGTTGAGCAAAAACACTCTTCTACCCCCATTCTAACACTTGGAAGAGCCAGCACAATTTTTTATATAACTCTGATTGGATTCTTCTGAAAGGAGAAAGTCATATACTTTTAGGACTCCTTGAGTGCGAGTAAAACATTGTGTGATTTTTTTAATTTTTGGGAGTACTAACCCTTTAAGGAGCCTTTGAAATGGGACAGTCTTTGTCACACTGCTGTTACACGTTCAGTCTTCGAATGCAGTCTTCGAAGGATGCAGCCTCTGTATTGGGACACAGCTAGACTCATTCTAATGGGTTCTATTGTTTTTTTTTGTCACAATGTGAGCTGTTTTCAGTTGTGTTCAAGCTGTAATTTTGCTCTACTGTAAAAGTTGACATAACTAAAAAAAAAATAAAAAAAACATCAAAGAAGAGATGTTATTTCAAAACAGTGATATTTATGACATCAATACAATTAGGATCAATAGAGTGACAGAACTTTGTTGAAAAAAAAAAAAAAAACATATACTAAATAAACATTAGTGTAGAATAACCATTAAAGGTTCATATAGCCAAACACAGCTCAATATATAATTTATTTAAAATTAATAATATAATAATGTAATTATGAGTAATTATGAGTATGTCAGGACAATAAGCAATGACACTGACCTTCAGCATGCTAGTCTAATATTTCAATGCTCATCTATTGTTTCATCGGTCTTTCCTTCTTTCTCTTTAATATCAGTGTTTTGCAAGGTTGTGCCATTGTGTACTTGCTAGTCCAGATATTTCAGCTGCCCACCTCTGTGATGACACAGGTAGAAAAAGATTAGTTCCCATTTACTAAGTCCCTCCAATCTGACTTTGATAAATGACCAGTACTTACCCAATCCTTACTGGTTCAAATTGAATGTAATCAAGATGAATGTTTCTTGTGGGTCCAATTATGTTCATGGTCTCTTGCTGGTTAAGATCCTCTTGCTTTACTATGAAAAAAGATCAATAAGTTATTTATTGTTTTCATACCACTTTCCAGAGGATGTAAGGGTCTACAGTACAGATGCCCCCTCAAAAATATCCCTTATTCAGGCCTCCGATCAAATCATGCCTCTGCATAATGATTCAACATTCCACTCCGTTAGGTACTGCTAAAAGCATAATAGCCTGGGAAAAAACCCAATCTTAAAATGGATGACTAAGCTCAAAATCACATATTAGAGAGGAAAATCCTATAAACATCTGATAATATCGCTATACTGTACAAATCAAAGCCTTTTAAATCTGTAATAGGCCCATGGATAGGCTTAAACTTAACAAAAAATAAATACAAGCTCATGTTACTCACTATTTTTCCTATGCTAAATCCAACCATGTCAGCAGCAATCTAATTAAAGGCTAGATTTACTGTTAAAGGCACACTCAAAAGTTTGTCTCACTGGCACTTTTTTATCGTCATTGTCTTGGACTTCATTTAGGTATTTATTTTTGTTTCTTTCTTTTCATCTGTTCCATTTCCATGTTTCCATTTTTTTTAAATAATCAAATACTTTTACAGTTTAAAATAACTGTTTTTAATTGTAATATATTTTAAAATGTAATTTATTTATGTGATTATTTAATTTCCAGCAACTCCATGATATTGATTTTGGTAGAAATTGTTATACTTTTTTTTTTCTTCTCAGGGCTCTCTGAATGGTCAAAGAACAGCATTTATTTGAAATTGAAATATTTTGTAACATTATAAACGTCTTAATTGTCACTTTGGATTAATTTAATACACACTTTCTGAACATTATTCCATATTTTTGAATATAATTGTAGTCATATAGTTATATTTTACAGATTAAATTGTTTTTTATTATTATCCATGTGGTTTCTATAGTAGTAGTAATATGTTTTTGTATTTTCAGTCAATTGACTAGACATGTGAGCTCAACATGGACTTCTCCAGGAAAAATAAAACAGCTTTTTCTAGAAGATTAATGTGATCTCATAATAAATGTGCATAATTTGAATCATATACTTTCTAGTTAACAATACACCTGTCCAGGATACATTATTATTATTATATATACAGTATTAGAACAATATAAGAAGCTTAATATCTTATGGGCAATATATTGCTATTTTGGGAGGCTCAGAGTAAATGTCAGGAAAACAGACCTGGCCTCTGACACTCACCTGTGTTGTCTGTGAAGCGTGTGACGTTATCTCACTTTCACTTGTCTATGGCTCAGTCCATGGTGGCTCAGGCACTTGGTTGCGAACAGCAGCTTTGAATCAGGCGCTGTGCCTCTGCATTCAAATGGAGAGCTTGTCTCACGCTGGATCCCCGGACTGCATGCGCAGGGAATAATATAATGCTGTGGGGCAGACTGCTGGTGGTTGTTGATAACCAGTCAGACAAATGGCTGATTGTGTCTGTGTGTTATATGCACACTGAGGCAGGTGGGTGTTAGCAGCATTCAATAGGCTTGCAATTTTACCCTCTAGCACAAACACTAGACAAGCACGTACCCACAAGACATGGCTGGAACGTGGAGATATACACACAGAAACACATCCATATATGCAGAGCTCGGGAACATGTTACCTGACTTCAAGAGAAAATGACCATTAAATAAGCTATGCATTGTCAGCTGTATGGATGAGACGGCCGAGCTAGGTTTGGGGAGTGGACAGCGTACTGTCAGGAATGCTCCAGTCTCTCTCTGGCATGGTGTCAGTACCCATTCCTGGAGCAGTGATGTCTCACTGTCGTCGACAGACTGGAGGGGGGAGACGGGCCGTTCAAGCAGGTAGCAGGTAATCAGGAAGACGAGGTTTGAATAGCTGCAGCCAAAGAGGAAAGGATGAGAAGAGATAGAAAGCAGAGGAGAAATAATGAGCATCGCTAGATTATTTCCTGTGTCATTCAAACCAAGAGTCAAACAACATGCAATCTACACTCTTGTCAAATGTTTTCAGAGGACTTTGAGTGCTGATGCTACAGTAAAAAATAAATAAATAAAATCAAAATGCAGTTTCTACCTGATTTTACCCTTATGGAGACTTTTGTTAGTTTAATAAAAATAATGGAGGCATCAAAAGTATGCAGTCCTGTTGATTCAGTCATGTTAAATCACATTTGAACTTCAATAAAACATCAAAGTAAATAGTTACATTAGATATTACTACTTTCATGTGCATTGTCGATCTATTATTTTTCAAGCAATAAGACATACATTTTTGCCTGGCAGAAAAAAAATAAAAGAAGAAGAAGAAAAAAATGATTTTGCTCCTTGTTTGACCTGATGAACTGATTAAACAACCACCCAAACAACCTAGCAAAAAACATTCCGATTTCCATTGCAACAGCACACAACGCCCAGCAGCTACACAAAATAGCTTAGCAATTGCATATCAACATGCAAAAAAAAAAAAAAAAAACTCAGAAAACCCTAACAACCTCACATCAATGCGCTATCAAACAATAATAACATCTTAGCAACCACAAAGTAATGCCTGGCAACCACATAGAACACCCTACCAACCTCATACCAACAGGTTAACAACCATCCAAAACACTTCACTAATCTCAAAGCAATGTGTTAAAAACCATTCAAACCATTCACAGAATCTTAGCAATGCTCCGGCAACCACCGGGAACACCTTCGCAAGCTCATATTAATGTGCTTACAACTACAGACTCCTTAGCAACCATATACCTGTACCAACATGCTAAAATCCGAGAGTTTTCCATAGACATTGTTAAAAAGTGACGTCAGGTGTTTGGTTCAACCAAAGCTATGAGAATACTTTTTGTGCATAAATAAAACAAAAATAATGACTTCATTCAACAATTCTTCTCTTCTGTTTCAGTCAGTCAGTATTCTCGTAGCTTCATAAAGTTAAGGTTGGACCCAGGGCCGTTTCTATCAACATGAATGGGATCTCATAATCCACGTGTATCATTTTAATCATATTTCTCTAAAATACTTTTTAGTTAACAATACACCTGTACAGGATAAAAAGTAATCAATGCAGCTACTTAATCCTTTTCTACTCATTAAAGCGTGAACTTCTCCTTTAAATAATATGATGCTCTGTCCTCTATGTCAAAGGCGCTGTTCCCATTCCCAAGTGCTTTTAGAAGTGATTTAACCGATTCAACATTTAAACACCTCTGTTAGGATGCATTAAAGCGACAAAGCAGTTTAATAAAGGATGTATTGATCTTGTGAATTAGAGAATTTTACTATACCAATATTTTTTAATTGGCTGTTAAAGTTTATATGGGAATATTACATGGGACACTGATCCTTTACCAATGCATTGGCGCAAAAATGCACACCGTTTGGACAAATCGCGCAGCATGATTTATCAACTGCCACAAATACTTGGTAAAAAAAATATTGATTTTGTGCACTTTATTTACTGTACCAATATTTTAAACTGGCCTTTGAACTTAGTTTTGTTACATTCCAAAAAAA
This sequence comes from Carassius auratus, assembly GCF_003368295.1. Taxonomy (NCBI): domain Eukaryota; kingdom Metazoa; phylum Chordata; class Actinopteri; order Cypriniformes; family Cyprinidae; genus Carassius; species Carassius auratus. The sequence goes on along the minus strand of NC_039259.1, from coordinate 17,088,793 downwards.
AATAAAACAACAACAACAACAACAAAAAGCACTGACAGAGCCCATTGATCTAATGGCGTTGATGAATGCTCCAAATGGAAACTTTGCGCACAACAATCAGGCAGCAATTGACAACGCTCTGGTCCGGTCTTAGGCCCCGTCCACACGTAGACGGAGCTTACCCCAATCCAATCTTTTTTTCCTCATCTCAAGAAATATCCGCGTCCACACGAAACCGCAAAATGATGTAGTATACATGCCAGACCAGTATGTGGCGCTGTAATTCTGCCACAGAGATACACTAAAAACAGAGAAGAAGACTTAGACTATGCTCATAAACCTTGCGCGTGGTACACAAACGAACATGGAACAATACATTTATTAATCAGTGTTAATGTTAGTTAATAAAAAGACAATCGTTCAGTGTTTGTTCATGTTTTTGTTGCTGTTACGTGACGTAGAGCTGTCTGACTAGGGGGGAGACGTGGGCTGATGACGTCATCGTTTCAGAAAATATACGGATTAGCTGTCCAGGCGAAAACGCAAAGACGGAGTTTTAAAATTTATCCACTTTGGGACCCGGTTTCAAAAAATAACGGTTTCACCTTGCGAAAACGCCGGATCCGTGTGGACGAAACGCCTATCCGATAAAAAATGTCTGCGTATTCACAGAAACGCATCTCCGTGTGTGGACGGGGCCTTAGAGACCACCTGCAACACGCTACCTCCAGCTTAAACCATCTTAAGTCCAGACAACCAGCTGATTTTAGCATGCTCTTTTTTTTCAACAGGGTTAGCAATCACAAAGCAACGTTAGCAATCATAGTTATGTCTACAGAAATGGTAAAAATCATAATCTCTGGCTTGAAGATGCTCAGATATTATATAGGTTATCAGTCAAAAATTAACAAACGTGTAAACAAAATAATAAATTGAAATGCAGAGAAACCAGAACCCAAAATATAACTAGTAACATATGACCCTACAGCAAGAGAAAACGCTAGCTTATTTGCTTTACTTTGGGTATAAAATATTTACACATAATGCCTGAGGTGTTACAGCAATATGTTGCTTAAAGGCTGACCTCAGGCTAATGTTTCTCACCTTAATTGCCCAGGATAACTTAACGCACACAATCACACACATGCACACATAGTTTCTCATTCTCACAGCATGGAAAATAATTTCCTTAAAGAAAGTACCTTGAATTATTGATACGCTGTTTGAATGCCTATCTCTTATTGTTTTCGAAACATTGAGATTATCTATTATTAATAATGCTCCCATGTGAGTGATCTGTCTCACTGCAGTTCTGAATTAATGAAACATGAGATGGTCCACAGAAAACGCCTACACTCCCATCCTGTACTGTAAACCTACTGTAGCGTAAAATTGCATGCTATCAATAGAATGCTTGATTTTAATTGATGTAAAAAAATGTAACAATAAAAAATAAAACATGCATTATTCTATACTTCCATATATTTATTCAGATTTCGATGTCTGATAATAAGACTTACTGGCTCCGATGTTTCTGCCTGCCTTCATTTCGAATTCTCTTTCATTGAAACACAGCTCCCCATAGGACATAATTACTCACCAAACACCCAGCACCTATTGCCCCAAATGAGCTTGTGTTCTCTCTATATATGGCAGAATGTTATATTATTCTGATCTGGGGAATAGAGCGATTCACACTGAGTCAGAAACTAGACACATCATTAAGAAATGCTGTCTATACAACATCTTTTCAATTACGTTTGCGCTTGACTCACATAGCGGCATTATCTGATTAAGAACAGAAGGATGCATACTGTAACCAACAACAACAACAATTAATTTGACGCATATAGAGATAGTCCAAATTAAACTTTTTAAGAAGTTCTTTCAAAGCCGGACAGAAATGGGCCCTCAGGCTCATGGCGGGAAACGTCTGCAATCAGATCAAACCAAGAGAGATTAATATTCAAAGCTCCCGTGTAACCAGACAATACGTCTCTTTACTAAAATGCAACCTCACTTGGTTTAGAAGCAGGCCAAGGGACATAATCTGGCCTAGTTCCCCTGATTTATGATGAGGTGTCAAACAAACTTTGGTAGACTTCTCCCCAGCTGACTTAAGTATGCAGGACTACTGTTTCTTACGTATAATTAGCATGGATCCGGGGTTGTCATGATGGTGTCACTGCACACGAATGTGGGTGTTTCTTTGTATTTGTGTGTGTGTGTGAGTGTGAATGTGAAATGAGTAATGACCCTGGAGAATGAGCCGCAAGGCCGTGTCAGGGGCAATGCGACTGTCACATCTGGGACAGAAGCCTTAGAGCCGTGAACCGTATCTGTGCAGAAGGCATCCAGCCCAAGCACACATCAAAACGTAAGATGCATCGTTATCAAAGGAATAACAGTGTTGCAATTAATCATAAATGAAAAAAGGCACACAAGAGGGAGCATTTCAGTGCTTCTACCATAGGCTTTAAAGAGATACATAAAAACGTGTGCTCTTAATTTGCTCTTTGCATAGCTTTAAACTGCTCCCAGCTAAGGTTGAGAACTCTCTGATGCATTTTAACCAGGCTTTCCAACAATCGTACGCTCGTTTGGGAGAGGAAAGAGCCATTAAAAAAAAACCCTCCACTGGCTCCAAACCTATAAGTGATATTATAGAGATGGCAATCATGAAGAGACTTTTGCTCCAAAGTCCCCAAAAGTCCTGTTACGAAGCGTGGAGGGTAACTCATAGGTCTGACTCTAATGTGAAGCATGCTCTCTCTCTCATGGTGCACAGCATCTATTTCCCGATCGCTCTTTTGGACACACGCAGCCATGCAGAGAGGCTTATAATAAGTTTCTTCACTGCGGGCTGGTCAACTTGGCACACAAACTCTTGAATCCACGTGGCTGAGGGGCGCAGATGAAGCCCAGATCTCAGTCTGGTCTTTCAGTTGATCTGAGCTATGCACAACTGGGCAGAAGCCACTGTCAAATCTACATCATTCACTGGATTACAAAGATGAGCCTAAGAGTAAAGGGAAAGCTGCTTGAGGGGAATAAAAACAGAACATCTGAGGAATTTGGGCTAAAGAATATTTATTGATCAAGTAAACAATGCTGACAATTTTCAGGTTTGTCATGTAGCTCAATGATATAACAATACATTTTGAAATCAAAGCAAGTGTAGCAAGTGAGTTGGAACATACTTTTTTGTGTGTTGGGTCTAAACTGATAAAATGGTTTTGTGGTTCAGTCCAAAGACTCAAATGTCCATTTTGTTTCAGTGGCACTTGCTCAATCAGCAAAAAATTAAGAAAAACATGTAGCATCACATATTGTGCCATATGCCATATTATATATATATATATATATATATATATATATATATATATATATATATATATATATATATATATATATATATATATATATATATATATATATATATATATTTATATATATATATATATATATATTTCCTAGCATTCTGTGGTGGAAATTACATTTTAACTTGCCATAAAGGCTAAATTACACTAATTATTATTATTATTATTATTATTATTATTTATATACATACTTTTAGTCCACTTTGTAGTCTAGGTGAACTGATTGTAGTTAAGTCAGAGCTAGTCTGCAGATTTTAAGCAGTTGGAGTTTCACAGTATATGATGGGCGCAGACTCTTAGACTATGATTTCATCCAGTCAGAGGATATCAAACGTTAAATATTTTTGGGCAATTTTAAAACATTCTTCATTTGGCAGGTGTCTCCTTTTCTGTTTTGTAGCCTTCAGAAATTTTGCTGTGTTCCGATTTGCCTACTTACTATACTCTAATTTATGTAAAAGTGCATACTTTTGAGTATGAAGCAGATTTTATTTATTTATTTATTTATTTAAGATTTTGATATTTTTGAGTATGGAACAGCATCATTTGGGACATACCAGAGGCTCTGCTACATACTGCTTTGTCATCTTTGTGCCTTTTCCTATAATTTTTTTCCTATCATCCTATAAACATTTAAAATCCGTCACAGTAAACATCATCCACATTTCTATCAATTTAATTTCTTACCATATTGGAGAGAAATGAAGTGGCACGTTCATCTACCAGTTGCACATCTTTCATGCCAAGAACTCTCTTCATGTGCCTGCATAATGATGCATTTAAAAGTTAATGACCAAATCTATCTGTATAAAATTTCACAATGTTGTTGCACAAGAAACAGAATGCATATTATATATATATAAATTTCACAATGTTGTTGCACGAGAAACAGAATGCATATTATATATATATATACACACACGCAGCGGGTAAAACAAGTAATAAACACATCACCATTTTTCTCAGTAAATATATTTATAAAGGTGCTGTTTTCACAAGATGTCAGTAACATCCAAAGTAATCCATACATAACAAGAAAGCAAAAAAAAAAGTGTGAATAAAGGGAGGTGGAAAAAGGCATGGAGGGCCAAGACACCAAAAATCTATCGTAATTATAAAGCAATCCTGCCCCTTTGTCGGTGGAAATTAATATTAGTTGGTTCAGTCCCAACTGATGGCCTTTAAAAAGATGATCAACGTGTCACATAAGAAACGTTTCATGATGGAAAAGCAAAAAGCTTTCTCAAGACCATCGCAACCTTGTTGTTGCAAAACATACTGCTGGCATTGGTTATAAAAAGATTTCTATACTTCTGAATGTTCCAGTGAGTACTGTTGGGGCCATAATCCTGAAGTGGACAGAACATAATTTCACCATAAACCATCTACGACCAGGTGTTCCTTGCAAGATTTCTGACAGCGGAGTGAAAAGAATTATCAGAAGAGTTGTCCAAAAGCCTAGGATCACTTGTGGAGAGCTTCAGAAAGACCTGGAATTATCATGTACAATTGTTTCAAAGAAAATAGTAAGTGCAATAAGTAATGCACTCAACCACTGTAGCCTGCACACATTTTCACCATGCAAGGCTCTGTTGCTGAAAAAAACATGTTAAAGCTCATTTTAAGTTTGCTGCACAACATTAAGGCAAGCCTGTGAAATACTGGGAGAATATATTCTGGTCAGATGAGACAAAAATGGTACTCTTTGGATGCCATAATACACACCATGTTTGGAGGCCAAATGGCACATCATTCCAAAACATCATGGTGTGGCACTGGCAAAATTCATATAATTGAAGGAAGGATGAACAGAAAAATGTATCTTGCCATCTACCAGGACGATGAAGATGCAATGAGGGTGCTAGAATGGCCCAGCCAATCACCTGATTTGAATCCAATAGAAAATCTATGGAAATAACTAAAGACTTGAATTCATAGAAGAGGCCCATTTAACCTGCAAGATTTAAAGACTGTTTGTGTGGAAGAATGGGCCAAAATCACACCTGAGCAATGCATATGACTAGTTCCTCCAAACAGGTGTCTTGAAGCTGTCATTACCAACAAAGGCTTTTGTACAAAGTATTAAAGGGGTCATATAATGTTGCTAAAAAGAACATTATTTTGTGTATTTGGTGTAATGAAATGTTTATGCAGTTTAAGGAAAAAAAAAACATTATTTTCCACATTCTGTACATTATTGTTTCTCCTCAATGCCCCACCTTTCTGAAATGCATTGTTTAAAAAAAAATTATAATTACTTATACTGGCTTTTTACGTGTTGCATTGCATTGCCCCGCGTAAACATACTGTGAAACCATGTCTGCATTTGTGATCAGAGAAACGACAAACAACAAGTGCTACTCTACACTGCTCAAAACTCACGTTTGAATCATCAGAGGCGAATTCTTTAAATATCTAAAAATACTTACAGACAATGAGTCACAACATTGTAGTCTTCTCTCCCAGGATCAGGAAACAGTCCTCCATAAAATGTGCTGCACACATCTGAATATTTGGGTTGAACTGTTCTGGAACAATGTTGTAAATACAACTTAACCACTGATTTCTAGTTGTGTAATCTTTTGGAAGGCTAAACAAAGTAGTGTCCTCACAACATGGCGCTGGCGTTAACAGCAAGAATAAAAGTTATGACTTCTTTCTATGCGTGAACATTTGGGCGTGTTATGTAAATCTTCCAACATCATGACATAGACATGTGGGGAGCATGTTTAAACGAGCCGTTTTAGAAGGATGTGGACGAGTCTTAGCTTTTATAAAGAATATTTCTTTCGGTTTGAGTCTTGGCAACATTAGGGATCTTATCTATTCATAAACAGCTTGTAACACTCCAAAGAGAAAGGAAAATTTAAAATCGCATCATATGACTCCTTTAAATAAATTTCAGTAAGCATGTTCAGTACTTTTTCTCTGGGGTGAACTTTCAGGTTCATCTTTTAGGTTTAATGAACACTCCTTTTTACAGTTCTGACTGTAACCTATTTTCAAAAACTAATTTCTTCTTTTATTTTGTAATACTGCACTATTATGAATGTGAAGATGAATCACATTTTTTTTTTGTACAAAAGACTCCGTAAGAGTGAGAGTTAGACAAGAGTTAAAGCAAGCATTAGCTTAATGAGGCAGTGCACTTCTCAGAGGAACGGCACATCATAACACAACAGCTTTTGTTAGACGCTAAATTCGTGTTTTACAAAGTCAAAAATAGAAAAGAAAAAAAGAGCACGAGTCTGTGGAAAATCATTAAAAGTACTTTGCTTAGGTATAATCAGTTCTCTGTGACTGGCCGATATCCTTTCATCTGGGCGAGACTACGCTAGGTTAATTCCTCACTAGTAGCTCATTTTCGGCACCCCATCCCACTCATAACACACCATGCATTTTCCACCAAGGAAAAAATAATCACTACAAGCCATGTCCCTGAAACATAAATCAGAGTTATGCAAAAATAATGCTGTCTAAAACGTAATGTTTAAGAGCATCTGAGTTCAGCGATTGCACATTTGTAACAACACAGCCTGTGTTAAATTGCAATTTTAAATACTGATTAATCATACAGATTTCCTGTCGGAAACTTAATGTGTCCTTCATCTCGCAGAAAGGACAGGAAAACATTCTGTGGCCACTCATGATGGGTGAATTAAGGCTTTCTCTGCAGGGCAAGGTGGCACACCCAGTGAACCATTACAAAGTCATTATTACATCTATAAATGATTGATCTTTAAAGAGGCACTGCGCAGAACACCTTAACAATTAACCCACAAGCTATTAAAATTTTGGCAGAGCTGTGAGACTCCAAATAAATCACACAGTTTTACATCTTCTGCATATCGGATGAATGGTAAACTGCGGTGTTACAGCATATTGAATCTATTTCAGGCATGATGAGGATCTTCCTTCAAATGTGTGTCACCCTAACCAGCAATTATATGTGACTCATACATAAAATATATACGACTCACACGCAGAGGCCAGTTGTATAGCATTGTTTCCTCTGTAGGGGTTTTCCATATAAATATAGAGCTCATACAGTATGGTGAATGAGTACTTAAATATTTTCATTTAAACAACATGGAATATTTGATAATATATTTAAAAATAATATTTAGAATATTATTAACTTTGCAATATCTATCTATCTATCTATCTATGTAGACCCCCTCTCTCTATAATTCATCCAATTTACATAATGTATTAATGTAAATTATAGAATTAAATTTATGTTATATATAAATATATGTTTTAAATGTATATATATTTTATAATATATATATAAATAAAATAAATATATAATTTACATAATATACAGTCATTGAATATTTTAAAATATACATTTATATAATTAATATATAAATTTATATATTATGTAATATTTTTATATTATAAAATGTATATACATTTTAAAATAGATGCTTGCCCTTTTCAGATTAATTTTCCTCCTGACACTTTTCATTGGCTGGTAAAGTGAAGGTGATCAACATGGTATATAATTTTATATCAGCACCAAGCAGATGAGCTTTTAGAGGTTCATTGGCAAAATGGGAACCCAACCGTCCCAGTTGCTCTGGTCAATGGGTGATGCTCCTGTGTGAATCTAAAGAGTTCTACTCCACTGACTGGCACTGTGGTTTTAAGAGTTAGTTTAATTACAGTGGTCTAATTGAATTTTAATTGCACAGTTACTCAGGGTCTGCTTGAAAAATAAAATTGCGCATGTACTTAAAATGCAAAAATAAAGCACACCCATACACACTGTCGATGAGCCTCATATCATGATTTTATTGTCACCGTGTACATTCTTGTGCATGCTAACAAAATGCTTAATATTGTTCTTCAAAGTACCAGCCGGAATACTTGGCAGATGTTTGAGATGGTTAATGAGGGAGTTCATTTTCCACCTCATTAGCCAGCGGTGGTTTTCCAGGAGAAAGTGAATGCTGTCTGTCTTGTAGAAAAGGAAACCATAGTTTGGCAGGATGTCAGATATGTGATGTCAAACCCCCTGTTCTGGCCTAATCGTGCAAATACTGAAATGTTAAAAAGATCCTTTTTGCTACACATTTGAAAAACAAACCGTTAATTTATATGAACAATCTTTACCAGTCATGAATCTGTTAAATTGAATTCTGTTTTATTAAAAAAAAAAATCCTATAGTATCTACAAAAAAAAAAAAAAAAAAATATATATATATATATATATATATATATATATATATATATATATCTTTTTCTTTATGGAAAATGGAAAAATGATGTGCATCCCTGGATATATATATATATATATATATATATATATAGCCTGGTTCTTATAAGAGAACCTGGAGATTTGGTTTGGTCCTCACATTGCATATAGCATGACCCATTAAATGTATCTATAAATATAAACATAATTAATAATAGTTATAATATTATTATTTATTTTTTTAAATTAAATAATAGTAAATAAACTAAATAATAGTTTATAATAATAATATTATTAAAAATAAAAGGCAGTCCTAGTGTTAAATACAAATACGTTTATTTTAAAGTAAACTTAAAAATAAAATGCTAATATTTACTATTACCACTTTCTTTGTTTGCCTCTTTAAGAAGAATTGCTTTATGTATTCCCCAATTTTAAGTCGCTTTGGATAAAAGCATCTACAAATAAATAAATAAAATCATATTCAAACTTAAAATCAGTAGGCTTTTATTTTGGCAGGTTGCCGGCAAGTAAGTATACACGCTTCCAGATTTAACACTGCTGATTAAAGTGCGTCAGTAGATGAATGTCACAGTTTTGCATTGTGCTTTGAAAACGGCATGGCATAGATTTATGCTTTCAGGTTGAAAATAAAACTTGTATAGTACAGTTTGTGATCTAAAATGGTAATTGTGTATTAACAGCTGTCAGCCATGACGGTACGCAAATGCACTGTAAGAACATATTTATATAACGCATTTTTTATTTTGGTCACGTATGCGGACCTGCGGACCACTTATGTGCCCCCTGTTTATTTATATATATATATATATATATATATATATATATATATATATATATATATATATATGAAAATTTTGTAATGAATTACTTACCCTCATGTCGTTCCAAACCTGTAAGACCCCCCCCCCCACCACCCCCGTTCATCTTCAGAACACAAATTCAGATATTTTTGATGTATTCAGAGAGCTCTCTGACCCTCCCATAGACAGCAATGTAATTAACATGAACAAAGGTCCAGAAATGTAGAAAGGACATCAGTAAAATAATCCATGTAACATCAGGTTTTCAACTGTAATTTTAGGAAGCTGCGAGAAAAAAAAGACTTTATTAAACAATTTGTTTCCTCCACGTCAGCATGGTGCCATTTTGGAGAATATCCACTGAATGTAAACAACGTATGCTGTTCTGTGTCAGCTGCGCCATGTAGATATGTTGTTTTCACTCAGATCAAAGAACGAAGGTCTTACAGGTTTGGAAAGACATGAAGGCGAGTAATTAATGACAGAATTTTCATTTTTGGGTGAGCTAATCCTTTAAAGACAAACAGTTCAGCTCCGGCTTGGTAAAACAGGTTGCTAGCTACACAAAACTATAGATGTGCCCCAAATTACATACTAAACACTATTATGTATGTACTCAAAAATATATGAGGTTTAAAAGGTTATTTTGTCTAATAGACTCTCTCACCTGGCTATGTAAAGAAAGCTGCAACAGTTGAGTGCATGCATAATACTATCCATTCCATACTTTTTAAAATTAAAGTACATGTATCATCTGGGTATTAAAAGAGGACTAAAAAATGTTCTTCAATGTACCTTTCAGTAGTGGAATAATTTGAGGGTAGTGACATTTAATATGTAAATATTAATTTAAATGAATGTAAATGAAATTCATAATAATGTTAAGATTAATAAGCACACACTCATTTTCTCAAAGGTTCTTTTTCCAAAATTGAATAAATAAGCTTTCCATTGATGTATGGTTTATTAGGATCGGATAATATTTGAGCAAGATACAACTATTGAAAATCTGGAATCTGAGAATGCCAAAAAAAAAAAAAAAAAATCCAAATACTGAGAATATCTAGGGGAGAGCAGGGGTGAAAGTACAATTTTTCAGAAAAACTTCATTTTAAAAGATAATGTTGTATACAGAGATATATTTCTGCTGTGGCCAGTAACTCAGAAGTGTGGTCTAACAATAGGTGGTATTTTGTAGAAATGTAGAAAGACTTCAGTATAATTTCACTTTGAACATAAGTTAAACATTGTTACTTTCGACCCCATCAGTTGGGACGAAAGTAACACACAGGTGGGTCAAAAGTAACACAACAATATAAGCTAGATTTTTTTCTGTTAGTCTTATTTTTCTTAAGGATACCTGATTGTGACCTTGTTAATAAATAACTGCAAACATATTTTGTCCTTTATCTTTGCAAAAAAATTATTAAATTACATTTTCATATTTTCATTTTAAATTTAAGTTTCATCCGATGTCTTAAAACCTGACTGTATTTTTTTAATTGTAAATTTCAATGTATTTTTATATAATAATAAAAAAATTCTACAGAATGCACAATATAAAAATGTAATCACATTAGCATAATGAAAACACTCTAAACATAATGTAACAGTATAGGCCTATTTATGTTTCCATCCAGTTGTTTTTATGCATGACTTGAAAATGTGCATTAAAACATCTGGAAACACTCCAAATTCACAGGTGGAGGTGTAAAGACTAAGATATGGCTAAAACCTAAATATAAATGTGATGTAGCAGCTGCCCAGAGAGTGATGTTCCTCTATGTCCAGAAACGCCCTCTCATAAAATAAAATCGGACCTCTGTCTGTCTTTCTGACCCTCACTAAGACATGTTCTTTTGGTATAATATGACATTAACATTTGTAAGAAATGATGCAAGACACATAAATTCACAATATAGCATGCACTGGAACAAAATAAATACTTTTTGTAACTTGTAACTTGTAGATTGATCATTACTTTAACACATGAAACAAGAAAAACAACACGACTAATAAAAAAAATTTACCGCTTCAATAATTTACTTTTTGTACTCGAAAACAGTTTTACGGACCTAACTTCGGGAAACGATGAGGAAATCACATGATATTTCTCAGCTCCGTCAAGGATTGCATGCTGAACATGCTGTCAGAGCTGGGAATGCAAATGCAGAAAGAGGCTCGGAGAAAATCGCTTTGTTACTTTCATCCCGTGTTACTTTCGCCCCGGTTCTCCCCTACTTTACTGAGAACCACTTGATGCTGTCTTAAATAAACCAAAAATCTGTGTATCATTTTAGTTTTACTAAAACCTTGTATACTTTGTTTTAAATAACATGATTAGTCACTGCCATGTTACTTGTATTTTATTTGCATTTGATGCTTGGAAAGTGTTAATATTTGGTTGCTGTTGTTTAACTGGCTACTTTTACATTCACTTCAGATTCCCTACTGTATAAATATCCTGGGAACGCACTGATACATGACGCTGTAAGATTGCCAAAAAAGCACTATGTCTGTCTTTTTGAATTAGGAATACAGATATGGATTTGAATTGACTCTAAATTGTCACTAAATAGTTTGGGAGCTGGGAGCATGTGGGCCGTAGTCCCACTGCACTACATGAAGAGCATTGCAGCAGCTCAGTCTGGTGGGCCACTGAATATGGAAACTGTGCAGAAGCTGCAGCATCCTCCATATTAAATCAAACTGATCACGTGTCTATGTTTAGAACATGCCATGAGTAACACCAAAGTCATGGGTTCAATTTCTAGGGAATACAACTGATAAAATGCATACAGTACATTGAATGCGAAATATGTTGCCAAATGCATAAATGTAATCGGCAAGTTAATGACAGGTTTTCATTGTGACTATTCTAAAACAGTCATAATTAAAGGAATAGTTTATCACAAAATTTAAACTTGCTGAAATTTTACTCACCCTCAGGCCATCCAAGATGCAGATGATTTTTTTTTTCACTGATGCATTATTATGGATTAATAGTGATATTATGGGTTCCAAATCTGTTCCAATGAAGAAACAAACTCATCTATATTTTGCATGTCCCGAGGGTAAGCATTTTTGGGAGGACTATTCTTTAACTTTCAACAATCTTGATATATTCAAGGGTTTTTGTAGCTATATCTGTCTATACAGATATTAATTTACTTAACCTATAAGTTATTATTCACCTGAGGAAAATTTGTGACAACATGGCCCAGTATCCCCTTACATTAGATTACATATAACCTTATTTCACAAATAATTGTACATCCTTGTGATTTTTTTGCATTCATATAAAAATGACCAAATAAAATAAGACCATTTTGTTAAATATTCTGTTTCTCCTTTAGTTTTATTTAATACTGTTATGACTTAATGCATGGGATCTGAGATAATATTAAGTATGTTAAAGGTTTCTTCAGAACTTGAAGAAAACTTGTGTCAGTGGCTATGAAAAGGACATTTTTTCTTTTCTCTTAGGAAGTCATTAACTGATAAAATGTGCGTGACAAAGATTTTTAGAATTTTCTTCATATAAGACACCCAGCTGCTCCTTCCAAAAAGCAGTAAACCCATGCACGTTGAAATGGTGCACTCCATCCGAAAATGACCTTTAGCAAACCTCCAGGAAATGCACAACACTGGTAAGCACATGTACTGCCCTGTTTATTCATGCAGAACGTTGCACGCCATCACATTGTTATTTCAGAATGCTTGTCCATATTAGACGAAGAGTTATGAGCAGGGGACACGAGCGAACTGAATTCACACACGGGCGAGAAAACAAGTGAGTTGTTAATGCACGTATAATTAAACAGTCCTCCAAAGCAACTCAACACTCCGCCAAATAATTTTCTCAGGTTTGGAGGCTCAGTAGTGATGTCCAATTAATTGTTGCCAGCCGCATCTTGCTAGCTGTCAATGCATCTCTATCTAATGAAGCTCATTTTAATGAACCCACAGAAAAGGACGGTTCAGATATGAGGAGCATGAACACAATTGCCAACACACTTACTCATTAAATACATGGAGAGGAACACTAATAAATTAGGTTTCATCAGCATCAGTACACTGTTTGTGTTTACGCTGCCCCCAGGTACTTCATTTATAGTTCGTCATATGTGAAAGATAATATTTCACACAGAAAGTCACATTGCCAGCGGCCCGCTTACATTGCAGCCAGGCACACTATGTTTATTCATCAGCAGAGGGCAGTGAAAGAGTAACTTTAAGACAAACAGAAGTTGAAGAGACTACAGTGAATATGTTTTGCTTGCCTTGTTGTGTTTTAGATGCGGTTTACTGACTATGACCTCTGAGACATCTTAAATGTTGTGAGGATCCTTTGTTCGCTGAATGAGCTTTCAGTTTAAATGAAATATAGCCGCAAGCAGCAATTAGCTGGATCCAGTGCATATAGGAATCAATCCAAAGTTCAAAGTTGTTCATTGTTTTCTCTGACATCTTAGTATAGAACATTTTTTACTCTGTTTACCTGGTTGATTTTTTTAATCTATAATTCTGTTGCTCAACAATGATGCCTCTTATAGTTCATATTCTGCAATTAATTTTCTTGATCCACAACCCCCCCCCCCAAAAAAAAAGTACTTAAAGGGGTCATGAGCTGTTCTCTGAAAACTACAGTATGTATAATGTTATTATTTTTGACCCCCCTCATCTGAATGCTCTGTTTGAATGGGTTTGGCAGATTTTAGACTCCCACTGTAAATGCCCACTGCTTTTATTGGCTAACACCAATTTGTCAGACAACCTACGTCCTTCACCTTCACAGCTGCTGTGATTCAGGTTAAAAATACGTAAATACTCATATCCCATCCCATCTCGTCCTCAGACGTCAAGCCCTCAGAACGCTGGCATAACATTTGATAAAGCACACAAAATGGGAAACAAAAGAATAGGAGTTCTGAAGTTGTCCTCTGATTGGTTACATTTACAGTCTTTCCAGGAGACATGTTTGTTGCATTCTTTAAAGTTCTGCCTGGAAACAAAGCCAATGTGACGCCATACCCCTTCCGGATCAAGAAAGTTGTTGTGTTTACAACTGTGACACTGTCAGTCTTACTTTATGGATTCGAATTAGACCAATCTACATGTTTATGTAATTGACTTCAAAAGATTATGACCAGTCTTTCATGCAAAAAATTAGTCGACTAACTAAGCAGTTTCTGAATACATCCACAGACCTACTGTCAGTCTAAAGTTACGGCTGTTTAAATAAATAAATAACACTGACTCTTGGTACTCTCTTTAGCTCAAACAAGATAATGGGGCTGATGTTCTGAATATTGCAAATTTAACCAGTAGTTGCTGAGCAACCATACTTCTCATCCATCCCAAAATCATCCCAAAGCAATTAGCCCTCAGAGCCTTCATGCATGCAAAGTTCGGTCACTGTTCAAAATGAGGCATAAGAATAATAATAAGCTAAAGGAGAAGCAACTCTTAAAACTATTTCTTTAAATCACTCTTTTCACCCATATGTCTGTAAATGGAGTATATTGTTTTGCCTACTGAAGAAAATCAAAAGTATGTACCAAAATGAAATAAATCACTCTTTCGAAACTCCCATGAGTGAGGCTGGCATATATGGGAAGCAAGTCCGACTGTTGTTGTGTTCTAGCTGTCACTTCACTGCCTCTGTATGACATTATCATTCTCTCAAATCTGTTTCTCTCCCCATTTTTAGCGCATTCTCTTTCAGTCACCTCCATCTTATGTGCACACACATGTACTCACAGACATATAAAGATACCCTTCGCATTCATCAGACAATAGAAGAGCTGAATGACAATGTCTTAGAAGCCAAGTCGAGGTGTCCACCGAGGCGGCATGCATTATGAAGGACGTCTCTGTACAGAGAATGTGAGAGGTAAGGCAGAGGCTGTATCCCTGAGCCGAAACACACAGCAAATGGAAAGATCCTGTGCACCCCCTTTAAGTTTTGGCCTCATTTCATCTCAATGTGCTGTCACGCCAGTCTGCCAGCCCCTCCGATTCATTATCAGCTCCTCTGACAAGCATGTGGAATAATCATGTACAGTAATCCATTATTCCACAGCTATATCTACCAACTGAGAAGGTTGCTTCAGTAAGAGCTCTTTGAAATTAGAACATGCAAATGTCTTAAAAGCATTCATTTATCCATAAAGGGGATAAGAATCTTTTTTTTTTCTGTCTCTGTAACTGATTTGAATTGATTCAAATGCCTTATAATGAGAGCTATACATGCCTAGTCGTTGGAGGGGAACCCAGCTGCATGGCAGAAACTAGATTTGCATCTTCTGAATGAAATATCAGTGCTCACAAGGCAGAAAAATAAGTTTAGGTAAGCTTATAGGTTCTTGGCTTTGGTTTTGTACGTATACAAGTGAAAAAACTATAGTAAAAATAAATTGATGTTTAATATATGCAAGAGCACAATACCAATCACCTATCAACACTGCTACTCACACATGCACTCACTCACTCACTCACTCACTCATGCACACATGCACACGCGCACGCACGCACGCACTCAAAAAAACAAACAAACAAAAAACAATGATTACACATTAATTGCATTCCAATTTTTGTTGTTGTTTTGTTTATATAATATATGTGTGTGTACTGCCTACAGTATATTTTGTCGCCTTGGAATTATAAGGTTCTATTTGACATTTTGTCAAAATGGAATTATTCACATATTCTTATTCTCTGAAAACTTAAATGTATGTCGTGACATTTGCCAAGTTAGATAACCCATACTCAGAGTTGGTGCTCTGCATTTAACCCATCCAAGTGCACACACACAGCAGTGAGAGGTGAACAAACACCCGGAGCGGTGGGCAGCTATATCCAGCACCCAGGGAGCAACTGGGGATTCAGTGCCTTGCTCAAGGGCACTTCAGCCTTGGGTATTGAGGGTGGAAGAGAGCGCTGTTCATTCACTCCCTCCCCTCTACAACTCCTACCAGCCCACGAGACTCAAACCTGCAACCTTCTGGTAACTAGTCTGGCTCGCTAACCATTAGGCCACAGCTGCCCCAATAACATCATGTGATGTTTCTTTTGCAAGCTGTGAACATTTTGGGCCTTTTTTAGACAACAAAAAGAGGTCTATCTACAGAATTTTATGGAAGGCAAAAATTTTGAAGCTCAATATCTCAAAACTGCTCAGAATGCAGATAGAATTCCAAGGTGGCAATTTATTATGTACAGTATATATACAGACACATACACTATATATTTTGAAAATATTTACACGTGTGTATTTATATTAATATAATTTATATTATATAAAATATATTTATTATATATATATATATATATATATATATATATATATATATATATATATATATATATATATATAAACTTAAATATATACATGCATGTGTGCATATTTATATGTACATAATAAATATACACAGTACACACTCATATATTATGTACACAAAGACTGTGTACATGAATCTCAATTAATCGTTGCCCAGGACTAATATATACATTGCTACCTTAACAGAGGTGATGCATTTTTCCAGTTAAATGGTGCTAAAAATATTTAACTCTGTTAATATAATGTTTTAATGCTGTGCCAGAGCTAGGGTTGGCCACCTCACTCACAACTGCTGCTTCTATCTCTATATTCTATTTCTACATGCGCTATTTTTGTTATTATTTTAAAGAGTGCGTTAGTAATATGCGCCTTTAGGCAGCTCCATGCATCATGCATACATACACTTTGCTTATTGCACACACAGGGACGCACAAACATGCCAAATATTTCAAATTAAAAGGTTATAATGTAAAATATTATTATTGTGTAGGCTGCATAAATATAAAAAAAGACCATGCACTAAGATCATTAAAATAGGGCTCGGAATGATGTCTGGCCATATGTCAGTAAAAAAAAAAAAATCCTGTCGTGTCAGCCATTAGCCTATACTGTGTTCATAGCGCCTCCTCTTTAATGGCATTCACAAATAGGTCATGCAATAGACTATGTTAAGGCTATACGAAATATAAATCTTTTTTAATCAAAGGACTTAATGTATATTTAGTAATCTTATGCTAAATTTCTCCTTGATCTAAGACTTTGTATTTCATAATTTCAATCAATCAATGATGATTTGATTTAAAAAAAATATGAGAAAAATAATCAAAGATCGATACATAAGATGTTACAGGATTACTGATTACACAAATATCAAGAGATGAGTCGCAAGCCAACTCCTGCTCCATTTTAGCTCAGTAAGATAATAAATCAACCCTCATGAATGACCAAAAAGAAACCACAAACATGCCACAGTCCTTTCTGATTTTACAGGGTTAGTAATGGAGGACATGGCGAGAGGCTAATTTTATAGGAGATAAATTGTAAACGCAATGCTACTCAAGGCTTTCCAGTCTTCTCCCTATCAACGACCGCTTCGTCAAGTCCCAGTAATGATATTGCTGTTTTTTATTTGTCAATTTGATGATTGTCTAGATGACTCTTCATGTTATTTAAAGGAAAACATACCTTGTTAAGTATTTAATGGACAGATAAATGTGTTGACATTAAAATGCATTTACAAAATCCAGAAGAAGCATAAGTAGCTTTAAAAGCACTCTCAGGCTAATGGCTTTAAACTAAACATCATGCAAATCGACACTTTAGAATTTTGAGTTTTAAAGTCAATACCTCCTTTGAACCGGTGCAAGCTATAAGAGCTCTACTCACTTAATTATGATTTCATTGATCTAACTGTAGATGCATTGTGCAGTGCTGAAAGCTGAGTGTTAGGCTTGTTTATCCACTGCCAATAGTGTTATAGACATGCTATAGACATGGGAAATTTTAATACAGTACAACTATATGGCTTTCAAATATTATTTTCATTCGCAAAGAAGAAAAACCAAAGAAGGCCCTTAACCCCAAGTTTTTAAAGGGTGACATCTCTGAGACTGTAATTAGTTTTATTGCCTTTGATTGATGGTACCTAATCACTTTACTAATCACAGCCCAGCAGTTAGTGCATATGCTCCTTCTAGGGATGCTAGTATGATATTATTAGATTAGAATTAATTAGACATTTTTTTTAAACTACACTGTCAGTTTTTTTTTTTTAAATTAACAGTATTTTAAATAATGTGAAGGACATGATAAACCATCTTACAAGACATTTTTCTTTACTACATCATTATTGTAAGCTTATAATTATTACTTACGTTTTAGAGTTGTTGGGGTGAATTCATAGGCGGAGTAAGTTTTACTTTTGTGCTTTGGGGGCTGCACAGGCAAACGAGCCACAAACACTTTTATATGTTTTACATTTCATATATTTATGTAGCATATATTTAACATAAAAAATAAAATAAAAACATACCTACTGCAGAAAAGCCGCCTCTTTTTTTTCCAAATTGATTACTGTTTTTCTTTCACTATCTCTTATTTTTTGATAGTTTTTTAGTCAAATCATTCTCTATGTTCCGTAAAGAAAGATCTGAGAATCTGTTCCACTGAAGATTAAAGCCAAATTCTCCTCATAACTGAGAAACTTGTTTCTGATAGCGAACCAATGGGCAGCGTGAGTGCAAACTGCAGTAGTCTGAAAATGTTTGCATATTTGTCCTCTACTTCGTAGACTACTTTTGTAGAGAAATCAATGTTGAGAACGCACATTACACAAGATCCACTTCAGCTGTCACTAGCTGAGGGTGAATCTTAAGGCTTGCGTATGCGTCACATGCCACACTCAAGGCCATTTCCATAACCCGAACATACTTATTCTATCTACTAAAATAATAAATTAATAACAATAAAATAAGAAAATATTATTATATTTTATTCATAGCTCAGATTCAATTCAACTGATCTATCATATGTGCTTGTTTATGTCATATCTGTAAATATTAAAAGAATTTCAGGCCACTACCAAAGTAGCTTAAAGCCACAAAAACAGAATCTTAAACCAAAAAAAAAATTTCAAGGAAAAGGAAAAGTGACACTGCCGTTAATAAACCACGAATCAGAAAAGCTTGATTAGCGTCATGCTGTAAATTGACTGTTATCAAAACAATGTTTATGTTGGTAAAAATGCTAATCTACTTTGACCTATTTGCCTATAAACAGCTTTGCAAAGTCATAGTTTCCAACAAGGGAATCTTTGTAAGTGTTGTCAAACTTTACAAGTTTTGTAAAGACTTTGTAAAGTCATGCATGATAGTGATATGCGATTAACAACACAATTCAGATTCATCAGTGCAGAATACAAAGTGCAGCTTTTATTTATTTATTTAACTTCCACAAAATTACACCACATTAAATACATTCTACAGTGTTAATTGCCTTCTACATATTTTTTTATTTATTTAAAAATGCCTGATCTGTTCCTCTCTCTCCGCTAATTAGAGCTAGTCAGAGTTGTAGATAGCCATCACTGTCTGCCCTCATTTTCTGAAACTGGGACTTTATATGAGGATCTCAATAATGAGTAAGTGTCAGAAAACCAGAGCGTGGCCAATCACGGGTCCTTCTCCTTGGGGCGGTCAAGGCCATGTCAGTGTCCACAAGCCCACAGCCTCCAGTTTAACACAGATCAGAGAACCTCTCTCCACAGGAGGCAGCCAACAAAGCTTAGACTAGCTCTGATGAGAGGAAGGGCAGTGGGGAGTCGTACTCTGATAAGACAAAAGAAAAAGCCCAGAAAAGTGCAAAGGAAGAAATAAAAGAGAATCTGGCGAAGAGCAGATGAAGCCGACAAAAGGCTGCAGCCTATTCTGGCTCCTGTTGCCTGTTTTGATCTTAATGTCCATTTCTTATTTAGTTCACTGAGAGGTCAGTTTTCTCAAGTAACAAGGATCACTCGATATATATCTTACTTGGTTTGTTTGAAGGAAGCTGAATGTTCTTAGTGGTTTCTGAGTATAAAGTAAATGACAAAAAAAAAAAAAAAACATTCCAAGAATTCTTTTCTTTACTGTGTGCATGTGCAGATTTGCTTCAAGACATAATTACAACTTTTTTTTTATTAGAGGGCTTATGGCTACAGTTCCCCCTGAACTCACACATAATGCAAAACCTATTTAAAATGGTTAGTTCATCAGTTATGTAGGACATATGAGCCGTTCCAAAACTTTCCCACTTTTACACTATATTGCAACACTTCAGATTGTCAGCCAGCTATTCTGTCAGTTGTGAAATCAAGCCTTCTAAAAAGTGATAATTTCTTGTAACTTTTAAATATGACATAAACAATTTTG
Source organism: Carassius auratus (assembly GCF_003368295.1). Lineage (NCBI taxonomy): Eukaryota > Metazoa > Chordata > Actinopteri > Cypriniformes > Cyprinidae > Carassius > Carassius auratus. Next base: position 17,068,160 of record NC_039259.1, on the reverse strand, counting down.
ACTACATTAGTTCAAGAATCATCAGCCATCAAACCTGAAATAACTATATAAATGTTAACTTTGCTTCTGAATCTCATTTGCAAGCTGTGGCTTATTTAGCATGAAAAGGTCAAATAGGCATCAGTTTCTTTGTAACTCCCATTAATGCTGGCACTCGTGAAGCTATAAAAACTATAAATACCCATAAAAACTTCTCTGTTAAGTGCAGTTTGAGTGGGAAGAACAAGCTGGCTCAGACGGTACATATTGTTTCTTAATAAACACACTGATCTTTGGAAACAACATAGCTTCTGACAGTAAACTCTAACCAGACTCCATCAGACGAAACAATAGATCCCCAAATTACAACTCAGATTGGAGGTCCAGGAATGGTGTTTGCTTGGCACTGAATTGCGTGGCATCTGTGAATTCAATTGTTTTAGAGGGTACTTGCTAATTTCCAATATTATCTGTCACACCTCTCTCTCACCACACATAAACAGTTTCTAATAACACTCAGTTTCAAAAGCGTGGTTACTCAGAATGCTTCCTGACCTTGATGATGAACAAATGCTGGTTTGTTTTGTGGAGCGTGTGAGCATCAGAAATCCTTCTTTTTTCTATTACTGAGGATAAGGTTATATTGCCTACAATTTTCAATGCTATGTCATCAAAATACATAAATGCAGTGTAACAACTTTACAATATATTTTACAATACTGTGTATAGACATTACAGTACTGTGGTGGATTAAAATTTAAGGTAACTGGTAATATTGTATCCTTTATGTTACTGACTATATGAACTTATTTATTGAACTGTTGTATAAAAGCAATATAACAATCCAGGGCCGTTTTAGCCTGATCAAACCCATCAAAACACCCATCAAAAAACTATCCTCGTATTATTTTTTTAAGTGTAAATTGTAAAGTCGTTTTACCTTCAGTACGAAGTCATTTTCAAGCAGCACACACAATAAAAAGCTGCTTTATTGCTGACAAATGATAGTATACATTTGCCAGTTTTGTTTTTAAATAGATTGTCTCAAACTAGGTGTATATCTTATCCAGTAATCTTAATTTGTCCCATAATTATTACAGTGTACGTAACCTCTACAAATGATTAAGTGCAAAAGTAAACCATCTGAATGAATCAAACTGAATTATGAAAAAATTCTGACCTTTTGCAAACCATGTTGATTAGATCATCTGAAACAGCTGAAAACATGCACGACATTAACTATTTTAAGGAATAATGATTCTCAGGTAGGTAAATAACCTCTGTTTAAAAATTTACACTGGGGATTTATCCGCAGTGTTATATACTGTACGGGGGAAATGCTGAAGAAAAAAGCATATGCTAGTTGGCTTGTCTTATCTGGTTTAAACTGGTACCGCTGGTCTCCCAGCTTGGCAAAGCTTGCATTTAGTTGGTTGGTCAGCTGGTTTCCCAGTCTAATCCAGCCAACCAACATAACCTCGTTTAAGTTTTTTTTTTTTTTTCAGTTTTTCTCCACAGGGCTAGTGATGTCCTGTAATACTTGCATTTAGCTGTTCTGGAACAACAGTGCTTTTGCTTGTTTGATATAGCTGAGATATTTTCATGTAATATGCTGCTGTAAATATAATGCCAGTTACTGTTATGTAAAGTGTTATTGCTCAGCTCTTCAGATTGTCCACACTGGAAGATGGAATTGACCACCATGTGGTGTCTCTTGATGCTGCTAAATAGAGCACTAATTTAGGAGTTGGCTGCTCAGAGCACCTGCTGGTGCGTGGAAATGCAGACACCAAGAAACAGTGTTGGTGTCCTCTGGCCCTCTTTAAAGGGCAAACAATAATTGCTACGACTGACAGGCTGTTAGTGGGACAACAATTGAAAATGCCTTTTCACAACAGCCATGCTTACATAACCCTCTGCAGAGACCTCGGATATTGCAAATGCATAGACTATAAAAGATTTTCTCCATTTGTGCAAAATTCACTGACATCTGCATCCTCAGCTGTACTTTAGTAACAATTAGCCTTGCTCATAATGTTTTTGACGGTCCTGTTGCAAATGGACCCTTTTCTGGATGGATACCAACTGTGTGCCCTTGTCTTAGTTAGACAATCTCAGCCAAAAGAGGAGGGTAGAAGGTAGAAGCCTTTCAAAGGAAAAGAGATGGACATTATCTCCACCCTATCCACGTATGCCTATGAAACTTTCTTGAGCACACACACACAGTGCATATGTATATGCTTTTTTGGTATAACAGTTTCTCAGTGTGGTGAATCCTCAGTCGACTAAAAACAGGTAATTGCAATCAGTGACCAAATTTTGACAGTGGAAGCAATCACAGATGTCTAATGATTTTACTGATTGTTTCTAATTCTAGAGTGGAAGCATATAATTTACTTAAAGTGGTCATATTATAAGGAATTAAATGTACCTGAAAATGCTCTGAAACTTTCATAACTCACAATTTTCACACTGTGGACTGTTTTGTGAATCTTTACAATGTGATACAGACACAAAGACACTTTATGTTAAAGGTGAGAAAGTAAAAAAAAAAAAAAACTATATTAGGTGCAATTTATATAATTTTATAATGGTCAGAGAGGGTGGAAATATAGTTTATCTAAATGTTTGATAAGATCCCTTTTATATTTGCTTAATAAGTCCTGCCATACTAATCGTTGGATATTTTACATGATGTGTCCTTTTAGAGAGCACAGGTTATTATCAGCACCAGTAGATTTCAACATTTTATCTATTGACTCTTCCAAATCCATTTCAGGCTTTGGTATTAGAAGTGTGGTCAGGTCTACTTTTCATTCTTGTTTACACAAAGTCTCTGCCCACAGCCCTGGAGATTGAGGGCTTGCTTGTTTTCTGTGGTATCACACCTGCCTCCATTCCTGATAAGCTAATGACTGCAGCTCACTACAGTGATAGCACATCGTTTGACCAGATGCGCTGTAAGCAAAAGAGCGTTCACCTTTTAATGTATGCACAATGCATATTTCATTGCACAATTTCACACTAAAATAAATTTAATTTATTTTCTAACATCATCCCATTACCATAGTTCTAAAAGACTGCACTGAACCCAAATTATTTTGTTCCAGTTTCTTTCGTGTGCCATAGGATTATTCAAATGTTGTCCATCAGCAGATTTGAACTAAAACATAAAACAAGAAGACCATGTGGCAGAATTTATTTAGATTTATGCATTAGAAAGATAATATTATTAACTGAGGATGTTTATGTGGATGCTTCAAGCAACTGTTCACCTCTATATTTCTGGTGTTCAGGAGAAAATGGCAGTTTGATGGATGGAGTTCATAATTGACTTCATCCACTAAGAGCGCTTCTAATTTTCTCACAACCAGAACAGATGGGGTGCATGATGAATTAAATATCCCTTTTCATTGTAGTGAGGTCTCCTTATAAAATCAGCTTTCCGTGCAGTTAGACAATGATACTTTAAATATTTTCTCATATTTAATAACAGATAAAAAATTCTAATTCACGTATGTACTGTATTACAAAACATTTCCTGTAGATATCAGCAATGGCTTTATTATGGTATTAGATGTGTAGAACGCTACTGCTCATCACCTACAGAACCTGTGCATTTTAGAGGTGCTTTAAGGTCACTGGAAAATTGTAAGCAGAGACTCTTTTAAACTGCTGGGATATTATAATTGCACATGCTTCTATTTCAGCTTGGCTTTAAGCGGTCCACTTTTATTTCCTCAATTCTGGTCATTAGGGCTTTTATCAGCATTGCATTAGGGACATTGTATCACCCCAGCTGTGAAATAATATCCACTGAAAAAGAAAAGCACTTTAAGACCAAATTTGTCATGTCATGGAAAAAGCAAGGTGAATCAACCCTGAATTCTGCATTTTGAGGAAGGAAATGCACTTAACCTGGAAAAGAACCATCAAAGAGTGGAAGCATCAAATAATTTGCTTAAATTCAAAGGAAAGGTCTTGTTCCCCAACCAAAAGGCCACTTACTGAATAATAGCCAACCATTAAGTGCAGATGAGGTTATGTCTTTCTGTCATTGTTTACTTGAATCAGTTCAGGCATTTATGAAGTGTGGCATGTTTTATGCTGTATGTTTTTCTAAATTACTGGTTATTATCTAAATTGAAGTAATAATCACAGCATGCTAAAGAATTCAACCATGTTAGTTCTTGCACATGGTGTAGCTGCAGCTGTAAATGAATACAATCACCAGTACTGTGGAAAGTTACTTTTAAAAGTAGTGCACTACATTACCATATTGCATTACTCCATGAAAAAGTAACCAATTGTTACTTTTTATGAAAAGTAATGCATTGTGACTTTTGTGCTACTTTTTGTCACCCGGGCTGGGCTTGCTTATTGTTTTTAATAACAACAAAACAAAAGGCAACCGTAAGAACCCTTTCACATCAAAAGTGAAATAAGCCTCAGCCTGAAGGAAGTGCCTTTGCCTCTGCACCTCACTCCCAATTTCTCTCAACACGGCGACATGAGAGCTGTCAGTCATTGGAAAACAAAGTAACTTGCATTACTCATTTGAAAAAGTAACTCAGGTATTTACATATACATTACTTTAATAGTTACATCAAAAAGTAATCTGATTACATAACTTGTAATGTGTTACCCCCAACACTTACAGTCACACACGTTCAAAAGTGTCAGGTCCATTTGTCGCAATGAGAATAATGTGATTAAAATATCACTACATATCACACCAACCTGGTGACTTGAAAAACTAGAAGACATTTTTAGAAGAGTGTTGCAGGGATGATGCAAATGCCTGGAAAATAATTAGCATTTGTGTTTATGATGTTTAGATTGATTTTATAATTATACTCCAGAAAACTTTCTTTAACTCAGACTTTCAGGGAAACTGTTTTTCTTTTTCTTTAAATAAACACTGAAAGAGTTGCTGAAAGCTAGGGAGTGTGACTTTGAAGTCATGCAACCGTGGTATAGTTTGCTTGTAGTCTATATTTAGCTTTTTACTTCTGCTGATTGTATTTAGGCTCCAGTAAGTTGTGTTACTTTGTGAAGATTACCATTATGAACAAAATGTGTAAATACTTTTGTTGGCCACAGAGCTTATTTTCTGTTATAATGCAAAAGGCAGCTGAAAAATCTGAGATTTAGTCAATGGAACCAGAGGGATGGGAACATCTGGGTAGACTTACAAAAATACGTCATCAGAATTACAGTTTAGCAGTTTTGGTTTTCAAACTAAATTTCCCTTAAAATGGAGTTTATAAAAGGCAAGAGAGGGACAGAGAAATAAAGAGAACCGAGGCATTCTGGCAAATGCAATTTAACCTGCGTACTCTTCAGATGGCTCTTGAGAGATGTGTGTGGCCACATGAATCACGCTGCTTTGTCTGAAGATGGACATTTCAGGGTGACACTCTTATAGAACAAGAGGGCGGCTCTATATCTTAACAAGTGGACAGACTTAAGTTCACTCTGAATAGAAAAGTAATTGATTTAAGGTAACGCAGGGTTGCTGGGAGATCCATTGTCGCACCTTTTATCGTTTAATGTGCTCATCTGATGTCTTGATTGTGATGCATGATGCCCTTACCTACAGAGCTGAGGAGATATGGTCGACAGTGCAATAGCGCGCCTTGCCCGTAGGACATCTATATCACTTTTCTGCAATTGAGTCAAATGCTTGTGTTTGCACTCCCATCAGCACAAATAAGGAGCTATTGGGGGATGGTCGAGGAGTTTCGATTTCCTGCGGCTGCCGACCGCCCGGGCGTTTGTCACTGTTTCTGCTGCCGGCGAGGAGAGTTGCTGTGCTGATGCGTCGGGAGGGTAACAGATGGGGTTTCTAATGTCATGAAGCAGCTGCTTGTTGGCCAAAGTTAATGATGATGGGCATGCGCATCTGTAGCAAATGCTGAGCTAGCTTACAAGTGAACATTGCGCTTTCACAAGGAAATGAGAAGGAGGGAGGCAACTGTTACCTGCTACAAACGTGCTGGCTGTGGTCATTAGCAAATCTGCTTCTGCTAGGTGAGCCTATTGTGGATAGGAAAAAAGGAAGGTCACACTAGAGTGTGTATTGCTGCCATATGGTAAAATTACAAACTCCTTGAAACTTTGGAGTCCAGGTCAGCACGTCTGACCCGCCTAACTGCCAATTATGACTAAATTACATATACTCTTCAAAAGCTTGGGGTCCCTTTTTGGTCGCACTTTATTTTACAGTACGTGTACTAACATGTACTTATAGTGTACTTACAGTGTATTTATCTAAGATAGTTCTGGTAACACAAGGTAACTACATGGGGTTAGTCAGGGTTAGTACCTAGTTATTACATAGTTATTGTAATTACTATAAGTAGTACATATTATGTACATGAGGAACAGGACTGTAAAATAAAGTGCTACTGCCTTTTTTTTCTTGAAATGAAGACATGATAAATCAATCAAAGTAAACACATTAATAATGTTACATTATGAAATTATTTAGTAAAATAACATATTTAAATATAATTAAAATACATATCCATATACTATACTATACATATACTGTATAAAACACTGCAGACAAATAGTGATTTTGTTCATAATCTATTCAAAGTTTCTGTTTTGGTTTAATGATAAATGCAAAATAAGAACTGTGTCCGTAAATAAATAAACATTTTGTGAGCCTTTTTCAAGTTTCCACTACTGTAAATGTTAGTTCAGCATTATCCCTGTTCTCTTAATTGATCTTTGCTTAGCATTTAATATCGGCTTCCATGTGATCGGGGCTAATGAGCTGATAATGTAAACTCTACAGACATCAGTGATGTAAACAGTGAGCAGCTCAGCATAAAGAGAAGTTATGTTTGTTCTAATTAGCCACAAAGCAGCTTAGTTAACAAAGAGGTTGAACACTGTACAGTGAACAGCTGCTAATTGTTTTGATTCAGCATTAGCATTCGTGAGTACAACAACAGTATCCCATCTGACAGTCTAAAAAAAGGCTCTGTTGAACTCATATCTTTGTAGCCTCTGTGAATAAAGTGTTAAATTACAACAAATCCGTCTGACTTCAAAGCCAAGTTAACAGGGTCCTTAGGGGGGCAGCTCTGTGATTCCATTTTGTTTGATACGAGAAGGGAAGAGGATTCATCGCTCGATTGAAATTGTGCAGTTATCGGAGTTTCTGTCATTAACTAGACCAGACTGTTTTTACTGTTGCCCTCGAGCAGTCCCTGTCATGTATGATGGTACGATGTTCAAACAGGTATCGCTGTATGTAAGATCATAAAAATATACGTAGTGACATGATCCAAGAAGGAAGACCATATCTCTGAGGCAGTGGTCTGATGGATTGGAAAATAAAGAGTAGCAAGCTAAAAATGTGTCGAAGCTGTAGTGCTCCAGGGAATGCAGATCCCATTATCCCTCTCTCTCCCACTATTTTCTTGTATTGCTTCACTTTCCTGTCCATTAGTGGTATAAAATAGTATTATAAGGAGTACCCTTAAGGGCTGCATTAAGTGCGCGCACACACACACATACACACACACACACACACACACACACACAGAAAAAGTGGGGACATCCCATAGGCGTAATGGTTTTTATACTGTACAAACTGTATATTCGATCACCCTACACCTACCTCTAACCCTCACAGGAAACTTTCTGCATTTTTACTTTCTCAAAAAAACTAATTCTGTATGGTTTATAAGCGTACTGAAAAATGGGGACATGGGTGATGTCCTCATAGTCACCCTCTCCTTGTAATACCTGTGTCATACCCATGTAATTTTACACAGAGTTATGATGTGATATGCAACAAAAACAAGAGCACACACACACACACACACACACACACACACACACATACATATATACTGTATGCATGCACTACTATTCAATAGTTTTGTAGGATTTTTTATTTTTTAGAAGAAGTCTCTAAAGGTCACCAAGGCTGAATTTATTTGATCAAAAATACAGCAATAATAAATAATTCTAGTATGCTGATATGTTGCCTAAGAAACAATTCTCACCATAATAAAAAAAAAAAAAAAAATCGAGATTCTTTGATGAATATAATATATGAATATGTTGAAATAGAAATCATTTGAAACATTCCAAACAACTTTACTGTCACTTTTGCTCAATTCAATGCATCTTTGCTGAACAACAGTTCATTTCTAGTATTCAGCTAAAAACAGCCATCAGAAAACAAAATTATTTGAAAATGAAGCATATTAAGACCCCCCCCCACCCCAAATATGATTAAAGTCTATGAAATAATAGGGGTGGTTTAAATGAAGTAGATTTAGTCTTGGCAAGCAGAGAGCTTTTGCAGAGGTCAATCCACAATGAATTACATTTCCTGCTCTCCTGATGTCAGGCGGTTTCTTTCTATTACAATGTCTGTCGGGGAGTAGCATGATTTAATAAACAGTCATTTTATTTCATCTCTCTGTCTAGCAATCTCCTGATGAGAAGCCTCAAGGAGTACATTACGTCTCCTGGATCCATTTAAATGATTTGCATGAAAGAAGTGTTGAAAACTGATTCGGGCGTCCTAATCAAGCAAGCTTATACTCATGAGACGATCTGTCTATATAATGCTCTTCTTCCTTTTGTGCTTCTCAGGCACCTTGATGGATGTTATTATTATCCACATAGTCGTTTTATTTAAAGTCTGAGAAACTCGAAGCGTATGAACAGACGTGCTGTCTATGGCTCTCAGAGATTCGTCTAATTCACGGGAAAGTGAAAATGTCAGCAGCGACTCTTCTAAAAATTTGCTGAGCTGAAATTTTATTTTGTCAGTAGCTCAGATGCTGAATGCACATTGATTAGCTGCGTCTTTCCAAATGCAGATTTGATGTGTCGCCAACTGAAAGGATCCAGTGACAACGAGAAAAAGGAATTTAAGCGGCGGGTGCCTTCATCAAAACTGAAAACGGATATGTGCTTCTCCTTTTTAACGCTTGCCACATCTCATAACCAACCGGTGTGTCTTTTTTTCTCCACACTTCAATATTTTGACTTCACAGTCAATATTTTTTTTCAGTTCCTTCCGGCTCATCGTCACCTCTGAGACAGACTGACAGCAGATGGGGGTCCGCTACAAAAGGAAAGCAATCTTCAGTGCGGTCAGGTCTGCTATTGGACTATAAGGAATGGCTTATCTTTACTGACTGACCGTGAGAACTTAAAATGGTGAGAGTAATATCATCCTTTTATTAAAAAGTGGATGTGGGAGCAGGACTGTTTGGGAGAAAGACAAGCAAGATTTAAACAGCTATTGAAATCATTGAAAAACTGACTTCTGTTAAAAAAGTCATACATGCCTCCAGAAACAACAACAACAAAAATAAACTACAGCAAATAATATCAGGGTGGCCGGGGCTAGTTGTCACACTTTTTACCACAGTGAATATTACTCGGGAGTTTTCTTTGAGTCAGTTTTTGCACTGTTTTTGCACTTTACAACTGTTATTGCCCATGAACAGTCATTGAATGCATGTTGACATTTTGTGACAACTTGCCTCATTAGCACTACACTATATGGGGTAAGCTGTCACAATGGAGCCTGTTATCAAACAACCTATTATCCACCTTATTTTCAACATAAGAGCAGAAGTTGCCATTTGTAACTTGAATGTGCGAGGATTCTAATCATTTTACGTCTACAGGAACAGTCCATTATGCTGCTTTATATTGCAAACTGATATTTCGTTATTATATTATTTCAGATTATTGGAATAATTGAATACAGACTGGTTTGTAGTGCAAATAGTTTTACCATTTACTGCACTTTAAGGTTTACCTATAGCGGCTAATGAATCAGAATTCTCGTGCATATAATAACTTAATAAGTTGGAAGGGCTCTTTTCCTTTAAATTTAAACAACTATGAAACACAAATCCATTAATAAAACTGCAAAAAAAGAGAGAAAAAAAAGTATGTTACATGTAAGCTGAACCCTTGTGAAAAAATCCCTTTGTCCTAAGAGGACAGTTCAACTTTTTGGTTAAAATGGTCTTTAATTATAAAAAAAATATTTATGTAATACAGGGGTTTTCTTCTTCTTCTTTTTTTTTTTTTTTGTGTATATTCACTAAACAGCTTTAGTTACAATATAACGATAAAGCCACAGAAATATTATGAAATTGATCTTTTACTTTGGAGGATAAAAGTCATAAAAATGATTCTAAGTTGTAGAGAAAACAAACATTTGTGTATATAGATTTTGACTCTAGTTACTGAGACAAAGCCACATATACAATCTTTACATTATATAAAGCATGTGATGTTGGTCAATGTTTTCCCCACTGATTGAAAAAATGCTCAAATATTTTGTTCACCACATTATATTGTCTAAGGGATTTGATAAGTGTTAGAAGCGTCACAATTAAAAGCCAAATAACAAAAAATGGGAAGCCTTACTGTGAGAACTGCACATTTGCAGTATGCAATTATATTCAATTATCCCTCTCTTTCAAAGAAAAAAAGTTTCTGTTTCATATCCATAACACTTTTTCTGTGACTGACATTTTTATGATGGATCACAAGGAGCACTGTTCATATATTCATTATTGCACATCTCCGAGCCATAATTCAATCCATGAACAAATACACAAAGCACACTGACAGTGGAAACAAACGACTTTTCCCAAATGATCTAATTTCATTCTTCCATTATTGCAGCGCGAGTGCAGGAGGAGCCGAGCACGGAAAGCCATGCCAGAGTCGTTGGAAAAATCGGTAGTAAGACTGTCACGCTGTTGTGACAGAGTAAGACGTGCAGAAGGGCCTGTGCAATCACAGGACCATCCACCCGTGCAATTTCCTCCAGAGCTCTGTCAGAGCTCAGAAATCACACAGCCGAGCCGGGTCTGCGCTCCACGCTGGGATACCGAGCACTCACAAATAAGCCACCGCTGCATGCCAGAGTCAGTCCTTTCTATTCATCTCCTTATTTGAGCCATTGCGACCAGCCCTGCAGCCGAATGCCTATCAGCTGATATGGTGCAGGGTCTGAATCTAAAATGTATGGAGTGGTGATGCTTCTCTTTATGTTGCACTCACTCAGTGTATGTGTGAGTTCATCAAACTGAAATATAATTTCTGACATAGCCAATAGCCAGAGTCATGATTTATTACCAGAATCTAATCCTTATTTTTGATGTAGGTACTGGTTTTCTGACGTTATGGGTGGTTTGCTGTCATTACTGGCAAACTTTACTATGATTTAAGTCTAATAATGATTTCTCAAGAATGTATGACAGTATGTTTCAAGCAACATTTCATTATAGTAGATGTTTTACCAGTGCCCCAGTTTTTTAGAGGGCTCTGAAAAACATAAAAACAGGCCTTTTCCCCCAATAGCTAACAGTTTATGTTTCCGCAAGAAGTATACATTTTCGTGGTATTTCTAAATAACCACATTTTCTGCTACCCCAGCAGCTCTTGCAGGATTGTGCATCATTCAGAACTGCAATTTACATTTGATTTGGAAAGAAAGAAAGAAAGAAAGAAAGAAAGAAAGAAAGAAAGAAAGAAAGAAAGAAAGAAAGTGAAACTAATTTGACAGTACAGCATTTCAGTGTATGGTAGTTTACAAATATTTCTATTTTGTAATATATTTTCAAATATTATTTTGCTATCATTACTTAATTCATCATTATTAAATGTATTTATTTATTAATTTAGATAATTAATTAATTGTTATTGATTGCATTGATAGATAAATAGTCCCTGAGTTTGGGTGGTCTCTGGTCTTTTTTTTATTATTATTATTTTATTTTTTTAGGTTGAGCAGCGCACACTAAAACAAGTTGACTTGTCAGAGCTTGAGTTAAGTTTGTCTGAAGGTTGTTTTTATTAACTCGGTTGAGTTAGTTGACAAATCATCCACCATGCAGACAGCCTGTCATAAGTAGAATAAAATAATAGAACAAAATAGTCTTTTGTAGGCCAATGATATGATTGGAGTTTTCATTGCAAGCAAGTTCACATCATTTCAAACAGATTTGTCAAAACTAGTATTCATTTCTTAAAGGTATAAATCTTAAAATGAACAAAAAATTGCACCGTCAGCAAAACAGTATGTTATGAGAGTTGACGTGGTTTCTATATCTCTCTTTCAAAGACGTCAAAATGAAACCTGTCGTTGACCTTTATGTCTTTCTCTGCTGTACTGAACACAAACTCTATGAATAAAACCACTTCTGGAAAGTGGCAAGGTTATATGGTATGTGTCTATACGCATGGCGTGAGTAACAGTGGAATAAAAGCAGGCCGATTTAAAGGTTCTGTTAACCACTATCCCAAAGGGACATGTTGTTCCACAGTTCCCGCCTTGCTTGAGTGGGTTCACATAAGGGCCGGAATAGGAAATGTAAGTGTCTGAGCAAGATTGGATTAAAAATGGTCCTCCAGAACAAAAGGGAAGATTTTAAATGCATTACCAATCTATGTCTGGTGAGAATATATATATCCTGAGAGAGAACACTTCTGCAAACACCAAAAAGGTAAATAAAGGGGCTCATGCGTTATCATTTAGTTGAGGTGCCAGCTGTGTCTTCTTCTTTTTTTTCTTTTTTTTTGTGGTGTAATTCCTCACAGCAGTGTCATTCAAACGGGTGTCTTCAATTTAGCCAGGCAATGAGAAATGCTGGAAATTTCCTGCACGGAGCAATGCGTTACATTTTAATAGAGCAACACCTGCGAGGGCAGGGGAATAATGGCTCGCTTGAAATAAATTAGTGGGGCTTTATTGAGACCTGTCATGGGCCAGACAATGGCTCCCTGTGCCTAGAGAGCTCTTGTGTGCTAGCTGGAGAATTCATTTAAAAAGCTTGGAAACCCGATTCCTTCACTTCCTCAATTTCTTTCTTGACAGTCTTGCTACTTCCATCCCGGACTTAATTACCTTTTCATTTTTCATTTGCTTCCAGAATTGCCTCAAGCCTCAATTTGCTCTCTTTTGGAAGAAACGTGGAGGAAAAATAGAACACCTCAAGTGAATCTTTAATAGTCTTATGTAATATTACTTTGTGTGTGCCATACTGCATAGGTCTGTGGGGTGCACACATAATCCAAGATGAACTAAACCTAATATTGATGAGTATATCCTCATTCCAACTGGCAATGTAAAAAACATTTTATTTTCCAACCATTTGTATTATACTGTATCAACATAAACTAATAAACAATGTCCGTCAGTCTTACAGAAATTAAACATAATGTAGTTTACTTTGTCATATGATCTTTGTGATTTTTATGTACTTTTTATGGTGATATTTTTAAATGCATTTATTTGAGTCGCTTGGAATCAGAATAAATATGTTCATTGTGTGAATAGCGGTTTAATATTTTTAATATAATATTAAAATAGTTAAATAAATAAGAGATTTGAATCTAATTGGATTAATTAATGATAGATATATAAATCTTACATTTAAGCCTAAATATTTCTGTGTGACATTATGCACATTCAGAATTCTGCTCAGATATTTTTTGTGTTTGTGTAAAAAATAGTTTTGTCATCGTGTCATGTCATTCTGTGCTGTATGACGGTTTCTTCAGTTGAACAAAAATATGAAAAATTCAGTGACTGCTTTCAGTGCTATTTTTCATACAATTACAATGAACAGGGACTGAAGATTTGACCCATGATAGCATTAAGTGAGAATTAGACTGAAATGTGACCTAAAACTTTTAGAAACAGAAAAGAAAAGAACTTTTTGCTCAAGAACTGACAGTACCAGCTTGTATGGAAACTCCACAAACAAGTCTGTTACAAACAGATCCAAATATTCTCACCTATTTTTGGGGGTATTTGGAGCAGTACTGCATTTTTATGTCATAATCAGTTGTACCCTTTTAAAACCCCATTTTATTCCAAAGATAACCTCACAAACATGCACATTTGAGGAGAGAACAATACACAGTGCCATTAATCATTTGATAGGAGTTAACCGTGCCACTTAGAGGATTAACTGTTATTTGGGACAATTAGATTCCTCTGCTTTCTAAACCCAGGTTGATCTGATACTAGCCAGACTTTGTTGAGGGAACATATAACAAGAGTTTGTGCTATTAATAGAATAACACCCCAGACCCACAGGTATTTCACAAATATCTCTCTCATCAAACATTCTAGGCAGTTAATAAAAAAGCCACAAATTGTTTCCCTGATGCATTCAGCTGTATTTAGCACTTCTGAAATTACTCTCACACCTCGAGACAAGTACATACATGCAGGGATGATCTGGGTCATCATGTTAAGCTCTCCAGAGAAAGTACGATTTTAAACACTTTCAAATGTAATGATAGTAATTCAGGTGAATATTTAGAGTGCAAAGCTTAGATTTGTCAATCAGTGCTTCAAGAGGCGTGCAAAGCCTGAAGCAGTGTAACAAATGAAAGAATTTGCATGTTCCATCTTTAACAAAACAATGAGTTAATTAAATTGTGCACTTCATACCGTCATTCGGCAGCATAACAAATTCAAATTGTCCAGTGTGATTAAATGGGGTGATTGTCTTGTAATTATTCTTTATAATTAGTGCTGCAGAGTTAAAGCATATTATAATGTCAAAGGACAGGATGGCTGAATCAGAACGAAAATTAACAGACAGCAAAAGTCCATTTTTAAAACCGTTCGAACATTTCCATACCACACAGTAAAATTATATATATATATATATATATATATATATATATATATATATATATATATATATATATATATATATATATATATATATATATATACACACACACTACATGTACATAACTTCATTATAGATAAAAATAAAGGTGCTTAAAAGGTTCTTCACAGAGATGCCATAGAAGAACCATTTTTGGTTCCACAAAGAACCAATCAGTCAAAGGATCTTTAAAGAACCATCTCTTTCTCACCTTTTTACAATCTGAAAAAAACTTCACTCACCACAAATAAACTTTTGTGAAACAGAAAGTTTCTTCAGATGTTGAAGGTTCTTTATGGAACCATTTAGACGAAAAAGGTTCTTCTATCGCATCTTTGTATTAGGGAATCAGCCTGTCATTTGGGACATGGCCTCAACATCTCTAAATTAAATGATTCACCCAGATTGTTCCAGCAATCCCTCATGGAATGGACACATCCTGCTCTGAGTTCCTCCCTTTGGAAGCCATCTTGTCTTCTCAATAAACTAATAGAGCCCTATGAGATGTGTGTTATGTCTTTGCATGGTCCTGCTCTCTTGCAAATGAATATGGGGTTCTGTATTCGAGGACCGTATTCCCGTATTGGTCTGAAATCTTCCTGACATCTTAGAGTGGAAGGGAAAGGAGTGCTGATGAATTGGCTGGGGGTGCAGAGATTTGAGACAGAGCCCAGGGGCCGGGCAATGCCCTCAGGATTGACACTTTCGGAGACGTCCATGTCGCCTTTATGGAAATGAGACTCTTTCCACAGCTTGAATTTATTTCACTCTGAAAAGTTGAGAATCGTCACACATACACATTCACACCAAGCCATGTGCGCGGTGCCAAATGCATACTTTTAATTCCTAAAAGCATCAAACCATAACTTACTTCAATTTGACATACAGCTACCCTGACAAGTCTATATACCAGCTCATTTCAAAAGCCAGAAGCATATGCAACCAAATTACTAACCTTTGTCACATAGTTTCCTTTTCTCAAAGTCAGTAAAAAAAGTCGATCGCAAGAAAAGCAAGAGGCTAAACTCATTATAAATCTTGACAGGCTGATTTTTTTTTGCTCCCAACAATTCTTAAAATGGGGAGATTTTAATCAAGGCAGTTTAATGCCTGTGCAGCTCTTGGTTATTAAAATCTGATGTGGCAGGAGTTTTTTTTTTTCAGGTGCATGCTGGTAATTAGATTGAGAAAATCAGACAGAGGTCTACTCAGCAAAGATTGTCCATTTCCTCTTGGCTGTGGCATAATTTAAACATGAGATAGATGAACTGATTTGAGGGGTCAGATCAATGACCATACACAGCCACTAAGAATCTCTTTCTTCGTGATATTTACCACAAAACGACAGGATCAATTTATACTCACTCTAACACAGTAGATAAGAGCGATCAATCACGAGCTGTAGGGCTCTGTTACTAATTTCATATCTGGAGGGTGGACTTGATGGAAGCTTCTTGGGATTCCATGAGCATTCGCAGAATAGCAGTTGATTTGAATGTGGTTCAGGTACTCGCGAGTTGCGATGGCGCATAATTCACTTTGGATTGAGTTCTCTGAAAAAGACTCAGTTGGGCAGAATTGTAATGATTCTTTAGAGAGGTGTTTAAACAGGAATCAATGAAGGTGTCTCTGTGCAGGTTTGAGTGTGATAACCCCCTTCTCCTTTTCTTATTCTTGCAAAGACAAGCGAAATGCCGGCGGTGCTTTCAGGTCTGCGAGGAGATGGTCATAATTTATGTGGCGCATATTCATTTGAGATAGGGCGTATTGGATTTGAGTGGAAATGTTATCGAAATATTTACCAAACAGTGTGCCTTTTGGTCCGCCGTGGCTCAGAGGAAGTGATCTCAGTGTGAATTAATGATCTGGCTAATTTTAGGAAGCTGTGGGGTGTTGGAGGATTCCTGTAAGAACAAGAACATTGCAAGGTTAAATCCCAGGAGAGATCCAACATTTCTTCCCACAGAGCATCTTGTATTGAAATCTCCCGATGCTGTTCTGACACTATATTCGAGAATAGACTAGCCAACATGAAAGATTTGAAGTTAGGCCCACCTACACAAGAACAACTTGAACAAGTCATAGACAGATAGATTTTTGCATTTTCTGAAAAGACTGGTTTAAAAAATCTAGTATCCAAATATTAAGCACCTCAACTGTTTTCAACATTAATAATATGTATAAATATTATTCTTGAGCAACAAATTAAGGATGCAAAACAAAGATCATGTGACACTGTAATGGCCATAGCTGGGATAATTACACTGTAAAACACATTCAAATAGAAACCATCTATTTTAAATTGCAATAATATTCCACAATATTACAATTTTTCTGTCATGACAACTCTCTGAGAATTTAGCATTGTAATATACATGTCAATGTTAATATGTTTGGTCTTGGTGGAATAGATCTGCACATATGTGACCCTGGACCACAAAACCAGTCTTAAATGTAAATTTACATTTATACAGCAAAATACTGAGAAAGTCGTCTTTAAAGTTGTCCAAATTAATTCTTAGCAATGCATATTGCTAATCAAAAATGAAGTTTCTATATATTTACCGTAGGACATTTACAAAACAACTTGATGGAACATGATCTTTACTTAATATCCTAATGACTTTTGGCATAAAAGAAAAATCAAGAATTTTGACCCATACAATGTTTTTTGACTATTGCTAAAAATATATCCCAGCGAATTAAGACTGATTTTGTGGTCCAGGGTCACATATAACATATCTGAAATAACCCCCATAACATACATTAAATTACCCCGAATCAGATCTGTACAGGTGGAGCTAGGGATGAAGAAGGGTTTCTGAAGCATGCCACAACTACTGCAGCAAACACTAGCCAAGTATTTGAATGATGAGCAGCAAGCTCATTGGCTGCTGATTTTTAATTAATAATGTATTTATATTAGATTGAGTAAGAACCTATTGATTTGCGCCATATAGTATTTCAATGCAGAACTTTAAATTTACCTTTTCTTTTTTTAGAACTATTGTATACATTTTTATTTTTCTTCCCCATGCAGTAAAAATTAGACTTTATTCACAAAAATATTATATTTAATGGCCCTTGGCTTTCAAAAATCTGAAATTTTTTAACAATAAGCTATTCAAAATACATCATAAAAAAAATATCTTCCACAGGGTGTCGTTTTAAAAATTCCCCTCTAAGTATCCCTATTAAAACATTACTGGACACACAGATGAAACTTCTTTTTTAATTCTACAGTCTCCTCGTATCATCATTTTGAATGATTCTATCCATAAAGTATAGCTCAGGATACTGCCTGGCACAAAGCAATCTCAGAACATCCTGCAGACACTGACTAATAAACTCCAGGTAAACCCAGAGCTGAAGACAGAGTGAGCATTCTCTCTTTGCCCCTTGCTGTCCATCAGGCAGGTTAAAGTATTTGAGTGGACCGGATCACAGAGACAGAGATGCCACTGGCCCTGACCCTGTCGGCCTTCAAGATTAAAGCGCCATGCAGTGTGTGTCAATCAGGCCAATTGTACTGACCAGCTAGTGCTGACGGACTGAAAGTGTGCAGCAGATGAGATGAAGCATGTTGCTTGGCTCCCACTGAGAACAGCTTGTGAATGGATGTCTGGAAGACCTCCAAAACGTATTCCTTCATTTTATTTAGAGGGGATCAATAACATAAGACAGGACAGACCAGACCACCGGTGGCCAAGTAACTTACACTTGCCGTTTGTTTGTTACTTGTAACCATGTATGTGTGGTTTGGACTTTAAAATGACTTCCTTCTGACCTGCAGAAATCATTCTAAAATATCAGTTTGGTGCTTAAGAAACATTTTATATTATTATTAATGTTATTATTAGTAGTATTATCAGAGTAAATAAATGGCTGTGCTGTAAAATAATTTTGTGTAAAGCATGATACATTTTTCAGGATTTTGATGAATGATGATGTCTTTTGTAACAATTTAAAAGTGTTCACCAATTTAATCTGTGCTTGCTGAATACAATTCTTAATTACAAAAAAAAGAAACAAAAAACCTTCATGTCAAAATCAATATCATAATTTGTATGTTGATTCATTAGATTGAACATTTTTCATGATTTATTGATGTCAAATGTAATAATAGAAAGCATAAAAACTTTTTTTAAAAACTCTTTAAGAGTACAGAGGTTTCCTCTTTGAACTTCTTTTAACCGAAAAGTTGTGATATTAAATTAAATCGAGACAAGGAGCAAGCAAATCTCTATAAATGTGTAGTGAAGTGGGAATGAACGCACAAGGGCACAGCCTGCAAATGCTAATGGCACAATACATGTACAACTAAGAGAACAATTAAGCATAGATTTAAAATGCCAAGGAAGTAATCGTGCAATTACCACACTTTCATTACTGGCTGAGACACACTGATGGTAAAAGAACACCTGCAAGAACAGCCTTTTTTCAATTTGATTCCTTCTTTCACTGCTTAATTATTTTAAATACCACGTGTCCTTCCTGTCTCAGAGTAAAGGCCACAGTCAAGGGGGTCAATACATTTTAGTACATCAACAACAATAGCCCACAAAGCCAAGAGAGCTGAGCTATTTGAGGTTTTGGCTGGGATCCTGACTTCCTTGCTTGGACAACCTGCCATCGCTTTACTGTGGGGGGCTTCTGAATTAAACTACTGACATTCACATAGCAGCTGTTATTGCTCCTGACTGGGCTGTTTCGTGTTTTGATATCGTATCGTGCAGGTCATTTAACCGCAGCGATACTGGCTGGGGTTCAGGTTTCATATGGCTGAACCTACTCCTGACCCTAAATTGTTTTACTGTAAAGGCCCAGGTTTAATAAAGTATTGCGCACAGGAGTTCATGTTCAAAACGAGTGTACAAGAAAAGAAAGCAAAATAGGTCGGGCAGGCTGAAACATTGTCAAAAATAAAGATAGCGAGAATTTTATGGAAGTAATATTAGAGTCTTGTTTACCACCATGAACTCCAGAAACCCACGAGGCAGAGTGTGCTAAAGCGAGTCTTGAATCTTATACATTAAAAATACAAGTCACTGCACATGGCTAAAATAACAAGCCTTATATTAGCTTTTCCAGACAGTGGTTTTGGAGGTCTGCTTTTTGTTTGCTCACAACGAATGCAAAGCGGTGCTCTTCTCCCGGAAAGGTCCAGTCTCCTGATCTGTGTGAATGAAGGTCACTTGTCAGCCTGATAGTCCTTTGATACATGAGTGCTATAATTAGCATATCGAAGGAACATTAAGCTCTTCATTAACTGTGCCTTGATCAGCAATTAGCACATATGAGTGCAATTAAATTCACATATTTACTTTAACAGTTGAAGTGGATATTAGTCATCATGAAATATTAATCTGGAGAATAGTTACTTATTAAACCAAAAAACTAAATGATTCACCCCTGTTTAATGGATTAATTCATCTAAAAATTAACATTTAGTTATTTCAGGATTCTCTGTTGAATAGAAAGTCCAAAAGAACAGCAACTGTCTTTACTGTTACATTTGATCATTTGAATGTGTCCATGCTGAAAAAAAGTATTTATTATTTTACATTATGCAGTACGTCTAAAATTATATATTATTTTCAATATATATTTCACATTTTTATTTTGCTATTATTATTATTTTTTTCTCAACTCAAAAGGCAAGATCTAAAGAATATGCATGCAGGTCCAAACATTGTCAGTTCATGGATTATGTATTTAATGCTCCTTAAGGGAAAAAAAAAAAAAAAAAAACTAACAAAAGTGTGACATAAAATGTTCTATACAACTGTATTAAATTATGCACTAGATTAAAAGTCTTTTTAGGTCATTGAAAAACCTTGTGTGAGAAACAGACTGTATCATGCATCATTTATATCGCAGCAAATCCTCTCCTCTCACAAAACTCTCAAACTATATTGGTCTTCATTGAATATAAATATCACTATGAACTGCTGTTTTATGGAAAAGAGATGCATAGTTTCTTTTTCTTAGATTTTTATTTTTTATCAATCAAAAAATAAAGATTTTTTTTTTTGGGGGGGGGGGGGGGTGAATTATAACTAATGTTAGAAAACACACACACAAAAAAAATCCAAATATCATAAATACTAAAATTACTAAGTAATATATATACATAAATGGATAAATGTTGGTTGAATAGCGTTTAATCTAAAAAAAGAAACCCTTGCCTCTTTATGGGATCACTTTCAGCACACTCGTTGCACACATTCACATACCTTTATCCAATGAAACGGCAAAAATGTAGCATGTCAGATTGAGTACTATCGTCTTTTATTTTGACTTTATCTGTCAGTATTTTCAGTGCTCTCCGAGAGCTCTGATTGGTGATGGGGCAATGCATCATGGGGTGTGAGAAAAGGACTGAGTTTATCAGTCACCCCTTAGATAAAGACAGAAAATCCATGACAAAGTACTCCGCAGCAAGCAAACGCAGGCCTCAACTGCAGACCTGATAATCTTGCAAGACTGACAGCACCAAGAATCACACATTTTCATTCTCTTTGGTTCCCTCTCTTCCTCCTCGATCACTCACACTGGGGATCTGACAAAAGAGAAAAGAGAAATAGACACAGCTTTCAGGCCTTTTTTGATAGTGTCAGTCCATCCTTTGGCAAAGTCACATTTCCTTTATTTCCCCATTACTGCAGAGGAGTAACCTAATTCTCTTCTGAAAAGGTCACTTATCGAAGGGTGCAACATCCATCACTCTGAGTAAAGTCATTACTGTGACTTCATCTTCTTGATCTAATCCAGCGCTGAGGATTTTAACCATATATAACGCTCATTCCATGTCTGGATATAAATATGTTTTACTGTACATCAGGACATGCATTATCTGAAAAGCAGGATTTATGGATGCCCTCGAAAGCAGCAGTTTAAAAAAAAATAATTTAACCCCCATGTTCTGTTGAGCTTAACTTGACTACTTTAATGTGTGGAGTCCTAGAGACCCCAGTGCTGTTAAATGTATTAAAATAATAACTGTAGCTTATTTCCCGTCAGTTTCATTTAATAAGTTCCTCTGACCTAATCAAAACCCAACAGATAGTCGTTATTGAAGCTTTAACCCACAATTTACGTCTTCAGCACTTCTCAGAAATGTTAAAAATGTAATATAAAGTAATTTCTCATAAGATTAGGCAAAGTCAAGTATCTCAGACCCCAAACAGATCATGAGGGTTAAATTAATTTCATAACATTTGGCATCCTATGTACACTGAACTTCTCAAAAACTTTACATGTTTACTTTTTTGCACACAAGAATTAAAATGTTTGTGCACATGATGAACATCCACCTGAACTCATTCAAATGTGCATTATTTAACCTCTTTTGGTGATGGATCGCAAGCCTTTGTGAGAGACTATTGACAGGCCATGTGACGCATGAATCCGTTAAAGGGCAAAATCTGATATGATGTGCACAGAAACATGAGTGATAAACAACATCAGACACTCAGAATAACATCTTGACCTAGATAAACAGAATAAATCAAACGGCTTGACGCTAATTGTATATCCATTGGGCACACATGAATATTTCTACAGAGATAATAGATCACCATTTGGTAACAGGATGGAATGTGGCTGACATACTGAAAAATGGAAGTGTCACAAAATGGCAATCTTGGAGATTTGGGAATCTTCAGCAAAAAGATTTTGGTTATCGACTTTATGCAACCCATTTTTCTAATTAGATACATCAGTAACCACCTGGTTTTGGTGAATATGCAAAAGTGGTGTCTCGTGTTTCACAAAGTTCACATCTACCCTTTTATGCAAATAGAGTAAGCTGTTCTACTTTAGAGTGTAACTGGGGAAAATCTGCGAAACTCAAATATCATTATCACACTGATTCAACCCCCCCAAATAAATGTTGGAAATTTGTGTTTTATTGATATTTTTTGTGAACTAGCCTTAAGCATGTGCTGTTTTCTATGGAAATGCAAATCTAGTTATTGTTCCCTGCTGAAAGATCCTAAACTAGCCTAAGTTGGTTTAATGGTCTCCCAGCCTAGTCGGACTCATCTGTGAGATAGTTTTATAGGGATTTTTGTCATTTTTCAGCTGGTCAGACCAGGGTTATTAAGAATATTAACACTAAAACTAAAACTAAAACCATAAAACAAGTTATATATGTTTTGACTGTATTTAATTTGAGTTAATTTTAGTAGTTTTAGTAATTTTGTGGTGTGTTTTGTTTGTAGAATCTCAATTATACTAAGATAACCAGATTAAACCAGCTTGAGGCTATAACAAACCATCTTATATCATTGAAGACTAGGCTGTTTTAAACAGCCTTTTTCTTTCTCTCCAGCAGAGTATTTCTTTCAGGAAATGCAAACTTAGAACTCATTTATATGTTCAGCTATATTATATACCAAGCACTATATTTCATACCATCTATTTAGTCAAAATCTGTTAGCATTCTCTTTGCCGTAAACAAGACTCAGTTTTTCAATTAATAATACAGTCTTGTTTGTTCATTGTGGCTTTTTTTCACCAAGGTTTATTGAATAAATCAATAAAAAACCACTTCACCGGGCAATAAAAGCCTGTAAGGGTGGGAGTATGCAAATGTAGAGTGGGTTTATTTATGATTGCGCAGGAAAGGATTGTTTAGCTATCATTTTTTGTCTTGCCAGATACGCTGCTGAGATTCATGATATCTAAGCTCAAGATTTGGCCAGCTCATCCTTCTTGCAGCAGATGACTCTCTACTTAGCTCAGTAAATTATCCATGCATTATTCATATAATAATGCACCCTTTAAATATTCAGATTTGAGAAGGCGAAGAAGAATAAACATGCGTTAAGAACACAGCACTTACAGGAAATCCCAAATTCAAGACAAAAGAAATGATCTCTGTAAATCTGAAAATTATCTCTGTAAATGTCATGTTTTCATATAGATCAGTTTCCTTCTATATCACCCTCATACACACAAGCGTCATGCCTCCCAGATATTGTACTGGTGTCACGCAAGGTAGGTGTTCCAGGTATCTTGTTGGGGGTCCAGCCCGACTGGTTTATCACTGATACTTCTGGCTCCAAATGATGCTCTAGCCTTGTGCTTCCATTTATCATCTGCCCCCAGGCAGCACACAGCTGAGCCAGGAGAGATAGGCAGTTTATTTTTCATAGTTATTTATTCTGTGTTCTCTCTGCCTTTGTGAGAGTGTGTATGTATTAGGGCTGTTGTTGGCATTGGGCAGGTAAGGCCGGGAAAGGTATCAAGAAGCAAGGGAAGCTTAATTAATGTGCTGTTATTATTTATTTTTCTTTATACCGTAAAACACAAAATGAGATGTTTAGTTGAGTGTCCAAGCTGCTCTTTCCATACATCAAATATGGATGGTGATTCATACTGTCAAGCTGTCAATTCAAGCCATTATTCACTGAATGTCCTCACCAATTAAAATAAGCCCCTTTTAGAGCTCGGAAGTTGTATGGAAAAGATAAACTTGTGTAACAAATGAATTACAAGTACACCGTGACAATTTTTCATTTACAGGTGAACTATAAATTTAAATTAGCGGAGTCAATTATATGGGAATCATGCACTTGTCATTTCCAAATGACAGAATAGTCTGCATATTTAACAGTTTATATTTCTCACAGCTTCGAGCAAATTTAACATGCATTAATATTCATGAAGCCATATTGGTTGCAGCATTACAAAAACACTGACGCAGAGGAGTGGTAAGGAATTACCCAAGCAGCCCAATCAGCTCCTTGGAAACATCATAAACAATAGGCTATTATGAAGTCATATAGCGTTACAGTCAAGTGTTTTATTTGAAATTAAAAAAGAGATGCAAGAATACCTTCAGAGACACGAGTGGACGTGGAGCATAACAAATGCATAAGGGTAAAGTTAATAACAGAGCAATTTGTTTTGTGTCTGGTCTCATTGCTCTTTGCCATGCAGCTCATAATTATTCCTCTTCATTCATCTGGGCAAACCAATTAATTAAGCCTGATTAAATCCAGCTAGACCATAAACAACAAACATCACTGCGACATAACCAAACTACTGGAGGTCTAATGCATTTCTTCCAGCGAATCATACGTATTCATCTGAACATGGTCTCTGGGATTGAAATAAACCAATCAGCAACATATCAGTGTGAAGGATCCGCAGTGCGCTGCACTCTGGGGGGATATATGAAAGCAGAGGCCGTCTGAAGTGGGCGAAGCAATTTTGAAGTGTTTGAGACATCTGAGAGATCACAGGCTGCCATGTTTCCGGGCCCATCCACCTCTCTCGCCCATGGAGTTCTATGTCTTAGACTGGATGTCCAAAAGCTTCTTCCTCAGCCAAGTGAGCAGAGCGAAACTGCATTCAGATGCTATTAGATCGCTGCACATCACAAAGAGACTCAGGTGGAAAAGCGTATCTAATGGACTTCCTGACAGTGTGTCAGTGAGGAAAGGTCCTGATATGAGAGAGTGAATGTACCACAGAGCAATGGCATGAACTTTAGAATGTATGCAAGATCCTACGTATGCATCATTCAAAATAAATGCCCAATAAATGTGTGGCTATGAGACTTGGGCTGTTTAGAGTGAACCGTTACATACCATAAAAAATCTGTATGTATGGAAAACATAAATGACCTATTACATTTTCTGAAATGTGCAGTATATCCAAAGAACCTAGTGTAAAAAATAAATAAATAAAAATATTAATAAAGATACAGTTCAGAATGCAAAATAACCATAGCTATCTATCTATTCAAAATGTAATCAAAAAGCCTGCTTATCACTGTCATGCACTCTATCATATGCATACATAATATATATATATATATATATATATATATATATATATATATATATATATATATATATATATATATATATATATATATACATACACACACACGAAAACCACTATTATCTGGTCGGTTTGCTGCTCAAAATCTCTCTCTCTCTCTTTTTTTTTTTTTTAGTTTGACCATAGAAGCCAGTGCCATTTGAAGTTCCAGTCGTGTCTGACAACTGAATATGCTGGAGTTTGTTTCTGTGTGAGCAAGGATCATTTTTCTTGAAACCCTCCCAATTAACGCGAGGCTCTTCGATTATTTTTTTGTAGGCTTTCTGACCCAAAGTCTTAACTAATCTCTGCAATTCTCCAGCTGTGATCCTTGGAGTCTTTGGCCACTCAAACTCTACTCCTAACTGTGCATTAGGACGATATATACACATTTCCTCTTCCAGGCAGATTAGTAACATCGTAAATTGATTTGAACCCCTTAATTATCGCCCTGAAGGTGGAAATTGGGATTTTCAATGCTTTAGCTCTTTTCTCATAGCCACTTTCTATTTTGTAAAGCTCAACAATCTTGTTCTGTTCATCAGAACTATACTGGTTTTACTCCTTGTGATGGATGATTAAGGGGTATTTAGCCTTTGTGTTCCTCATATTTATAATCCTATAATCCAGATAAAGAAGCCATGACTGGACCATTTCATGCTCCAAGTCACTGTAGTGTGCTTAAAAAAAAATTCTGAAGGTAGAAGAACATACTGTTCATCTCTGGCACATTACAACAAAACAATGCATTAAACTCAAGAGTGAAAGTCCCTCTGGATCTTGCAAAGATGCAAAGGGGACTGTCATGTATTAGCATTATGACTTCAAGTGCTTATGAGCATTTCTAGTTTTATAAGTCATATAATATATATATATGTTGTCACCCCCATGCCATCAGTAACATATAACCAAACTTTCCTCCATGCAACAAAAAGATTGTGCTTCACTGATAATGCAGACATTAAATTTTAATACAGCACACAACGTTTTAACACACACAATTCATCCTACTGTGCTGAAGGTTTCTGCTTAAATGTTCTCGCCTCTAGAGAGTAAAATGAATCACACTCTCTGTGCACAGGCCACCCCAAGGTGATTTATTTGCTGATTCCTTGTCACTGTGTAATTTATTGCAGTGCTTTTGTCTTCTTTTTTTGTATACATGGAGTGATCAGGCAGTGCAAAGCAGCAAACGTGATGCTATTCCTAAGGAGATTCAGTGTCCAGGACTCCAGGTCAGCCCAAAAATCCTGGCGAAGCTTTTCAATATGAACAATTTACATATTTTGTGAGAAATATAGCTTTTATTTTTAAAATGATCTAGTCGGCTGCAGAAGACAAAAAAGAGAGATCTTATTAGTGAATTGTATAAAACTGCCAAATACAAAACACCATATCAAAAACACAATCATACATAAAACAGTGATTTATGTATGATTACAGTACAGTATTAAAGGGATAATTCCCCAAAAATGAAAATTAGTCACCCTCAAGTCCTTCCTAATCTGTTTGACTTACTTTCTCCTTTGAAACACAGAAGATATTTTGAAAAACACAAAAAAGAGAGAAGAAAGTCATACAGGTTTGGAACAATACAAATGAGTAATTTCCATTTTTGTGCAAACTACTCCTTCAATTAAGACCAAATAATTATTAAATAATTAATACAGACGAATCGAAAACTATTATACTATTATTAACTATTGGGTATATGTACTGATATATATACATCATATCATATCATATCAGTACACACATATGAATACAGAGTAATTAATACGAAGTCATATAACGAGTAAAATATTATATATAGCAAATTATATGTGTGTGTTTCTGTAGTATAGTATATGTAGTACATATAGTATTACATTTTTACAATCACTAAAATAGTCAGTGCAAAGCAATAACTTCATCTAAATATTTATCACTCAGGATTGTGGATGATAAGTGAAATCAGGTTCACCCCTACGTGTTTGTGTGTGTGTGTGTGTGGGGGGGGGGGGGTACATTTTTCCTGACATTTCGTCTGCTTGAATATTAATAGATTGTTTCAGCTCTGCTCCATGGCATCCTGTCGGGATGCGCTGCCTGGAAACACCAGCTTTGGCAACTGATGATTCCACACTGTGCCAGTTATTTCAACCACCCTTATCATGCTCCTGGCAAAGCGTCATGCCCTGCCCTCGCTGCCTACACGCCCAGCCTACCCACACCTACTGAGATAATGTAATAGCAGTCAGCCATGGCCAGCCCAGCTCTGTTTGCCTTCCAGAAAGCAATGAGGCATGCTTTAGATGCATACATCTGCAGAATTCAGAAGAACAGAGATGTTCATAAAGATCAGAGAATGTTTGGCCAATGATGTGCCGGTCTTTGTGAAGACATTGAAAAACAAATGTGTTTTGTCTGTGAAATCGCTGTCGATGAATTTAAGATAGAGAAAGTGATCTGACTGTTTAATTGTTTGTGATATTTGTATTGCAGTAGGGAGTAACAGAAAATCTGGTTAGCCAGGTCAGTCAACTGTGAAATTAGTAAGACACCAGAAGTGTGTCTGATGCAATGCCAGACCTGCATTTAAAAAAAATAACGAGCTCTCATTCTTTTGGTTCATTGTTTTCTACTTTTTAAAATAAACTGAGTTGTATTTATGTGCTTTGTAATGATGCTCTCCAGTTGGCCATACAAAGAAATGTTGGCAAATACAAAAATAAAAGATTCAGAGTGTGGAAAAATTATAAATATCTGAACAATTATATTAATACCCACATTTTATTCAACAGCTTAAAAGGGGTTAGTTCAACCCCAAATGAACATTGTGTCATCATCATTTATTCAACCCTTTTTGTTCCAGACCTTCTGTTGCACATAAAAGATATCTTGAAGAATCTGAGGACCAGCAAATGTTTATCTCCTCACATTATTCAAAACATCAACGTCTGCGAGAAAAAGCAAAAAAAAAAAAAAAAAAAATAATAATAATAATAATAATAATAATAAACTTTGGAGCAATTTAAGGGTTAGTACAGTAAATAATGACAGAATAAAAAAAAAAACTATTACTTAAAAAAGGCTTCCATACAATTGTGACCAAACAGGCAAACAGTTGAGAAAGAAACCCATACTTTAATCATATCTTTATTAACTACTAAAATACATTTGGCTATGTGAATTTTACAATCACTATTACAATATGAAAATACAAATAATTTATGCAGCTGGCACTAATACATTATCAGAAAGTGTTTATTTTTTTGCATGTCTTCATCTAACGAATTTCAAACCTTTAGGCCCTTTAAGAACTGTGTCTTCAGGAAACAATAGCTTTTGGTGATAAATATTTTGTAAATGCGATGAACTTGGAGCTCCAAATTCTTGTTAGACAATCAGGCTCACATTGGTAAGCATGGCCGTCTCTCTTGTCCCAGCAGCACAAATTCATTCTGACTGAATCTTAATTAACAAATCAGTCTTGGTTTTATTTGAATATGCATGTCCTGAGCACAGAGGACATCGGAGAGAAAGACAAAAAGCAAGGGACAGTAGAACGTTTACCGTGACAGTTCAGCAAACAGTAGCGGAATTGCTAAATTCCTATAGAGGGCAAAAAGCAGCGGAACGGCAACCTTGCAAGCCCGCCACTATTTGTTATCCACGATGGAAATGTTTGAGTAAATATGGTACAAATTTATGCAAATAAGAACGGTAATAAAGCACCTTGTGACAGAGAAAGTGAATATAAATGGCACTGCTTCCTAGATAACCTAAAACGGGGGCTTTGCAAAATGAAGATGTATAAATCAATTGAGGAACTTGTCACAAAACTTGTCTCCTTGTAGCTGCTCTAAATACACGTATGTATTCAAGCAAGGCAGGAGAATTTCTCTGTCCTCTTCCACAAGGATATTTTGTCACTCTGTATTCATAGCCCACGCCTTCATAAGCAAAGGACAGGAAGTAGCAACCTTGACCTTTCCATAGAAGTCCACAAAATGAAGAGAAAGATCATCATTAATCGCTAGTCATCTGCTCGCATTTCTTGCAGCTGCTTCTTGTCATTTCAGATAATGAGACGAAACAGGCTCTGCCAGAGACACGGTCTCAGCCGTGGCTGACCATCGTGCATGCCCTTGAACCCAGCTAGACCTCCCAAGAAATACGGCTACTCATTATTCCGTCAGATGTCACATCGAGCCGGGCGAGAGTGTCAGTAAACTGCTTCCAAATGGAGATGGAGTTTTCATATTGTTTAGCAGGATCCCAGAATAGAAGGCGTATTTCAAAGTGTTGACTTTCACAACAGTGCTCGGTTAGTATGTTCACCGCGATGTGACTTTTTAGTGTGCGCCTCATTATTACAGATTTTACTGCTAGGCTGTTGAAACACAAAGAAGGGGAGTGCGGGGACAGTGTCATGTTGCTTCAACTGATCAAATGGTAAATAATGATAAACACGGGCTCAAATAAATGTTTTGTTCTTTCGTATTTTCTTCAGACTAGACAATGGAGTTGAAAAGAGCAACTGGGGAAAAATAAAGCAATAGCGCAAACTCCCCCAGCTTATACACGATTTCGCAATTGGATTGCAAAATGCATTTGGAACAAACAAGGCAAAGAAATAAAAATCTTACACCAATACAACCTTTATGTAATTAAATGGGTTACTAAAAATACTTAATTAGAATATGAAAGCAAGCTGAATTTATGCAACTGGCTTTGATTCATTCTCAGAAAGAATTTAACTGTTTTGCATGTTGACATCTAACAACTTTTGAATTGGCAAAATTCACTCCTCTAGGCCCTTCTGGGGTGGTAACTTCAGAAAACAACAGCTTTAGTTGGTGAACTCTTTTGTAAATTTGGTGAATGCAGAGCTTTGAATTCTTATCATGAGATGATAGAATGGAAGTGTGGATATGGTGGCATGTTGCTTCAAATGATCAAATGGTAAATAATGATAAATACATACTCAAATAAATGCTACGTTCTTTCATACTTTCTTCAGAATACAGAACAGAGTTGAAAAGTACAACTCGGGAACTGTAAAGCAATGGTCCAAGAAACTCCCCCGGCTTATATTTCGCAAATGATTTGGAAACTGTGTTTGGAACAAATGGGTGAACAAATAAAAGTCTAACACCAACCATATCTTTACATAATCCTATGGGTTACAGTTTGCATTTTCAATTTTTTATAATTATGATATGAAAGTAAGCAGAATTTCTGCACCCGGCACTGATTTATTATCAGAAATTCTAATTATTGTGCATGTCTACATCCACCTCTATATGCAATTTGCGATTGTGTCTTCAGGGAACAGCAACTTTTGGTAGAGAATTTTTGAAATCCCTAAATTATTATGATCAAAACACAAAAGAGGGAGGTGCGGGGAAAATGTCATATTGCTTCAGCTGATCAAATGGCAAATAATGATGAATACAGGCTCATACATATGCTTTTCTCTTACAGATTTTCCTCTGACTAGAGAACAAAGCTAAAAAAAGAGCAACTGGGGCACAATAAAGCAATGGAGCAAGAAGCTCCCCCAGCTCCGAGCATGAACGACGCAATAAAAGTCTGATTATTATTTAGAGAGAATATTGCCTCAATAAAACAGCAATTCGGGGGCAGGATTCACAGGACACAGCACCAAGGTCTCGCTGAGGAGTCATATTGGGATGGATTTCATTGGTAGAAAGTAGAAAATGAAACCGTTAATGACCAGTAATCTGAATAAAAATACCAGCTTCATATCTGTCGGAGACGCTAATGTAGCTCCCTTGGAAAGTGCAATAGGGCATCGGATCATCTCAGTTTGGTTTCTAGTGTCTGATCTGTGCTGTGATACACGAGGGGATGGAGCTGAACCATTGTAGTGGATATTCAGCACAGCGTTCGCCTCATGACCCGGGATGAGGATAGATAGTGGCATTGGCCAAGCCTCATCCATTCACTCAGGGGGCTGCTGGGCTGGGAAATGGCAGCCTATGACAATATCTCTATTAGGAGTGATGGAAAGCATGTCAGCAAGCCTTTATTAACAGCCCTTGCTAGCCTACACAGACCTGCTGCTATTTGAGTAATGCCACTCAGCAGTGCGCCCCAGACCTTTAATGTATACCCACATCCCACTGCTGTAATTTCCTGAGAGGGTAGGTCGTTAGTTTTGATTTGTATCAAAATATATTAATAAATTATTCTTTCAGTTACCTGTGGCCTTCAACACGGGGATGCTATGCCAAGGGACATTTTTCACATTGGGGTTGCAAATCAGAGCAAGTGATTCAGAGTTTACCAGCTTATCTGAAAGAAAATAAACAAAAAACAAAAAAACAAATTCTAAATTCAGTAACTGTATCCATGAAAAGAGAGAACTACAGAGAGACTAAGAGAGAAAGAGCTGAGAAATAAATAAGTTGGGAGGAGGAGAGTGAGCAAAGAGAACATGGCAAAATGTACTAAATACTTGATACAGTTATTTAAAAAAATTACGGACCCACTTTATATTAAGTGGCCTTAACTACTATGTACTTACATTTCAATTAATAATTTAGTACAATGTACTTATTGTGTATATACATGTTTTTACATTGTACTTATATTTAAAAAAAACTACATGTAATAACATCTGTATTTAATTTCTGTAATTACATTTATAATTACACTGTTGACCCTTACTTTACACCTTAACCCACCCTTAAACTTACCCATACCTCCAACCCTCTCCCTAACCTTACCCCTATCCCACCTCAATAGCAGCAAAAGTGTTTTACAATACAATATGAACACAAGTACATTGTACTTATTTTTTTATGTAAGTACATAGTAGTTAAGGCCACCTAATATAAAGTGGGACCAAAATTAAGCCCTAAAAAAAAAATTAGCCCTAAAAAAAAAAAAAAAAAATCACTGTCAAACATGACTAATCAAATTATATTTAAATCTTTCATCAGAGCATTGCTCATACTATACAAAATATGGCTTCAAGTAAATCAAGAATATGATGAATGATGATGAACAGTACTTATTCTACTAAATATTTTGCAACAAAAAGTTATATTCATTCAAAAGAATATTTTATAACACTTTTTATTTATATCACATGCATTAACATCTGCTCATGTATTAGGTATCGTGACCTGACGATGAAAATTTTTTTTTTTTTTTTTTTACAGCATTTTGTTTTATAGCATACTGAACTTTATTGTAAAGTGTTACCAAATTGTTTTTGAACTGGTTCACTTACAATTAACGATTTGCTAAAAGAAACCTCACTTCTAAGTGTGACACATGAAAGGAAAAGAAGAGGTTTTTGGAGAGTGAGTTTGATAATTGCCTTAGTTATTCTGAGCAGCGTGGCATTAAACAAAAAAAAGATCATCACAGTATGCCATAACACACCAGAAAAGTTACTGGAGGAGCTACACTACAATGAAAACAGCTGAGCTACTGTCACACTACTAAAAAAATTTAGTTAAGGTAGAGGTGTCCTACTTTTAGTTAGTCACTCCCAAGCACTGAATATGAACTAATGAAATAGTGAAGCATAAATGAAGAGTAAAGAAAAATCTACACGTGTGTTTCAAGCATAATGTACACAATTGCATTCATATTTCAAATGATGGCTGTCTGAGCAAGGGTATCTGTCAATCACAAGGTATCCGGAACTCTCTGGTGACATTCAATGCCCTTTTCACATTTCCTCTGGGGACAGAAGAGAATAAATCATAGGAGAGCAGAGACCCAGAACTCATAACACGAAAAACAAAGAACAGGCAAATGAAGAAGCGGAGTCTTATTCCTATGGAAATCGATTACACACTAAACCTCACCCTACTATAGTCTATCTGTCTATCCATCCATCCATCCACAGAAATGACTCACCTCAGCTTTAAGAACAGTCTGTTTCTCCAGTCAGGCACAGAACACTGGCACTGATACCCAGAAAAACAGGACTAGACTGTAACTATTTGTGTTCATTGAGTGTGTAATCCCTGACAACAGGCTTAAGCAACTCTTGTTTCTTCTCAAAGGGCACAGATTGGTGATTGAACCCAATCCATAAAGGCCAAAAGATCATAGCTGAAAATCGTTCATAAGATCGCATCTGAGAACCAATCTCTCCCCAAATTGCTCATTCCCTAACAAGTAACCAGGCCATTTTACCAATGATTCAGACTGATATCGGCCGGGATGGTCAGCAACTCTCAGAGCGCCTGGCTTGAACCGCACGTAGAGCTGTCAGTTACGGTGCCCAATGCGAGGTAGTGGAAAGACCTGTTCCGGCCTGAAAAATTATTAGAGAGGCTGGAGCTGGAACGGGGCGGACAGCAGAGTGGACTTCTGGGGGGAAAAGCTGACATGAGTGCAAAATAGAAGATGAACTGGTGTAATGAACCCCGTGGCTCCCTGCAGCCCAATCCTAACACCCTTCCAATTGCTCATCACATACTGATCATTCCAATCCATGGCCTAATAGTCCCACAAGGTTCTGCTTATGTTCAGTTAATCCACTCAGCCTCCTGGCAGCTAATGAATTTGGTGTGAAGGCCTCAGAACGGGTCTTGCTCAATTTCAGTTATGAAGGTTCATTGGTTCGCATGGATCATAATAGAAAACTGGACCAGTTTCACCATGAGATTGACTCATTTTTAGATTTGAAAAACTCAATATGGTGAAAATACAGCCCAGCTTTAGAGGCCAACAAATGCACAAATATGAACAACAGGCCGGTGATTTTTTGTATTACATGCTCATTTCCTACACTGCACACCAGCAGAGCACTGATGAATAAAAAGATAAACATACAAGGCTGATTAATAAAGGCATTCAGCGTTGTTTGTACAATGAGTACTGAGTCCAAACCACTGGTTTGTAAATACAGCTACTCCCTGCGGAACAGCTGTTAAATTTTGTTATGGAATCAAAGTGAAACATTTGAGTTGTACGTTGTGATGCGAAACAGCATGCACAGCATTAATATCCAAAATGTCAGTGCGGTTTTAATGTCATGCTGTACAAGCATGTCTTTTATTAAAATGCCACAACAAAGATCCTGCATTAGAATGACGTGACGAATTTAAATGAGTCTGAAACAGTCGAGGTCACAGCCATGATTATATACAAGATTACTTTTATTTGCAGGAATATACAATATATCAAAGAACAAATTAAATAACAGTATGTGAGGGCTGGGAATCAAACAGAATGGAAAAACACGTACCAGTCGGCATTTGTTAACCACTAAAAAGCATTACATGCTTGGGATCACATCATAAATTTGCTCATGAATTTAAAAGGACTCGGTCATCTCTATACACACTGTTTAAAGACCTTTATGCATCAAAAACCTCCTCTGAGAATTTTATCATTGCTGATATGTTTTCTTTTTGCCAAAGCCATGAATGCACAACTCAGTTTAATAGACTAAGTACAATAAATTGAGCTTTTGAAAGGATTGATATGCATGGATAATGAGATGCCTTTGATGTGAATGAACATCCATTTTGGAATTAGCAGCAGTCACAGGTGTTTTGCTGTGAAAAGTGTAATCAGATCCTTTGAAGTTTTATATTACATTACCAAATTGAACATGAAAAGCCCATTCATTTGCATAATTTAATCTGTAAAGGAGACCATTTCTGAAACCTCTTCTTTTGCTTTCTGCAAGCCTGTTGCAAACATATGTTCCTTTGCTGGCAGTACAATGCAGAGTGAATGTCTGACAATTTCTGAATTTGAATCATCTTTGTATGAATAGATATTATGAATTTAACGATTTAAAGAACCAGGGATTGAACAGACTCAACTTCAAATGCGTCTTTGTGAGAAGATTAATTAAACTGCAGAAACTGGGGAAAAGGAACATTGTCAAACATTGAAAGCCCTGAAAAGCAATAATTTATGGAACATAATGTTATTCTGCAGTGAGTAGGTGAGTAAGTACAGAAAGATCCCACCTACTGAATATTTGTTGAACACATATGCAGGCAAATACAGATTTGTATCAGTCTATATTTGCTCTGAAATTGAACTAAATGTGCTGGATTTGCTTCATTTGAAAAATATATGTTACTGACATGACACTCTCTCATAAAACACTTGACTTAGTTTGCAGTTGCTCTAAAAGAAATGCTTAAATTGTAAGCTATAATCATTGAAAAAAAAAAACTATTTTTTTTTTCTTTTTCTTTTTTTAAGATCAAAGGTCATGCTGAAATGAAATAACTAAATAGACGGTTTAGAAAAAAAAATGAATCAACAATTATTACGAATTTAAGCTTTTACGGAATGTTTTAAGTCCACAAGATAATTAAACTTATATTTTCCATTTAGCTAGTCCTCAGTACTATGATGAGTATCTCGTAATTGCTGGTATCTCATACTTGCTGGAAACTGGTCAGGGTCCAGGGCAAACATCCAAGGAAATGGTTTGAATGCATGAGGCAAAAGCCACTGCTGACCGAAAAGAACACAAAGACTTATCTCACATTTGCCAAAAAATATCTTGATTATCCTCAAGACTTTTGGGCAAATATTCTTTGGACTGATACAACAAAACTTGAACTTTTTGGAAGGTGTTTGTTCCGTTACCTCTGGCATAAAACCAACACAGCATTTCATAAAAAGACCATCATACAGTAGCAACAGTCAAACATGGTGGTGGTAGTGTGATGGTCTGGGGCTGCTTTGCAACTTCAGGACTTGCCATAATTGATAGAAGCATGTATTCTGCACTCTATCAGAAAATCCCGAAGGAGAATGTCTGGCCTTCAGTTTGTGACCTTAAGCTCAAACACACTTGGGTTATGCAGCAGCAAGCAAGTCCACCTTGCACAGACCAGCAAGTCCACCTCTGAATGGTACAAGAAAAACTAAATCACGGTTTTAGAGTGGTCAAGTCAAAGTCTGGACTTAAAACCGTTTGAAATGCTGTGGCATTACCTTAAAAAGTCCATTCATGCTCGAAAACCCTCCAATGTTGCTGAATTAAAACAATTGTGAAAAGAAGAGTGGGCCAAAATTCCTCCACAGCGATGTGAAAGACTCATTGCCAGTTATCATAAATGCTTGATTGCAGTTGTTGCTGCCAAGGGTGGCACAACCAGTTATTAGATTTAGGGGGCAATTACATTGTCAAGTAGTGCCAGGCAGGTTTGGACAGCTTTTTTTTTCCCCTTAATGAATTAAATCATTATTTATCTTTGTTATCTTTGTGTAATATTACAATTTGTTTGATCAGAATCTTTTAAGTGTGACAAACACACACACACACACACACACACACACACACACACACACACACACATATATATATATATATATATATATATATATATATATATATATATAAGGAAGGGGAAAAAACCTTTTCACAGCACTTTATGTATATATACTGTATATATGTTGATATTAATTGCTTCCATTGCCCTCATTTGTAAGTTGCTTTGGATGAAAGCATCCGCTAAATGACTAAATATAAATATTGTACTCATACACTATATTAAATGGCCACCTGATATCTGGCAAAATCGACCAAGAAAAAGTTAAGCATGCTTCCCTGAGTCTAACTGAAATGACATATATAATGTAACTTCTAACTTACATTTGCTGTACTCTGGCATCATAGCGGCTGTTTTTCAGAGCCAGATTCGGGGGAAGGCTCATTTGAGCTGAACTCTGAGTTTATTGATTTTTGGCAGAACAGATTAACTGCCCTCATCCTGACTGGACAGCTGAAAATAAACAGAGCTGCTGTCCACTGTTATCTTTGCATGCAGCCTTCGTTTGGTTAAGTTTGCTGTTTGCATTTCTTCATTCGCATTGAGGGCACCCTCATGTACTGCTGTACTGATGTTGGTTTCCATTCAATTCACATTTCAAATGTGTTATTTGGCAAATTACTTTTCTTTTTATCTGGCAGCTGACTTTGCGAGAAATCACATCTAACCGTGAAATAAAATGACATATTCAAGCCCTTAATCAGGCATCACATTTTAAACAGCATTGGAAGTGCCACGCTGCTAGAGAATAGACACCATGTGCTAGTAACCAGGCAGGGCATTGCCCATTCAGATGCCCGTAGGGTTAACACTGTCAAGCCTTTGAGCGAGACACTCATCCTCTTACTGCCTTTAACCAGGTATTACAGTGACTTTAGATTTATTTATTTTTACAATGTTTAATAGCTGCTGGAGATCACAAATTGGATTCAAGATTAAATGAGTTTAATCTTCTTCAGTTTTTTTTTTTTCATTTAGTACAGGCTTTGTATTTATTTTTGCAATTGATTGGACATAGGCCTTATTCATCTGAGCTTATGCACCTCAGTTTTTAAATGAAAAGAAAATAAAAAAAGAGAGAGAAAAAAAATAATGGATAATTCTGGTAATGTTTACTCAATATATATTTCAATGAAAAAATGAAAAAATTAATAAATGTAATTTAAACACACACACACAATTATTATTGTTTTTATTATTTACTTATAAGACTAAATATGAGCAATGCGTTTACATTATTATATTTAGATGATTATCTTATTATAGGAGATCTGAAATGAGAGAATCTTATTTTCTATAGATCCCTCTCAGATGAATCTGCAGGGGAGAGGCTCTTAGATTTATGGAGCACTTAATTCGGCAGCTGGAGAATCGATAAACAAGACATAGGGGCCAGCCCTAAGTTGATAACTCCGAAATGCTGATATATCATAACACACCTTGTGGAGGCAGGATGAGTTGCTCATTCATTTTTAGACATGTAGCCTTGATACTGGAATGGCAATGTTTCTCAAAGCCCATTTAGATCAGAGTCAGCAGGAGGAGGAGATCCTGTGGATGATTTACTAAACAAACTTCCACTATACTAACTTGGCATGATATGAGTTTAAACCACAGCATCGTTAAAAATACTGCAGAGTACATTATGCAACTCTGCACTAACAGCTGAACACATCTGTCATGGTGTAAGACAACCTAGACCTTATATTCCATCTGAACAATAGCTCCATTTCAAGTAGAAGATTGTACTATGTCTTTCTGTGGCCTAAGCGCAATGGAGTAATGGGGTACAGACCATTGCTGGAGAAGGTTCTGCTCTGGCGGCTGAAATTGATTTGTTGCAAATGGCGAGAAATGGATGGAAGTGTCTCGCCAGAGTAAATGGCAGGCGACTGCCAGCTCAGAGCTTAGATTAACCCATATCTCTTTTGCATTGTGAGACTGTCCTCGTATTCACAGTCCATTAAAGTCAGCTGCTCCACAGGTTCATCATGCCTATTGAGAATACAGACATTTTAGGGGCCTTACACTCAGAGCATTTTATACATAATGCATTGGAGCCTGAGAAACCAGGAGTAGACTTAAAGTATGATTGTACCTTTGGAACTTGCTAAAAGCAGACTGAAAAATGTATAAAATAAGATAAAACACACATATATATATACAATTACGGTTTATAATGTTTTCAAAAGAAATCTCTTATTCTGTATTATTAAATAACTGCAATATTGTGATTTTTTTAATAAATATTTTCCACACACACTACAGGCCCGATTTACTAACAGCTTGAGCCAGTGCAAACAATCTTTTGCCGTTAAAATAGTAGTGTCAGGATTTACTGAAAACGCGCAGGGAAGAATTAGTTTTGAAAAGGCGTGGACACTGGATACTGCATTTATAGGAGTTTCCCTTTCAGACACAAATTTATGGGAGAATGTAATAAAGACAGATTTTATTCTTCCTGGAAGGTTTTCCACTAAATGTGGGAACTTGGCTACAGAGATTTGCTACAATTTACACCATCAGTGAGGCACTCCAGTTTATTCCAAACATGTTGGTGTATGGCTGAAATAACCAAACACAAACATATTACATAAAAGGGAGTGTCCACATACTTTTTGCCCATGCAGTGTATGTAGATGTGTCTGCCATCAAAACCAGTTAAGCTGTAAAGAAAATAGTTAGCATTGAACCTTTCAGCTCAATTGCACAGAGGACGCCGGCTAACGATCGCTGTCCTTAAATAGGAGATGGACCTTGCCTTTAGAAAGTGTGATACATTAATGCCTTGACATACATTTGCACTAAACACAGTAAACCTTATCAAACAACTTGACCGTCTGCAGTCAGACATGTTGTGTCTGGCTGAGGCAAATTGAGCTGTGCTATCAAGACTTCAGTCTCATTTAAATGCAGAGTCTCCACAGTGTGGTCACTTACCTAAGAGAAGTGGCATCAAATTCTGAAGCACCCTTTTATCCTCGAGTGCCTCCTGGGCTGTTTCTCTTAATGGGAATCATCGCACTACAGAGTTGCATGAAGACCTCTACAGACAAGTGCAGCAAACTCTCCAAATGAACCAGAAAGAGATTTAGAGAAATAGTCTCCTTGTATTCCACGGGGGCTCGGTACGAATCATTGATGCTTGTCTGTGCTCTTGTCAAGGGACTTGGAGATGCAGTTCTACCTGCAGCAAGTGAAATACAATCACAAGGGCAGCGTGGCAGACAGAATACAGATGCGTGTGCTGAGGGCCCACATCATTTATCTTAGAAACCATAATGCCTTTGGAATAGGGTTGAAAGGTATCTTGTGTTGTCTTGAGTGCGCTGTTAAGCTAATGAAAGGATTCAAATCACTAAACAATACTTATAATTAATGACTCAAATAGTTATTTTATCTGTCCCTCAAGATATGCTTCATAGGAAACAATATGCGATCAGAGAGATTACGGTGCCTGTTGGCTCTTATTTTTCAAAGGCTGCAAATTCTAAAGGATATGCAAAGGAATATATGCATACCTTCTGCAGCCATTATAAAAACTATATGAAGCAACTGACCAATCAGAATTAGGTGTTCAAGAGAGCCATGTAATGAGTTTAAGATGTGCAGCTGAGCACTTAAATTATAGCTTGCAAAAACATATTTGGTTTTGACCTCTATGGAGCAAATTTCTCACCTTTCTCTTCCCTGCACACATTGTGCTAACAATAAACATGTTGTATTGAATTCTTTAAATTACATTCAGTGATGAAAACAAATATATAAATAATTTCATATGTAAAATGCACATGCTGTTATGCATTACATTATGATTTCAAAGGCAATGGCCTTGTCCAGTGGATGTGATCTCCTTATATTATGATAAATTAAAGCCCAGCTGCAGCCAGGAGATTTAATTAAGATTCAGCATTCACCTTCGGCAAAGGTAGCTTTGTTACTTAGTTCCAATTAAAGTGGTTGGTTGGGGCAAGCCTTGCATTGCCGCTTATTCAGATATCCTTTGTTTACCCTCAGCGGGCAAACATACCAGAAACAAATCATAAGTTTCCATATTCAGACCTTTTGGGAATTACAAGGCATTCTGGTAGAGATAGAGACTGGCAGGATGCATGAAAAAGAAAAACAACAACAACTGGTATTCAAATTGATATAATCTGAATTCTGAAAGTAAAACTTTAAAGCTGGTGGTGTCAGTGCATGAACACTTTCAAGTATGGATCTGATAAGGTAAATGTTATTTTTGTGAGTAACAGAAAATGTATGCTGTTAGAATTGTTTTCAGAATTTTTTTTTTTTTTCATTTCAAAGGTCAAGCAGTAAGATAAGATTTACATCTAACAGTTTTTTAAGCATTGTTTACAACAGTTTTTGTCATGTTATCTAAGAAGTGATAATGAATTTGCAATATTTGTATTATACCTGATAATTCAAAGCATTCTAAACCAGAAAAGGTTCTCTAGGGTTGGATCCATCTGTTCTTCGCCATCACACCCACTCACTCTCTGCTGAGGGAAACACAATGCAGAAAAATGCTAATTCTTCTATCCTGAATTAGCCATTAGCAAGGGAAAATTACTAAAGCCTGTTTTTTGGATTTCTTGCAGAAGTCTGTTGGATCTTGACCAGATCATGGAAACGTGTCAGTCCAATAACATTAGAACTGCAACACAATGAGAAACGATGCCCTCAGACACCCAATTAAAAGTGTGCAGACGCCGCAAACACCTGGCAGGTAACCACATAACATCTTCAGATTACCCAGCATCTGAAATGAACTACCTCTGCCAATTCATTTTATAACATTAAATCACAATTAACCGCATACAGGCTGTACAATTAACCATCACTAAGCACCAAATACAAGTAAAGGTTAAGGTTGATGTATATATATGAATCTCTCCAGTTGGAAGGTAACTTAAAAAAAACTGCTTAAAAAAAAATTAAGCAATTCTAACAATGTCTAAGAATATACTATGGTTTAGCATGATTATCATATCAGAAATACATAAATACTTCATCAGTGATTTGGAGCAGTACGCAGTAAATTCCCTGTACAAACTCTTATCTTTGCAAGTGCTATGAGTTTGAGTCGCTCAGAATATGCATTTCAAAATACAACATGCACCAAACTATGGAAGGATTCCAGATAATTTTTTAAAGGAATTTCAAATTGTACTTTTAAAACTGCGTTTTTCATATGTGGATGCATAAATTGTGACATAATCCAAACGCAATTGCAAATCTTGCACAGTGACTGACAAAATTCAAATGGAAAAGCATAGTCCCTTTGTAACTGTGTTTCCCATGTGTCACGAGTTATGAACATGTCATATTTGCAGGTGCATCTCAAAAAATATGAATATTGTCATGCCACTTAAAGGAAAATAATAATAAAAGGCTTTTGTTTTGGGTTTTAACAATGTAGTGTAATATGTTTATCTTTGTAACTGTAGTGACGCGCTACTGCGCACGTCACGAATCAGGAAGTTGATCGCTATGCGATAGTCAATCGCAACAGCCTGCAATCTCTCTCAGTCACCTGTTTCTCCAGCGATCGCGTTTTTCCTTTCCCTTTGCTAAAGCAACGTCTGTGAGTATTTCTTATCATGCAATATTAGGATAATGTCTATTTTTATCTTTGTGAGACTATTGAGAAGGCTAAGTTTGCTTTATGTTATTACTGCTGATTGTTTACTAGCTCGATTTTGTTTATCATATACATCACCGCTGTGTAGATAATCCGTTCTGTTTTCTCTGTATTTGGATCTAATATTAATATACATCTCATTTGCATTGTATTACAGTTTCACAATATTCCCAGTAAATTTTATGGAGATTAATCATCTGTGTCCTGGAGTTTTCTTGGGAGTGTTTAAGCTGAATGGAGCGTAGTCCATGACAGTGAAAAGACGGCGACACAGCTAATGAGGGACACAAGGATCGCTTTTTCACGGAGCAATTTAATGCCAAGAGAAGTGGCCAACGCTACAGCATTACAGTGTGCTTCTCATGTTATTGACACCGGAGTGAGTCACGATGTCACAACGAAGCAACAGTAAAAAAGGCAATGAAGATATCCAGTCAGAGACTGTGCGTTCAAGAAGCAGTCGTGCATCTGGTACATCGTCCAGCTCGAAGATTAGTATGGCTGTCGCCATGGCAAAGGCAAAGGCCGAAGCAGCGCAAGCTAGAGCAGCACACACGCAGAAAGAAATCGAACTTAAAGTAGAGCAAGCTCGTGTTCAAGCCAATCTTGATGCATTAAATGAGGAGAAAGAAAAGGATGCTGCCATAGCAGAGGCAAATGCTCTTGTTGCCGGATTACAAGATATGGGTTTTGAAGTATGCAGTAAGGCTAGCAGCCAGGTTCCTCAATCGGTCAAAGACCAGCGAGT
This sequence comes from Carassius auratus, assembly GCF_003368295.1. Taxonomy (NCBI): domain Eukaryota; kingdom Metazoa; phylum Chordata; class Actinopteri; order Cypriniformes; family Cyprinidae; genus Carassius; species Carassius auratus. The sequence goes on along the minus strand of NC_039259.1, from coordinate 17,024,966 downwards.
CGCCGCTTATGTGTCAGCACAAGCCAGCCTATGCAGCAAAGGTTTATCGGTAAGAAGAGGTAGTGACTATACTTCACCAACGCTGCATCCTCCACATTCTCAAACTAATGATGCAATCATCTCAACGCCTCACCCACTCAGCACGAGTCAAAATCAAGCTGCTGCTTCTGCAGACACTATGCCACATCAAGTTTATCAAGCTCCTCAGACCAGTGGAGTGCCGCTACAACAAAGCTACAATCCAGCGTTTAACACTTTCTCAGTTCTTCAGCGTGATGAAAGTCGCTTGCAACAGAACGTCAAATCGGATCCCTCCCCTCCTGCGCGCGCACATGTTCACAAGACACCTTATGAAGCTAGCTATGATCATTCTACTTCCACTGGAGATCTCATCAAATACCTAGCTCGTAGCAGCCTGGTGACTTCAGGTTTATCCGCATATGACGATCAGCCAATTAACTATTGGGCCTGGAAAACATCGTTCCTGAATGCTATAACCGATCTAGACCTGTCGGCTGCAGGAGAACTTGACCTCCTCACCAGGTATCTAGGAAAAGAGTCAACAGAGCAAGTAAGAAGAATTAAAACTGTCAACATTAAGGATCCAGTCATTGGATTGCGCATGGCATGGGAACGCCTTGACAAAGTATATGGATCACCAGAGGCCGTCGAGCAGGCTTTGTTCAACAAGCTAGAAAACTTCCCGAAGGTTACGATGAAGGATCCACGAGGACTCAGGGATCTAGCCGACCTGTTATCGGAGCTTCAAGCAGCCAAAGAAGATAACTATCTTGCAGGCTTATCGTATTTGGATACCTCCAGAGGTATTAGGCCTATTATCGAGAAACTACCATACAACATGCAAGAAAAGTGGCTTTACCTTGGAGCAAAATACAAACAGGAACATTTGGTTAGTTTTCCACCTTTCTCCGTGTTTGTAGACTTCATCACCATGGAGGCAAGGGCTCGCACTGACCCAAGTTTTAACTTCTTCACGGAAGCCACAGTGGAGAGAAAGAGTAAATGGGAGAAACCTACTAAGACACCAGTATACGTTCACAAGACGCAGGTCTCAGGGGTTTCTAAGGCAGAATATGGAGAAAGTACAGAACGTATTGATCCCAACAAACACTGCCCCCTGCACAAGAAGCCTCATCCTCTGAGGAAGTGCAGAGGCTTTCGCGAGAAGAGCATAAATGATCGTAAACATCTTTTGAAAGAGCATCATATCTGCTTTCGCTGTTGCTCCTCCACAGACCACATAGCAAAGGACTGCACCGCTGAAATAAAATGTACAGAGTGTGGGAGTGTGGCTCATGTGACAGCACTTCACCCCTACTCACCTACCTGGAAATCTAAGGCATTCCCTTCCACTTCAGAGGATGGTGGGGAGGAGGACAAAGCAGAAATCAGAGAGGTTAAGTCGACGTGCACTCAAGTATGTGGTGAAGGATTGAGCGCTAGGACATGTGCTAAGATCTGCCTTGTTAATGTGTTCCCCAATGGCTGCAAGAATGAGTCTAAGAGAATGTACGCCATACTAGACGAACAGAGCAATCGCTCCCTAGCACGGTCGGAGTTCTTTGAGATTTTTAAGATCTCTGGAAATTCCTACTCATACACCCTCAAGACCTGTGCAGGGTGTTCAGAGACGGCGGGAAGGAGAGCCAGTGGTTATACTGTGGAGTCGGTGGACAAGAAAATTGGCATTCGTTTACCTACACTCCTGGAGTGCAACCAAATCCCTAACGTTCGCACTGAGATTCCTACGCCGGAAGCAGCCTACCATCAAGCCCACCTAAAGCGTATCGCTGATAAGATTCCGCCTTTAGATCCGGACGCCAAAATTCTCCTCTTACTGGGGAGAGACATCTTACAAGTACACAAGGTCCGAGAACAGATTAGCGGCCCAGGTGATGCACCGTTTGCGCAAAGGCTTGATCTAGGATGGGTCATCATTGGTGATGTGTGCCTTGGAGGTGCTCACAGAACACAAGAGGTGAGAAGCTACAAAACAGCCATTTTCGAGAACGGCCGTACGAGTTATCTCCAACCATGTAACAACCAGATCAAAATAAAAGAGGTATTTGAGCAAGCGTTTAGACCTCAGCATCATTCAGCACCAATCTCCATCAGTGGTTCCATGACGCTCAGTGGAGACTGCTTAGGGCAAACTGTCTTCGCTCGTTCTCCCGATGATCATAGACTCGCTGCATCCATGGAGGATCTAGAGTTTCTGAAGATAATGGAAGCCGAGTGTTTTCAGGACAGTTCTGGAAGTTGGGTCGCACCTTTACCCTTTCGGTTGCCGAGACAGCGGCTGCCCAACAACAGGAAGCAGGTTTTTGACCGTTTTGTCTCGCTCCAGCGCTCACTGGACAAACGACCACAGATGAAAGCCGATTTCCTAGAGTTTATGGAGAAGATGTTCAAGAAGCCACACGCTGAAGTTGCTCCACCAGTACAGCCTGGACAAGAGTGTTGGTACTTACCCCTGTTTGGTGTGTATCATCCAAGGAAACCAGATAGGATTCGTGTGGTCTTCGACAGTAGTGCATCATGTGAAGGAGTGTCGCTCAACGATGTCTTGCTAACTGGTCCCAACCTTAATAATAGCCTGTTAGGTGTCCTTATGAGGTTCAGGAAGGAACAGGTGGCGATCACTGCCGACATCGAGCAGATGTTCCACTGCTTTGTAGTCAAGGAAGACCATCGTGACTTTCTTCGCTTTCTGTGGTACAGGGACAATGACCCTACCTCCGACATCATTGATTACAGAATGCGGGTGCACCTTTTTGGGAATAGTCCCTCGCCTGCCGTTGCAGTGTATGGTCTGCGACGGGCAGCTAAGAAAGCAGAAGCAGACTATGGTAGTGATGCAAGAAGATTCATCGAACGCGAGTTCTATGTTGACGATGCTCTGAAGTCCTTCAGCACAGAGGAAGAGGCCGTCAGCGTCCTAGGGCGAGCACAGAAGATGCTTGCAACTTCTAACCTCAGGCTACACAAAATTGCTTCAAACCGAATGGCAGTTATCGAAGCATTTCCATTTGAAGATCGCACCAAGGACATCAACAGCTTAGATCTTTTCGTTGATGATTTGCCAATACAACGTAGCCTTGGATTGCTCTGGAACATGCGCACAGATACATTCATGTTTCGAATCGAAGATGACCAGAGGCCATTCACTCGTAGAGGAGTGCTTTCGACTGTGAACAGCCTCTACGATCCTCTAGGATTCCTCGCACCCATCACGGTCCATGGAAGACTGATACTCAGAGAGCTAACTAAGCAAGCAGAGGATTGGGACACACCTCTTCCCAAAGACATGGAGACTGAATGGACTAGATGGAAACGATCGCTCCAAGATCTGGAGGGACTCCAAATACCACGTCCTTATACGTCATTCTCCACTGCAGGTGCTCTAAGAAGAGAGCTTTATGTCTTTGCAGATGCATCGGTAAAGGCAATAGCAGCCGTAGCCTACATCAAGGTGACAAGCCACCAGGAACAGACTGAGATTGGCTTTGTCTTCGGGAAAGCAAAGTTGGCACCTCAGCCCGATCTAACCATTCCAAGGCTTGAGCTTTGTGCGGCTGTACTCGCCATCGAGATCGCTGAGATGATAGTTTCAGAGATGGACACTATGTTTGACAACATCGTCTACTACACAGATAGCAAGGTTGTATTGGGATACATCCAGAACCAGTCGAGAAGATTCTATGTCTACGTACACAACAGGATCCAAAGAATCCGTCAGTCACCTTGTTCTGGCCTTTGGAAGTACGTCCCAACACACCTAAACCCAGCCGACATTGGATCAAGAACTGTGACTTCAGACTTGCTTAGCAGCACAACTTGGCTCAAAGGTCCAGCCTTTCTTCATGATGCGTCTTTGCATTCACCTGAGATTCAAGAAGCTTACGACCTTATCGACCCTGACGCTGACTCTGAAGTGCGTCCCCAGGTGGTGGCAAGCTTCACTCGTGTTACTAAAGATGTGATACATCCACAACGCTTCGAACGTTTCTCCAAGTTCAGCACTCTCCTTACAGCCGTAGCTCGCCTCATTCATGTGGCTCGTTCCTTCGCTCACTCTATCCAGGATGAATGTCAAGGGTGGCATGTCTGTCGACCTACAGAGGAAGAATTGTTGAAAGCCAAAGTGTGTATTGTGAAGAGTGTCCAGAACGAGTACTATTCAGAGGAGCTTAAGTGTATTAACTCAGGATCCAACCTTCCACTAAATAGCAGCCTTTGGAAGTTGCACCCCATCTTAGACCAAAACCAACTTCTTAGAGTAGGAGGTCGAATTGAGCAATCGGATCTGAGTATAGATGAGGTTCATCCCATCATCATTCCTGGCCGGCATCATCTAGCTACTCTGATTGTGTCTCACTATCACGACGCAGTGAAACACCAGGGAAGACATCTGACCGAAGGTGCCATTCGAACAGCAGGATTTTGGCTAGTGGGAGCTAAACGCTGCATTAGTAGTTTACTTCACAAATGCGTCACTTGTAGGAAACTGAGAGGCAAAATGGAACATCAGCAGATGGCAGCTCTGCCAGCAGAACGGGTACAAGTAGCACCTCCTTTCACTTATGTAGGTGTCGACGTTTTTGGACCCTGGGAGATCGTTTCACGTCGTACAAGAGGAGGAGTCTTCAACTCTAAACGATGGGCTGTGATGTTCTCTTGTATGTGTTCGAGGGCAGTTCACATCGAGGTGATTGAAGCCATGGGTACCAGCAGTTTTATCAATGCCTTGAGGAGATTCTTTGCTATCAGGGGCCCCGCAAAGCAGATACGTTCCGACTGCGGAACTAACTTCATCGGCGCGTCGCGTGAATTAGAAATGGACCTGTCGAATCCTGGTTTCAAACGAGTAGAGGAGTACTTGAACACCCAGAACTGCACCTGGGTATTCAACCCACCCCACGCATCTCACATGGGTGGGGCTTGGGAACGGATGATCGGCATTGCCCGTCGTATTCTGGATTGCATGTTGCTTGAGCAGAAAAGGTCTCATCTTTCACATGAAGTCCTGACAACCCTCATGGCCGAAGTAACAGCGATCATGAATGCCAGACCACTCATTCCAGTCTCGTCAGATCCGGAATCGCCTCTCATCCTCACCCCAGCGATGCTCCTAACTCTCAAGCTAGGCTCTGCGCCTCCTCCTCCATCAGGAAGCTTTCAAGAAGCGCATCTCATCAGAGTACAATGGAAACAAGTTCAGAGCCTAGCAGACATGTTTTGGAACAAATGGAAACATGAATACCTCAAAACATTACAGCTTCGGTACAAGTGGCAAGGAAAGAGGCCGAACCTTCAAGAAGGAGATGTGGTTCTCTTGAAAGACAATCAAGCTAAGAGAAATCAATGGCCGGTCGGTCTCATCACGAAAACCTTTCCAGAAGAGGATGGATTAGTTCGGAAAGTTCAAGTGGAAATTGTTAAAGATGGAGCCAGAAAGGCCTTTTCTCGGCCTGTTACAGAAGTAGTTTTGCTTCTTTCTTCAAAGTCTGATTCTGTCAATTGATGTGGGCTCTTCAAAGACCCCAGGTGGGGAGTGTCATGCCACTTAAAGGAAAATAATAATAAAAGGCTTTTGTTTTGGGTTTTAACAATGTAGTGTAATATGTTTATCTTTGTAACTGTAGTGACGCGCTACTGCGCACGTCACGAATCAGGAAGTTGATCGCTATGCGATAGTCAATCGCAACAGCCTGCAATCTCTCTCAGTCACCTGTTTCTCCAGCGATCGCGTTTTTCCTTTCCCTTTGCTAAAGCAACGTCTGTGAGTATTTCTTATCATGCAATATTAGGATAATGTCTATTTTTATCTTTGTGAGACTATTGAGAAGGCTAAGTTTGCTTTATGTTATTACTGCTGATTGTTTACTAGCTCGATTTTGTTTATCATATACATCACCGCTGTGTAGATAATCCGTTCTGTTTTCTCTGTATTTGGATCTAATATTAATATACATCTCATTTGCATTGTATTACAGTTTCACAATATTCCCAGTAAATTTTATGGAGATTAATCATCTGTGTCCTGGAGTTTTCTTGGGAGTGTTTAAGCTGAATGGAGCGTAGTCCATGACAAATATCATGAAAAAAGGTTAAAAAAGCTAACTTTCTTATATGATAGATTCATTGCACACAAACTGAAATATTTTAAGTTTATTCAGTTTTTTTGTTTTAATTCTGATAGTTACGACTTAAGGCTTGGGGGAAAAAAAATTAGTATCTAAAAAAAATTGAATATTCCATTTTGAGCTTGATTACTGACTACTGACTTGACAGTTGTCCAGAAGACAATCGTCAACACCCTCCACAAGGAGGGTAAGCCACAGAAGGTCACTGCTGAAAGGGCTGGCTGTTCACAGAGTGCTGTATCAAAATATATTCATATAAAGTTGACTGTAATGAAAAAGTGCGGTAGGAAAAGGTACAAAAGCAACAGGGTTGACCACAGCCTTGGGAAAACTGTCAGGAAAAGCCGATTCAAGAACTTTTGAGAGCTTCACAAGGAGTGAACTGAAGTCAGTGCATCAAGAGTCACCACCATTTCATTTGGAAATAAAGGTCTGGAGTCTGGAGGAAGACTGGAGAGGCACAGAATCCAAAGTACAGTGTTAAGTTTCCGAAGTCAGTGATGATTTTGGGTACCGTGACGCCCGCTGGTGTTGGTCTATTGTGTCTTTTCAAGTCCAAAGTCAATGCAGCCATCTACCAGAAGATTTTGGAGCAGTTTATGCTCATATCTGCTGACAAGCTTTATGTAGATGCAGATTTCATTTTGCAGCAGGACTTTTAGCACCTGCCCACAGTCCCAAAACCACTTCCAAGTGGTTTGCTGACCATGATATTAATGTGCTTGATTGGCCAGGCAACATGCCTGACCTGAACCTCACAGAGAATCTATGGAGTATTGTGAAGAGGAAGATAAGTAACATCTGACAAACAATACAGAGGAGCTGAAGGCCGCTATCAAAAAAATCTGGGCTTCATAGGTGATTTTGCTTTGAACAATGGAGCTAATCGTTCAAATTTCACCATTAAACTAATGCTTTTCATGCTTTATATTATATTATATTATATTATATTATATTATACTCAGCTAAAGGCAGCTGCCAATCCGATAGATGTAAGTACTGTATGTGAACAGAAAGTGCATCCTTCTTGACACCTTACACAATAAATAATTCTGTTTTTTTTTTTACCCAAAATGCAGCGTCTGTCCCCTGCTAACAGCAGAAGCCACAATGGCACACACAATATTGTTTGATTTATACCGATTTACAGACTCAGCCAGGTCATTTCCATATTGACTACAGCAATCTCCAAAGAGCAGCACAAATTACCACCTGCTTTAAAGGGATAATTCACAGAAAAATGAAAATTTGATGTTAACCTACTTCCAAGATGTAGATCACTTTGTTTCATCAGCGGAACACAAACAGTTTTTTACGCAAAGCGTTGTAGTCTGTCAGTCTTATAATGAAAGTGAATGGAAATCACGCATAATACATTAAAACTAATAAAACATAAACAAACACAAAACCCTGCTGCCTGTGACGATACATTAATGTGTAACAATACATTATGATGATAGATTGAAGTGACACAAAATGATCAGTCTGTTTAAGAAACGGAACAATATTTATATTGTTTTTACTTCTGATTCACGCAATGTCTGAACTGTTAGAACTCTCCTGAGTGTGTTCTCAGCAGCAGCTTCTTCTTCTTCTTCTTGCTTTATAGCGGATTGCACACTAATAAGTCCATTACCAACACCTTTCTCAAATGGACCATTGACAGTCTGGGCCCTATAATACACCTGGCGCAATGTGATGCAAGGCGCAGTGCAAGTGTGTTTGCTAGTTTCAGTCCAGCGCTGTCCACATTTTCCCATCCAGCACCACATCGTTTAATTAGCAAATGCATTTGCGCCCATTTGTGCACCCATGGGCATGCTGGTCTAAAAAGAGGTGTGTTCGGGTGCATTGCTGGCGCATTGCTGAAAATAAACTGCGCCATAGACCAACTCAAACCTGGTCTAAAGTCTGGTGCAATGTTTTTTCTTTGTTATTTAAAGAGCGTGTTAGTAAAGGCGGGTCCGCATCGTGCATACACGCTGCTTATTAAACACAGGGACACACAGCAGCACACAAACATGCATAAGAATTCTTTGTAGGCATGTAAATAGCAAATTTTGTAGTGTGTAAGTAGCAAATCCGTCATGGCACGAGCGCAACTGGCTCTTAAAGGGAATGGAAGGTGAGACTCTGATTGGTTTATTGCATGTTACACCCAGAAAATACCCATTACTCATTAAGAGAATAGGGACCACTTTTTCCGTTGCTTAAATAGTAACAATGGATTTGGACATGCCCTGAGTGCACCTGCGCCGTGCTCTTTACACTTTGCGTTTAGATCGTTAAAATAGGGCCCTCTATCTACAATCTCAATTAAGAGTGTCTATGGTCCACTTAATCTTAGGTGGTGTCCTTAAAAGTTTAATGTTGGAAAACTAATAAAAATGATTAGTATCACAACAACATACTGTTGCTATATAAAATAATAATAATAATAATAATAATAATTATAATAATTATAATAATAAAAATAAAAATAAAAATAATAATAATAATCAATATTATTAATAATATCTAAATTACAATTATTATTAAATGCTTTACAGTCCATTAGCATTATGCGTAGTGCTATTTCTTGATAAATATTGATTTGTTCAATGTTTTATAATTGATTAATTTATTTTTATAACTGAGTAAATAATTCTGCACATACAGTTTCAAGGCCAGTAAAAAATATTTAAGTCACACCCTCTAACATTTAATTTGACCCTCTAACTTTAACACTCACTATTCTAATTCTATTCTTAAAAAAAATCTAACTACTTTTCTAATCTTTTTGTATTCTATTTTCTTTTCATTTATTATGCAATTGTATATGTGTGTGTGTGTGTGTGTGTGTGTGTAAACACCTCTAACTAGATTGCTCTATTCTTTTTATTTATTATATTATTTAAAATCCCATGCTACTGTGTTAAACCTAACTGAGACTTGTTATAGCACTTATATATCATTGCTCTTTTTGTTGTTATTGATTGCTTCCACTATCTTCATCTGTAAGTCGCTTTGGATAAAAGCGTCTGCTAAATGAATAAAGTGAAGTGACATGTGAAAGTGAAGTGACATTCAGTCAAGTATGGTGACCCATACTCAGAATTTGTGCTCTGCATTTAACCCATCCGAAATGCACACACACAGAGCAGTGAACACACACACACACACTGTGAGCACACACCCAGAGCAGTGGGCAGCCATTTATGCTGCGGCGCCCGGGGAGCAGTTGGGGGTTCAATGCCTTGCTCAAGGGCACCTAAGTCGTGGTATTGAAGGTGGAGAGAGAGCTGTTCATGCACTACCCCCACCCCCAATTCCGTCCGGCCCAAGACTAGAACTCACAACCCTTTGATTGGGAGTCCAACCCTCTAACCATTAGGCCACGACTTCCCCATTAGAATGTAAATGTAAGTCAGGTTTTATGCCCTAACTGCATACATTAATAACTTTTAAGAAAATCCCCGGGTTAAAGACATACAGTATGGGATAGTCAAATGTGTTTATGCTTTTTTAAATAAATAATCACTCTACATTTTTAAGTAGTAAATGCATGCAGTCCCACTAAAACAAGCCTTATAATTAACAAAAATGAATTAATTAATACAAATTATTTAAAACTAATGGTATGGAAAAACATAATAAGCTGCAAAATTGCCCTTTTTTTTGCAGTTGCTTTTAATGCTGGGAAATTCCTTTTCTCTTTTAACTCCTGAAGATACTATATTGTATGGTAGCATTTGGGATTTAAACCGAAGACTGAGGGGCGAATTCAGTGATGCGCAGGGCTTTCATTTTCACCGTTCTACATACCCCATGTGGCAAAAACATCAAAGCGTAACACAGACCGCAGTAGTGCTGGCTCCTCAGTAAAGACATCCAATAAGGATGCTTCATTGGCAAGACTTTAAAGTTTTCTGAAACGTGATCTCAAAGATGTCTGAGATTGAATCTGAATATAGCTCTGTGCTTGAAATTCAAATTGATCTGCCAGCACACTCGCACATTGTTTGTCAAATTCTTTAGAAAGAGGGAATTATAAAGTATGTTCGGATTAGATCAAAGCATATGAGGCCTTCTGACAACAATGATGCTATATACAGTACATATATAAAGTAATGAAGTGAGGTAACACCTTTATTTTGTGATAACTTTCACTGCAGAACCTGCCCTGGAAAGGGCAAAAGTCTAGAAGCACATGAGACCTCCTGTGGAGTTTGTGTCTGTTTGAGTGAGTGTGCTGTGAGTTTGGCCTCTGATGGCCATGACCTCCATGACCAACAGGTGTTTCTTTCAGTTCTTCAGCCAATTAGTGCTCATGGGTATGCAAGGCAGGCTCTGCTCATTAGGGTTTCCATGAGAGAAAAATGCAGAGATACGCTGAAGGCTTTTCTTTCATAAAAAAAAAAAAAAACAACAACAACAATTTCTCTTAAGTGTCCATACAAGTTTTGATCAAAGGCTTAATTGGGTTGTTTTGACCACCAGAGATTGAAAGACTAACCCTACGTGGAAAGCCAACAACTTAAAAATAAATGTAAAGGCAAAAAAACAAAATAAATTATCGTAGATACAGTTTAGCATTTTTAATAGTAAATGGCTAAAGTCTGAAGGGTTTCAAGGCAGAAAAGTGAAACTCATATTTCTGTTAAAGCAATTACATTAATTATTATTATTATTTTTAGTTTTATTATTTTTAGTTTTATTTAGTTTTATTATTATTTTAAGTGCATTATGTGAGATTTTATGTTTGTAAAGTGAACTAGGTATCATTTTGTAATGCATCTGTAACTTGTAAATAATAACTGCCCGTTTACTTCTACTGTATCACAATTTACTTGTTTTTAAACTAAGAGTGTCAACATTACTTTCTGTCATTATCAATATTACACCACAAATGCTTTCAATTGAGTTTAACATGTATTGAACCTAGGATATCCCTTTAAATATTATATGCTTTATAAACAAAGCCTTGCATAACTACTGTACAGGAAGATATTAAAACAGAAGGATATTAAAATGGTATCCTTTAGGCTGTTTCCAAGTCATTCACTACAAAGTCTGTTTCACACTGAGAACATGAGCAGCACATAAGTCAAGCATCAGCATAACTGTGATTCCTTAACACAAACTAAAGTGATTTCTGTGTTACTACACGGACTATATCTTTTAATAACATCCATACATTATAAAATGATATCTGGAGTTGGCCACTGAGAACTTAATTGTTGTGAAATCTAATTTACACGAGGAGGCGGACCACATTTACATCCAATATGATAATTAAATCTACATGGGATGGAACCCAATTCCCAAATTGTCTCAAAGATCTTACAAGGAATTACAGGCAATTAATACATTTTGCTGAATAAAAATGTGCTCTCTCTCTCTCTCTCTCTCTCTGTGTGTGTGTGTCACTGCATGAGTAACTTAAATCAAGCCAATGAACACATTTAAAAAAATGTTGCACCATTATTTTGTTGAGTCATAAAAACGTACTGTATGTTGAAGAAGTTTGTATTGATAATTCATTTTATAGTGAGTTACAAACATATAAGCATGCTATTCACAAAAAAAAAAAAAAAAAAAAAAAAAAAGTTTCAACTATGCTTCTGTTATATATGCAGCATATGTGGGAAATATGAATACTGTAACTTGATAATATAGGCCCAGAAATAAATACACACTGGATACTTGCTGCTTACGTAGCGTGAAACATCAGAGAGAGTGTACTTATGTTAAACCGTCTTCGGTAACAACTCAGTAACTGAATAAAGACAATGAAAGATTTTTGTAATGTCCAGTTTGAACTGCACAAATCATTGTAATCAATAAAACAGGAAGTGTGTGAAACAAGGGTGATCTCTGATCAACAGAGCACTCAATCTCTCCCTCTCCCATTACGCCTGTGCACAGCCAGTCGGTTAAATTTTCTGATGAGCCGACGCTGTCATGAAAATCGGTTAACCAGTTGACAGCACACGGCTTCCTACATAAATCAATTCCGGCCTTAGGCTTAAAGTATCATTAATGCAGCCGTAATCTTTTGTGTTTGAGGCTAAAGCAGGATCTTGAATGAGACTTTGTAATGTTTAGGCCTTGGGAGATTACTCACAGTGGCACATGACAGAAACAAAACTCATGCTCTGCTGATGGGTGTCTTCATCAGCTCTAAGGTGGACAATTGTATGGCCTGGGATCAGATGCAAATTGCTCTCTATCTAGATAAAATGATAGAGCGATAGATGGATAGATAGATACTGTTTTTTAACAGTTATGTGTGAAGCAGGTCCTATTTCATTTTTAATCACCTTGCCAGTGGCGTTCACATTAAATCGTTTGTGACCTTTTTCACAAAAGGGAGGAAGCATCTGCTCCCCGTCCTAAAGGTCAGCAGCACTGTGTCGTCACAAGCATCAAGTGCCACCAGCTTCTGCTCTTTTAGAAATAGAGAGAATAGAGATGAACACCATGCAAGAGCTACATGTATGAACTGATATGCAACAAGAAAACTGTAAACTGTAAACTGTCTTAAGTTTCCCTCATTTGTCTGATATGTCTGATAGCATGATGTGCCAAATCATGGCAAATCTGACATTTATCATATTTAATAATAATATTCCTAATATAAAATATTAGCATACATGCTACATATTAATTACATTTTACAATTATATATTTTTGTAAGCTATTTGTACACCACTATAAGTTTGGGGTCAGTAAGATTTTTTTCTCTCCCCAAGCATTTATTTGACCAAACATACAACAAAAATCTATTTATGCCCAAACATTTGAATATATAGTACATAATTCTTGGAAAGAACATATTTAATTTAAAAGAAATAGTGTCCCTTCACTTAAAATTTTAAAGGGACACACACACACACACACACACACACACACACACACACACACACAAAAAAAAAACCCTAATAATAACCCGAATGACCTTATTGTCTTATTGTAATATGCATACTTCTTTAACGAATAGCTTTTGCTACTTTGTAATTGCAAAAAAAACAAAAAAAAACAAAGCCACCATGCATTTCCCAAATTGAAAAACAAAGCATCGTGGGATTTATTGTTTTTAACGCTCCGGAAGATAATTATCATTCATTTGTCTCCTATTTTGTGGCTCAGTGGACCCATATATTAGCAACTGAGCTCACCAGCATTTAAAAGTCTGGCTCATCAATGTCAAAGGAATTAATCAAGTTCCCCCAATTATCCCAAAGCACGCCGATTTATACAATAACATTTATATTGTGATTCAAAGTAGCACTCGGCCGTTCATTTCGGGAATGAAAATCAAGCGAATGCCCAAGCCACACAGATCAGAGATTAGAATGCAATTTACAGCATCACTGATCTGGATGCAGTCAAAGCATCCAAAGTCCTCAAACACAGGATGATACACGTTTCCTGCTTTGTTGTGATGGAGCATATCAATACATCAGAAGCCCCTCATTCTCTTCAGTACGCCCTAAAACAACGATTATCCCCATGATCTCCGCCCTGCATGCTAGCAGAGCAGCGGCGATAGACTCCCACTTAGAGTGCGAATGATCTCATTTTCAGATCTGCCTGAAGATGGATGAGGAGTCATTATTACACAACGACTATCTCTCCACCTACCTTTCCATCCCCTTCCTGGAGTAAATTAAGGTAGCCCACACTGTACTGTCGGAGCCTGCTTGCCATACATTCCACAAAGGACTCATCATTATACACCATGACCAGCTCCCACACTAATGCCTCTTGACATTTGCCGTGAGGGTGTTTAATGACGAGTAGATGTAATGCCTTAAATCACCGTCCATCTTTAGCTCCCACCAGATGGCTCTCTTTCGTATGCGTCCTTTCTGACATACTGAAAAATGCTGATTAATGTAATGGGGCTCTGCACCTCTGGTGGCAGCTTGGCCATTGTTAATTACTTCCATCCATGGTTTCCGAAAAAAAAAAAAAAAAAAAAAAAAAAGGAAAGGAAAGGAAAGGAAAGGAAAGGAAGGAAATAGAATCATTTTGTGAGTTTTCAGCAGAGAGTAACTAAACTGTGAGTTTAATTTAAAAGTGATAAAACTGATAAGTGTACTCCAGGTTGAATATGCAAAGATAACTTAGCCAGTCATCCCTATGATTATTCTGATGAAAGTGTGACTCAGTGGCATTATCAAAACATTGCTCTTTTTGAACAACATGACTAAAGATGATTGCGATACCTGGAGAAAACTATCCGTTCGCATTCCCATTTATCTAGATGGAAGCTGGAATCAAAAGAATGGAAATAATTTTAACAACTACTGTGAGTTGTGATCTGATTTTTAAGCACACAAAAATAGAATATGAATAAAATACTTCATATTCATGTAACTTGCTAATTTATTTTTTTATTTTTTTCGGCAGCTTTAAAATAGATTTGATTTAGCTTAATGTGAAGTGCAGATGAAATTAATCGATCAACAATTTGCTTTTAGAAAAACGATCAACTGATTCTATAAACTCATAATTTGACTTTTTGCCAACAACAAAATATATTTAAGCTGATTATTTTCTTGAAAATAACATATTGTAAAGAAAAATGTAACTATATGATTATATATATATATATATATATATATATATATATATATATATATATATATATATATATATAAATAATTTTAAAATACCTGTTTTATATTTTGATATATATTGTATTCTTAACCCAACAAATGGATAACATTTTCGTAAAAAACAAAAAACTAAAAAAATATTCTTATGAAATTCTTCAACGGAATTGCTGTTAATGTAAGACACTCAAATAGTACGCACACACTCTTTTGTGCCCACATGCCAATTTCAAGCTAATAACAGACCACAAAGCTACAAACAGAAACACAAAAATAGTGTAGTTTGGGAATATGAGTCACCATCAAGAGGCTTATTGCATCTTCTTCTGATTAGACAATGACATTTTACTGGACACTCATCACACCACCTTCAAGAGAAGCTAATGGTGTCCTTTTGAGCTCAGAATGGAGAAAAGCTTTCACACATCTGAGGCTGATGAAGGGAGGGGGGGACCTTACGACTTACGGCAAAGTTGAGAAAAGAAGATGAGCTCTCTTCCAGCAAGGAAAAAGACAAAGACCTGTGGTACATGAAAACACAGAGGGCTCAAGTTCCTCTCTCGAAACAAATGCAGATCTCTTATGTCTGACTGAACCTTAACCAATGTCTGTCTCTGTCCTCACCTCTCACTGTCGATCCATACTTCTTTAGATTACAGACGAAAAGACAAGCTGCAGTAAACACCACATCTTTGATGGCTGAACACGATTCAATTATAGCAGCAATGCACACTCAATACAGTATACATTAGAATAATATTTCAAAATACTCTTTGTATGAGAGAAACCAGCTTAATTTCAGCACAACACAAACAATACAGATTTAAATTGAAAGATTTGATTTTTACAAATACATGGAAACTACTTGACAATTAATAATGCTTATTTCTTTAAATAATGATTATCAATTAATCAATGACAATTAAATATATTATGCTTAATATCAGAGGACATGAATTTATATATATATATATATATATATATATATATATATATATATATATATATATATATATATATATATATAATTGTATGTATGCAATTGAGCCCAATATGATCTTGAAATGAACTCAAATTCATTAGAGAACACATGGATTATTTGCAGTAAACTTATAGATAAATAAATAAATATCACACCTGGTCATTTAAAATAAAGCAACTAAGTTTTTAAAAATGGAGAAAAATGTAAAGAAATCACCAACAGAACTTTGGTTTAGAAGCATCAATTTGAATTAAAAAAAAGGTTTGACATTGATAAAAAAAGAAAGGTCCAGGGATGGACACACACACACACACACACACACACGTTTTATAGAACTTATAGATTGCTACAGGCTCAAAATAAAGCTATAAAAATACACATTAAACAAGATGAGACAACAGGCAGGAAATTTCATTTAGAAAATGTGAAAAACTTCAGTGAAATACATTCACAATCACATAAGAGGTATTATGTGTTCTGTCTGTCCAAAAGTCTTAAGCAGAAATGGGTAAAAACCTTCAGAAATGTGTTTATGAATTTCCATTATATAACAGCAATTCTTTTGGAATCCATTGCAAATGGGTTTCATTTGTAGTTTAGCATTAAGTGTTACAAGGAAATGAAATCTCGGTGTGTCAGACCTCTGAGTCATATCTCTAAAAGATCAGATAAATGGAAAAGAGAGAAGATTAGCCCGATTTAATGCATGCAGGAGAATGTCACATCAGTACAGAGCATGCAGCAAGAACTGGAAACTCAAGTCAGGTTTGGTACATTTTAGGTGTCAATAAACCACAAGTTTAGTTGTGCTTATGCTTTTGGATTCAGTGTACTCATGCAAGTTACTGAAGAAGTGATATATCACCTAAAAAATTTTGTTTTTCATCATTATCCACACTTGTGTTGTTCAAACTTGTATGACTTTCATCTGTGTAACACAGTAAGATCAAAAACACTAAATGCATTGAAAGTAAATCATAGTCATACGGTTTGGAATGACATGAAGAAAAATAGATGATGATGTAATATAAATTTTTGGGTTGTTCAGCACTGTTTTTATTTTTCTTTCAGCATGGCTGCAATAAAGTCGACAGCAAATATGTAATAATTATTTTACATTTTACAGCAATTCTGCTGTTACACAAATGTAATTCGGGAGGTTTTGTACTAATTCAGAACATGTAATAGCGCCCCTGAGTGTATAACAGTGGAGACACGAAAAGCAGCAAAAACTCGTCTTTGGCGAGGAAGTGTTGTCTTCTAAAAGATGAGATAACTCGTCAACGGAAGGGAAAGAGTTAAAATACAAATCTTGTGTAATCCCAGGCTATCTGTAATCAGAAGCACATTTAATACTGGAATATAATTTAATTTCATTCACATATTTCATAAACACATAGTCCATTTTGGAATACAATCCGCCATCAAAATTATACGTTTACTTATTCTAGCTACTGTGGGAAAAAGCTATAAATTATCCAACAGGATCCTCACATGTGATAGCCTAGACGCAGGGACAACTTCTTTATGTTTACAGATGTGACGTAACGACTCAGCAGCATGCTTGAATTTCCCTCTAAAAAACACTCAAATTAAAACACATCATTATAAGATTAATGTAAACTAACCGTTGTGAAATAGCCTAAAGTAAGGCAATAGTTTTGAACACAGGCTAGTTATATACTTGCACAAATATTGATTTCAGAACATTTTTAACCAAAAACAGTTACGGGCTGCAACTTTAAATTCAATTCCTAATGTGAAATTTATCATGCACATTGATTTATTCTTTTCCTGTAATGAACAAAATCCATCTCCTGATATCAGTTTTTCTCCTCAAAATGGACCACAGCACTGGTCTGGAAACTTTAACAGCACAGAAAAAGGGCTTAGATTTTTTCCCTTTCCATATTTGGAAAGAGACAATCTGTGAGTTTAAGCACTGGCTGCAGATGTTTGAGTAGACTTGTTTTCCTCCCTATCAGCGGATCTTTATTTGAGTAATCATGTTTTCCCTCCCGTCGACTTGCACTCAGGCCTGCAACAGCCGGGAAAGGCAGCCGAGCACCTGCTCTAGTCTTCATTCCCACACGCCGGGGGAAGACATATGGTCATGGCTTTTTGCTGCTGGTTGCATGATCAACCACTGGAACTGCATAGACTTGCTCTCGGTGTGGCCTGCTCAGATAAATTAAAGTCCAAACTATGGCGCTCGGGGCTGAGCAAAATTACTCCATGACATCGGGTCATTTGCCAAAAACAGGCCAGTGTCCATAAATTCAAGGGGTGGAAAGAGAACAAAAGGTGAATGGGAGAACTAGCCAGTATGTGGATAGTTCAATAAAATGGATCATTAACAAAGCAGTTTCCCCCTTCAGCAAACAGGACTTGTTGTGTGTGTTTACAATGTCCACAGTATAATATCTTTCGCTATGTTAGCTACATGTATGTTAACTAAATTGAAAGTTTATGACCGCTAATCAATAAAATTGCAATCAACTGTGAAATGGATTTTATAGCACAGTTCCTCAAGCCTTATGATAGATAAAGCTATAATTAATAATGCTTGCTGTGCTATTTTATTTTATATTTTGAATGAGAAATTTTCTGATCTGATTTGAGCTCTGAAATATTCAATCTTTTGTGGCTAGACCATATGCGACCACCAGACCAGATATTCTATATTATTATATCCAATATGTTTGGAAATAAAATTGGATATAAAATTTTTATATTTTACTACTATTCATGCAAAATTTGTGACCATGTATTATGTTTGAAATAATTATTTTATAATTACTACTGTACATAATTACTCAAATTGATTAGCTCTAGAAAACCTACTATGCTTTTCTTTCAAGCATTCACCATTTATGTTAATATATTAATATTACGGCTGCTCAATTATGGCAAAAATAATAATCACAATTATTTTGGTCAATATTGTTATCACAGTTATTTAACATGTTTATGAGTGGGCCATTTAAAAAAAGTCTAAAGTATTCAGCTAACAGACTACTACAGAAATGTATTGATCGAATGTAAAATAAAACAGCGTAGTCTTCTCTGTAAGAATTAAACGTATTATGTTTCTTATAAAAGCTACAAATCCTTCATTAAAAGAGCAGTACGGATTTCCTCTTTGTCTTTTGTTATTTTATTAATATTGAGTAGACATTCAGCAGCTGGAATATTACCCTGTTGTCACTTTAAGAGCTGCAAGGATCCAGTTTACTGTTACTTATGTGTTCTCATTCTCAATTGTTTGTGTTCTTAACTGGTTTGTGTTCTGTTAAGTGTCGGAGCGCGTACAAAGCCTCCTGACGAAAAGTGCAAGTTTTTTCTGTGTTTTTTAAAAACACATTTTAAATTATAAATGTTAGTAAATCAAGCATGTCCCATCTGCGAAAGAGACGTTGCACGTGAAGTTTGGGCTTTTATGAAGGAGTGAAAATGCACTGCTGGAAAGAGGCAGAATGGGGCACTATAATTGGTTTATCGCGATTATTGTATTTTCATAATTGTTGGGAGCAGAAATCTATATTGAAACTGTATTTCTATTAATTGCACAGCTCTAATGCATACAGTAAATTTATTATTTATTCATTTTACATAGGTAAATGCACAGAGTATAACTGCTCCTTTATTTCTAATTGAATGTGCAGTGTGCAACTCCCGACAGGGGATGAAATTTGACAATTGGATAATATCAGAGACAGCCGAAGGTATTACTATAATAGTTTGTATTAAATAATATTATCACGAAATTAATAAATTAAAATTAATAGTGACAACCCTCAACATCCTAGTATCCAACAACCACGTTCTATCAACCAGTCAGAACTTCTAGGCAAAATCCTCAGCATCCACCTGGGATTATCTATAATGTACTACTACAGAAATCATGTTTGAAGAAGCTATAACCTGGCAACATGTTAAGGTTATTTCAACATATTTTTTTTTTGAAAACCATCCAAAAAAATAACATTGAACAGTGCAGCGCACAGGAAGCCAATTAGATATGCAAGCTGCGGAAAGACAGAAGACATTTAGAAGACTGTCAGTGGCCAGCCATCCTACATTTTTTCTATTAAACATGGAAGTCTCCCTTCTCAGAAACACTTTGCAATGTTATCAGAATGACATTATTCAAATCTGCTAGTTTTCACTTAACGGGACTTGCTAAATCATTCAGACATAAAAACGGATATTCATGAGACTACAAAAGCATGCTCTTGATGTAGATCTATGATCATCACGCTCTATTTGTCTGCCTGGAAACATTCTGACTGTCAGCTGTGATTTGTGTCAGTATTTAAGGTGCTTTCCAAACTCAGACTCTGAAATTGTCACATAAGATTATTATCATTAACAAAGAGGGTGTACGAGTTAAAACTGAACATCATTCTTATTGCTGTGATCTGTCAAACTGCAGAGTATTAGTTACGTATGCGCTTGCCATTATTCAATTTCAAAGTTTTGGTGAACGTCAGCCCTCAATATCACTTGCTGCACTCCTTGACAACTTTGTTTTTACATTCTTGTCACATGAACGCCAACAAAGAAGAGGCAGACAGACAAAGCGTTACAGCCAAATAACCACCAGGTGCTTCTGTATGATTGGAGTGGCACAAGCAGCTCAACACCTACTCCATGCCAGAACACTGCGGCTCAACCTACAAAAACTCTCCGCCATAATCTCTTTGTCTTCCGTCACTCCTCCAAACAAGGTGGAATTTAGAGATTTGATGGTTAAACAAAATGAGCCATGAACAAACCCCACAATCACTGGAAAACTTGGAAGTGATTAAAAAGAACAAGAGCTGTTGTGGAAAAAATTGGTCATTACGTAAGGCGCGCAAACAAAAGCAAACCCCTTCGTCCCAGTTCAACTACTGGTGCCACAATTGGGTACTGGATTTACACCACCGCAGTCCCAAATCACTGAACTGAACAAAAATCCCTGAATTCTCAAGAACAGCAAGTTGCGATATCTTTTGGAGTCACTGTGTGGCTTAAATTCATGTTGTGTTTTAAAGGGATCGCACAGTTATGCCTAATCCCAATTCTATGTTATACCCCTTCCCCTTCCCCTTCCCCTTCCCCTACCCCTTCCCCTTGTCCCTTGAAACAGAGTGTCAAGGGGTAGGGGAGAAAATATTCCCCTAAGGATTGGGACACCACTTCTATGCCCTCACACGTCATCATTCGTCGTCTAGCTCCTACAATATACTGGTGTGCATTAGAGCCTTTAATTATCGTTCTGTATTAATGAGCTGCTTACTGACACACACACACATATCCGAAATCGTGCAGCTCATACATCCAGGAGGAAATAAACTTGTCAATGCTGCCCCACGACTTTTATTCGCTACATTATATTTTCCAGCAACGAGAGGATACAATCGCTGTTTTTACGTAAACTCGAGAATGAGAAGCGCACAGACGTGAATGCACGCAACTTCATTTTTTCTTTCTATATCTCTCTCTCGAATAGGCAATATTTCAGAAAATGGTTTAGCAATTTCTAATTATTGGGGAGATTAGCCCCCATCAATGTCCACGGCAGTTATCGCCCTGATCAGAAAATATGCTGTGGCACTATCATGCAGTCTGTAATGATATGACGTTAGCAAATATTAGCGATTTTTTGCAAACCTTACTTTGAGTAACATGACCGGTAATATGATCTCACATTGAATGTAACATAAAACAAATGATTACTTTTCGTTAAAATCTTTATTTATGCCAGAAAAGCTTACATTTATGTGTCTTTTTGTTCGCTGTAGCAGCCATGTTGCCGAGATAATTCATACCCCTTCGTTTGAAGTGTGGTCCCGAAAAATCTTCGTTTGAAAGGCTATCTGGCCCTTCCCCTTACCCCTTCCCCTCCAACCAAAAGAGAATCAAAACACCCCTACCCCTTCACATGAATGCGCAAAATGGAGGTGTAGGGGAAAGGGCAAGGGGTAAGAGGTAGAACTGGGATTGGGCCTTACCCTTCTGACAAATATTATTTTATTACTTGATCATCTTGCTTTGAGAGTTGACTGATTCAGTTCTTAATTCAGTCCTCGAGTGATTAATTTCTCCTTGTATATTCTATAGGGAAAAAAAGTTAATGGGTTTGTAACAATATGGTGGTTTATAAAAATTATGAACAAATGTTTTACTTTTTGGGTACTTAAACCTTTTAATAGCATTCAGCTTCATTTAAACTCACAGACTTTGAAAGAGTCATTTTTTACACAGTATTATACATGTTCTCCCATTGTTCAATAATAAAAATAAATAAATAACATCCATTCCATTGAAACTTTAAGGTCCCTGAACTTGAGGTGAATTTCAAAGTTCCCACAAATAAGCGATTAAAGATGGAAAACTGTAGTGGAGGTGGGATGAATAATCGTCTATTTAAATAAAGTAAGTGGCTTACTTTCCATTTAAGCAACTTTATTAACATGGCCTTGAGCATCTCTGTACCTGCCAACAAAACGAGAGCCAAATTCAATAGATTTGTTTAGATTCATCTTAATTAGATTATATTGTCATTTTCATTTATATGGTTACTACTAGCAACAGCATGTCTATTGCTCCTCTCGCTGAGTGTAATAGACAAAGGATATGGTTCACACACTATTCCTATGATAAGGTATACAGCAGTCCATGATGGTGTCACAAATGATCAACTGAAGTCTCAATTAAAATAGAGTACAATAAAAGTTGCTCTTGTAAACAACATTAACTCATTTTAATATTGCCAAACGATAAAGTCCCCAGACCTACACTTTTGATCACTTAATTGATCAAAAATGACAGCAAACTCAAAAATGAAATAATGCTCATCTGATCAATACTCAATTTGACGTGATTTCATTGTCAGTCATGAAAGAATAATCATTCTTTGTCTTTTTAGCGAAATGTCTCAATCAATGAGTCTACAGCTAATAGCCAAAAGCTTGGCCATGAGTTAATTACAAGGGGAATGAGATTACAACAACCTTGAAGCTAATGGTTATCCAAACTGTAATTTGTCACTGGAGTTTCGCCTCAAGTGAAATGCTATTTGGTTACAAAGTCCAAACATGAATATTGTCCTGCCCTCTTTACCTCAATGACAGCCACTGAACAACATACTTCAGAATGACTATGGTGTGTGCGACTGCGAGTTCCACACTTCATCACTTGTATGACAGAGAGAGGCACTCTAAATGTCTTTCCACACACACAGCCACACACTGCTGTAATGCTCCTGGTGGCTCACTTCTCATTCTGACAAGATGCTAGACTGCATACTCTATATCGCCTCTCAGTAGGATTAGCAGCAGCTGTAATACCTTAGATGACACAAGTGAGAGAATTTTTCAATTTCAGAATTAGCCCCTTAGCATCTATACTCAACTCAGTGACAAAAAAAAAAAAAAATTGTCCTGGATACATTTTTCTGTCTCTCAACTGCGATATACTCTTCAGGTGAAAGGTAAGGGTTATCTGAAAGCTGTAAATTGTTGGTTCAAACAACGATTTCACCTAAAAATGCTAGCAGATTTGTTTTTGAAGTTTATATCGTGTATTAGCTCCTCCTATAGGCAATATAGGTTGTCCCGACATGCCCGAGGGCTTGTGAGATGTTCTATAATATGTGAGCATCTCATAACTTCAGACTCTTGGACATTTATAATCTAATCTACTTGAAGCAGGCAGCAAAACCTGATTAAAATAAATCAGTCCCATATTATTTAAAAAATATGGGTCCAGTTCATTGCACTGCGATGCACTGCTCCATTTCAGGGTAAAGTGAGCTTATCACAACTTGTTCCATCCAGATGTACATGCACCTTAACATTTAAGATGATCAATCACACAACAAATACAATAAGTGAAAGCACTATTTAGCATTATATTTAAACTCTGCAAGTCTTGCAAATAGGGTTGCAAAAAGATGGAAAATTATTTTACTTTTTGGAAACGTTGCAGAAGTTTTGGAAACTTTTTCAGGATTTTTTAAAATTTGTCCATGTATTTTTGAAATGTTTCCTGAAATTAACAGGAAATTGTCCACTTCTTTGCAATGCTACTTGCAATGATGATCTTTTCTCTTATGGAACATCTCGGTTATATATGGTAACTCTCATTCCCTGAAGGAGGGAACATAGACATCATGTCAGTGACTGATGAAATTGGGATATCGCAATTTCGTCGGTCACAGACGTGATGTTGAGAGTGACCGACTGAAAGGGAATGTCTCGGTTACGTATGGTAACCCTCATTCCCTGAAGGAGGGAACTGAGATGTCACGTCCCGTCGCCACAGTTGCTGTACCACCGCTGAGCCGCCGGATAACTGGCTCGGCTCCTCAGTGAAAACCTGGTGTGCATTACACCTGCTGCCATATTATACTCACGCTGTTATCAGCGGCAGCTGGATGCAATAATTGCATCCATTGGCTCATTTAGTTTAAACTCGAAGAAGATTGGTCTATCGAAGCAATATCCCAATTTTGTCGGTCACCAACGTAACATTGAGAGTGACCGACTGAAAGGGAACTATTTCTACTTTATAATCTGGCAATGTAAATTCATATTTTTCACTATTGGGAAAAAGTATAAAAACCCAATGAGCTGTCTCAAGGCCCCAATTTTTCCACTCTTTCTCAAAAATTATGAGATGACATCAAGAGCACTACTCTCGTTTTTTTTTTTTTCATTGCAAGTTACTGTGTTGAACTGCTAGCTGTTGTTATTTTTATCTACCACAATGTGATGTGATGTCCTTCTTTTGCCCAGAGGTGCTTTTAAACCACCATGTGGCTAAATGTTGCTTTTATCTTGCACAGCTTTGCTGTGATTGACAGGTATATGTGAATGTGCATCTGCTTGAGTTTGGGAATACAGCCTATGCCAGATGTGACCTGCTGTTTGGTGCACAGAAAGCAAGCACAGCAAACACCATCAGCCATCTGCTGGTGCAAAATATCACCAGTCTGAACGTATGTCTTTGCCATATTTGGGCCCCCATAGAGACAAGATGTTACAATGTTCAGTAATAGATTGTTTCCACGTGAAACCTGGAACAACAGTCTGTATAAAACTGGCTCACTTCCAGGAAATATACATGTTTTATGTAAGTTTGTGTAAGGGAATGATTTAAAGCTGGAAAGTAAAGTGTTTGGATTTCTTAATTATAAATAAATATTATAATGTAAAATTAATTAAAAAGGTATCTGTACACTGTGTAACGGTTTGGGGTCATTTATTTTTTCTTTTAAGAAATTAATACCTTCATTTAGCAAGTATGCATTAAAAAATATATGCTGTTCTTTTGAACTTTATAATTATAAACAAAGCCTACAAAAACTTAACTGTTTCTGCAAATATATTGAGCATTTTAAAATTATAATAAAACAGCAAACAGGTATTATAAAGTGTAATAATATTTAACAATATTGCTAATTTTCTGTATTTCTGCTCAAATAAATATAGCCTTGGTGAGTATAAGAGAATTCTTTCAAATGCATTTAAAAAATCTTACTGATCACAAAATTTTAGTGCAATTTTGGACCCAAAGTCTTATGTTACTGGACTAAATAACTTTACAGATTCATACATAGAGATTGTTTTATATCTGATTCATATGCCATGAATTTGAAAAATCTTTAGAGGACCTTGCACTTTCAGGAAACCAAAAGCTAACCATGAATCAATTTAGGTAATGACAAGTTATACCTGACTACTAGCAGGGCTAAGGCAAATGCATTGACCTCTCAGATTGAGTTTATGGGCTGTGAGTGTGCGTGCCTTGAAGTTTTTTCCATCATGCTCTTCTGTTACTCTTGAAAAGCTCCAGCTTGTCTCTAGAGAATAAACCTCCATCTGCTGAAGGCCATGGCAGTGCTTAAAAAGTGAACCTCACCTGCCTGCCCTCTGATAGACTCTTATTACCGCCTCGATTATTCAAATCCTCCAGCTGTGCAAAAATGTCATGCGCATTATTTTCAGTTAATTTCATGTCAGAGTTCTATTATGGATGGATCCCGCTGTTCTTCAGCATGTGTGTGAGAACTTGAGGTGAAGCAGAACTCATTGCTGTCCACTCCTGCAATGCCAAATAGATGCAGACATGCTTCCATGTAAATAGTAAAAACATGTGCATGTTAAATATCTGTTAAACAAAGTTTACTATATGTAAACATAAACATCATCATGATGTTACTTGTGTAAGCTTTGTAACTCCAACACTGGGAAATGGCCATTTTTGGTCTTAAAAATGTATATGTGATACTGGACCACAAAACTAAAACTAAATTTTTTGAAATTTAGACTTATACATAATCTGAAAGCTGCCTAAATAAGCTTTCCATTGATGTATGGTTTGTTGGAATAGGAAAATATTTGGCCGAGATACAGTAATGACTTGACCTAATGATTTTTGGCATAAAATAAAATAATTATATCATTGCGCATTCAATGGCAGCAAAGTTCCTTGATTATTATGCCAGAATGATAGTATAGTTCCTAGCCATATCGGCCTAGAAAATCCCAACTTTTCATTTTCCGTCTGTCTTAGTACACAATGTAACTACAGAAGAGTCGAGTTTTAAATAGGACAAATATTGAAACTCTTTGGTCATTTTTGAGCAAGATGCTTATATCTTAATTGTATTTGTTTTTGCGTTATATTTTCATGGTCATTCATTGACGTTTCTAATTTGAGTGGATGGCAGAAATTTTTGACTTGAGGACAACTTAAGTTAAAAAAGTGGCACATCTTACCCCACTCTCCATTGCTGTTCACATTAGCAAATTTGTCCTGTGAGAAACTTTAAAGCCCGCTGGCTATTTGGCAAAAAATCTCTGCCTCCTACTTCCAACAGCACAGTGTTCCTTCAGACCCAATTATTTGACCTCCTCAAGACTGAGAGCAAATCTGAGCACTGCAGCCAAGCAGAAATCACCCAGTCTACAGGGCAATAAGACTACGCCCTGCAGACAGAAGATGTCTTGCTGATCACACTTATTCTTGCATCATGCGGTTGGGTGCACACTTCCGCCATGAGACGCGACAGAGATAGATCCATCCATCAGAGCAGCCACGGCCCACACCCTTGCCCCGTCATTGCCACACAACAGAGGCGGGTGAAACATGATAAACCATGATCTGCTGTGAACTGTTTCAGACATTTTGCACCCACACCTAGTCTAGAAAGACTAACAGATTGAATTGCACCCTACACATACAGTATGTAAAGCTGCAGTGAAGATAAAACTAAACATGCTGAGACTGGGAAAAAAAAAATGTTATCAGGCTATGACTGCGACTGAATGGTTGCATTTGCAAACTTTTTTCCTGCCAATGTGACTGAGTTTTGTTAGAGGTCACACTGGTGCCAATACCAATTTGACTAACTGATAAGTGCTGCCATTTCCATCGGGTATAAGAAACATTAAATGGCACACGGGTCAAAAGCAGAGTGAAACAGCGCTATTTGAATCGCACCGCATGGACAATTATCAGCTCTGCCCAAAAGACAGCAGGGAAGGGACATGTTCATTTAACTTAGTTTTGTTGTGGCCATGAGCTGCACAGTATGATGAAGCAACAACATATTAACTTGTGGGAATGTGATAATGCATTAAAATATTAAAATAAGATAATACAGAATTCTAATTAAATATACATTAGGAGAGTTTTATTCCAAAATCACAGTTGCACAGTTTTCAGAGAGGTTAAGCACATATTACACTGTCTTGTTTGTTGCTTTCCTTTATAGTACTGACCAAACAAACCCTAATTATTTTTTAATATAAGATATTCCTGTCTGAAGTGAATATTCTGGCACCGTCTTCGTGTATCTGAAATGTAGATGGATTCTAGGTTAACTGCGTCTCTAGCTCACCTCCCCGCAGAATTAGGTTTAAAGTGTTTAAAATCAAGAGTAGCTGTTAAATGGATTCTCACACACAACTTCTTCAGAAGAGGAATAAGGGTTGAGGGTAGGGAACGAGGGCCCTCACATTTATGGAGTAGGCTATAATGCGATCAGCCACTGTTATTCGGAATAAATCTTAGAAACAATCACCAAAACAGTTTCAGACTTTGCATTTGAAGCAGAGTGAACTTCCCAGCACTAGTAAGTAAGGAAGATTAGTGCAAGATGCAAACATGAAATATTCATGAACTGCAAATAAGCAGAAGTTTGATTCTGTTGTTTTTGACTTTAAATAGATGAATCAAGCCACATATTGTTTTAACTGGATTCTCTTTGGTGAATCACTTGGATCAGTTCATAAATCGCATTGAACAATTCACTCGAATCTGAACAGTACATTTCTTTCACTGTAAAGTAATGATTCAAAAGAATACAAATCGGATGTTGTGATTGCTATTTCTTCAGTTCTAAATAACGAGGACCATAGTTTATGAAATGCATCAGAGTAAAAAGTAAGTAATATTACACACTGCATGTTAAGCAATTCTTCCAAAAGGAAAATGTCTTAGTATTTTACCTCACAGTCCTCCACCACTGACAATTGCTGAAGGGATCCTAGGTCTCTTCAGAACATCAGTTGATCCAGTTCACAAATCTAGGATGAACTGTTCCTCACACAAAGCTCTTATTTGACTTAAGAGGTGTTACACAGAAGAGAAAGAGTCAGACAGGTTTGGAGAGGTAGCCTACTAAATGATGACAGAAATGTCCTTTTTCGAGTGAACTACAAGCATAAATCCTGTCCTAGTAACCGTCTCTGGAGTGTTGTGTAACTGTAATTCAGTAAGTGTTGCAACTCACTCACAGTGTTCCAATGGAGACACAGCGATGTCAAGTTTCCAGTGGTTTCCGTCTGACTGTTTATTGAATAAATTAGGAAATTACAATGCTGTATCTGTCTAGCTGTAGATGTTACTTCTCTGGGGTCACATAGCAGACATAGCAGCAATTGACAGAAAATGGGAACTCGCCTCGTTGTCTCAGGGACTGCCAACCAGCATTAATTACAGCAGAACTCAGTCAGTCACAGGCTAAAATGGGGGTTCAGGGGTTCACGTAACAATAGTGTCCCCATTTGCAAATTATAATGCTAATGATAAATCAACAGACATGTTTCAGATGCTAAAAAGTGAATATTTATGGTGTTCTATCTTAATTAAATCATCTAGAAAATGAGAGATCTAAACATAGAATTTCATTAGCATTAATGACCACTGACCCTCCAAAAGGCCTGGCTTTAACCATAGGAAATGTACGTCATTAAAATTCTCAGTCCATTCTATTGACCTCACTTCAAGGGATCCATTCTTACAAGCTTAAAAGCATCAATCTAACAATTTCCAGTGTGAATCAGGGACTAATCAATGCCGGTCATTTGTAGTTGCTAGTTGGTCAACCTTACGGAGTGATAAAAGAGCTTTGCAGGCATTAAAAGCCTCTAAAGAAGAAATATAGATCAGAGACTCGCTGAGGGTCTCATTTCCTTGCAATACCGGACTTTAAGCAGCTCGGCACGTTTATCAGTCTGACAGACGTGGCATTATGGCTCAAAGACGGCTGTTCTCCCTGCAAAGTCAACACTGTGAGCAAAGCCATGCACCATGGGGAGGGAAATTAGAGGAAGGCTACATCCTTAAAGAAAGCAAAAATTTACATTTACACAAACAAACAAGTACTGATCTACAGTGTAGTTCAGAGAACAGCGTGTGACTGAGAAAATATTTGTCATGTGCTCGCTCTGACCACGGTCGGCCATCTCTCGCCCCTCTCACGGTGGGATACATGTGTATTCAATGTGCAAGTATGAGGGCATGTATGCTGTGTTGGATTTAAGGAATCTGGCACATTTCCCTATAGCTCAGTCTTTTAAAGTGCATTGGCTTTATCTGATTGGCAGCGGAGATCTCTATGTGAACTGTCAAGAGGAATGCTTCAGTATTGACTTCAAGAAACTAAATTTAATAAAAGCCATATAAGAAGATGTTAACATAACAAATCTTATTAAGAATATATTCAAGGACTAATGCTTTTCATTATACCCATACTTTGCTATGCTATATGTTTAATGCAATTTGCAGTGTTTACATATTACATCATCAAGCCAAGATCCAAGAAAAAGACGACCAGTTTAGCACACATGACTTTCACCCTCAGTCTGAACTTGTAAAGTGACATATGCTTTTTTTAAAAGATCACGATTCGACTTGGGCTTCCACTGTTCATGGCTTTTTAGAATTTAGACCAGGGTTACTCAAATATTGGCCTGAAGAGCCAGTGTACTGCAGAGCTTAACTACAACCCTGATCAAACTCACTTACCTATGAGTTTCTAATGATCCCAAAGACATTGATTAGCATGCTCAGGTGTATTTGATTATGGTTAGAAATAAATTCTGCAGGAAAGTGGATCTTGTGGGCCAGATTTGAGGATCCCTGCTTTAGACAGTTTCTTATAAATAAATGAGAAATTCAAGCATTTGAGTTTCAGGCATGTGTTTTAAAAAAGTAGGGAGCAGACAAATGTATCCTGATAGTTTTATGGATGGATAATTGGAAGGAAGGAAGGATGGAAGTAAGAAAGAAAGAAAGAAAGAGAAGAAAGAAAAAAAGGTATTTTTTCTATTCAGTACCACATGGGTGAACCACTGATGTCACATGGACTATTTTAACAATGTCCTTACTACCTTTTTGGGCCTTGAACGTGGTAGTTGCGTTGCTGTGTATGCAGGGTCAGAAAGCTCTCGGATTACATAAAAAATTATTAATGTGTGTTGCAAAAAATGAACAAAGGTCTTGTGGCTTTGAGGATGAGTAATTGATGACAGAATTTTAATTTCTGGGTGAACTATCGGTTTAAAAATATATGAAGAATTCCTATCCAATCTATAATAAATAACTAATTTCGCATATGAGCCAACGCAGTTAGTAAAATCTGTGGCTTTAAGTTAAACCAGTTGAGAACTACTGGTGCAGGATATACTCTTTGATTTAAATCACTTTATGTGTGTGTGACTTTTTGATTTGCATTGCTCATTGGTTCAGAGAGCTGCAAAAGTAGAAGACTGCAATTCCTGCTTCATTGAAGTCAGCACTGCTTTCCCAATCTTGATCTTACTCTGACATTACTGCTCTGTCTCAAAAATGTCATCTCCTCTCTGTACAAGATACAAGATAGATCACTAAAAAAAAAATATCTAGGTCACGGTTACATGGCTTCATGAGTTTAAAAAGTTTCAACTTGTTTTCAATCAAACTTTCAAAGTAAGATCTTGAAGGTCTTTAGATCTGGAAATGAAGATGAGCAGGATATAACATTAAAGCTGTCACTGGAAAGTTTATAATTCAAGAAATAGAGTGGATTGAGAGTTTAAATGTGTTTTTATTTATTTTTTTAACCATAAATCTAAAAGTGAAGTTAAAAAATTGCCCATGAGTAAAAAGAATGAACATAATTTAAGAAATATTAAGTGAAAACAACCCTTATAAAAATGTATAACACACACACACACACCCACACACACACACAATAAATATATTATTAGAATCATGTGTTCATGATCCCCTACATGATCTCATATTCAAGCTAATTGGAAGAATGAAATGCTATGTTCTGATTCATAAATAAAACAAACCTCTTGAAGTAAAATGAAGACCAAACGGGTCACAGAAATGTGTTTGGTTATGCACATTTCATTTTAGAAACCTTGACTCATGTCCTTTGGTAGCTGGAGAAAATCTATTAAAACTACAAGACCAAATGTGAGTCTGGCACTTCTGATAAGCGTTATCTGCAATATTGCAAAAGGATGACACTGATATCTTAGACAGATAAATGGTATTAAAAAACTATGTCTTCCATCTTTATACCCCAAAATCAGAATGGAGGCATACTAGAAATTGCCTTGTGGACATCCCAGATGGAGTTTATGGAATATGCATGTGCAAAACTGGTAGCCGATTATCACTCCTTAAAATGTTAAGCGCTCCTCACTGTGGATGCAGATTAGAGCCAGCAGCCATATCACCCTGGAGCCCAAGACCTGTTGCCCACTGAAGCTAAGCAGGGCCGAGCCTGGTCAGTACCTAGATGGGAGACCTCATGGGAAAACTAGGTTGCTGCTGGAAGAGGTGCTAGTGAGGCCAGCAGGGGGTGCTCACCCTGATGTCTGTGTGGGTCCTAGCGCCCCGATGTAGAGATGGGGACACTATACTGTCAACAAGAAGCGTCCTTCGGATGAGACATTAAACCGAGGCAGTGGTCAGTAAAAATCCCAGGATGCCTTTCGAAAAGAGTAGAGGTGTGACCTCGACATCCTGGCTAAATTTGCCCATTGGCCTCTGACCATCATGGCCTCCTAACAATTGAAGGTACTGCCAGCATTTCTTAACATCTGCAAGGCAGATGTTTTGGCATATGCCCAGATACACAAAAAGATCAGCATATCTTTTGGATGGAGTTTGCATGAAATTCTCAAACCCCACTCCTGGTCAAGCATATTAGCAAGCCAGCGTTATCTCCTAGGACACAGGAGATGCAGCCATTGATATCTCTGTCCTACTCATGTACTTACCTAAGGCTGTTGGGCCCAAGGTGAAGACATCCCGGCCAGCTTTACATCCCCATGTGTGTCGGCATGTGTTGAAACCCCCTGTTGTTCAGCCAGTTAGTGAGACACACACATCCTGAGATATTATTAATATCTGAGGGAGGAGCCTTTCATCAGTTGTGCTATGTTTCACAGACGAGCCTCAGTGGCACCAGGACGGAAAGTTGGTGCAATACCCTTATGACTTATGACAAATAAACACATCATATTGCAAGATCCAAGTGCTGGCAAGCAGAGCTTTCTGGAACATTTATTCATATTCTACTTGAATACTCCTGAGCTTAAGTACAACAGACCATGCATTAATGCAAGAATATTTCTTTAGAAAACACAAAATATCTGTGTGTGTGTGTGTGTATATATATATATATATATATATATATATATATATATATATATATATATATATATATATATATATATATATATTTACAGTAGGCCTATCTATACACGTGTCTGAATGTATGAAAAATCTATGTCCTGCTCAATACAGTATGTGTCTATGTGTGTGAGTAAAATGTATGAATAAGTACTCAATATCCGCCTGAAATGCAACATTTTGAAAAGAGAGGCTAAACTGAATAAAATCGATAATTTGCCAAGAAATGAATGTTAAAAAAACACAGATGTTTCGGCTTATTAAACTGAAATATGACTGAAGACATATTTGAGGTTTATTGTTTCTATTGACCTGCTGGATCCAAAACAATATATCTGAGACAACTAAGACAGGTCTGTAAGAACTTGTTAAAAAAAAATATTTCAAGACCTCCAACACACATGCCCTGTCAGTCAGCAGCCATACCCCAGGAGGAATATGAATTTGTCAACAATAAAACCCAATAAACCCAATAAATAAGAATAATTTCTTATTCTTACTAAAAAAAATTAAAAGACTAAATAAATACAAAAAAACAGTCATGCAGTTGCCATTAAAAAATGGTAACCATTGCCAAAATGCATGATAAAAATAGTCCCAATGATACGCAATATGTGCAATATCTCAAGTTTTCTGAAGCTATACAAACGTTTTTTTTTTTTTATGAAGAAAAGACTGATCTTCAATACATTATTCACCAACAGTCTCACCACTTTTGGAGCCTGACAGCCACTGGTCACTATGAACATTTGTTTTTATGGCATTAGCTGTGCAATAATTCTTAAAAAATGTTATATTTTGTATTTCACAGAAAATAAAATTACAACATATAGGTTTGGAACAGCATGAGGGTGAGTGAATAATGACAATTTTCACTCGCACTACTTAGAAAACTTACAATTGTGTGGCCAAAAGGTTTTGATGCAATACAAGGAGTCAAATTCATCAAACTGTTTGGACATCCAAAACAAAAACTAACTCATTGCTTGTAATGTTTTTCTCCTCTACTGGTTTGTTTACCACCTTAACATGTACTTGCGTTTTACTCCTTGCCAGGAGCAAGAGATATTTTATTGCACATCTGTTCGTCTTTAAACACCCTGAGGATGCTGTGGATTGAAGATGAGGATCAAAGAGAGGTGAGTCTATCACAGGCAATCTAGTTCACTAGTGCAGCAACACATACTCAACGACTACTACTGGCGTTCAGAAGATAACCAACAACGATTGCTATCTAAAAGAATTATTCACGTCAGCTGCTATTTGATAGCGGTGCATGGGGTCTTTCATCATATCACTAGGGTTGTGCATGAACACTCAAGTTTGCCCCTGTCCCAAAAGCTGCCCTAAGCCCTTTTTGTCCACACTTTGGTGATGTAATGTCACACAGAGTGTTGGGTTGTACTAAAAGGGCTTATGAGGGTTGCATTAGGACTTCTGAAACAAAATCTGCTATCATATGTCCTCTAAACACTTGCTACATCATTCAATTAAAAGTCATACTAAAAGAGTCTGAGTTCAAGAAATATTTGACCCAAAAATTGCTGGAAATGTACCCACCCTGAGGTCAAAATGTAGATTGGATGTTTCTTCATTGGGACAGATTTGGAGAAATGTAGCATTACCTCACTTGCTCACTAAAGGATCCTCTGCAGTGAAAGGGTACTGTCAGAATGAGAGTACAAACATTTGATAAAAACTTCAAAATAATTCACAAGCAATCCACATGAATCCAGTCCATCAAATAAGGTCTTGTGAAGCGAAAGCTGTATTTGTAAAAAAAAAAAAAAAAAAAAAGATATGGCAAAACCACCATTTAACTTTAAACCATAGCCTCTGGACAAACTAATGTAATCCATAGTCAATACTATTGCTTCCTCTAGTGATTGTCCTCAAGTATATCCTCTGTGGTCAAATCCACCAACACATTTTTTTAGAACTCTTTTTGGAGTGGTTTTGCTTTTATACATTGCTTGATCTCTACATAGTTCTCTCCTGATTCAGATGAGACAACATTTTTAGAGGAAAACAACAAAGCAATATTTTAGCTGGAAACAAAAGTTGCAGACATCTTAATGATGGATTTATTTTTCTTTAAACACAGATTTTCACTTCACAAGATGATGGACTTGAGTGTGGATTGTTGTGATGTGTTTATCAGCTGTATGAACTCTCATTTTGATGGCACCCATTCACTCCGAAAGATCTATTGGTAAGCAAGCAATGCGATGCTAAATAACATAGCTTGAGGGTGACTTAATGTGAACTCCTTTAGAGATACAGAAGAAAGAAATCATACAGGTTTTAAATAACATGAAGGCAAGGAAATTATGACAGAATTTTTTTTTATTTAGGGGTGAACTATCCTAAGTGTCCTAATATTGTATCATGCCTTCTCACATCTGCTCTTTTTTGTGATATTTGCACATCGGTACACATTTATCACACTTCATGGCTATGACATAACCGTAATGCATTAAGATAAATTATTAAAGCAGGTTTATCATTGTATCAGTGTTCCTGATCATATAGTGGAAAATCAATTTAACAGTATGAATTCTGCAGAGGTGCAGCATGAATTCCTAATGAGACGTGTAACCTTGGTAAAATTAAAACCTGTTCAATCAGTAACACCTGAGATGGGGTGAATAATGCATTTACAGTGCATCAAGACAAACACTAACAAAAAGCTTCTTTGCATGAATTAGTTGTTGAGATGAGATGGAGGTCATGACCTTCCTCTCATTGGACCCTGCTGAGGTGAGATGAATTCGTTACAGATCTTGCTTTGGCATCTGTACAGAACTCTAGAGAGTAATCAAAACGAATGTTTTCAGACTCGGCCCTGCATTAAGTGAATAACTGAATGCCTTTTTAGTCCTCATGGGGGAAGAATTTTAATCAACGACCTGGATCTTGGAGGTCTATATTGCAATGAAAATTATACAAAACGATAAAGAGCATTCTAGGTTGCTAGAGCAGCCCATCTGTGATCATTTACGCCTAGAGGCTGATCAGACGTTTTAAAGTATTGAACTGGTAGATTCCCCACTTGTTTTGCAGCATCTGTTATATCAGATGGATTAGTGAAGGCAGATACCCTTGAAAGGCTGTATGATGTTTATTTAAGCTTGCGTGCATGCGTGTTTGCATACATAAAACCCCCAAACTGATGGATTTCTATTTGAGGCTATTTGTAAACCATGTTTGTAATATTAATGGCCTTTGTGCTCTCTGCTCATTGATGATAGACTGACGAGGCAAAGCAGACCTTTTTGTAATCAAAAAAGACCATATTTTCCTGCAAAAGCAATGAATTATTTATTAGTTACTGTAGACACAACTGCTGACTCAAAACTTCAAAGAGCATGTTTTTGGTGAGAGAGAGAGCTAATGTCTAACTAATTAATTCCTCGTCTAAAGGTGCCACATGGTTCTCACATATTCATAGATCATATGATGATAACATATGATGAAAACAACAACAACAACAAAAAACTTGTTTAGGTGGTAAATTAAAATAAGAAATATCTAGATTTTTAGTTGTTTTCATTTATTTAATAACTTTTTTAGTCTTATTTTAAAGTATTTTGTCATACACCCTGGTTGAGAGTCACTGTGTAATGATATATAAAATAGAGGACTTTTTGAGTTAAAAATGTACAAATTACCCGATTATGGATTATTTAGCAAAACATGCAAAAATATGCGCATTATTCTCTTCCCAATTTTACAAATGACTCGGAGAAGTTATAAATTCTATAAATATGTTTCTACTGCCGCTTTAATTACAACTCTGTCCTTAATTTTTTGCTTGGAAACTGGTGGAAAACCCAGTTGCAATGACAGCGCCCATGTTAGGAAAAGTATGGTCTAGTAATATCTAGTCATCAATCTAAGGAAAATCTACATATCCAATAGAAATGCTTGTTTTATTAATGATTATTGCAATTTCCTCTCTGTTCCTCAAATTATCCATATAAGTGCAATTTTCCTTGTTTTTTCACTTAGGCTAGCTGTTTAATTAATCTCTTTCACCATCTACAATTATTCACTGCGAGTCATTAGTTCAAACATGCATGTGAATATGCTGGCAATGTCAGAACAAACGAGTCTGTAGACATGAGGTTCATTAGGACTGTGTGCTCAATAAGGTCCCATAGTTGCATAGAGAGAATATTAAAAGGAAAACACTTAAATATGCAGACCTTCACTGCAGAATGAAAGAACTTCAGAGGAACTAGACTTAAAAAGCCAAGAAACTAGAGTAAGGAGTCTGATAGACCCCCTTGGGTGGTACAAAGGGTGCCATGTGGGTCATGTACATTACATGGTAAAGAAAGCCCAGACTCCTGTGGCTACTGGATTCACGGTAACTCAACAGAAAACGCTGTATCAACATAATTATGTATTCAGAGCTTCCACAATTATGTTCGCAGCATTTTTAAACTATGCTGGATGTGTGCTTTCATTTAAAGGAGTCTCTGGGTGTGTTGAGTAGGAAAGCACAAGCAAAAATAAAAAGATAAACCGATTGCATCAGTAAGCGCCAGGCAAACATGATTGATGCTGACTGAAATCTGTTCTTGAAGCAGAAACTTTTTTAATCAAATGCGGAAACACTACGAACATCCTTTTCTGTGGTAGAGTTAAGCACTTTAATAAGTGTTATGATCTAAAAGGAAGCATTAGGGTCATCATTACTGTCCACCAATCACAGCATTTGAGAATGATAAAACATTAGAGTCTATTTGCTCAAAAGTGCTTTTAAACCAACACAAGGACCGTTGAAAAACCCAGAGTCCCCATTGAGTGGACAAACACTAACGCCATTTTCAATCTAATAACAAGACTGAGTGATTGGTTAGTGCACTTCACTTTTATTGTGCATTATATACAACTATTCATATGTCAACTTGACTGAGGAATGAACTGATGTTGTCAAAAAGAGATACATTATGTAACCTCTTTTTTTACATTAAAAATTATGTTAAAAATTCAA
Organism: Carassius auratus; assembly: GCF_003368295.1. Classification (NCBI taxonomy): domain Eukaryota; kingdom Metazoa; phylum Chordata; class Actinopteri; order Cypriniformes; family Cyprinidae; genus Carassius; species Carassius auratus. The sequence goes on along the minus strand of NC_039259.1, from coordinate 16,987,238 downwards.
TTACTAATAAAGAAAAGTTGTATCTATCAATCTATCTATCTGTCTGTCTGTCTGTCTATCCATCTAACTATGTAATAATTAAATAATTATTGTAATATATTAGAATATTAGTAATAATACTACATTTAAACAGATAAAGGGTATACATTTACAGTGTAACTGTATAGGCCTGGAAGCCACCTGTTAAAATCCAATGAACTCTGCAAAAATATTTAAGGATGAGCATATGGTCATGCTGAGAGAGAGAATGAGAGATATCAACCATACTTTATAGATGTATACAGTTTCTTCAGTCAGGAAATTTATGACAATAGTATTTGAACTTTTGACTTTTGATTTACAAGACTTGGCAGGTTATCAGGGCACAGAGGAAGTGATGGAATTAAAGGAGAGGAATGGATAAAGGCAGTATAGTTAAGCCGCGCTACTTCTCTAGGTCAAAGGCGAGTTATCATGGGGGGCCTGCTGAGCCATGGTTGTCTTGGCTTACATGTATCACTGGCATTTCCCTATGTATATTCTTATTTTTTTTCTAGTCAAAGAGGACTTGATTCATTCTTTTGTACTTTTGTAGAAATACTTCAACTAAAAGGGCTCGGAAAGTAAGTGCTGGTCTTGTTCTTTGAAAAGACTGTAATTGTGATTCTCGGTAACATTGTTGGCTCTAAAATTCTTAAAACTGCACACTTCATATATTTAGATTTTGTACCTGTTCTGAGCTAAATTTTCAAGTTAGATTATTTGGTGCTTTATAGTTTCAAAACAGCTTCATGAGTGAGAAAATTGGTTGAATGGGGTATTAATGTTATGAACGAATGAAAAATGCATTTATCTGTGTTTGTAGCGCTTGAGAAATAGTTTCTCTTCCGCGCCCCAAGACACTTTCAACACGTTTTCTTTAGTATCAAGCAAGACTGTACTATATTCACTTTACATTATTTTTTAAGTAGAAAGGGTGACAGTGCACCACATTAAAATCAATTATTTTGATAAATGATTAATGTTTTCATAACTGCTGGCCAAATTAAAAACTAAACTAAAATTAAATTATCTTTGAGAGCAAGGGGGTCCCCTGGTGTTTTGGGGGCCCTACGCAGCTTGTGTATTTTGCATATAGGGAGGATCTGTTCTGATTCTATGTATATTAGATATTTCATACAAACCATATTTTGGATTTGTAGCCAAATATGCCACAAAACTGTCAGATTTAACTAGACTGTGTCAAAGCAAAGTGGACATCAAATAACAATTCAGTTCACAACTGATCCCCAACTCTCTTCACATACTCATGACAGCTAATAACAAGCTGTTCATGACCATCAACAACTACAGTTTTAATCCCTGCCACAAAATGATGAGTTTATTTTACAAACCACTTCAGATTGTCAGTTGATGTCACATTAAGAGGCAGAGAGTTTTAGCTTGTGAGCTGTAACACTCTCAGCCAAATGAGTTCGACTGTCTGGAAGGTTAATGTCTAATAACTGTACTATCAGGGACTGTAGATCAGGCATCCTGTGTAGCCTCTCTTCTGCTCCTGGGGCCTGATTACGACATATCAAGGTTTGCATTTGGAAGGAGCTCGCATATCTTACATAGTCAAGCTCAAGGGCTAGAAGCTGAGATAAAACCACTGCTTAACATTTCTCAGCCTCTCAGTGAAATTGCAACAGAGAGATGTACTTACTTAATAAATAAACATTCCAGGGGAAGTGGCCACTCACAAGGCCAGTGGATGATGTTAATCGATCACAATTGTTGCCAGAGCATGCCGAGAAGGGTTTTACTTCTAAAGTGTTTCTGTTTTCAAACAGATAATGTTTCTATTTTTCTTTTTCGGTTTCATTACAAATGACACTAAAATTCAAAAGTTTGTAAAGATATACAGTATATATATTTGTTTTTTTTTTTGTTTTTTTTTTGTTTAGCAAGGATGCATTACATTGATCCAAAGTGACATTACAGACATTTATGTTACAAAAGATTTGTTTTCAAATAAATTATCTTCTTCTGAACTTTCTATTCATACAGAATGTAAACAATATAGTACGCAAATATAGTAAGCAGCAAAACCATTTTCAACATTAGTATTAAAGACATATTTCTTGTTATTCATGCTAAAACTGTATCACTATTTCAAATGTTTCTTAAATATCAAATCAGCATATTATGATGATTTCTGAAAGATCATGTGACACTGAAGACTAGAGTAATGGCTGCTGAAGATGTGGCAGTCGTCGCATTATGGATAGAGAGTTGGACTTGTAACCCAAAGGTTGTGGGTTTGAGTCTCAGGTCCACCATGAATTGTTGTTGGAGTGAATTCAATGTCATGATTGAGGTGAGACCCCTTGAGTAAGGCACTGAACCCCCAGCCTTCTGGGTGTATTTTTTTTAATCATATTGCTGTGGCTATCCACTGCTCTGGGTTTGTGCACAGGTTCACTACTGTGTGTGTGCACATGGATGGGTTAAATGCAGAGCACAAATTCTGAGTATGGGTCGCCACGCGTCACTTAACTTTCACTTTCAAATTTCAGCTTTGCCATCACTGGAATAAATTACATTTTAAAATATATTAAAATAGAGGCCCTTTGTTTTAAATTGTAATAATATTTAATTTAAGTAAACAGACAAAAGTCAATATATATATAAAAAAATGGGTAACACTTTAGAATAGGTAACACTTAACTATTAACTACAACAATTTTCTCAATAAATTCTTAATTTTCTGCTTATTAATAGTTAGTAAAGTAGTTGTATGATTTAGGTATTGGGTAGGATTAGGGATGTAAAATAAGGTTAAGTAGAATAAGGCTATATTATGTTCTTAATTAGCACTAATACATGGTTTATAATCTAGTAAAATGCATGCTAATAAGCAACTAATAGGTGTTACCTATTATACAGGGAAGTGTTAAAATGTTTTCAGCTGCTCTGTGGATGCATGAACAACTTTTTGTCAAGTCTGATGATTATGTTCTTCAGCGTGATTTGAGGTGATCTTCTGGACTGTTTGATTTGTGACAAATCAATGTCACAAATTTTCTCATTTGATTAATATCTTAAAATACTGTGCAAAAGTTTTCTGTGTACTCCCAGATGTGGTCTCAGACTTTAGGAAGATGTTGGGGTTCAGAGCAAATAATTATCATTTTGTCATTATAGTTGGAACAAAGCCAGAATAAGGGTGCAGTAATGAGGATGTTTCATAACGTCAACAAGAGGACACAAGATCACAGATTCACGGTTAATTAATTATTAATAGAAACAATCTTGGAGGCAGTGACTTATTCCTCACCTCACCTCTGGGCCGATGGATTATGTAACATGCTTGGAATTCTTAATTAAAGTCACATACAAATGTGCCAGGCAGTTTCAGCTATGAACAATAATCCATATGGTCTTTATCCCACAGAGTAATGCGGACTCTAGCAAACACAATGGTTTATTTGGAAATTCGAAGAGAAATAGATGTGACTCATTTGCCTGTTGTCAGGAAAAAACACACCATTCTAAACACAACACACTCTCATAAAGAAGATTTTCACCACTAAAATGTCACTTTTGTACCACGTAAAAAACTATAAACTATAAATAAACTCTTCTGTGCCAGGGATGCATACATTTGTTTAAAAGTGACAGTAAAGACATTTATAATGCTATTTATAATGCATTTGATGAACATACTGTTGTTTTGAACTTTCCATTCATCAAGTTTTACATTTCTAATGCTTCCAAATCAGAAAGATCATGTGGTACTACAGACAGGAATAATGGCTGCTGAACAATTAGATTTGCCATCACAGGAGTGAATTACATATATTACAAAATATATTGAAATACAAAACAGCTGTTTCAATTGCAATAATCTTTAATATATATATATATATATAATGTATGTACTTTTAAAGCAGTTTTTTACTCAAATAAATGCAGACTCTGTAAGCATAAGAGACTTATTCTAAAACAACAATTATACAAATAATAAAACGTATTGTGGTTGAAAACAGTCCTTCAAAATAAGGTGATAATATCACAGGAATAACATTTTGGTTATGTAGAATGAAAGTCGCTCTGCCGTCTCCCTCATGAGACTGTTATGTTTATTGACTACTCCTTTCATTTTTTATGAACATTTTTCTATGTCGGGCTTTATTTAGTGCCACAATAAATATTGTTTAAAATAATTAATTCTTTGTTTTCATTTTGGCTCTTGCCATTGGCTTATTGTTTTCAAAGAAAGTTCGATTTCTATATTTTGACTTGGCTCGACTTGCACTCACTGTGAACAGTTAAGTGCTGGTGTTTTGAAGAGATGCATGCTAATGCGAAGATCTGCATTTGCACCCAGACTTTGCCTCTTGACATTTGAAGATGATTAAAAAATTGTCCCGGACCTAACCTTTGCATCCTGAGAACCTTCATGTCACCGCATTAGCACATCCATTATCATTCAGTCTGATCTAATGAAAACTCTTTAATTGTGGCACATATATTAAGCGTCTTAATATATGTACAACATAATTGAGGCAAGCTCAGGAAATCCCTAGAGTATAATGAAGCATTTAGCCAAGACTGAACTTAATCACTGTAAAAGCATAAAAAATATAATGTGCCTCTAACTTGTGTTTTGAGAGAAAGGGCAGAAATGCAACCAGCAAAAAAGTGTTTCTTCAACTATGGTACTTTTATTACATACTCGGCCTTCAACTATTTTTACACACAGTCTGTTTGCACAAGAAAACTTTAAACCAAAAGAACAGAGGCTCAAAGGCTTTATCTTGAGCAGTGAAAGAAAGGTGGAGATTGAACCCTGCTGCTGGGAAACAAACCCATTGTCAGGTTTTCCATTTTGATGCATTGGCCATACCTACTACAGATGAACTGTTGAAGCAAAGGCTTTCTCAGACTCGGTATCATGTTATGTGTAGAGTTCTACACAGGACTGTATGCATTCAATAGACAGGCAACTGTTGCACTCTTCTGTTGGATTTGACTCTAATTCAGTTTCAAAAGTGTGGGAGTCCATTTAGACAATACTGAAAATAAATGTTAGAGAACTGTTTTATGAACCAGCAGTCTCTGTCGGCATTAGTATAATTGATCCCATTTTATATGTTAAATGATAAAATATTCCATTAAGATATGCAGTAATTTTGTTCCCTAATCAACCCTGAGTGTGATTTTACTTTCTTTCAGTAATATTTCCATTTATCTCTCTGAGCTGAATCGGTAACGAGATGACCTGACAGAAATGTTCTAGTCATTACTGGCATAACATTTGTAGATTTTCTATGCACTGCCTTGCTTCAGCATTTGAGACAGAATAGTAATCTGTGAATACATTATGCAGCCATAATCCCTCATGGTGGACTTTCCTCTCTCATCTGTGACCTGACTTGAAAAGTGAATGATTTCGTAAAATATCTAGGTCACAATGTTAAATCTCCTCTCTTAAGATGCGTCATGGGTTTTGTAAAGATTCAAGTGTCTGAATCTTAAACAAGTGAACGACACTCAAAAATAGACATTTGCTGCTTCTTTGCGGGTGCAAAGTAGTTCTTGAACAAACAAAAAACTAATATCAGGTGGTGGTCCAAACATCATGAGCAGCATTTATAAGATGTCTCGGCACTCTAGAAAGAGCAAATTAATAATTCAAGTTGATCTGGGCAGGTCACAAGGTTGAAAAGCTCAAATGATTTTCCAGTCAAACCAAAAACCTTTCCAAGTGAAAGACAAACAACTTACAGAGAAAATTAACTCTAGTCTTACTCTTTTCATCACTGATGTCCTTGGAAAATAAAAAAGTGGGATTCACAGATACATTTGTTAATGATTATTAAGCTTCAGAAAACCTTGGGGGCATTGAACTTTGATTTCAAAGTTAGGCTGACGTCAATAACAGCATTTTCATATAATTCTATAAATGTTTTATAAACAAGATAGTGTGTATTACTGTCATTTATAGCTAGGTTATGGTGATACCAAAACATTAAATGTATGGTTCTCCTCTGTTAGGCCCATACAGGCCTTTTCTAATTGGTCATGATCTAAATGCATAAGATTGCTGCAAATTGTAAAATAAAACTAACCATTTAATCATGCATAATCATGCCCACTGGGGCAGTACTTTTCAGGTACCTTTAAGGTACTAATATGTATCTTTAAGGAACCAAAATGTGGCTTTTATGTACAAAGGTGTACCTTTTGAAAAGGAAATGCCTCATTGAGAGCTTTATAACTTTTTTCTGAAAGTGTGCAATCAACATTAAAATCAACAACTTTTGTTGTTGGTAGTTTTTGGTGCAAATCCATCTGTCTCTTGAAAGAAGTAAGTCAAATGAGGTAGATGTCATCAGGTTGGGAAGCATGACATGCTTTCATCTTCAAAAACTTTGAATCTGCATTTAATGTATTTTGGGTAATATATTTTGTTCACTTGCAGCAAGGCTAAACAAGTTTTTGCCCACCACAGTGTCTTTCATGTGGTGGATTATTGTCTGCCGAGAGCATGAAACCATCAAACTTAAAGAGATGGAAAAACAAGCCTTTTGGGGATCTGAACACATCTCATCAAATTAACTCAAAATATAGTTAATTCCATTACAGATACATTTTAATGTTTGTTTCTCTTGCATTAGTTTTAGTGAAATGATGGGATGCTCAATACAAAATCATAATCACAGTATAGACAAAACACTAAAGAAACCTAAGTTTGCAGAATGCCTACTACAGTAAATCGAGTCCTGAACTGAACTGAATAACAAAGGCATAACCTGTGGAGCAAATGTGTATGAAAAATCCTCAGCGGGGTCACCAAACTAACTGAGGATATTATTGATCGCTTCCTCCATTTCCACACTGGTCTTTTAACTCTGCTCTCAGCTCAAGGCTTAGCAAGGTACGCTATAGCTTCTCTCTAAAGTCAGGATCCAAAGCCCTACAGTATCTCTTACATTGTGGGAATGAGATAAAAGTTAGGAATTAAATATTAATGTGAATCAAGCCGGCCAACTGCCATAATTCTTCTCATGCTCGCCCCGGCCAGGTCCAGGAATAAAGTTGTTAAAACAGCCCAGGGTTCTTTCAACCTCACATTTATTGGGATGATGAAAGGGTTAAGGACCTTTGCCCTCTTACCCACAGAGCAGAGACGTTACAGAGCTGTGATGTTCTGCAAACAGGGGAACTCGGTCTCAGTGTTTTACCCCTCTCATGCATTTTAAAGCATCTTTAGCACTCTAAATGCACGGCACACATCTGCCTGACCGCTGACTTCAGACTCCAGCCTTCGGCAGCGCTGGCAAAGAAAGAGTCTTGATTTCATACCTGGCCTCTGTCACAGCCTTCCTCCATTTTCCTTATTTTTCCCCCCACCTTTTGCCTCCCAGAATAAACTTGTGAGCCTCACAGCGCTCGTGAGCCTGTGATTACGCATAGCACATTTATCTGTTTCCAAGGGTATCATTATCCCTCTAGGAGGTTTTGCATTCAGTGAGCTGTGACAGGTGCGGGGCAATTTTGAGATTATTTATAATGACGGCTCCAACTCGGAGTCGAGCATCATCCACAGCTGTCCTGGGGAATTTACCCTGATACACTCAAATTTTATGGATAATGGCCACACTCTTACAACCTTCCTGGAAAAATAAGTAAAAGTGGCACAAAGTCGGTACAGCTTACATGAGTAAGTCAAGAAGGGGAACTAATTTAAAGAATATATGCGGCTACAACAAATGTCTGTGAAAGCAGGTAGATACAGTGTGTGCACATAAAAACGACAGGTAATGACTGTTGAAATGATGACCTTGTGTAAAGAGAAGCGGCACTGTGAATATCTGAAAACCGAGAAAATGTGTAACTCATCTTAAACCAACCATCTCTAAGGGAACAAGAAAAAAAGGATGAACTCTTTTATGGGCTGAGAGATGTGTGATTCAATAATTGAAAGGCACCAAGTTCAGACAGAAAACGCATTGATTTTAAAACATTAAGAGCGCCTATAAAGAAATAGTGAAAAGACGAGTGTTGTTTTAATGGCTTGTTTGTTCTGTTTATCATCACTAATGGGCACACACACACACACACACAAAAAGGAGCAGTCCAATGGATGGGCCTATTAAACGGAGAGCAGCTTTTCCCTTTCTAGGGGTTTCATTATCACACATTTGATGTCCTTCCTCTGGTAGACGGTCAACAAAAAACTGAATTTTCAAGTTGCTCCTGTGGAGTCACACCCAGTTCATTGGAAGTCTGAAGGGAATATGTTTCCCCTTCAAACAGCCTTCCACAGATACCAACGGCACAATATGAATAATGAAGCATGCTACAGTTCAACTGCCAATTATAACATTCATCTAGAGAGCTAGGAGTGTGTGACTATAAAAAGACACAAGGCTGTCTCTTAATAAACTTTTTTCCCAATGAAAACTTTAAAATAATGGTAAAAAATCATCTCGATCTTTTAACTGGAACCTCTGAACAATGAGATGGATGTTATCATTCCTGTACCTGTTGACTCGGCCCAAAGGGGCAGCAGAGAGACTCCAGGGGATCTCGGGGACATGGACCCTATTTCGTCCTCTGTCAGAGGGGGTGATGGATGACTTCGCTTTACGCACTACATCAAAACAAACAAGGAGGTTCTCTTGACTCCTGTGCTTTCAACTCTGCATCAAATCAAAGTACCTGCCTGTGGACACTAAACAAATTGAGTATTGTCACGAGGGGCGAGTGCATCCAGATTGGACCCGCTATTGTCTTGTTTGATTATTTTGGTCATATGCACTCACTTGCCAGCAGAAAAACATAAATACAACCCTTATAATGGCCAACGTTTAATCTTCTTGCCACTGCCGGCATAACATATACATTTCAGTTTAATATATTCACCAATTAAATTAATTTAATAGAAACGTTTTACAAATATCAAGCTATAAGTCAAATCGAATTAGTCACACTAAATCTCAAACCAATATTTGCAGCAAAAAGGCCCCAAGACAATGTGAAGACATTATTGTGTCAGACAAGTAAATAATTGAATAGAAATCACACCACTTGAAGGGAAATAATGCAATGCTCTCCAATAACGTTCATATGGCTGAGGCTATTCTGCTCCATTTATAAAAGCTAATTGCTATTGATTAATGCACTAGCTTTTGTTGTTTTGGTTATGTCAGATTAAATTTAATTTATTAATCGATTACTTCATTTAATCATTTATGTTGGAAAATCGAATTATGTCTACAATGCTTTAAACATCAGCTTCTTAAATGTAGCAATTTTAGCTACATGGCACATTTAGAGTGGTGTTGGGGTGGTGGAAAAGGCACATCCCTTTGGTGTGAGAGACCCGGGTTCGAAACCACTGTTAGACACCAATGTGTCCCTGAGCAAGACAGTTAACCCCTAGTTGCTCCAGAGGCGTGCAACCTCTGATATACAGTATATATAGCAATTGTAAGTTGCTTTGGATAAAAGCGTCAGCTAAATGAATACATGTAAATGTAATGTAAATTTAGAGAGACATTCAGAAACCATTTACATGGCAATGCCTGTATTTTGGTGTGAAGACTTCTCTGCTCAGCACAATGGCCAATCAGAGGTGTTGTCACTCACGCATCCACTCATATATATATATATATATATATATATATATATATATATATATATATATATATATATATATATATATATATATATATATTAAAAAAGGACAAGAAGAAGAAGAAGAAGAAGAAGAAGGCAAAAACAATCCCACAACCTCCTGACGAATCTGTGTTTTAGCAGTAACCAGAGCCTTGGGTTGAACGTGATTTACTAGGAGCTTTTGACCTGATTAATGTGTCCACACTTGGCTCCCTGAGCTAATATGACAGGTCACATATCAAACTGAGGACTGCTTATTCTACCATGACACAGAGGAATCAGATGTATTTCACACTTTCTTTTAAAGAAAATGTTTACAAATGTATTATTTTCTTGCATCATTTTTGAACAATCACACCAATTTGCATGGATTTGCCACCCTGCCGTAAATCTCACATGAAGTATTGACAGCCAGCGGCAATGAATGCAGTCGTTAAATCCCCCAAGCTGTCATAATGCATATAAAAGGATTATAAGGTGATCGCAACTACTTGAAAACAGGCTGCTCGCCCAGATGATTCTTTCATAGATCAAACCATCCTCAACTCGTTTTAGCTGATGAGGGAGATAAGGTTGTATAATCCTCTGAAGAGATCTCATCCTGAGTTCCAATGCCCTGTACAGATACAGTTTCAATCTCCTGAGAAGAATAGTCTAGGAATCAAAACCATGACAGTTGTCTCCAGCACGTGGTAAACACTTACCGATTGTGTGCCCCTCTCAAGTGATGTCTGATTATAAGAGCATGTCACCTTTATTCATGATTTATTTCTTAGATATAGATGTACAAATGCACATGAAGCTTGAATGCAACCTTTGTCCTTTGAGATTACCGCAATATATAAGTGTTATATTACAATACAACACTTAAATATTATACATTCTGTTCACTATAGGGAATAACAGAAGCACACAGGAAGAAGAACTGAAATGTGAATTTAATGAAGTAGAATGGACTACTTGCATAAAGTCTCACGACACACTTCTGTTTAGAAATAATACAGTTCAGTTCCATTTATGTATATTTTCAATGTGCTGTTGTTGACTTAAACACTTATTAAAATGAAATTCTGCAAGTATGATTTCAAAATACGGACATTTTCATAGACAGGAAAAGAGATATTTGAATGATTACTGTGTACAGAATTTTCTAAACTCAATTGAAATCAAATATAATTCAATGTGAAAAAGCATTGGCTAGTAAACATGATTGTTTCACCGCAGGGTGTCAGCGCTCTAAACTAGTCATCACAATGCTGCATGTGTGTGGGAGATATGATGAATAAGATCAGAATGAACCTATATTTATTTACATTAAATATATTAGTCACTATTCAGTTTTCATTCACAATCCTTTAAATGTATGTAATTTACTATACATTTTTGAGAAGAAAAAAAAATCAGTAGTTCCAATAATACATGCACTTTAATAATACACTAAATCATTTACATAAAATCCTGTATATAATTTTCCAAAATTTAAATTACAACTTATATTTAGTTTAGAATTTAGTATTATTTATTTTTTCTCTCTAATTTACTTTACTCAGTACTGTATATTGTATAAGTAATACATTAAAACTATATATATATATATATATATATATATATATATATATATATATATATATATATATATATATATATATATATATATATATATATATATATATACATATATAAACAATGTTTTCCCCCCTAAAATATTAAAATATATTTTTTTGGAGTCTGTGTATTTGAAAGCATTGAACAGTTAAGTTGTTTATTTTTACTTTGCATGTCATGGAAAAAACATGGATAATCAGTCAAATATCTATATAATGTCAAATAAATATAATAAATTGCAATTTAGAAAATAGTTTTTTCTGTAAGTTTATTACACTTTATTTTTTTTTCCCAACCTTTGGTATCCATCAGCATAATTATTTGTGCAAGATGATTTTACAGCTATATAATTTGGTGTTTCATCACATTTCATTTGAAATAGTTAACATACATTCAGATAACTGTAAATTTTCCTGCCAGTTTTGCAATAAAAAACCTGCCACTGCAGCTTTAGATTTTGTGTAGGCCTATGTATTTTATGTACACAATATAAAGTGTGTATGGCAAGATAATGACAATGTATGTTAACTGTAGCAGATGAGATGACAATATTATAGCTGTGAAATAATTTTCTGCATTGTAACGGTAAATGACAGACTGCAAGATGATTGTACTTGACTCTGCTCTAAACATTTTCTCTTTGGTCAACCTGACAATCTATTCACTGAAGGTGAAGTCTCTTAACATTCAGTCCATATCTATAATTCTTCTCTTAAAAAAAAAAAAAAAAAAAAAAAAATCAATCTCAATTCTAAATCAGCTTCAGCTACCGATCTTCCTCCACAGATGAGCGCTTTACTAAAACGATAATATTATGCGGAATTTCCCCTAGTGCTGTGCCAGTATGTAGCTTTTTTGTGTGCAATAGCCTGACCTTGAGAACATCTGGATGGGCGGCTTGATTAATGTTGCTGTTGTTTCATAGTCGGCCCTTAAATACAGATCACAGATTGATGTCTACTGATTCTGCCAGATTTCTTCTCCCTCCTGAATTTAGTAAAATGTTAGCATGAGACCTAACAAACCATTTACTTTTAGGTTGCCGTTTACAAGCTCGCCAGTGAAAAATAGTTAACTGTTTGACAGTATATGCAGTGAAAGCACCAGTCTGGATGCTTGTTGCGATTTAATTATTAAATACAATGAGAAACAATGACTGTACCAACTGTGTGCATTTATCTAAGGGCGGAGAGCAATTTACATATGTATGAATTATTATTATTATTTTTTAATCAATTAGCCATGATTAAGTCCCACAAATCTTAAACAAACAGCAAAAGTGTGACATAAAAACATTATGGCAACAATAAACAAACTGAGGTACACAAATGCATTAGCTTAAACAATAAAACCTGTGGGCAGAGTCAATACAGTTGACATTCAGAGGAAGCAGCAGTTATGGATTTTATCTTTAAGAGTTACAACAGATTTTTCTTCTTCTACGCTGCTCATACTTCCCATTTCTAGTGCAAATTTGGATTGAAATATTTTAGCCGAACAGCTTGAAGTTTTCTGATAATGAATGCATATTTCATTTCCGTGGCACTTTTATAAAACAAACCACATTAGCAACTTTCTGATTGCTGCTTTGCAAACAGATCATTAACCCGACAGTAATATTTCCTGCGTCTGTTAACGTAATTCTTTTCTGTTGCTGCCTAATGATTTGCTTCATAATGTCCCACAAACAATACATTTCCTCTAAGTGGTGATTCATGAAGTTTCTATGTAATCATAATTCATAGTCTGACATTATTAAGAGGGTTAAATTGAACTGAAAATTTGCAATTACAAATATGCAATACATATGAATGATGCTAATGGCACATATATAAATTCAAAGCCTAAGCCACAAAGAGAAAATGGCCCCAGTTTTCCATAATGCCTTCCATTATGCCTTACATGTTGTCTGACGCAAGGGGAAAAGGTACCAGAATGCTGTAAGCACATTATGTGTTTGGGTGCCGACTGCTTTGACCTTCAGTGATCTCATGAGAGTGTGACCACTACACTGGAGAAGTGACCCTCTGCCAGCCCATGGCCAGAAACTTAATCAAATCCATCTACAGGAATGCCACAACATCCCAAAATGGCAGATTTATAGCCTCAGTGCCACTCAGGTGTGTACAGATGTGACTTTTTTTGTTATATTGTTCAGATTCCTACAGAAGCTTATTTTCACCGGTTCTAAAAATATAACATAGAATTTTGCACCTCACTTTTTTTTTCTCATGATTCAGATTTGTTATTTTATTTTGGAATTTATTTGGAGTATATATTTCCTAATTCTGGGTTTATATCTTGAAATTCTGAATATATATATATATATATATATATATATATATATATATATATATATATATATATATATATATATACCCTGAAACACTGCAATGTAGTGTCAAATTTAAAATACAGATGAAACACCTGTTAAGAAATAAAAAATAAAAAACCCGAAAATTCCTTCATATACATTATACCTTGCAGTTTTTAACAGACTTTTACTGTAGCTTGGCCTACAGTCCACGGCAATCCATTTTGCAATATTTTTTCAATTCCTCACACGATGAATGCTGCCTTGTCAAGTTAAAAGTAGTAAAACTTTTAAAAAGACATTTTGAGGCTTTCATATAAATGGTTATAGTTGTTCAATGGTGACTAAAATACAGTTTTTTGCAGGCTTTGTAATTCGTCTGCTGTGATTCATTGAACAAAACCTTTAAAAAATAAGAATTCTTTTTGACGACGGGCTGCAGTTTCTATAGCTTCAACGAGAAATGTGACTCAACTTATCAATTTTCTTCCAACTTGGCCATTCTCAGAGCTTGTCTCTACCTGCACACCAACACACGCAGGAACATGCATCAATATATCATTGCTCTCATCTCTCCTCTAAAGGCTTTTTGTGTCATCGTTGCAAAGTCAAGATATTGTTCACATCGATTCAATAACCTGGAGGCAAAGTCCTGTGGGAAAACCTGTGGAGAGCATCTTACAAGAGCATGAAAGATTCCCAAGTACATCAGAGGAAAGCTTAAAGGCAATGTTCACCCAAAAATAAAAGTTCTGTCATCATTTGCATTTCCCTCATGTTGTTCCAAACGCTCATGACTTGCTTTCGGGGAACACAAAAGAAAAGAAAAAAAATTCAGATTAATATTGGTCATTTTTTTTTTTCAATGCAATAACAGCGAATGGTAACTGAGGCTTTCAAGCTCCATAAAAACACCATAAAAGTATCATAGAATTATCATAAAAACAGTCTTATGTGCTATGTTCAAAGTCTTCTGAAAAAATCTGATAGCTTTTTCTGACAAAAAGAACCAAACTGTGGAAACTGGATCATCGAGTCAGTGAGTTGTACTTAAACACAGGATAGATCTGATTTGTATACTACGGAGCCCCGCACATGACATGCAAGAAAAAATAAATTTGCGCATGATTTACTAATTTGTTGCCTTGGTGTACTAAAACGTGCACACAATTACTATTGCGTTCCCTCGATTTCCTTATTGTGTACCCTTGATTTGCTAAATCGTGCAACCGATTTATGAAAAAAGAGGGAACAAATTAGTACATCATGCGCACAGTTTATAAACCGAGTGAACAAAATAGTAAATCGAGGGCACGCAATGGTAATCGTTTGCACGTTTTAGTACATTGAGGGAACAAATTAGTAAATCATGCACACAATTTAGCCTAAAATTTTTTACTGCATGTCATATGCGGGGCTCCGTAGTAAACACTATTCACACCTGTTTTTTTAAGCTTTTTTTATGCTTGAAAGTCCCATTCACTGTAAAAGCATTGAAGCGAATTTTGCAATGTTCTTCTTCTGCATTGTGCAAATGAAAGAAAATCAAACATGAGGTTGAGTAAACACTGAAAGGTTTTAAGGAGATGCCCTCAAATGGGTGTGGTGATCTGTGTCAGTGAAGCAGACCTTTTGCTAAAATAATGTTGTTTCTGTAAACTACAGTACTCACAGACTGAACGTATGCCTCAGTCCAAGAAGAAACCCTACCTTTGCTAAACAACAGATTGATGGCTTTCAACCAACCCCGAGAGACTGTTCTCAGCAACTATGACTTTTCCATCTCTTCAAACTTTCCCAAAATTGGAACATTTTGTGCTGTACACTTTACATGTATCCACAAAATTCCCAAAGTGCTAATTATGATGAAACACATATCTTATTTCTACATTCACAAAAACGTTTGACAGGAAATGTTTCTGCTTTTCGTATTCATAATAACTGCTCCAAGTACTGATGATGAAAAATAGAACTGACAGTAGCGTCTGCATGGAAGGAGATCAAGAAAAGGCTGTAGCATTGCATGTTCCACTAAAATAACATTGCCAACAGGCAAGCCGCAACAGTTTTACATAGAATTTCATGAGCTTGTGAGGTCGCACGGTCAAGGTCATTGATAATTCAGAGTTAATTGCAGTTGAGAAAAGATATTAACACGGTAAATTGCTTTTATTAATGATGTTAAAATCAAAATGTGAGATGTTTCTTTCCATGCACAGCTCTCTGTGCTAACAGGTCACAGATAAACATATTCCACATAGCCTTGGGTACACGCAGCTTCTCTGTCACTGGCAAGGTGAAGTTTAGGTCCTAAGAAATATTACAGATGAGCTGCTGGTATCTTTTTTTATATGATAAAAAGATAGGAAGGAAATTTGCTCTGTCAACACCGGATACAAGCGGTGCAGCACAGTGTGACAAGTCAAAACCAAACAGCTCCAATTATATTCAATGAAGCTGTCAACACTGGACTTACTTGTTTCTTTTCTTTTCTTTTTCATGAATTTATTTGATTTGATTCTTTAATGGATAGTCACTTCAATTTCCCTGCTCATGGGGAAAAATGAATGATAAATATTATGCATCAGTTATTTTCTATATGTTAAATCTATGTATAGATTTTAATGACTTAAGACCATATTGCCAAATTTTGGTATCAATGTGTTATATGACATTTAATTGCGCTATCGTAGCAATGTTAACAATTCCAATAATTTGTATTTTATTTTTAAGTAAATAATACAAAAACGAAAATATAGATAGATAGATAGATAGATAGATAGATAGATAGATAGATAGATAGATAGATAGATAGATAGATAGATAGATAGATAGATAGATAGATAGATAAGCCCCTTTCACAGATAGATACTTCATGGAGAGGTTTGAGAGATAATTGAGAACAAACAGTGAAGATTCTTGATGAGAAGATGTTTCTGAAGAGCTGCAAAGAGCATACAGCATCTACTTTCAATGTCTTTTAAACTGAATCATGAGACACCAAGGACAGTATGACAATATTTTCAAAGAAATGCACACTATAGTTTAGACTAAAGTCCATTCCTAAGAGATGATACTTTTTGCAGGCCTAACTGTAAATGGTTTATCTTGCCATTGAATCTGAAAAGACACAATAAAACACAAGTTCAATCAGTGAAGTGAAAGGGCTTCACCCAATGACCTGTTTAGTAGGCGCTAGATAATAACCAGGGTCATGTTCCATTCATGAATATTTTAGCAAATCTAATGGCCTCTCATATCACATATCTCATCAAGATCTGATCTTCACTCAGCCCTGACTCAGGCTCTTCAACAAATATCTATATATTACTTGTAGATTAATTGCTGGGTAAACTTAGTCATTCTTTTAACTAGCAGCCAGTATGGCAGGTTTTAGAAGTAGAAAAAGCTAATAATTGGAAGCTTTATGCATAGTGATGCACGTCAATTCATGCAGTGAAATAAATACCTGGAACAAAATCAATGCACTCGCTAGATCCTTATCTGAACACTTTCAAAAGGAAGTCAGATCTTTTTTCAATGAATGGGCCTGACCAAAGCCCATGAAACTTTAACAGGAAAATTTTCAGGCCTTTTAACACCAGACAGAAGCGATCAGACATTAAGTCTGAGATCGGAATGACAAGTGGAACTATTTAACTAATAATTCAGATGGTTTATTAAGCGATTACTCACAGATCCCAGCAATAACACCAACAAAGATAACGTAATACACTTTTTTAACAGCTATATTTGTTAAACTGTGTTTATAATATATGCAAAGCACATGCAATAATAATGTGTTGCATACTTTTTTTTCTTACAGCCCTCACTACACCAGTATAGCAAAAGAGCCCAGTCTGTTTTACAGCCTTCTGTTCCCCAGGTGCTGTATTTCATTGCACAGCCTTTGTATAGTAAATGATCATCTTGTGCTTGTAAAGTTTGTTTTTATCAGAACCAAATGATCTAATTACCAACACACTCCAAATATATAAATACCTTCATTTGAAAACAGTGAACAAGGAAGCCTGGAGCATGCAACAAAATCTCGAGCCACTTTAGCAAAACGCAAAAAAAAAAAGCTAGTTTTAATTAATACCTTATATATATATATATATATATATATATATATATATATATATATATATATATATATATATATATATATATATATATATATATATATATATATAAGGTATTAATTAAAACTAGCTTTACTTAAGTATTAAAACTTTTGCATCATTTATTGCTGTGAAACTGCATAAGCATTTTAGCATCAGATAAAGCACATACATCACCTTTAACCTCAATGTTCTGCTGTGACTGTTTTAAGGTCCCAGAGGTCTCTAAAAGTAATATCAAAATTAAACTCTTATTTTCCCTGCAGATATATAAATATGTTCCTCTGAACTAAACAGACCCCAAGAGACTGTATTACTGGATACTGTATGATTGAAGCCATATCCCACTTCTTTACTGCAAAATAGGTACATATTTACTGCACTTCATAAATGTAACTGTAAATGTGTCAGTTTGGAAAAATATAGAGTATCCTGTGTATACAAGACAAAACACATTGCATTTATCAGTATTCAGTGTTTTATATTCTAGTGTCCCAAACATACTGTAATGTACTGTAAGTTATATAAGTTATATAATTTATTTTTAAACGGAGGACAGTTTGTAGTTTGTTTTCTAAGTTACAATCATGAATTTGAGATTGGGAAAAGTAATTGAGTATTAACCTGATACCTAAATGTTAAGTATTTTTTTTTTTAAGCTAAAATGGCATGAGAGACCCAAACAGAAAATAAGGAGTAATGCAATTTGTACATAATGATAAACAGCTAGTAAGCTGGGCAATAGGAACAGGTAGTTGTTAAAAGTTCATTCAACTCGTATAACTTTGGTGTTAAGTTTTAAATTGAAGGGCAGACGGGGGAACGGATATGCAACCTTATATTTGAGCTTCCTTCCAATCGGCCATCGTAAATCAGACATGGTGTCCTTGTTTGCCGGAAAGGAACCTCATTGACCTCAAACAGGGCAAACATTATTTAGAGTGTTGCGGAATAATGAAAATTTAATCGTTCATTATCCATTTGGCTAATGTCACGGAATGTGCACAAGGATATTTCTAATCCTCGCCCACTCATTTCATGACAAATGATCTGTGACAAAACAGACAGAATTTAGGGGGTCTATTATGGCTTGCGCTTATGAATAAAGCTGTCTTAACAGAGCTCAGACAGCTGCTTTTCCATTTGAATAAGACACGTTTCGCCTAAAACAAAAGAGGAATTTCGAGAGCGATTTTGGAGCGGTTTCAAATGAACTCCCTGAGATATTAATCAGCATGACAGAATCACCTTTGCATCCTCCAAATCTGCTTAATCAAGAGCAGAATTAATGATCATTACTGTTATCATTATCAGCATCATCATGCATAGGGGCCAGTGTCAACATTTGAGAGCAGGGCCGACAATACAGCTTCTCGAAACAAGTGACGGTTTATTTCTGAGCCAACAAAACCGTAAAGGGGTCTCATTTCCCATAATCCTCTGAACAAACATCATATTTCTGTCTGTGTGTAACCTGTAATCAGATGTCATATTTGGCAATGAGGGGGTCTTTGGAATGTTTGGATACGTGCTCTCGAATCCCAAGAGGAAATCATTGCGGAGAACGTTACATCTTCAGTCTACCTAAATTCTCAAATCCCAACCGCGCTGGAACGCTTTCAGATTTCCAGCCGCAACAGAAGAACAAACACAAAGGTTTGCTCGAGTAAAAATACTTAACATAAATCAATCAACAAAGTAAACTTCACTTTTACGTACTCCAATCAATCCTAAACCATAGCCGGCCGTGGGGTGCTTTATGTACAATTTGGGGAGTAAAAAAGAGCAGGGAAAATATACAACACTGCAGTCCAAAGCAGTCCGTGGGGACAAACAAACAGGTTATATCACTGATTCACAGCCACAGACATTTCAATAAGAGAGGAGAAATGGCTACCTGTGTGGAGGTTATCAAAGTCCTTTCATGTGCCTGTTAAATAATGAATACATGCTGATACTTAATCTGTCACCTCTCAAAGATCCATTATTCATAAGTACAAACACTGTCTGAGAGAAATACCCACCTGCAAGGCTAGGATAAAACTGAGTGACAAATATTCCTCATTTCATGAGCGCTCGCATATAAAACCACATTCGCATACTTCGAGAAGGGCCACATTGTCTAATTTTACTAGTGTGGCATAATGGTATGTGGATAGATAAATATTATTACCTCCCTTCTTCTAAAGACCTCATTTAGATATAATTCACAGACATTACAAGAGCAAGGTTCTGCAAAAAGCATTTCTTCAACACAGACAAAGAACTTGATTCTCAGCGTAATGGTCAAAACAGCCCTCACTTTTTCACCATGGAAACGGAAATCTGCCAGTCATGCACATAATAAATCTTCGCAGATGTGAGCAGGTTTGTGGAACTGTGTCTGGCCAGCTGGTCATCTCTTTGTTCTTCACATGCCCCCAGAGGCCGAAATGTGATGCTACCTGAGGGTTCGTCTCCCAGGAAGAGTTTGAAAAGAGTTGATTGAGGAAGAAAAGTGTCAGTCGGACAGACTGAAACAAGCAAGGTAAGGGTTCTTTCATAGAGGCAGAGAGAGAGAGACGGAGAACCGGAGTTTATCGAGAGAGTCTCTCAGCTCCTGCAAAGGGATTTGGATGTCTCAGGGCATAAACGAAGCTATTAGCGCTCTCATTCACATAGGGTTTGTAAATGATTGTGCCCTTTCTGCAAAATTTTGCCAGCTAGAATGTGGAGATTATATCATTTCCTATCAATGTAATAGTCTTGTGAGACTGCATACTATTTTAAAGCAATGGGTCAAGCAAAAATTTAAATTTGTCATTTACTTTACTTTCTTCTGTGGAACACAAAAGGAAGATAATTTGATTTTTACATATTTTAAATATTTTAGACTCGATATAGAAAAGTAAATAAAAACCCTCTGTGTCCTACGAAGGAATATCATACTTTAAATAATACATATCTGGAATAACATTAGCTTGAGTAAATGATGACAGTTTATTTACACACACACACAGATACAAACTTTTAAGAATCCTGACTTTTTCTCACAAATCTGGGAAAATTTCGCTATTGTGTTATAACCTCACAATTGTGTTAACATCTCACAATTCTGACTCTTTTTTTCTCAATTCTGAGTTTTCATCTTGCAGTTCTGACTTTAAAATCTCACAATCCTCAGAATTATGAGATAAAAAATATTCCATACTTTATTGAAAACCTGGTTGGTGTAAAACTGTAAAAAAAAAAAAAAAAAAAAAAAAAAAAATGCTGTTTAAAATCCTGTCCTGCAAAACCACAAAGTTGAGAAAATATCATCCCATCATGACAGACTAATATCTGAACATTTTGACCACAAATCTGTCAGAATAAATAATGCTCATACAGTAATTACAACATTGTTGATTTTGTGTGTGTGTGTTATTAGCAATAAAGGATACATCTTATTCTCCCGTTTACATATCTATGCCATTATATTCTCTCGTTACCCACTAAGAGTTAAATCCTCAAAGCCCAAGTAGTTTTTAGAGTATTGATTTACTGTGAAAACCCCAACGACTCCAGCAAGTACAGCCCTCCTCCACACTCTGCTTGAGTTAGACTGCTACCATGATGTTCCATTAACATGTATCGACCATTGAATTAAAATATCACAACTCCAATACACAGAGCCTTCAGCAAACGCGGTCGCTATAACAGTAAAAACCCACAAATGCCGAATCAATAAGAAATAAACTCATGCATAGCAATGTGACTTCACGGCTGAACTTTTTTGACAGCGTTTCACAGCATGCTCTACAATGCGTATACATGCATGTCAGTCAGTGTGATTCATTTGTTTACTGCACTGAGGGTCATAAGTGACACTCATACTGTGGCACAGAGATTTTAATGTAAAGCTCGATATTATAAGCCTGCGGGAATGGAAAACTTGCTGCTTTGACTTTACTTGTGTCACAGGCAGCATGTCAGATTTGGTTGTGCTGCAGGGTGAGATGTGGGCCGGCGTGAGACTGCTGACATAACAATCCCAGTACCGGCAGCATATGACAGGTGGCTCTCGCCACTGTGCTTGTGCATATAACACGGGGGAAAAAAGAACCCTGTCATCATCACTGAACAGTTGTGGAGCTCGCTAGCTCGCAGTGTTTGGACTTGCTGTTCTGGCTGCTGAATGTCTAGAAAATGCCTTGCCGATGTTTCATACATTAAAAAAAAAAAATGCAAGTGACCTTTATTCTAAAGTCTTGTTTGTGGTTGGATTACAGCAGTTCTAACCAATTCTCACTGTCACGGCTTTAAATAGTGCTGCTTGTGCAGTAACCACAAATCAACCATAGAAAGAAAATCTTTTCTGTTAATTAAATTAATAAATAAACTTTATAGATTTGTTGGCTAAAATGCGCCCAAGTTTTAATTGTATCTGTGTATTTGTGTATACCTCTGTGTATATCTTACAGTATGTATATATATATATATATATATATATATATATATATATATATATATATATATATATATATATATATATATATATATATATATATATTGTATATCAGTGTAGTATAGGTTGTGAGCAGCATTTAGTACAAGCCATGGGTGAAATGGATGACCTGTCAGACTTCTAAAGAGGACGAATAATGAGATCCCATTTAAGCAGGAGTGTCTGTAACCTTAACAACTCAATTGTTTTTTTAACAACAACAGTCTTCACAATTACGGCCACATTTACAAAGCATGGTAAGCCTTAAAGGGGTCATATGGCGTTGCTAAAACATTATTTTGTGTATTTGGTGTAATGCAGTGTGTTTATGTGGCTTAAGGAAAAAAAATATATATATTATTTCCACATTACATTATTGTTTCTCCTCAATAGTGCCCTGCCTTTCTGAAATGCGTAGATTTTTTACAAAGCTCATCATTTTGAAAAGCGAGGTGTACACTGAGATGCCAACTATCCAGTCCATTGTGATCAGCCGAATACCTCAAACGTGTGATGAAAATGTTACATCCCTTAACATACTGTGATGGAGTCTCCTGGCACGACCAGACAAACCAATAAAACCCATTACAAATGAGACACAGTACAGTGTTGGTAGCATAATCTGATAGGTTGAATTATTTGTCAGAACACCGTTGGGTTCTAGAACAGTGCGGCCGGCGGATTCGACGAAGGACAAATGTAACTACCCTGGGCTGGACTCCGCTTCGTCCACTGTGAAAGCCGAACTGGAGATCCACAGCGCAAAGTTGATATATTTTCCCCAGCATTCTTTGCATGAGCATTTGGATAGTGTTATGCAAATCTTCCCACACAGTAACATAGACATGTGGTGGCTTGTTTAAATGAGGTGTTTTAGGAGGGCGTTGACAAGTCCTAACTTTTAGAAAGAATATCTCTTTGGATTTGAGACTTTAGTCTTTGCAATTTTACAGATCTGAATTGCTGAAAGTGAATGAAAAATAGTGTCAAACACTATGAAGGACTTTGTCCAAACGATACATAACCACTGCAGCAAAGTAAATTGAGCACACAAGTCATAAAACATCTGCCCTCTCCAGTTCAATTACTTGACTTAAATATTATCAAACTTCTGGGGATATTTTTTTAATAATCTCTGAAGCAACTGGCAGATGTTCTGACAGAGAACATACATACATATACATACATACATGCATACATACATACATACATACATACATATACACACACACACACACACACACACACACACACACACACACACACACACACACACACACATATATATATATGTGTGTGTGTGTGTGTGTGTGTGTGTGTGTGTGTGTGTGTGTGAAAAGATCTTACAATATTTCTTTTTATTATTATTCTTAGTGTGAAGTACATTTTAATAATTCCAGGTCTTTATCCACTATAAAGAACAATGAAAATGTTTCAAGGATGTTAAATGTCAAATGTTAAAGGATTGAACCAGTGCCAACAAAGACCCTTTATTTAATTTATAAAGTGAAATGATCATAATGTTGCAAGAAATTAATCTCATGATACAAAACACTGATTCCAACCTAGTACTGGAGTAACTAGCACTGGCTACATACTGGTGCTACAAACACTCTTACACCTTTGGATTGAGGACTTGCTCGTTATTCACAATCACATTCGAGGATGTCCAACTCATTTCGAACTACTTTGATATTGCATTATATATTTGTTTAATGAGGCAAAATATTTTAGCTATTAAAACTGAATACGAAGCGGCTTAAAAGCAAACATTGTGATGGAAGACAAGATTAAGTGCTTCTCAGTGGGAGGTAACATTGACTGTATTCACTCATTCAAAAGGGCAAATTATTGTTGAAACAACTGCTCATTTATCTGTGTGCCCCCCACAGGGACACAATTTCTGCATTACAGTAACCCCATGTGCATGGAGTTATGGAGAGAGAAAGAAAAGACGGCATAATAGTGGTAAGGTCGAACATAAATTAGGCCCCATGATTCTTCTGCATTAATGAGCATTTATGCGTGCCATATTTTCCATGTGCGTGCATGCAGAAAGCTCTTCAATATGGTAAACATTTGCTGCTCTTAAAGAATGTTGCACCCCCCGAACACTTGGCAATAAAAACATATTAAAATTATTTTAGAGGCAAAGAAGGCTCTCTGCTACATGACCAGAATCATTTTCAAATTAATGAGCTTGCAAAAAGTCAGGGAAACGTTTGCAAGCTGTAAACGCAAGCAGTTTTCATCCTAGAAGCCAAGAAGCAAAGCAGCACAGATCTGCCAAAACAAAAGAGTGGAACGAAACCCCATTATGTCCCAATTAAACTAATAAGGATCACAAAGAATTTCTAAAGGAAAGGTTCACAAAAAAAAAAAAAAAAAAAAAAAAAGTCTTGACAAAATGTGACCACAATGAATCACTAAACTGTGCAGTTTCTGAGCTGATTCATAAAAAAAAAAAAAAAAAAAAAATAGAATCGAATCAAAAGAATGATTCACTTCAGGATTTGATTTTGCTCGGTCTCTCAAGAATGTACTGTACCAAAGAAGACCTACTATAGATTGGATGATTCGCCCACAAAGCTACTCTACAGCTTCAGAAGAGTTACTTGAATTACTTGTATGATGCTATTAGGGTGTTTTTAAGCTTAATTTCCAATGACAAAATTCAAAAATAGTCTATTACTTTTCACAGAACATAATACTAGGTTGGAATGACATAATGAAAAATAATAAAATAATGAACAAATTAATGAAATAAAATGCATCAAAATAAACAATGACATGGTTTTAATTTTTAGGCAAACTCTTCCGAACCATTTCCTGCAATGGCATTCATTTCAGGTGAACCTTAACTCTGTGAAAGTAATCCAAAAGCCAGAGAAGATAACAGCTGTGGAGACAAGAGGAAGATGATAGAGATCAGGAGGGAGGAAGAACTCCTGATGAAAGTGTAAGCAATCATGCATCCTGTTTTAGAAAGAAGACAGCCCGGGTCAAATTGCCATGCCACGTTTCGTTAATTACCTGTCTGAGAAGGCTGCTGTGAGGAGACTAAATCCACTAACCTCCTGTCTGTCATATTAAGAGGCTTTGTGCTCTGTGGTCACCAGCAGACAGGCCCTGAATGAACCTGAGCTGAAATTCGGTTACCTGCAAGATTCGCTGGAGCTAAAGAGCCCCCATGCCAACTGTCTCGCTTTCCCTCGCTCACAAACACGCACACACGCGTGAAGTCTCTTGAAGTCATCATGGAATATTTCTACCTAACAAGTCTTGGCAGAGTTGATGGAAAACTCATGAGCAAGCCCAGCACTGATGAGCATAATGAGAGATGAGAAAAGCTAAATTTGTAAATTCACACTCCAGGTTCCAGGGCGCACACTGATCTTTGGTAAACAACGTGCTGTGTGATTGTTCTTAACTTTGCTGCGTTCCGCTTGACTTGACAACTGCTAAGTGTACCGTCGAAGCACAAAACGCCTCCAATATGGTATTGGGTCACCACAACCAGACGCAGCTACAGGCAAAATAACACTTAAAATGTAAAGTACTGGCCAAGTGCTGTCTTGCCAAATGTCTGAAATAAATGATATGACAAAACACCATCTGACTGGCCTAGTTTTCAGACAGGAAATAGCTAGACGTTACATATAGCATTGACAGAAACTCTTGTAAGAGGCAGAATTCCCATACTCACAGCCACTTAAAAGGAGCTCAGTGAATTCAGACAAGGAACACTAAAGCCACAGCACCTGTGAAACACATTGTCTAATGCTGTATTTTTTTCTGTTAATATGGTGCTCGTTAATTATCTTCTTAATGTGTCTGTGTTGTAAATGTGTTTGCGGTGGCCTATATCCATGATTTAAATAGATTAAGGTTTTCCATTAAACCCATGACTGACTTCATTTAACATATTTGACACAGACACACACACAGTTGTTTTTCTACAATGATGGGGACTTTCCACTGACTTGTATCATTTGTGTACTGAGCTAATGATATTTTCTTTCACAAGAAGTCCTTTATTAGGTCAGTGCAAGGACCGTCTGTTACAGTACATATTGTATAAAATAGTATTGCATTTTAAGCCTAACTTATTACAACATGAATACCATGTTACATATTTATATACCTGGTCATGGATACCATATTTTAACGGCTTTGCAACAAGCAAATCATAAAAACCATTGATTTACATAGCATCATTTCCTTTGGTTTAAAGTTGGCATGAAATGGAAATTCACCCAATCATATTTGTAAATTGATTTTATTGATCTTATTAAACAATACATATATGCATGTTTCTTTCTTTCTTTCTAATATGAGCATGTAATCCCAAGTAAATATATATATGCATTTATTTCATACTAAGAAAAATTCAAATCTATAAACATATTTAGTGGTATATCACTCAATACTTACTAATATAAAAATTACAATAAAACTTTATTTGGAGTACTACATGTAGACAATTTTCATTTCTTAATAT
Organism: Carassius auratus; assembly: GCF_003368295.1. NCBI lineage: Eukaryota > Metazoa > Chordata > Actinopteri > Cypriniformes > Cyprinidae > Carassius > Carassius auratus. The sequence goes on along the minus strand of NC_039259.1, from coordinate 16,960,575 downwards.
TAAGCCTAAAATGTGCTTTTATGCCACTATTGATGAGTATTGTATGAGCTTTAAATAATATAAGTCTGTAAGTGCAAGATATTTAAAGTGTACCTGAAGTATATTTTCAATAGTTTCACTTCCGCACAATCAGATATACTTATGTTGGATTAAAGTGTGTTAAGTAAAAAAAAAATTACCAGACTAAGTATACCAGTTTAGTATATTAAAAGTACAATTCCAGGTAATTTTTTATTGTCAATTACATAAATTTGTATAAGTAGAAATAAATATACTACAAATACATTTTAGTATATTTATTTTTCATAGGGATGTCATAACTGGACCTTGACTCTGGTAATTTATGCAGGTCACAATACATAAGAAAAATTCAACTTCCGTTTTATTGGGGCTAAAATAACATAAATGTGTTGTAGGCAATTCTAACTGTTCTAGAACTTCTGCCAGATTAAAAATTAATTAGACATGCTCCCACTTTCTACAATCCCACCTTTTGGGCATAACATGGTATTTTTGCCTGTCAAGAAGCAAAGCAAGTTTAACGCCTATTTTAAAGCATTCAACACTCTTTACAGATTCTACTATTTGTTCTCTTTATTTTCTTGTCTGTATACTCTTTTTTTATGGCATTTTGCTGCTTAAGCTGTTGTTTGCAGTTGAGAAATAATGAACATTTCACACGCTACAAACTCATGAGGAACGCTTAAGTTTCATCTATCACCCTTGCAGCTTCCAGCTTCCCATATGTGGACTGCTCACTGGGAGAATGTGCAAAAATGATTGGCAGGAAGCACAGAAAGCACATCAAAACCAGATTGGCTAAACAAAAAAAACAAAACAAAAAAGAGGCGGTGGTGAATAGCCAGTTTTACTTTAACACTGTCACAGAGATTCATGGAATAGTGCAGGACTCACCAAAGTAATATTCTTTAAGGAGTAGTAATTATATGCATATAAATCATATAACACATTAGGCTCACTCACAACACTATTTTCTACATTGGAATATTATAGTTATTGTTTCTTCCTATTTTTATTAATCTGTTTTCAATGGTGGCCAAAATCCCACCCACACATCATAAACAAATAAACACGTATGGTGGTTTGGTCCAAATGTAATTATCTCAGACTGTCCTTTGTCTGCTTTTACAATAGCACAGAGAGGCTTAATTAAGATTTATCACAAACTTTGATTGCTCAGACAGAATATCCCCCTCACTGCAAAAACAAGGCTAATCCATCTAAACAACTCAGGAATATATTGTTTAACCAGCAAAGAGTTTGTCCTTCGTCAATGCATGCAGTCAATAGAAGTTTGAGTGATGGCTCCCAGTTCAGTTGTTTTATAACTGGATGATTTCAGAGGCATGTGTTATGCCAGTGTCACTCAGCCAAGTGCTTCTTAACAAACCATTATATGGTGAATATTATACAGTGAATATTCGGTATCATATAGTATGACATTCTGCACTAAGAAAATACATTACTTTCAATGTGGAAAGTACAAAGAAATAGCCTTGGCCCTTTTATAAAGTCTTCACTCTGTCTTCCAAGAGCGGGTTTAAGCTCTCTACCTCTCCGAACCTTGCTGAGCCATGCAGTCGGAGCTGTTAAGCTCATTCCAGTATTCAAATACTTCCGTCACCTCGTATATCATCTGACATACACATGTTGGAATTTGTCATCTCCGCCTTTTATCCACTCGCTTCCAGATAAGAGCAAAGTGGGGGACGACATTTTTCTAAATTTTTACAGCTGTAGGGAGGCATGATTAAGTGGTAGGGAAATAATCCAGAGAACCGCCTCGCTTTGAGAACCCACCGCTCCTCTGTGTGTGTCCTCTGGCCCTGCCTCTGCTGCCAGGACGGCTCCGGTTTCAGGCCCGCGGCAGATCAGCCAGACACTACTTCATGCCTTGATTTATATAGTAAATTGAAAGATTTCGAGGAGGGAGTCCGTTTATGTTGGCAGGGCCGAGCTTCTGGTTGGTTACGGCCTTCGCAGTGAGACGTTGGCCTAGATTCATCTCTCCTTTAAACTTGGAGAGTGATACTGCTAGTCAAACAGCATTAATTAATATGAATATTGGGTAGTGATGTCTTAAAAGGATATTTCGGATTCAGTATAGTGATTATTTCACAAAAATCTATTTCAACTTCTACCTCATTTTCTTTACAACAACCAAAAATCTAAACTACGATGAGAAACTTACAAAGTGATTGGGGCCAGTTTACAAACATCAAAATACAACCCGAAAACAAGCAGTAAAAATAAGCAATAAGTAAATATATTATACTTAATAATTAAACAGGGTGTAACGATACACTCACGTCTTGATTCATTTGATGCAAAATATGCTCTCGCCAAAACATGATTACACAAAAAATTTCAAATTAAAATTACTCTGCTCTAGTTAGTTAAAAATACATAATTATGTATGTTAGAATCAGCTTGCACTCTGTCCCTGAATACTTGCATAACATTAAAAAGTTATTTTATTAAACAATGTATTAACTATTTCATTTATTAATAACAACTAAGAAATAATGAAGCTCAAATGTGTGTGCTTCTATGTTTACCATTTTTGTTGCACTCTTTGTATATCAGTTGATCAATGTTTATATATGAAAAAAAGCATAAAGTAAATGTCAAAATGTTCATTTTTAGATGAATTATACCTGATACATATAGTAAAAAAATAAATAATGCGGTATATTGTGATGCAATATATTGTTACATCCCTACGTACCTTTTCTGTGTAAAGTTATATCCAAATGTACATTATTGTTGCCATGACAGCATGCCTAAATCCCAAAACAACTGTAAAAATAAAATAAATAATACAGGTTTTAAAAGATAAAATCATGTAACTGTTTTATATAATTATCAGACTCATATTTCTGCTTTTAAAACCTCCAAAATTCGTCCCCATTGACTTCCATTGTAAGTGCCTCTCAATTGCTTAAATTCAGCATGTTTTGTGAAACGGCTAGAGTCACAGCTGAGTTTGTACCGTCGGCATATCTGAGCACAGTAGTGATTATTATCTGGGCAGAACTCTCTGTGCTGGAGGAGACTGGCGATAAATCAGAGTCAAGGCTGGCGCATGTTAAGGTTTCATTGCCAAATGCTTGCCACCGCCTCTAGGCTGAAGACCAATGCCTGACGCTGGGTTTATTTTTATTCGTTGTTTTCGCTCATACTGTGTGGCATAAAAAAATCATATTCTCCATCAGGATTTTAATACCCATGTCATTGCCAACCATGTTCGGAGACATGGCCAGAAAATATCCATAGACTTAGCTGCATGTGTTAAATGTGTGCTTGCAACATTTGTCAAATGTTTCCCTCGTTGGACGTTAAGACATTAGATACACAGATGAGCTAAGGCCTGGAGAAAAGGAAGGATTTTACGTGTATGTAACAAAAGGAAAGTAATCTTGCTAATGACATTTGGGGGAATTTTGGCAATGTCTCTTGACTTGATGAAATAAGTGGACATGTCAGAGTCCCTGTGACATGATATACGGTCGAACCTTTAAGCCCTGCACTTTTCAGAGAGAAAGCCCATTAGCCAGACTTTACAGACGGTATGATAATTTATGACACCGGGGTTAGGCACTCTCAATTTATAAACAGGTAATGTACACTCACACAAATGAGCCTGTGAGTCCGGTTCCCTTGCATCTGCACGCTAAAAGAACAGCCTGTGAACAAAGTCAAACTCTTAGCAGTTACTCTGAGCTGACTGGACTGGTAAAATGAAAAAATACAAATAAATAAATATTAAGTCTCTGAATGACAGATCTGCTTGTTCATTGTCTTCAACAAGGGGAAACCTTACATATTTTAAATATTTATGTGCTTCATGGAGAGGTTTGAAAACCCCTGGTCTAAGATGTAATTTAAAAAAAATATGGCACAAGCATAGCTTTGTGAGTAAAAGATGACAGACTTCCTGTTTTAAGCAACAATCGCTGAATAAAGTGTCTGTTTGGTTAGTGCATCCCGATGGCATTGTGCACAGATCGTGTCTGTTAGCAGGCCTTGATCTGCTCTGAAATCTCCCCTCATGCAGAGTCATTAGAAATTCACTAGCATTCTGCAAACACTGTGATTACCAGGCCACTGTCAAAACTATGGAGCATTAGAGCATAACACGAGCAAATGGGAAGTATTTTCAGGCTACACTAAAGCTTTTGAATACAGTTAAACAAAAGAAAAATCCTAAATGTTCTGCGAGCACTATCATCTCTGAAAAAGGATGCATCGTCTTTAGCATTTTGCTAAGAGGGTTATTCAGAACAAGAAAGGTAAATAGCCATTAGCTTAAGCCAAACCATGACGTCTGTGGGAATTAAGGCTAAGAGAAATGCTGCACATTACCAGTTGTTAGAATGTTTTAGCAAAGAAACTAAAAGTACACATACAATAGGTGGTTTCATTGCACAGTCCTGTTTCTAAATGCTTTTTTAAAAGCAGAGTTCATTAGCAATGATGAACCGATGAAAGAAAACCAAAATTGGTATATTTTCTCATCCTTTCCTAAGAGCTCTCCGTGGCTGGTGTGGTCAACTTCTCTCATTTCCTTCCCATACAAAGCACAATACCTACACTTGTCTGACGCATTTAGATTCCATTGCCTGGAATAATAACAACACACGTAGAGTCTTGTGATTAGGACATTGGAGCCAGTTGCTCCAGGTCAGGGTATACTTTTGAGGCCAGCTGTCAGGGAACACAGGCTGTGAGTTCTTGCTTTGCATGTATACAAGAAAGAGGGCATTCATTATAACAAGAGGTTGTTATGAAGGTATCAGTTTGACTGGATGCAAGCCAAGCGCTGCTCCGGTGTATTCGGCAGTCACGAGAACGGACTTCGGCCTTGAGACTTTCACCTCAGTTGGTGTAGAATTTAACCAGCATGAGGAACATACAAATTCAGTGACTGAAAAGTAACACTGGGTCCACTAACATGGTCGGTTTGCTGTATGGCACCACATATTATCGAACTGAGTAAATCGCTGCTCCTCAATTTATTTGGCTGTACCAGTGTTGTCCTGCTTGAAATTAAATATCTGCACTATTATACTATGGTTGGGTGTGTTTTAACCAGTTTCGACTATTGAAATCACAATATATATATATATATATATATATATATATATATATATATATATATATATATATATATATATATATATATATAGTGATTTCAATAGTCAGTGTGGTCCAGAAATTTCAAGCTCCAAAAATCTCCAGCAAATTAGTCCATGACTCAATAGGTTCATTAAAAGAATTCTGAAGTAACACTGACATTTTGAAAAGACTAAAATGAATCAAAAATGGCAACATAAACCTCAAACCCCAATTATCTCATTGGTTCTAATACTTTTTTGGAATCATTTAGTATGAAATTTGTAACATCATATTTTAAGTAGTTTGTGCATAAGCATGTTAATCAAGCATTTGATCTGATTTGGGAGTGAATATATTTAATATGTTGTTCATACATTGTGATTGCATCAGCTGCATCAACCGTATACCATTTGGATTCATAATATAATGCCTCTATTTAATTTTTTTTAAAAAAAATTAAGTTCTGGACAGCTAACTTTATTTGTATGTACAGAAACAGTTCATTTTGTAAACAGTGACACATTTCTCCAAACTTTTGTGTTCTGATGAAGAAATGCATTCATTCAGGTTCGGAACAACATGAGGTTAAGTTAAGGGTAAGAGTGAACTTTCCCTTTAAATCACTGGGTCCAAGTTTTGTCTTTTAATTCTTTCTTCAAACATTTATAAACCCAATTAAGATAATTTAAGATTCTCTTTTATGCATTTTCTTATTTTCTGTCCACTGAGGTGAAAAATTAGTTACATAAGTGTAATTTGGTTTTCTTGCATTTATTAAACAGACAGTGAGTGATTTGACTGAGTGAATTACAGTACTTCACCAAAAGGCAATTAAGCCCATTAAAAAATGAGGACTCCTATATTTTATGACTTTCAGTTCATGTGTGAAGATTCAGTTCCTTGTTACAGCCTCCCAAATGATGGCAAGGCAGGTGGTTACTATAAATGAGGCAACATTAGAATACAGTAAAGGTAACGAGGGAGACAAATCACATCAGCGTTTAAACAATCCAACGGGGTCGAAATCTCCAATCAAACCTCTGAGCGACTGTGATGGCCCGAGGCCCTAGGCTAATGCTTCACACATTTATGAGAACACCAGCCCTCTTCCAACTCCTCAGCATGGCTATGGGAGTTTCAGTAGTGTTTAACAGTCAGGATAAATAATGGTCACCTCTCTCTGTTCCTTAATGTTGATATATCTCCACAACAGGACAGGTGCTGCAGCTTTTGGTTCCTCAGATCACGGCAATTAATCTAACGTGTCGTGTGATGAACTCGGACGAGACACCGACCCAAGAAGACATGAATAATACAATGCATTAAATTTCCATTTAACGACTCCAAACCTTGAGGAAAACTGCAAAAGGCCATAAATTGAGATGCTAATAACAAGCATCCACGTTCTATGTCTAACGCTGAGCTTGCATGGGAAGATATTGACCATATGTGATTCATCTGCACGGGTATGTTTCAATTAATCATAGCCGTGGTGGCAGACACCGGCATTCGGCCTCGTGCCACCTGAGGAAGAATTACCTCCTCTAGCCTGACCCAATGGTAAATAATTAGAGCAGAAACTGATCCCTCTCATTAATATAGCTTACATTAGCATCATTCATTGGCCTAGTTACTCTGGCAGCCAGAGGTGTGCGAAGAAGAGCGACGGGCCGATTGAAAAGATCCACATCTGGCAAAGAAAACAGCGAGTTTCTACCACCGCTACTGTCAATTCTGAAGCTAAGCTACATTTGGCAGAGTGGGTATCTTACAGAGGTGGAACTGATTTCCTTTTTCTCAATGGCTGCAGCAGCATGAAAGGGGAACAAAGAATCCTGAGGACTGAAATCGGCAAATGGACCTGCAGAATGAGAGGTCTTTTCTGCCTCATTGATGCCATATGGAATAATGAAAAAGTTACATAAAACCTAACAGGTTTTGGTGGCTCTTTGACTCTGATGATTAAGCGAAACTACCCCTCTCATTGCACACTGACTCATCAGAGCTAAGTACGGATAATGATGACAGATGATCCCAATTATGGGGGTGGTAAATATTAGGGTACTTCACAACTGGACCAAAAAAGAGTCTCATCCTACAGTCCCTTTAAAAATAATTAAATACCTCAAGAACACTCATTAGGTCTTGTTCGGTTGTATCCCCATCGGGGAAGCGAATGAATGGAGACTGTTAAAATATTTGCAAGGTGGCCTTGGTTTCACAATGGCATATGTAGTCATTAACAGTCTCTTCCTGTCTGTGTGGTAATGTCTGGATGAGAACAGCCGGGCTCCCAGGCATGACTCTGATGAGATCTAGAGTGCATGGCGGCCCCCCTTCCATCACCAGCTCGAGCCCCCTTCTCAACCATGGCAGTCTCAGATTCACTGGAGTGTAGCAAGTTCTGGCACTGGCCATCTGGGTCAGCCCTGCAGAATGAACTCAATGATAATGCCAGTCTTCAGCATGACAAATGGTCGAAACGGACTGTGAGTCGCACATCTCAACTCTCACTTTCACAAGTTAGGTGTCAGTGAGCCTGACTGAGTGAGTTTTTCGAGCACCAAATCAGCATAATGGAGTGATTTCTGAAAGAGCATGTGACACGGAAGACTGGAGTTATAGCTGCTGAAAATTCAGCTTTAATATCACAGAAATATATAAAAAAATAAAACATCACAATTTAAATATTACTGATTTTACTCAATTATTGATTCAATAAATTTATTCTCTGGTTGAGAATAAATGTTAGGCTAATAATAATAATTATTATTATTTTACATTTGCTCAAAAAATTTGGTTGCACTTTATTTTACAGTATGTGTACTAACATTTACTTATAGTGTACTTACAGTGTATTTATCTAAGAAGGTTCTGGTATTACAAGATAACTACATGGGGTAGGGTTAGGTTTTGGGGTAGGTTCAGGGTTAGTACCTAGTTATTACATAGTTATTGTAATTACTATATTAAGTACATAGTATGTACATGAGGAACATGTAAAATAAAGCGCTACCAAAATTGTCTAAGAAACATGATGTAATTAATTTAAATTAATAAAACAACTAAATAAAACAGAAGGTTCAACTATTTCCTTCTTAAATGTTCCAGAAGATAATCATCAAAATAAATAAATAAATAAATAAATAAAGTGACAAATTAGTAACACTTACCATGTTTAATTTTAATTTTATTTAATAAAATATTTGTCTTTTATTGACATGTTACAGCGCAGTATGAAACTAATAGTCCTAGATTTTTGGACCTCACTGTATATATTTTAGAAGCAAGCAAAGAGGTTAAAAAGGCTAAACTGGGGAAATAAACTAACGCAGTGTGGCCCCTGACCTCCCACTGCTGCCTATGACAAGTCCTCCTTTGACTAGTTCTATCTGTTTGCCATTCAGAACAACTGCAGCCGGAGATGCATAAAGACAGGCAGCTATCTGGTACAACACGCCGCAGAGTTTGCTTTTTCTGTTGTCCTGCTAATTTGCTTCAAGCTGGGAGAAGTGCTGATTAAATAAGTCGGCCGGTGATTGAACGCGCATTTGGCCACAACGTTACCCAGCTCCTGAGCTTTGACAAACATGTTTGTTTTTCTCCCCAACTCAAGTAACTTAATGTTCTGGGTGTTCTTTTTGTTTCTTTACAGACAGACAGACACAACAAGAAAGAGGTTTTGTGTTTGACTAGCAATCTGTCATTGACCTCCAACAGCTATATAACTATACTGCAGCCAGTGGATTCAAATACTTCCTAACCTTAGCTTTAAAAGCACAAATGGTTATAGCATTGACTCTCAAAACCTATTCATTTCTAACTTATGTGCCAATTACTGAGTCCTCTGTGTTCTTACAAAAAGTTAGGTCAAATAAAGTTAGCATATACTTCCCTATATAAGCACTAGCCTGCAGGTTATAGGCAATGTTACCAGTCTGTAAGAGAGTTTCTTGGTATAAGCAGAAAATAATGAGACACCATTGCCAGAACTCTGCAAAATAGTGAATATGTTATTTTTATGTTTATTTATTTGTTTGTTTGCCTCTCTCTGGTGGGGTAGACGTCTGTTTTAGGATCTCATCAGCATAATGCTGTCTGATATAAGCACACCAAACTAATAGCAAATTCATAATACATTCATTTGTGAATGTATATGACACATAATTGAATTAATGTCCAACAGTCTGCTTTAAATTTCATTTCAATTTAGCATTTTGTTGACTGAGCTCCTGTCAGAAAAATCAACAGCTTTTTAGAATGCCACAAGCAGAACTAAGAAACCGGATACAAGTTTAAGATGATAAAGCAACATAATACAAATAATATGGTTTGCGAGGGTTGTGTGCGTTCTTTGACATCCAATTTGTGTTCAAAAGGCTGCTGTCTATGATTGTCATGATTGCTTGGAAGTCCCATAGTCTCCGTTGTCATCTGTGACTAATGAATTTAAATAGATAAGAAATTGATCAGGCTTGCCGTAACCAGGCTATTGCGATTCTTATCCATAAGCTATCAATTATGCTCTCCTACTCTCATTTATAGGTTTCCTCATATCGTCTGTCATTGATTGGGTGAACGTAACTGTAACTAAATAGCGGAAACCCAATAGTCCTAGCGCTGATTTGACTGATGTTTCATGTGAGGCGGAAACATCAAAAGATTAAAGGACCAATCTTAAGATTCAAGAGAACAGAGACATGTCTCAACCAATCACAATTCAGAAAACATTATAAAAAGTCATAAAACACAATGACAAATCAGACAAACTGGAAGAGGTAAGTATAGTTTGAGACAGTGTCATTGGTTTAATAATATTAAGAAATTCTAATTTTCCTTTTTATTAGGACAATTAAAGCTGGAGCTGAGTTATATGAAACACCATTAAAGGTCACATATTGTACTCCTTTCTCGCGTTTTATTTTAGGTTTTAATATCCTTGAGAATATATATTTGTGGTATAAGTACCAAAAACCATCTCAATATATTTTTACAGCTCCTCTCTCAGGAGCTCTGCTATGCTGTAGCCTGCCTTGCCTTGGTGATATACTCACAATTAAGGTAAATAGAAACACCGGTAATGATGGTCACTGCTGAGGGAAATGTTGTTCGGCCTTACATGTTTGAGCCAAACTCAGAGCTTAAATTGGCTGAATGCAGTAAGATATGTAACTATTGCTTTCCTACTGAGACAGTAAAGCTGATGTTTGCATCAAGTTAGCATTGCATAATCATTTACAAACTATAATTTCATCTTATGTTGGCTACATAATGTAACATAAAATGTGTGAGAAGTTTACTTATGGTTTGTGGATTGGAGGTTGGACCCAACAATGTAGGGACTGCAGCATCTTTGATGAGTGGCTTTTTTGAAATACCGGCATTGAACTGTGTCTGATTGATGAAGCAGTTACTTGTAAAATGTGCAGAACAGACAGTTAAGTTCACACTTCTGATATGCACCCAGGTTAGATTGATTGACAGAGTTCGGTTAATTTGGATGATGAAAGCCGTCTTCCGAATTTGGGTGGGCACCAGCGAACCGTACCAGAGTCCGCTTAAAAAGGTTGGGGTACGGTTCATGTGAACTCTGGTATGCTACGGTTTGCCGCTGATATGAATGCAATCGTACTAAATCATGGAAGTGAACCGCTATTAATGACGTATTATTTGAAGAAAAAAAAAGGTTTTAAAAAAAGTGTGTTTTTGTGTGTGTTTCACTCACTTTTTTGATGAGCGTGACTGACGCGCTGCAAGTGGAGAGCTGTATATCAGATTTCATTGTCGTTGTGTTTACTGACTTGTTATTAATGTTTTCAGAATTGTTGTTGTGTTTTCCGATTTGTTATTTACATTTTTTAGACTTGCATTTGTAATTTATTTTGTTTTCAGAATTGTGATTTGTTTTGCACTTCTCAGCTACCGTAATGTGCTTTGTGTCACTTAGAACAAACCGGTATTGGTTTGACTGTTCATTAAAGAGGCATGTGTATCCTTTCACTTTTGCTCTGAGGAAAGAGGAGTTACTGCTTCTATGACCCCACTCGCAGAAACTTTTCTTTGCAAAAGGATTCGAGTCAGAAACATATTAATTTTGTGTAGATTCATTTTTTCATCTTGTTGCACCATTTGAATAAATCATGATAGCTGCCGAAGTTGAACCCTTATTATATGAGTGTTTCATCTCAGCATGTGGCCTTTGCTTTTTCCAACTCTTATGCACTTGAAGAGTACTTAATAACACTTCTCACTAAAATAGCATTTTCTCAATTATATATATAAAAAAAGGCTATTAACTGAGTTTGTAACCAACAAATTAGCAGGTGTTAACCAAATAAACCATACAAGATTATCAGCTGGATGTGCCATAACATTTAAAAAATATCATTGTACAAATAAGAGAGAAGAAGAAAACAAGAAAGTGACATACGGCCAAGTATGGTGACCCATACTCAGAATTTGTGCTCTGCTTTTAACCCATCCAAAGTGCACACACATACAGAGCAGTGAACACACACACACACACACACACACACACCCGGATCAGTGGGCAGCCATTTATGCTGCGGCGCCCGGGGAGCAGTTGGGGGTTTGGTGCCTTGCTCAAGGGCACCTAAGTCGTGGTATTGAAGTTGGAGAGAGCACTGTACATGCACTCCCCCACCTAAAATTCCTGCCGGCCTGAGACTCGAACTCACAACCTTTCGATTGCGAGTCCGACTCTCTAACCATTACGCCACGACTTCCCTTAAGCATCTTCCCATGCACAGACTAAAATGCTGTTCTGGAGTAGCATGTGTGGAGCGGAGTAGCAGATTTCATGCGTTTCTCAGTCAGAAGGCATACTTGATAAAACCAGTAGCCTACAGTACTTCTGATTCTTAGGCTAGACCTCCTCAGCATTAAATACTAGAATAAGACAGTCTAGAAAGTCCACATAGCAACATAATAAATGTTTCCATCCCTGTGGTCACGACATGATAAAATGAAAAATATAAATTGTGAAAAATACTTTTTAATCTGACTTTTCATTAGTGCAATACAGTGAATAACAACCGTCTGTGGTCTCCCAGTGGTTTTACATCATGGACAGTTTAGCTTTATGTGATTAGTTCACAACAAAACATAGAAGAAAACATATAACTTCCTCTCTGAAAAAATGTTTTGTCCTGCATTTCATAACGGAACTTGGTGAGCTCAGTGCTGATTCATTTTCCTCTTATCCTTTTGTGTAAATTGGAATGTGTACACAGGATTGTGGGTGATTGGAGGACACAAAGGATACACTTGATGCATCCTTCAAAATAGCTCGAATGAAGGATGTGAAATGAAGGCTGCCTTGCAAGGATGCTTTAAATTGAGATGGTCTTCAAAAGCTCTTGATGTGGCAGCCAAGATATGCACAGCCGTACTAGGATGAAACTTTCCTATTAAGAAGCAACCTTACATTCTCTTCCAGCTCAAAGCATTCTATATTCCCACATCTCCTCTACAGGTTCTCCAACTCCCAGTCCCTTTTTTTACTGGTTAGAGAAACCAACCATGCATTTTATGAGGTGATGATTTAGAATATAGCCTACTTAGAGGCTTCTTTATATATATATATATATATATATATATATATATATATTTTTTTTTTTTACTAAAAATACATATGAATGAAATTGTAAATATTCATATGAGCAGAATATCACAAATCTGCACTTCCATTCTAAATTTATTATGCAATATAAGAAATATATTACTAGAAAATAGGGCTGCATGGATGATTGACAAAATAATAAATAAAATAATAAATCTCGCTGGCACGGTTCATAGAGCTCTCAATAGTTCCAAACGACTCCACACTGTCAACACGTTTGAATGGATTTAATCAGGACAGACAACAGTTTCACTATATTTGCAGCAATTTCGAGTAATTATTAACACATAATGTGCATTGTCTATGTATTAATAACTACTCTGACTATGCTTTACAATCGCGTTTTATTCTGGGGAGTGTTAGAAGAGACAGCATTAATATGTTCTCATACTCATTTCCAGTCATGTGATCAAACATCATCACATTAATGTAATGTATAGTACAGTTCTATGTAGTTAGATAGATAAATAACCATTTCAAATATAACATTTTCTAATATGCTTAGTATTTATATTAAAATTAGTGTAGTTTTTAGGGTTAAATACATTTGAATGTGTATTTAGACATGATCAAACACTCTATTTTATAGGTTTTGATTTAACGATTTAATGTTAAATAAAAAAAGTTAATTACTCAAATGTTTTTTTATGATATTTACATAAGCATACAACATACGTGAATGTTACAATAGAGGCAAGCAAATATGTAAATTAAGCCAATAAAAACGTTTTTAAATAATGTGTAAAGGGGTCATATGATTTTGTTAAAAAATAACATTATTTTGTGTATTTGGTGTAAAGAAATGAGTTTATGTAGATTAAGATTTTTTTCCACATACTGTACATTATTGTTTTTCCTCTATGCCTGCATTTCTGAAACGTTTCGATTTATAAAAAGCTCATCGTTCTGAAAAGCGAAGTGTGGTCTGATTTGTCAGCTATCAAGTGCATTGTGATTGGCCAAATACGACAAGCGTGACAGAAATGTCATGGCCCTCACCATACTGTGATGCCGTGTCCCAGTGCGACGAGACAAAACCAATAAAACCCATTACTGACGAAGAATTTGTAGCATCCAGTGGGGACATAATTATGGATTATAATGACTTTTACTGTCTTTTTACACATTGCATTGCACCACATAAACATACAAACCATGTCTGCATTTGTGATCAGAAAAAGGAAAAACATAAAGTGCTCAGGACTCGCATTTGAGTCATCAGTGGAAAATTCTTTAAATATGAAAACGTACTTACAAGCTGTGAGTCAGCATTATTTGTCAGAACAGCATCATTGTAGGCTACGCTCCCAGGAAACCATCATTGTCCTCCGTAAAATGTGCTGCACACATCTGCATATTTGGTTTGAACTGTTCTGGAACAGTGTTGTAAATACAACTTAATCACTGATTTCTAGCTGTGTCCTCTTTTGAAAGACCAAACAAAGTATTTTTGCTTTTGCAATGAAACACGACATGGTGACGGTAACAATACTACAGTGAGAATCAAATTTATGCCTTCTTTCTTTGCATGAACATTTGGGTGGTGTTATGTAAATCTTCCCACACAGTGACGTAGACATGTGGGGCCATTTAAACGAGGCATTTTAGAAGAGCGTGGATGAGTCTTAACTTAAAAAAAAAGATCTCTCTGGGTTTGAGACTTAGGTCTCTGCAACTTTAGGAATCTTATCTATTCACAAAGAGCTTGTAATCCTCCAAAGAGAAAGGAAAACTTGAAATCGCATCATCCTCTTTAAAAAAAGGTAATCAGTTGCATTCATCAAATTTATTTATTGTTCTTCTTTAATGGGCAATCTTTACTTAAACTCATTCAACATCCTACAGGGACAGAAAGATTGCAGAAAGACTAAAATTTTGAATATTACAACTGCTGTAGCATCTGGTTATGGCCACAATTAAGTTTTTTTTTTTTTTTTTTTTTTACATTATCTAACTGCAATTACAGTTTAACTGTGTATTATCTAATGATAAACATTATAACATGCTTCATAAAATATTAGATTTCTGGAAGGTCAACTAATGCATTAAAATGTCACAATAATAATAATAATAATAATAATAATTTCTTCAATTTAACAGCGAGTGTGCTTGAGAAACACTGAAATTAACTGGCTTTCATGTTGGAACTATTTGTTGTTTGGAACCCTCAATGACACGATTTACTTCCGCATTCCTCAGTTCCTATGGAAGCCTATGGGAGTGTCGCAACTGTTTCTCAACGGCTCTGGTTACTACTAATTATTAGACAACAAATGGAATGAAACGGAATTATGTAATTGTGATTTTTTTATAACCATGCTATTGATTATCGGTCGATAATTGTGGAGCCTCAGATAATTCCATCAATAATTAAATGTAATAAATCAAATATACATATTAATACATACACATATACATATTTATAATTGCCATGAAGAGCGAACTCTTAACGCACTGACAGCACAAACAGAAAATAAAAGGGCAGAGAGAGAGAGAGAGAGAGAGAGAGAGAGAGAAAGAGAGAGAGAGAAGGAGAGAGCAATCAAATGAATTCATTACTGCAATTTCTCCCATAGGTTCCAAAGGGAAACGAGCGCAGTGCATTTGGAATAAACAATCAGACCAATTATGGTAGAGGAATCGGACCTCAATCAAGAAGAACTGTAATATCTTTGCATGTGAGACAGTGAGAGGAGTGTGAATGTGTGTGTGTAAGAGAGAGATAGACAGAGAGAGAGAGAGAGAGAGAGAGAGAGAGAGAGAGAGAGAGAGAGAGAGAGAGAGAGAGAGAGAGAGTGGGGAGTCCAGCGCGCTCCGGGCATTTGGTGAAGGAAGCACGGAACTCGGGAGCGCATCAGCGGGATTGAAGCAGCCGATCTCGAGCGCATCATGATGCGCAGACACTTGAAATCCTCCCCAGGATCAAATGCTAGATAAAATGATGCTTTGTAGACCATCCGGACTAAAGGATCGCCAAGCTGACTCTGTTGGGGGTCTGGAATTAAATTTTAGTTTATCTGGGGGATGTTTATTCTGAAAACTCATACCGGAGAAGAGACTAGAAGACTTTAAAATGCTGCCTAGATGGGTCGAAGCCTCTTCAGAAAAGGTAAGGTCTAAAAAAATAAATAAATAAATAAAATAAAAGAAAGAATACCTTTTAGAGAGCAAAGACAAGGAACTGTTAGTTTTTGCAAATTAATTTCTAGATTTAATTAATTGTGCGCTTGCGAGAAACTTCTTACATAACAGCCGTTATATAGGTATGCTACTCCTAAATTACATTTGAACAACTGTCTTATAAGTAGGTTTAAAACAACAGTAACACGAAAAAACGCTGATAAATTTAAAGACAATTTTAGGCATATATTTGGTATTATTTACGAATATTTACGGGATGACATTTGGTGCCTGTATAGCTATATTTTGCAGTTCATGACTGTATTGTATGCCATCTGCTCTTTTAATATGTCAGTCTACACTGAATACTAAAATCTGCTGTGTTCCTTGTAATGTACTGAGAACTGTATATATATATATATATATATATATATATATATATATATATATATATATATATATATATATATATATATATATATATATATATTCAAATTATAGATTGAAAGTTAAACAAAATTGGCCTCAATATAAACCTTGACTAATACGCGATCAGAACTCACATATTCATTTTCCTACTTTTCACTTCCAAAAGAAAAAAAAAAGAATACAGTAAAATTACATATAATTCTAATATATTTGTTAACATATAGGATAACTTGCATTTAACCAGTTTACAGGTTATGTAGTATTTATTATATATATATATATATATATATATATATATATATATATATATATATATATATATATATATATATATATATATATATATATATATATATATATATATATATCTATCTATCTATCTATCTATCTATCTATGTATGTATGTATGTATGTATGTATGTATGTATATATATATATATATATATATATATATATATATATATATATATATATATATATATATATATAATATTTTATAGAGTGTAAAAAGAGCAAAAGCTCTCACAAATAGAGAGAAAGAGGTAAAGTGAACATTTCATAAGTGTGTTTAAAGCAGTAAGATGTCAAGCACTTCCATGTGTGATTTTCCATGTGTGCATAACCACACCAAATCAGCTGTCTGCACTTGAGCCGTTTTCTAGGAGTTATTCAATGAACAAAACCTGAACACCATTGAAGAATGATAGTTGAAATCATGGATCAGTGTAGCCAACAAGCTAACAAATGGCTTTCACTATTATACATCAATATATTATACTATATAAATTAAAAGAAAAAATAATATAAGAAAGAAAAAAAATCCTGTAAGATAATTTATTCATAAATGAGATATGAGATATACAGCAACATACTATGAAAGCACTTTTTTTTTCGCAAAAGGAATGTACACTTTTAGAGTAGAATAGAACATAATTTTAATATGTATACAACAAGGCCAGTGAAACTGTACAGCAGGTACAGCATTCTACATGAGATAGTCTAGACAAAACAATATACACTAAATATGGTGCAAAAGCAATATAGATCAATCCTACAAAATACAGTACACAAACTGCAGACAGTTAATAGATGGTGAGGAATAGGTGAGGATATGTGAGGCCACGATGAAGATTATTAAAAATGCAATGATATTCAAAATGGCTACAACAAAATTAATTTGTGAAATCTGCACATCCAATAGCAATATTCAAGCCATCAGGCTGATATTCATTGCATCTCGTAACCTGACATGATTACATAACTTGTAATATTTATTCTCTACCATGTAAAATGCACAGTGATCCAACCTACAATTGATCAGTCAAAAGTCTGTGCAGGAAGGAGACAGCTGCTAAAATGGCAGATTCATCTCATGAGAGGAATCAGAGAGATGCCTGTGTCTTATTGACTATATTGTATGTTTTGCATCATGGAAAGAGCCGTTTCTTTGCCGTTCAGACTCATGGACGCTTTACTGATTTAATAGAGCAGTTCTCACTGTCCCCAGGTTCAGAATCATTATTACTGAGAGGGGAACTCTGTGCCAGAGCATTGGAGAACAGACCTGTCCATCATCGTGGCATTTGACAGATTAAACACCTCAGTGCCCTTTACAAGTCTGAGAGCTCAGAGATGCTGATGTCGCCAGTCACCACTCTCTCCTCACAGAGAGCAAGTGTGAAGCAGTGTCCTGCTTTATTGCTTGCTGCTCTTTCTTTCTTTTTTTCTATGAATGTTTTTTTTTTTCTTAATATGTAAATTTAATTTAAATCCATTTTATAAAAGCAGAAAGTTCAAGCTCTAAATTATGATTGAATGTGCCATGTTTACACATTCAATGTTATTATTCATGCAGTAAGTTGCCATGTTACTTGGCAACCGTAAACAGCCTACAGTGAAGATAATGCAATATATTAGATAGGCCTACTTAGAAGAAGAATAGTTTATAACTAGTAGAATACCTCATTGTTATTGAACAATAAAGATTTAAATGTCTTGCATTATTGAGCTGTTGCAATAATCCACTTGAATCTGTTATAATAATTTTGTCACAACTAAGGGGGTATGGTAAATTCACTGTAAATTCACTGCTTATGTTTCAGTGAAATAGTAAGGGCCACTGTACTAAACTTATTTCACTTGAATGATGTTGAAACCAAATTGTTGAGATACACAGACACACATTTTCCTGTAAAAACATTTCAGAAATAAAAACATGCAGATGGTTTTGACATTGAAATAACATCTCATCTATTTTTATTTTCTGTTAAAATAGGGAAGTGGTTCAAAATGCTACTTGTGAGGAAGGTCGTGCCTTACGAGAATCGTCCAGCTGCGACGAGAGAGGAGGTCGTCTTCGATGAGTCCTCCATACTTGCTGCTCCGGCCCTCACACTTTGAAATCGTCCCTCCTTAAACTCAGAGTGACAATGTGATGAGCTCTGCTATCATTTCCAGCCCAAGCTTGGACGGAGGGATGAGAGGGAGTCGCATGAGTTAATGAGACTATTGCTCTTGTGTTGGGGAGCTTAGGACAGGCAATTACAGGAGGATTACCCAGCGTCTTTAACATCGCCAACTCTCCACCGAGAAGAGCTTCGAGATCCGTTAAGAACTCCAGTGTGGTGGATTTTATTTTATTATTTTTTTCACCCTTTTTAATTACGTGCACTGTTGTTGCTGTCTGAAAGTTTGCAAAGTTTTACAAAATGGAGGTACAGATCCGAATGTGGAATAAAGACCTACCTACTCTGATCAGCCCGTGGATACCGATACTTCTGGGCCTTCACATGCATTTCTCCTGGGCAACAACCTGTCCAGAGGAGTGCCGGTGTGACAGGACTTTTGTTTACTGCAATGAGAGGAGTCTAACGTCAGTGCCTCTGGGGCTAGGAGAGGGTTATAAGACCCTCTACCTCCACAACAATCAAATCAACAATGCTGGATTTCCTCTGGAAATGCACAATGTTGCCTCTGTGGAGACGGTGTATCTCTATGGCAACCAGCTTGATGAATTCCCTCTCAATCTTCCCAAAAACGTGCGGGTGCTCCACCTGCAGGAGAATAACATTCAGACGGTGTCCCGGGCTGCCCTGGCACAGCTGCTACGCCTGGAGGAGCTCTATATGGATGACAACTCCATCTCCACCGTGGGTGTGGAGGAGGGGGCCTTCAGGGAGGCCATCAGTCTCAAGACCCTATTCCTTACCAAGAACCACCTGAGCAGCGTTCCCATCGGGCTGCCCGAGGAACTGAGAGAGCTGCGGCTCGATGAGAACCGCATTGCATTTATAGCCGAGAATGCGTTTGAGAATGTGACGGGCCTTGAGCTCCTCCTCCTGGATGGGAACTTGCTCACAGACGAGGGCATCGCCCCCGGGGCTCTCCAGACCCTCGTTAATCTCAAAACCTTGTCGTTGGCGCGTAACTCCCTCACGGTTCCTCCTCCTAATCTGCCAGCCGAGTTTCTAGTCAAGCTCAACTTGCAGGATAATCAGATGAATGAGATTCCTTTGACGGCCTTTCGTGGCCTCCATCACTTGGAGAGACTGGATATTTCAAACAACCAGCTGCAGTCTCTCACACAGGGGGTCTTTGACGGCCTCCACAGTCTGAGACAGCTCACTGTTCGAAACAACCTTTGGCTCTGTGACTGCAACATTAAATGGGTCATACTGTGGTTAAAGTCCCTGCCAGCTACCCTCAATGTCCGTGGCTTCATGTGCCAGAAACCAGAGAGGGTACGTGGCATGGTAATCAGAGAGCTAACCCTGGAGCTCATCCAGTGTCCTAACAGCACCGCCACAGTCCCACAGCCCACACTTCTCTCTTCCTCTACCGCTGAGTCAGCCACTCAAATGGCTTTTACACCAGCACGCTCCCGGCCTACACCCAACCCTCCACGTCTGACGCTTCCACCACCAACTGCAGGCAAAGATGGAGAGCAGAGAACGAATGACCCGGTCGGCTCAATGCAGGAATCGCTTAGAGTTTCCTTTGCAGTGCTAAACAGTTCGTGCATTCAGGTAAGCTGGGTGTCGACATTCACCGTCACGGCCTATAAGGTGACCTGGGTCAAGCTGGGTTACAGTTTGATAACCAGCCCCATGCAGGAGTCGCTCGTGCAGGGCGAACGTGAGGGAATCACACTGACAACCCTGGAGCCCAAGTCAACCTATCGTATTTGCGTGGATCCGCTGGACGCGTTCAATAATTACCACCCCGGAGACGATACAATTTGTTCAGAGGTGACGACAAAGTCTGCTACATTTCACTCTGGTGATAACGCCACTGGGCCGGAGCAGGCCACCCAGCAGGACCCCAGCTCGCCTTTCCTGCTGGCTGGCCTGATTGGCGGGGCGGTGCTTGTGGTCCTGGTGGTTCTGTTGAGCGTATTCTGCTGGCACATGCACAAGAAGGGAAGGTCAGAGTCGTCAAAATGGAAATACAGTCGGGGCAGAAGAAAAGATGACTACGGCGAAGCAGGGACCAAAAAGGATAACTCTATTCTAGAAATGACTGAAACTAGCTTTCAGATAGTTTCTTTGAATAACGAACAGCTGCTCAAGGGGGACTTTCACATTCAGCCGATTTACACCCCTAATGGGGGTGTTGGCTTCAGAGACTCCCAAAGGAGAAACAATAGCACAGAGTACTGCAAAAACAGTGTTCCAGAGTCTGATACATGCCATAAATGATGATTTTAAACAGATAACGTCCTTTGTATTTAGATCTGACTCTTAAACGCACTGTATTTGAAAAGACAGACTGTATAATATGTAATTTATATTCTGAACAATATCGCCTTCCTTTTTTATTGCTTAGTAAAACTAAAATGATTTATGAATATTTAGTTTCTATGTTGTATTGCTACAATCCAAGCTCATGAAGATATAGTAAGTGAGCAATCAGTATTAGCAATCAGCCATCTTTAAGCACAAATCAAGGTCAAGTGCTCCGTTATTTTACACTATATATTTGTAAAAGGAGGAAATGAAGTATTGAAATTGAAGGACGGTGTGTTGTCTGTTTAAAAAGAAAGAATTGAGGAAGAGTGAGCGGTTCTCACCAGCACCACAAGGTGGCATCTGTTCTCATCTCCAATATTAATTTGAGACCTCAAGCTATACTCTTTGATCCAGCATCTCACATCTTAACTGAACAGCTAAGTTCACAAGGACTGAATGCAGACAGTTCCTGGCAAACAGCTGAAAACAAACCTTAGTTGATGCAGGTCTAGAATTATATTGTGAAATTCAGCATCAGGGCTGATTTCCTTCACTGTCCTCCTGTAAAGAGACATAACATTTTTGAATTTCTTTCTCACACTGCAGCAGATCTACTTCGATGAGCAAAATAGCTTCAACACAGAATATCTGAACTTTAGTTAGTGCTGTTATTCAACATTTGCATAATAATTGCATTTATGCATGCTGGAGGAGGTTAGACTTTTTGACATTTTCTTGTGTGCTGCATTAATTTTAGTTAGAAAATCCTCATGAATACAGTTAAGTCAATGTGTTACAGGTCCACTTTAATTGACCGGTTTAAGGGATCTTCTCTATTGTTTTACACATTTAAATCATATGGAAAATAACTGAACCTAGCTTAAGGTTTTTAAAGGCTGGTTTCCTTGTTAGTTTACAGTACACCTAAAACAAATGCTCTTGGAACATTAGGAATTGGTTAAAAAAAAAACAAAAAAACAAGTAAATAACCAAATGTGAAGCATGCACTAACCTTAAGGGAACATTCTGTGCTTGCTAGGAAATACATGTGCCTGCTTTCTAAAAACCTCAACACTATTCAGCTTAATTGTTAAAAGCTGGAATTATGGTTTTACTAATCAGAACTAAAAAATAAATTTAAATACATCCTTTGAAATTCACATGTGCCCTACAACGATTTTGACATTTTGCTCAAATTAACATAATGCAGTTAGGTAGAATTTGTAACTTTGTTATTTGTTTCCATGTCTTAGCTGCACACCCAGTACACTCCCCAGCAGCAAGTGAAGATTGCAGCATTATTATAGCTTTGAAATGAGATCTTCTCAGAGCTCTGAGCAGGTGTCAATGAGCCATAGCACAGCAATAAACAAGGCTCTAGAGTTAATACTACCACTGACCAGTTTTACGACAATTCTTCGCCTGATCTGGCCCGTTTTCCCACATCCAAACCATTCGAATGTGTGATTCATGCCATTTTGTCTCTTTATATCATGGCTATAGCATTTATGATATGTATATGTGAAGCGATTTATGAAGTACTCATAGCTCTCATAATGCTTGGCTCATTGATCAAAAGGTGATGTGTGTGACTGATCACCAATGGTCTAAAACATGTCTACCTTTGTTTGCAACATTGGTAGCACTTACAGTCAGGTTAAATTCATTAACATCAGTTTATGAATTAATTATCATGAACTAACAATAAACAGGAATTTATAACATTCATTAAATCAAGGATAAATGGTAATTTGTAAATATGCTCAGAGTTCATTTTTAAATTCATACAACTTGAAATGTCAAAAGTATTGTTTATTGTTCGTTTGTCATAACTAGAGTTATTTTTTTTAATTATATCATTTGCACTCTATATTTTCCTAAAATTTTGACTAAAGAAAAAAAAAGTCTGTTACAACATATAATGTTAGCAACAAACCGAACAACAATATTACAGTACTATTCATGCTTAAGTCCTCTGAGGAAATTTTTACTACAATCGATAACTGAGACACTTGAAGCTGTTGCAGTTGTGTTTGTACAAAGCAAGTGAAAGTGAGTCGATGTGCGGTGTGATGTGAAAGACGTCAAAGCACCGTTTTTGGTTACAGAGTTGCCACAGACAACAGTAAATATTTGAAATATCAGACCCATGAATTCTGCAATTGACCAATCAGATTGCATTTATTAAAACTGTTAACAAAATGAAGGTAATCATACAGTGTTACCTAACAGTTATACCAAGCATGCATATTGAAACTTTTTTTGCTAGATATTCATGGATAATCAAATATCATTCTATCTTTCTTTCTCACTAAAAGGGTCCTCAGTTACACCATATACTGTATGGATAGAACTAGGTTATTTTTTGATGGATTGCATCATTAGTTTGGCTTCACAGTATCTGAGTAGTGCAATTTTGTGGCTAATAATTTACATGCATAAATAACACAATAAACTCACACCCGGAGCTCCTCAGCATGACCTTTCACTCCCATCAGGCAGTGTGTGTGAGAGACAGTAATTAGCCATTAAATCGGTACATCTGGGCCCTCCAGCTGTGTGGTCAACTCTAAATGAGCTAGAGAATAAACCATCATTCTTTACCTCTCGCTGTCCCACTGCAGAGACCCAGAGAAAGGCCAGGAGTGCTGAACTGCTTTATGAGTTCAGAGCAGCACCCATTTGTAATCATAAACAAATATTGGAGAGAACCATCTGACTGCACGCTTCATTACAATCAATTCATTCAGCAATTCCATTATTATTGCCAGTGTCCATACGCCCGTCTCGGAAAGCTATTCTCTTCACTGCAGGCTGGTCAATTATTATTATTTTTTTTTATTTATTTAATATATTATTTTTTTTTTTTCCTATAATGGAAAAACACGCCTTCCATAGTGATTCCTGGTTAAGATGATTTGACAGTGGCATAGTGTGGATTACAACAACATCAACAAAAATTATTTTAAAAAGCAAAAATCTATTTGCAAATGTGAAAACACTTTTATAAATATGCCCACAAGAACAACAAAATATTTTCTGAGGTGGAAAAACTTATATCTATGTAAACACATATGAATCTGTAAATTCTCATGGTTTCCAAAGTTACCCACACAAGATTTAAACAAAAAAATATAATGACAAAACCCCTAAAATGTCTGTAAAAATTATGAAAACATTTTAACAACTTTAATTTTTAATTCATTAAAACTTGTGTATCATTTATGCAAGTGCCTCACAAAAATTCTTCCAAAAATTGGCCTGGATATTTTTAATTTATATCTTTGTAAAAAAGAAAGAAAAAAATCATTATGCCACAAATGCTGTCAATTGAGCTTAATTTGTATTGCAAATAGAATATTCCATAATAAGTTTATGACCTCTGGTGTTAAAGGAGGTCATTTACCAACGTGATTTCTCCAAGAAGGACATGGAGATGGATTGAGGGATGCTGTGATGGCAGATGGACGTGGGTGGCAGCCTGGGATATTAATTTCTGCATGCCAGAGGGTTCTTGGGACCTGATCTGTCACAATGGGTCTGAGCTGCACCCTAAGGTGAAAGAAACAGTTGGGTGTGTAGGAATGAATTGAATAAACACAGCGTAACGTAAACCGATAGTGGAAACCAAGTCAGCTGAACAAATTACCCACCTACCCTATTGTGTAAAGCTGTGCAGCATCAAAAGAGCTCAAGGAACCAAAATGCAATCCATAAATGTTTCCTATCTGCTTCCCAAGCTGCCACGACTTTGAGTAGTGTCATACTTTTGCAGTAAGGGTATTCTTTTTCTGCATCAAAGCATGTGAATAACAAGCAAAGTAAAAAATAAGTGATCATAACAACAGGCCAGACTTCAACAGCAAGATGTGCTAATATTGACAGGTTTCACACTTATTGCCATGATTGCTGGTTTCCGGAGTTAGACCTCTGATCATTGCAATTTGATTCAGGGGTCAGCAAATCCATTGTTTGCCTTTAATAACATAATAAGCCATATTCAAACACACATATTCTACACAGAACGGTGGTATAAATCATCAAAAATGGAAGTGGATTGTTAAAAAAAAACAAGACAATTAGATTCAAAGGTTTAGGTATCATTAGCAATGAACAAGCATACATACAAAAATATGTATTAACGAATATGCATTAATATTTATTAAGAATAATATAAGCATAATGTTAAAACAGTAAAACTCAAAATGCAAGGCATTTTAGCATTTAAATTACAAATAAATTAGCAACAGTGAGATGGTTTCAATACAGTTTTTCCTTCAGTTGTCTTTCATAATAAAGCAATTTATTGTTTTGCATAGTGGACGTTTTCAAAAAACGATACAATTGCATGTCCAATTATTTTAAGGATTAAGCTTTTGTTTAAGAGCCAATATAAATGGAATGCACTGGTATTGACTGCATAATGCTGACTAATTACAAGTCAGCTGTGAGCTCCATAGACTCATTTGAAATGTGGCTACAAATTAAAAGGTTAATGCATCATAAAATGTGAAAAAGCACAGCTGTTTTACAACTTTTAGGTTTGCTATGGAAATGCCACCACCTATGACATAATGACCAAATCAAAGGAGAATTTGTTGGATGTTCTCGATTCTTTTAGAATCTGAGTAACAAATAATGATGTCTAAGAGCGCCAACTAAATTATGCAACAGGGGTGTGCAGTTGCCTGCAGGCAGAGCATCACCTGGATGAATTGCTGGACTGATCTTCTCCTAATGTGCACCGCACAGCACTTGTTCTCTTCATTAGACAGCCTTGTTTGATAGATCTGCAAGAAAATTACATATTTTGGATTGATCTGATACTTATCTGTTATTGCGGGGGAACTGATGATGGGCCTCTTTTGCCTGTACGACCTGTTGTATGAACTCAAACATGCATGACTATACAGCTCATGCATGAACTCGTGTGCACTATCATTCTCATATTTCACTTTTTATAGGCTGCGGTGGAGAAAAAAGGCACTATGTCCTTGTGCAATTATCAATAATTACATTTCCCTCTAACTGGCTTGCGATGCTAATATTAGACACACAAATCTTTCCAACAATTTATGTTACAAATTATTGCCTGAACACAATAATCAAGCAATGAAAGCTGATGTGGTGCATTGTGTCTACAATAAAACTGCAGGCAGTCTAGCAGCAGTAGGATGTGTTCATCCATTTGCCCAAAGCTCACGTATAATTGTCTTATTCATCTTCTACAGGGCATTTATTGAAAGATGTTCGATTGTTTCCTGTAGTAGAAAAATGTGACTGTGGTGTCTTCTCTGCTTCTCACTGCATAAACTTTTGGATATAGTTTAGAAGTGCACAGTCTGTAATGTCAAGACCTCCTGAAATGTCAGTGCAAATGCAACATTTAAACAAGCAGAGGAATACAGGAATTAAGCAGAAAACAACTATGTGTGCGCATATTTTCCTGGAATAAATCAACTGAAAGGGAGATTTAAATCCATTTCTACAGCTTTTATTACTAATATTATTGTTAAAAAAATAATTCACATATTATTATATCAATTTAGTTACACATACACACACAGACATTGAATGTGTGTATATACACACACACACACACACACACACGCACAAACTCACACACACACAATACTTTTCTGAAGAACTATACACACATACACATTCGAACATTGCAGTAATATTATACATTACAGAGTAAATAATTAAATATACAAATATATAATACTAATAATAACTAATTTATACAAAACTAAATAATACATCTAAATAATTATCTAAGCTAAATATGAATCTAATGCTGGAAGAAGAGAGAGAGAAAAAAACAAGCTGCACAAAATGATTCTAATAATGTCATATAATCATTTCTATATCACCAGGACCAAAAGAAATGCTATGGTATCTCTAAACTAATAATTTCCTTCTTTTTCCCTTTCTATGACCTGATATTGCAAAGGCAGATTGCTTTTTTATTACTAAGATTTCCTGCCTCTACTGATCTGGAATGACTGCCCACGCCTAATTCTGTCAATGCTAATGCTTAATGAGAAACCCATAAGGCAACATCCAAGAAGTCATTTGAATCAAATCAGCATCAAATGAAGCTCCAAGCCAACATTCCCACAAACCAACACACCCCTGACCCTGAGATCTCCTTCCTCTGCCCACTGGCCCCTATATCCATCTTATTACAGTTACTCCTTGGAGGGAAGACACTCTTTTTATGAGAACTTAAATATACAGAGAGTTTCAACACAAAATTTCCCCACTAAAGTGAATGGTTGCCATGTTTCGATATTATATATTATTAAAGGAGTAGTTCACTTTCAGAATGAAAATTCTGTGATCATTTACTCACTCCCCTCTTGTTCCAAACCTGCATGAGTTTCTTTCTTCTGTTGAACACAAAAGAAGATATTTTGAAAAATGTTGGGATCTGAACAGTTGATGAGCACTACCGACCTCCATATTTAGAAAAAAATTAAAATACTATGGAAGTCAATGGTGCTCATCAATTGTCCAGATCCCAACGTTTGTCAAAATATCTTCTGTGAATATAAATAAACGGATTATTTTCCATTAGTTGCATTTCCTTAGTTGTTTGATAATGCAGAAATTACACACTGCACATTTAATATTCTCTGTAATATTTTTACCTGCTCTCAGTGTGACTCAGTTTGTTGTGACTCAACAACCCATTTCCTTAGGAGAGTCACCAATAACATGAGCTGTTGAGTACACTGAGCTGAAATATACACCACTTCAAGTGGATTCGAGGATAGCTTTAAACCCACAATTTTTAAACCACAACTATACTGAATTAAGAAAGCTGGGGATTAATCTAAATAATGGGAATTGATTGAAACTCAGCACCCAAACTGCTTGGGAATAATTAAACGGAGAAAAGTGTGACTGAAATGTAAAGTGAGGGAGAAAGGAAGGTTAGAGTAAAAACCTGATACAGAGAGAGAGGAAGAGAGAGCGCAAATAATAGTCTCTGCTGTGCAATCAAAGCTCATGATTAGTTGATCACAGACAAGTCCACAACTGTTGCACTGCGGCCAGTCTTGAAGCAAATGGTAACAATCAGTTACAACAGTCAGTAATCAGTGGTGCTTACAGAGCAAAAACTAAAGAAAAAAGTGTTTATTTATACAAAAGCAAAGAAAAAAAGTCTAAAAATGAACATCTACAACAAGAAACATGGGAAGCTTTCCCCTTCCAGCCTTAGTTACTTTTCAGAAGCTCTGTTCTTGTTGTGAACAGCAGGGAGAAATACTACAGATAATACAATTATTTCCATTAATAGTTAGGTTGCATAAATCTTCTAGGATTTGGTAATAAAATCAATGAGTTCAGTAACTAAGCATGGATAAGGCACACAAAGTGTCTGAATACATCTTAAGGCCACATGTGTCGACTTCAAACAGGATTCACTACAAAACACGGTAGACACAGCTCATGTTTGTGGATGTGGCTCTGGGCAACAAAAAGGCAATTGTAATACTAAGCTGACCTTCTGTGAAGTTTTCAGAGAAAATATTAGGTGTTACGAGCAAAAGAAATATCACAGTATTTTGTCGACAGGGATGCGGTGCTCAGCTGTGTGCGTTTGCTTTAAATGAAAGGTTGAGAAATATGTTCGTGTAATCTTCCCAATCGGATTACCGCTTACAGGGCCTTCAGGAACAGAAGAGCAGCTACATCTGAGCTCAGCTGTGTGATCTTAAAATGCATGTGCAGTCACACTGCTAAAAAAATATCATGTTTTACAGTAGTGCCAGTTCTTCATCTCGGCAAACTCAGAATGCTATTTCACAGACTAATTCAGATGGATTCATTACGCAAAATAAAATATATTTTTTGTGTAGACTATAAATCCTGAGCTTTTTTTATTTTAATTTTTTTAGATTGTAGCTTTAATTCAGAATGAAAAAAATAATTAAGCAATAATTTATCTGATAAAAAAAAAGACATGTTTTTATGTAAGAGTGCATATTTTGTGTTTGTGCAAAAAATCTAACATTATAGTTGATGTTTTCTAGCTAGAAGTTAGTTCATCATGTATCTTGGGCTTGACAGCTACAGATGCACTATTATGAATTCCACTGTGGTTAGTCCACAACTAAATTTGCAGTGGATTGCTCCAAAACACCTCGTTTGTGTAATGCAGTTTTCTTTCCTCAGGAACTCCCCGCCTGTGTCAGGAGATGTTAGGCAGTAAATTGCTGGTATTGTGTGTGGTACTGTAGCTGACCGGCCCCTCTGGGGTTTGTTTGGCTGGGAGGTTAGGTTTGTTGTCTCTCTCTAGGGTTATAGAAAACTAGGAAATAAACGAATGCACTACAATCACCATCCGCTTAACTGTCACCTATGTGCCCTGAATAATGGCTGCACAGTCAAAAAAACAAACATAAAGAAAACAAGTCGACCAGAAAAAGTACACCACCATTCAAAAGTATTATAATTAAGCCATTATTTCAGTTTCACATGGCATTTTCTAAATCATTATATTATGCTGAAGAAGCATTTTTTACTATCAATGTTGTCAATGTTAAATTTATTTATTTTTGTTTAATATTTTTAGGGATACATTTTTAAGATTCATTGATGAATAGAAGCTTCAAAAGAACATTATTTAAAAAAAAAAAAAAAAAAAAAAACATAACATCTACACATAATTACTGTACAGCAATTTAAAGCATTTTTGCTGAATAAAAGTCTTAAATGTATTTACATCCATCAATCAATCAATCAATCAATCAATCAATCAATCACACCCAAACTCTTAAATGGTAGTGGTCATGTTAAAATAATCAGAACAATAATAATTTAAATAGGTCGTTTACCCCATAATAATGATAATAAAAGCATCATTATGTCATTTCATATCTTTATGCCTTTCTTTGGATCACAAAATTAAGATCATATTTTTTAAGAATGTTTTAGACCATACATTGAAAATCAATGGGGTTCTAAAGCAACAACAGACTTATGTACACAAAAGATGTTTTTCAAAATATGCATTAGTTCCACAGAAGAAAATAAGTCACGAATGTTTGAAATGACACAAGGTTGAGTAGATGATGACAAGAATTTCAAGAAATCATTTGTGGGTTTACTATCCCTTAACACGGTTTAATCTAAAACAAATTGTCAAGATTACAAACTGATACAATATTACTCAAAAATGTCCATTTCTAATCCAAGTACACTGCTGCCAGACACTACATTCAGAATAATCTTTGTCTAGTATATCAGCACAGAATAAGGGGCAGTTAAGGCTTTGTTTCATATGGAACATTTGCCTGTTTGACACTTTTTGACCACTCGTCTTATCTGGGCTTTGTACAGCTGTGTTTGATTTTGTGAGAAATGATTGCCGTGTACAGAACAGGCAAGTATCTGAACAGAACAGATAGGATGAGTCATCTACAGATGTCAGCGATGAGCCTGTTTAAAACAAGAGGGTGGAGGAAAAAAAACAAAGAACTTCTCTGGACCCACACAGGCATATGTTTTCAATCTAAAAAGCTCAAACAACAGTTTTGTTTGTTTCCGAAGGTCTGAATAAAACTGAATATACAATCAAAGCTTGTGATCAAATCTACACATTAGCTCTCCAACCCATCGGTGGGAAAAGAAGCAACACTTTTGGTGAGATCTGCAGGTAAAACTGGAGCAGTGCTCCCCACATGAATAAGTGGCAGGGGGGATAAACCATAAAATGAAAAGAAAGAGAGATGTACCCTGAAGGTCGCACAGGAAATGAAAACACCATCTATAATAGCAATAAAGGTCAAAGTTTGTACGTTTGAGTGACACATTGGGTCACACTTTTTCTTCTACCTAATTTCTTAGCATCTCACAACAGCATCTGAGTAGCCAAGGGCGTTGATTATATATCTTGAACGTATTTGCAGTTCTTTTGCGATTGCTTCGAGATATGATTCACAGAATCAAATGTGTGCCAGCGGCACTGAATTAAACCACATACTTGAGCACTTGGCCATGAGAGATTAAAGTCTTTTCACTGCAAAGATTCAATACAAGGGACACAGCTTCTTTCAAGACATGGCCTCTCTCTCCTATATATTTATCTGAATGCTTAGTACAACCAACATCTAGATATCCGACAAGTGCAGCATATTAAATCTGCATGGCAAATCCCAGCCTCAAGCATATCATAATCGCATAAAGGCAAAATGAAATGTATTCAGTCCCTTAAAATGCAAAACATGGGTTGTGCAAAACATGGTCTTTCACAAACTTGCATTTGTAATTACGGTCGGATGATTGAAACGTAATTTTTCTTGCTTTCGCATTTGGTGTTATTAGTATTTTATCATTATTTCCTAAATCTGATACATCTAGAACATATGAATATTCCACCCAGGACATTTGTTCTCAGGAAATGAAGTGCAAATATCTTCCTCCATCAAAGATGGTGGCATATAATTATACTAGCAGGCTGCAAAATTGACTTTTGCTTTCAGAACTCTTGGTCTTGTGAATGGTCATCTCTGAGTTAATTTCCCTGGAGTCTCCCCCTTACAAATTGTATGTCACTCTTTGCAGAATTGAAATGTAATGATGCTTAGAGGTACCTTCAACAGGCGATCGAACAATGGCTACATAGTCTGCTGTCTTTGAGGGCTCATTTTAGAATGGCAAAGGCAAAAGTGCTATTTCTTTATTGTTACCCTGCAGGAGAAGTGGAGGTGGTCGCATATGATTAATAATCAAGCCTGAATTTCTACTGGAGAGTGTAGTAATACTGAAAAAAGAGGACTGAGGTGACAAGTGTACTGCATTTGTCATGGTGGACTGACAGCTTGAAATATAGAGCAAAGATGGCTTTAAGCACATTCTATGAGATGCAAAATTAAAGTAATAAAACATTAAGCCCAGAAACGTAAAACAAGATGTGCTCCCGTTAATATTATAAATGTATTCAAAAGACTGAGATCAAAGATTTTTTGTTTTTAATTGATTCATTAAATTTTATTCAGCAAGGATGCATTAAATTGAGCTTTCTGAACTTTACATTTAGCAATCCTAATAATAAGGAAAGTTTCTTGAGAAACAAATCAGCATATTAGAATGATTTTTGTGGGACCGTGACATTGGAGGCCGCTCAAAATTCAGCTTCGCATCACAGGAATAAATCGCTTTATATAAACCAATTTATTCCATGTAACAAAGCTAGAAAAAAAAAAAAAAAAACACGACCTACCTAAAGAAATAATTGCATTTAAGACCTTTTTTTTTTTTTTTATCAAATATACAGTTTTATGTTTTAGGTCAAGGCGATCAATATTATTATCAGGCTATTATTATTATTATCTAATTAATATTAGGGCTCATTTGTTCATTCAAATTTATTTTTGTGTGCTTTAAAAGTGTTGTGGGTTATAACCAACCACACATGATTCAGTTGAGTTTAGGAATGCAATGGCCAATCAGAGGCGTTCAGATTAGTCATCGCTGAAACCTTGGAGTTTTGTTCTTGACTTTGCTCTCTGACTGAACGCTACTCACTCGCAAATTCTTCTCTCATCATAAACGACAAAGTGCAGATGTACCTGCGATGTAGGTATAAGATATTTATTCATTATAGAGCGCAGACGGCTTCACTGATTATAAATGGAATCAGTGATAATAATGTCCTTTGATGATGTAAATGTTCTTTGCTTGTTTCTGTAGCTGCTGTTTGAATAACTGAGATGTAAGCAACTTTATATGCTTTCATTCAATTTATACATTACATTAATTTGATATCTTGCTATGTTTTACATAAAATAAATTATGAAAAGAGACCAAGCTTCTTCAAATCTGTGTGACATTCTCTGTATGTTTTTCTCCATATTTTTAACTCATCAGTGGGATCATATGAAATGGCTATTCTTACTTCTTGGTAATGCATGGAACTATATTAAATCCCACGTAATTAGACTGGCATGGAGAACCCATATGTTGTAATATATTATTCATACATTTTTGATAGAGCCGGCCGGCTTATATAACGGGAGATGTAAAAAGCCACAAAGTTCAGCATTTCAACTTTTAACATTTGCAAAGGCCATTCCAATGACATTCCGCACACACGTGTCACATCTTTTCTCCACAGTCACGTCAGAAACATTTCAGCAGACAAATACCTCATTTACTCCATTATCAATAGCAAATTTCAGCCAGGTAAATGCCATTACGACTCTCATTTGCCCCGACACCTCTAAAAGAATGCAAGAGCACCTGAGGTTCTTAATTTTGTGTGAAAGAACAGGTGATTGATTCTGTGCCTCCAACCACTCTAAGGAGTCAAATGACTGCTTTATGTTCCAGCTGCACAATAATTCACTCAGATATTGAAATATGCCATCCATCAAAAAGCCCCCTAATTTCCCTCTGGAAATAATGAGTCGTCTCATTATTTAATGTAACTTGCCAGACCTTGGTTTTCAGCGAGACGTGCGTTTATCAGATTCCTGTACCGTATCGATTAGCGCTAGAGGGATCTTCGTTCACTTCGGAGCTGAATGAGAATGCGAGTCTCCTGCCACCAGCTGTGTCTATACTAAACGGCGAGGTGAAGATTCATAGGTTGTCTCTCTAGGCATGGCAAGTACACAAATCTTGTAAATTAAAGCTTTGTTATGGCATGGCCTAATTCTGCTCCCGGAGGCACGATGCCCTTTTCTGCTGAGAGATGGAAAGGGCACATAGCTAAAAACAAACTTTAAACTCACTTTTGAAAAGGCAAAAGGGAAGCCTCTGTTTAAAGAGACAAACATATTAAGAGAGGATACAATAAATAATATAATTCCATTGTGAGAGCAGGTGACACACAGGTCATGCCGTCTTGAAACTTAATTAAAAGTATTGTCATAAGACCACTGGAACTCTATTGAGTACCGTTCAGTAATCCTGGAAACTAGTCTGACTATTCCTTATAAAAGCAGCTAATCTTATGCAAAATGGAGCAGCTTGATGATTTCTAATCAGCTGAGTGCTGTTGTTATATCATGCGTTTGCCTCAAAGTGGGGCTGGTACGACTGGGACACTAAAAGGAAAGGTTGATGGGAATCTTGCAACAAGGAGTTTTTACTGTTTCTCAAATAAACGGCAACTTATCTTCAGTTTCCATATGCAGCTCTCAAAGACGATGGCTTATGTCCAGATATCACTGCAGGAGAACGGTTTGTACTGCGAAAGAGAATGATGAATTTCTCAGATGTTTGCCTTTCCATAAAACACTTTTACACTGAAAAGTAAAGTGCAGCCATTTGACTCCACCATTTTAAAGCATAAGATCTTATTGGTTGATGTTTTATAAATTATGCAAACAAGACAGAATACCTAAGTTATATGTACACTACTTTTTTCTGAAAGAATATAAGCAATTTATCTATAAAGGATGCATTAAATTGATAAAAAGGGACAGTAAAGACTTGCTTGCAATGTAACGAAAGATTTATTTTTCAAACAAAAGCATCATAAACCATATTATTATGTCATATGCAAAAAAAAAAAAAAAAAAAAAAAAAAACAGTAATAAAGCAGCAACTGTTTTCATTGTTGATAATAATGAGTTTTGCCATCACAGAAATACATAACTCTTAAAAGGACAGTTCACTCAAAAATTTTAATTCTGTCATCATTTACTAACCCTCAAGTTGTTCCAGAGTTTCTTTCTTCTGTTTACAAAATAAGATATTATGAAGAATGTTGGTAACCAGACCCATAGTATGGAAAAAATACTATTAAAGTCTATGTTCACCGTCAACTGTTTTGCGTGAACTATCCCTTTAAAAAAATATTAAAATATAAAACAGTTATTCCAAATTACAATATTTCACAATATTATTATTTTTATTTTTTTGGTAAGAACAAGCCTTCATAAGAAATATGAAATAGAAATAAATAAATAAAATAAAAAAACAACACATGATGTTCTATATTAATGTGATAAAAATTCTCTGGTAAATATAAACATTTTCTGGTAAATATAAAACATGCCCATGGGTGTGTGTGTATGCGTGTGTGTATGCGTGTACTGTTCCAAATTTTCCCACAAGGTTAGTAATACTTGTAAATTTGGTCTTTGTGGGGATTTTTTGGTCTTGGAATGTGAATGTGTGTGTGATATACAGTACATTTTAAAAATATATAGTTTTATTTTAATTATTATTAGATAAATAAGAGATTTTTGTGGACATGTCATTATACAAAGTGTACAAAATTAATTGTTTTTTTTTTAACCTCTTTTGTTGCAATCCCTAGTACAGTCTCTAATTATTTTCTCCAGTAATGCAACCATCTGGCGACAAAAGTACAGTCAATAATTTGACAGCTGCGTGGGCACTGAAAGCTGCTAACGTTTCAAAGCCAAAGCCAAGACTCTACAAATGATTGATTTGCCATTGTAAGGTAAAACTTTAAACAGTTTGATCCTCCAACACATTTTAACATACAGTATTCACACCAAAGAAAAAGCACGCTTAAAAGACAAATGTCTCCGTTAAAGCCCGGGACCCATAAAAGATACATACCGGCCCTGTGAGGGTGACGGCTTCTGCTTTTAGAGCCTGTCAGTGCTTTTATGTCTCTGTATGTGCCTGAGTGGGGGTGAAAAATGGAGGGTGATGCCAGGGTCACTCCTGGGGATCGAGTGCAGCTACTGAAGCGGGGCAGCCGAATTCCTGATGGAGTTTGCAGTCAGTTTGCTGGGCCACGGCCTGAGCGCTCTGTTACAGTAATACTGAGATACGGACGGCTGTGCAAGGTCGCATGATATTTATATAGATGTAATTGCTCAGCGCTGATGCAGAGCGGAGAAGAGTAAGTCACTCGTACAAGGACCTTTTCCAGAATGCCTCTCTCTGGAGGCTCTTTCTGTGCACTTGTGCTTTCAGTTTTGTTTTGTTTTTGTTGTTTTTTAACAGAAAAACCTAAGCAAGAAAGTCCAATTTCCTAAGCAGCAAAGTAGCCATCCATCCATCCAAGCAAACCCTGTAAAAAGACAATCTGTCAGAAGCACCGCGGCACAGTCCATCCGCAGTACCCCCAGCTGATATCAGTGGTGTGAATCTGGCACACTCTCTGTTCTTCTATGAGCCGAGTATCAGCTTCAATTTGTAAAACGTCCCTCAGCACACCCTTGCATCTGTCTCAATCAATGAGGGCAATTGCCAAAGGCTCCAGACAGGCCGTCTGCCGCTGCTTGTCCCTGACAGTCCCTCTTTTCCAACACCAGCTGAGGTTACAGCGTCTGCTGAAAGCCCCAGTCAGCACTCTGTCATGTTCTCAAAATCATTATTTAAGCCTGAGGGGCCTTACCATTTCCGCACAGTACAATTAAGAGTAAGTATTGGGTGAGAGAAAGGACAGAGGATTCACCTTTGGGAGATTCACCTTTGGGTGCAAAAGCCTGAGACCTCTGCTAAATTAGTTTTTACTAATAATTTAATACAAACTTCTTTTAGTTACATATTTAATGATCGGCCTTACAATTTGGATTAAAAAAAGTTAAAATAACGACTTCTTTATAAAGGAGTCACATTATCGATGACAATGTTTTAATTTTTGATTATATTCATATTTGATCCTAGTAATACCTGTGTTATACCCATGTCATTATACAGGGTTGTGTCCTGATATGTCACAAAAACAAGAGCACACACACACACACAGCCATTAACTGCCATTAAACTTTATAATTACAACTATTCAATTTTATTAGGCTCAATCAAGGATCTTTTCTTTTGTGGAGAATTCGTGGAGATAATGAGCTAACCGACACAAGCTTATATCTGAATTGTCATTTCAAAAACAAGAAACACTAAATAAGATATAGCTGCAAAATGAATATGCATCCAGAAACTTGTATTGCTGACCATTATCCATTTTTATAATGTGTTGTTTGTGATTCTGAAGAATGAAGCAAGTGCCAAGAAGAAGAAAAAAAAAAAAAAAAACCTGACCAACTATGAATGATTTATTTGACTTATTATGACATTTGATTATTTTTACTAATAGCAAATTATATTTGACGAGGCAGACTGTTTGGAGTGAGCAGGGTAATTACATTACATGATTTGCCTCATTAGGTTGCGTCCTGGTATTGTGGAGACTTACAGTAGTTTTGAGTTATGAATTTCATGCATTTAGAAACACCATGCTATTTTGATGCTGGATCCAAATGGCAAAAAAAATTACAGAGGACCTAATCCTGCCAGAATCCATTTTTTCTTTATGTACATATTTTTTTAAATAAATATTGATAAAGAATCCACATCTCTATCATCAACGCCTTATTTTTTGACTTTGAATAAATTGTTCATGCAGTCAAGATGACAAATGTGTGTAAAGGAAACACTTTGTGTCACCTACAGCAACACCTGTAAAAACAGACTGAAAGGAAACCCATACATAACACCATCACATACGATCAATATCTGTGTTCTCCTGACACCTCAACATCATTTTTTTTTTTTTTTTGTATCACTGTCTAAATATGCTGTACATACGGAAACAATTCACTTTGTATAATTTGCACATAAAAAAAAGTCAAGTCAAAGGGAAAAAAAAGGAAGACAAATGTTCCCAGAGCTCTAATGTCATCACGCAGGTAGTACTTAAAGTAATAGTTCATCTAAAAATGAAAAAAAAAAAAAATACTCATGCACAGATATAGACAAATTTACTTAACAGAGAAATGACATCACTTTGTTACCAATGGGTGCCGTCAGAATGAAAGTCCAAAGAGCTTATAAAAACAGGACAATTATGAAAAAGTAGTTGACACAATTCCAGTCCAGCAGTTAACATTTTGTGAAGCAATAAGCTGCTTGTTTGCAATAAACCAATCCATGATTAGGATGTTTGTACTTCAAACCATTTCTTCTGGCTAGAATGTGATTCCTACATAAAATTGTTAATATTCCATTGAAAATCTTGTCTGGTCTGAATCAGGAGAGAAATATGCACAGATCAATCACCGTTTAGCAAAAACAGTCCAAAGAAGCATTGTTATGGACTCGTATTTTGGCCAGAAGCAACTGTTTAAAGCTTTAATGATAGATTTGTTTCCTACAAACACAAATCTTTTCACTTTACAGGATGTACTATAAATTGATGGACTGGAGTCATGTGGATTACTTATGTTTTGATCAGCTTTTTAAACTCCCTGACGGCACTGCAGAGGATCCATTGGTAAGCAAGTAAAGTAATTATCAATTTCTCCAAATCGGTTTCAATAAAGAAACAAACAAATCTACATCTTGCATGTAGTGTTAATTTTCAGGAAATTTTCATTTGTGGCCAGTGTTGTGGGTAACGCGTTACAAAGTAACGCGTTAGAGTACTCTAATTACTTTTTTCCGGAAATGTGTAACTTAACGCGTTAGTTTCGTGCGGAAGTAATCAGTAACTTCGTTATTTTTTAAAAAAAGTAATCCGTTATTTTAAGGAAAGGAAAATCCCGACTGCAGCCTGCTTTTTTGTCAGACAGTAGTCCTAGGTCTACTGTGCCACCTGCGGATGTACAGTATCAGCGGAGCCGAAGCTCTGTGATCGTGAAGTCAATGGCTGTGATACGTCTGTGCCCTGCGCCTGACCCTGTGTGTGTGTGTGTTTTTTTTTTTTTTTTTTTCGAACTCCCGTCTAGATGGCAGAGAGGACAGCGTTTGGTTTATGGAAGTACGCACATTATTTTCAATTTGTCAACGAAAAAGAAAAGAACATAACGGTAAAATGCACACTCTGTGAGTGACACTTTAATAATAATTAGTTCGGCTATTTGTCATTTGCCTGTGTGGCAGTGAAGGATTTAATTCGGTCGATTTGTTATCATTTTTGTTTGACAAGCAGCTGTTAATTTCTGTTAGATCGTTGGCTGGCTGGTTGTTCATCATTTCTAAATGGATTTAAATCTGCAAGCCTGTTTAAGGTTGTGTTTACAAGTAAGCATACTTGTACTTTGATAACTGCATTATTTAAAGTTAAAGAAAAATCAGGAGTTATCTTGTGGTGCTCATAATATACAGTAGCCTAGGCTACCCGGGCTGGGTAGGTGCGAATTTTGATTAATAATATGTTCTGTGATAATAAATAAATAAAACGCCATGTGGAATAGCCTATTGCTGACTGTCTTTCCTGTTATTGTTATCCTGCAGTGTTAATTTAGTCGGATGACTGACGTTATTCATTGTCGGGAGTCTTATAGGTGCATTTAAAGGGGCCGGAGGCTGTGTCTGTCATGTGTGAGCCGCTGCAAACTGCTTTTAATTTTTGGTAACGCATGAGTACTCTAACGCGTTACTTTTATGAATAGGTAACGCTGTATCATAACTGATTACTTTTAATTGATGGTAACGTTGTAACCTAACTAACTACTTTCCAAAGTAACTATACCCAACACTGTTTGTGGCTGAACTATTTCTTTAATGGTTTGTGTGAAACATACTTTAGAGATTATCTAAAAACAAAAAGAAAAGAAAAGAGAAACCTCTGATCACTTGCAAGTCCAGAATGCTCAGCTTTAATGGAACTTGCCATCAATTCATCAGAAAACAATAGAAGAAAAATTCATTGTACCATGTATATGAGAATTAATTAAATGAGTAGGTAAATAAATAAATAAAAAGCCTTTAAAATAATACTTAGCAGTCTGTGCATGCTGCATAATTTAATAAGTTTATGTAGGTCTGCTTTGATAAGAATAACTGACCAATTGCCAGCCAAACATTATTATCAATTGCCAGCCAAACATTATTACTATCATCCTATTATATTCAATAAAGGATAAATAACTTTTATAATTGACAATCCGCCAAGATGCACATTTACCATTCACACTTTTTTCATGTTGGAAAAGACACTGATGAGATATTGATGAAAGTTTCAGCTTTAATTCAGTACCTTTGGGCCTCAAAGCTCCCTTAACAATGAATTTAAGTTCTACCTAGTAATGAACGATCAACAATCTGGACGAGTAAGCTGGAGTCGCTCCATTGGACTTTGTTTTTGTCCTTCATGTAAAAAAAAAAAAAATATTATTTATATACTTCCAGACAGTGTTTTCACAGTGTATTAACCAGACACACTGCAATTTCTCATTCATTACATGGTGAGACACAATCCCACACTGCTTTAACACCAAAGACTGAATCCCTGCCTGAGTTACAGCATCACTGTGCCCTTGAAATGTCTTTCACGCTCATCCTTCATGATAACCCCTTGCCAAACAGAGGAAATTCAAAAGCTTACAATGAGTGGGGCCAACTTTATGTAAGTTGAAGGAAAAGTCTGCTTCTGAGGTGAGAGTTAACGTGTGGAATTATACACTATCATCAATCATCTTTCCTGGAGATGTTACTGACACACTTTGTCCTTGGGGAGACGGTTGATACCGAGCGGCCCATCTCCCCATCAGAGGCATCTGTGCCATGTTTGTTTTATTGTTTCTTGCGTTTATAAGATGCTGACAGTGCTGTGTTCATAAGCATTCTGCTAACGGCGCAGGTGTCGCTCTTATTCGAGTCTAATCTCAATGTTGGCGACCATGGGACTTAATTACATTTTGACTGAAAAATATCTGGGTTCACTTTGAGTTATTTTTAGTGCTTAGAAAGTATTCCTCCAACTTTCTGGGTAACCGGGACTTTTTAATCTCACAATTTTTTTTTCATCACAATTCTGAGTTTATTTCAAGTATCTTTTTTATGCCAATGAATAAAAACATTACCATTAAGACTTTTAATCTTTCAATTCTTTTCGTTTCTCATAATTGTGAGTTTTTGTCTTTTTTTGTCTTGATTTTACATCTCTCAATTCTGAAATTTTCCCAGAATTGCAAGAAAAAAGTCTGAATTGTAAGATAAGAAGTCACAATCTCTATCTATCGATCTATCCATCCATCCGTCCATCCAATAGTGGAAACAAGCTTCCATATGAAAGGGCATAAGATATTGCTCAATGTCTAGAAGTTAAATATATGCACTGCTTTCACTTGAGAAAACAATGACTATCTGGTGATGAATATAAGATGATCAATAACTGAATGAGTTCATGCTCTGGAGAAACCCAAGAGACATAGACATCCTTTCAGATGCAATACGAAATCTCTCCTCTCTGCCCTAGTGAAATGAGCTCTGACAAATATTCAAGTTGTTTTCATTTTCATTTTTTTTTAAGGAACAAATGACATCTATGCCTATTCAAGCATGCAAGTTCAATTATATGCCCATGCTCTATTAAAAATGTGATTTGCTCTTGTAATTGCCAAAAAGATCGAAAACCACAAGCAGTGTCTATAAAATACGCTACAAAGCGGCACATCTGATGACATATACAAGAGCTCAATTCAAGGCATGCTCCATGAAATAATTTTGAACCCTCTTAATGTTTTTTTTTTTTTTTTTTGAGGTCTCGGAGGATGAGAAGGCTTTCTTATACAAAGCAAGAAGAAACTACTCTTTCACCTTGCCTACACACTGGTTTGTATGCATAGACAAACGCACTGCAGAAAGGAAGCTGAGTGGGAGGATTAGGCAGATTATATCCAGGGCCCATGCCTCAGGTCTCGCTTTTTTAGGAATAAGAAATCTGAATGGAAAGATGGCTGCATGTTAAGCCTGGTGTGATTCAGTGCCACTCGTTGCTGCAATACTTAATAAAAAAGTAAATAAATAAATAAAAAGCATATATCCTACGGTGGACTCTGGAAAAAAGAACTCAATAGTAAGGCCCCCCAAAAAATGTAAAAAATAAAATAAAATACATAAAAAATGGGATTTAGTTAAATTTACTAAAATGAAATTGAGCGGGGACATCATGCCTAATAATAAAATTATTATTAATAATAATAATAATAATAATAGTTATTAAAATATACACACTTTTTGGAACTTTTTTTACATTCACATTTATATTCCACTTAGCTTAAAAATCTGTCCATTCCACACCCCACACATGCAATTGACGATGTAAATGGTTAAA
Source organism: Carassius auratus (assembly GCF_003368295.1). NCBI lineage: Eukaryota > Metazoa > Chordata > Actinopteri > Cypriniformes > Cyprinidae > Carassius > Carassius auratus. The sequence goes on along the minus strand of NC_039259.1, from coordinate 16,918,517 downwards.
GTAATATCCTCTCCAAATGGACTTAGAGGATGGCTATTAAGACATTTAATTGGGTAAAGTCAAGAAAAGAAAAGAAAACATTGGCTGCCGTTTTTCAGAATTATACAATCATTACAGCCAAAACATTCACCCACAAAGTTTCCTTCACAGTTCGTCAAATATGTGAAAAGCAATTTCCAACCTCTCATTTCTCAAGGTGATTTGTGAACAACAGGAACTGGCATCTCTCTTCCACAAGGGTTTGCTGCTAACTATTTTTATCTCTCTCTCTTCATAAGTGACTAATCTATGAAGGGCTCCAGCTTCGTCTTTCCTCTGGCATCATTCACGAGGCCTTCGCTCTCTCAGCTTTCCACCCTGAGAGAAGTGTTTTATGGTTTGAGAAGGTAAGACACGGCTCTGTCTGTGCAGGCAGATCAGAGCTGTTTTATTGCAGCAAGGTTCTGCTGATATCTGCTGCAAATTCGACATCTTAACCTCTGTCACAACGCAGAGCCAAACAGCCCTTCCTCTAGGCAGTACCTCTGATGCTTCTTGCTTCAGTAGAAGGTTATATTAGACCATTCTTTCCCAAACACATCCTGTGTGAGACTAGTTAAAAATATACACAAAATATAAAGAAAATCACAACTTTTATCTGCACAAAATAAATATGCACAAATGAGCTTGATATAGTTTACAAACTAAACTGTAAAGGTTTTGAAAGAATTCAGATTACATATTTTGGAAAAATCTAGCATTATGTCACTTGCTCAACAATGGATCCTCAGCAGTGAATGGGTGCCGTCAGAATGAGAGCTGGTAATGTTGTACTCTTTGTCAGTGTTATTAATTTCTTAATATATAAAATAGCTTTGCTACTGATATGATTTAAGTACTATCTAAATTACCACACTACTGACAAGTGCAGATGAGTAAAATTCATCTTAATGCAATGAGACCATATCAATTTCAATGGTTTTATTTTATGAAGATCACCTTATCCTATTTACCCAATCTGGACATTTACTAGAACAGCACATAATTACATTCTAAATATAATCGTTTACAATATATTTATACTAACATTTAAAGGTTTGAGTCTCTTTTGATCACCAGGACTACATTTATCTGAACAAATATACAGTAGAAAACATAGTTATATTGAAAAATATTGTTACAAATCAAAATAACTTTTCTATTTTAATATCATTATTATTATTTCTGTGATTCCATTAACTGTTATCTGTGATTCTCAGTATCACATAATACATTTTAAATTTCTCTAGTTACCTCATTTGCTTTCAATTAAATGTAAAAAAAAAAAAATAAAAAAAAAAAATAGACAAATAGATTTAGTGAATGAAAACAAACCCAAATATTCAAGAATCATGTTGTACACTCATAAACAACTTTTGGTTCCGCAAAAAGCATTTCAGTTCCTAAAAGAATCTTTTTTTTTTACGTAAACAAAATTTTTACAAAATTTAAATAACCATTTTCTGTTATAAAGAACGTTCTGTGCAATGGAAAGGGAAAAGGTTTTTCAAAGAACCATCAATACCAATGAATAAGCTTTATTTTTTAAGCGTGAATGATATCTGACAGATGGAATTAAAATGCAAAATTCTACTGACTGGCTGGGAAAACAAGCAATATGTAAAACTAAATCTGCAGGCAGTAACTTACAAAGTTCTGACTTCCCCAGATCCTCACTTTCCTTAACACCTGTGAGATGTACATTGCATTATTAAGGTTACAAGTGTACATGCACTCAAAGTTGTATCCAATTCAGCCATTCTGCTTTTGCAATATTGTGATTCAAATACATCTAATGACATAAACGCAGCACATGGGACATTAACTTAACAGTCATTCTGAGTGTATGGAAAACAGCCAGCGAATAGAAGCAATAGGTTTCAGTATTTGAGCATCAACCCATGCACAGCAGCACTACTAAAGCTCTCTACTGTAGAGAGTGACATCTTTTTACAGCAACATCTAAAGTTTAGTTTATCATCTTTGCAAAGTCTCTGATGCCTCATGTTCTCAGCTTGTCAATAAAGCCCTAATTCACTTATGTCGATTCCACATGGTGACGATCCGAAATATCAAACCATGGCTATGGAGAGGTTTGTATGTCTGTTGATTAAATCTGATTCCACTGCTTCGCTCTACATCGCATTAAACCTTCAACCAGGGATTCGCCTGAAGCCCTCAGTCTCAAAATTTAAAACTCCCACAAACCCAAACATGATATTAAAATTAATATCTATAAATAAGTTTAGTATCGTGATGCAAGATACATTTCTTTGATGTGTACTGAGGGAGATACACTGTGGCCAGGAAAATAGTGGCTCAGTAAAGGGCAGCTGAAATGTCAGAAAAAGAATAAATAATTAATGTGCATATGAGGCAATATGAAATCCAGCCAGCACAATATTGCATCCCGTTAAACATTCATAAAATGGACACTGTTCATTTAGAAATGGCAAACATAGCCCAATAAGAGTCGTCAATGCATCGGTGAGCTTTCTCATTCTGCCTGAACTTAGTCAAATCATATATCTTGATAGTTATTCTAGTTGCTCTGTTTATGGCCAACTAGCAGTGTCCATATTGTAACAGACTTATAATGAACGTAATATTCCATAAGCTGAAAAAAATAATGCTAGAATTGGCTATTGATTATATTACTGACAATTGCCGATTTAGCCAAAATACCACGTCATGTTGTCCCTTGAGGCAAGGCAAGTTTATTTCGTACACGACGGTAATTCAAAGTGCTTTATATAAAAGAAAGTAAAATAATCATGAAAAAATAAAACAAGGATTTAAAAAAAATGATTTAAAAATGTACTTAAAAATAATTTAAGACTGTTAAAAATAGAAAATGATTTTACATAAAATACAGTGCAATCTTTTTGGGTTGCATAAAATACAGTGCAATACATAAAATACACTGCAATCAGTTTGGACATCGCACCGTGCTCATTCAATAAATGCACAGCTAAACAGATGGGTGTTGAGCCTAGATTCAAAAGTGGCTAATGTTGCTAATGTTGCTAACCCTTGGTATTTCTCACTGACTCGATCCTAATGATCTGAGTGGTCTGTTAAGTTTAAATTCAGTGAGCATATCTGCAATGCATTTCAGTCCTAGGTCACTGAGTGATTTATAAATGAGCAAAAGTACTTTAAAATCAATCCTAAATGTAACTGGAAGCCAGTATAAGGACCTGAAGACTGGTGTGATTTGCTCAGATGTTCTGGTTGTAGTCAGAATCCTGGCAGCAGCGTTCTGGATGAGCTGCAGCTTTCTAATGGTCATCTTGGGAAAGCCGGTGAGGAGCCCATTACAATAGTCCACCCTGTTGGTGATAAAGTCTTGACTGGAGAAAAAAAAAAAAAAAACTTATTCTTGCAATGTTTTTAAATGATAGTATGCTGATTTAGTTACTGCTTTGACATGACTACTGAAACTAAGACCCGTCTCCAGGGTCTCACCAATATTCCTGATTTGATTTTTAGTTATTTGACCCCTAGAGTCAAGGTATGCAATCACCTTGAAAACTACATCTTTGTTTCAAATGCAATTACTTTTTTCCTTATTTTACTGAAGAAAGTTCTGGCACATCCAACTGTTAATTTCATCAATGCATTGGCAAAGGGAGTTAATGATGCTGTAGTAATTTGGCAATAAGGCTAGGTAAATCTGGGTATCATCAGCATAGCTGTGATAGCCAATTTGGTTCTTTCTCATTATTTGACTTAGTGGAAGCATATACAGGCTAAACGAGCGTTGCAAGAATTGAGCCTTGTTGCACTCTGCATGTCATGGACGTCCACTTAGACTTGTGATCTCCTATACTCATATAATAACCTTTCCCTTCTAAGTATGACCTGCATTTGAGTACCATCCCAGAAAGCCTGACCCAGTTTTCCAGTCTCTGTAGAAGTATGTTATCGACTGTGTCAAACACAGCACTGAGATCTAGTAATACCAGCACTGATGTTTTGCCAGAATCAGAATTTAAGCGAATATCATTTATTATCTTAATGAGCGCTGTCTCTGTGCTGTGATGCGGTTGGAAACCAGATTGAAAATTGAAAATAATCTGTCTGTCCTCTGTATAACTTAAGGATGTGCTAATTTCCTTCCTGATATTAATGATCTTCTCAGAAAAGGAAGCAAACTCATTGCATTTGCTATCTGAGAGTATTTCACTAGGAATCTGACTTGGGGAGTTTGAGGGGTCTGGGAAAGTTGTAGCCTAATGGTTAGACAGTTGGATTTATAATACAGAAGGATGTGAGTTCGAGTCTCGGGCCGGCAGGAATTGTAGGTGGGGGAGTCTATGAACTGTGCTCTATCTACCTTCAATGACTGAGGTGCCCTTGAGCAAGGCACCGAACCCCCAACTGCTCCCCGGGAGTCACAGCATAAATGGCTGAATGAAAATATGTATTTCCCTCTCATTTTCTCCAGAGGGATTAAAAAATTATAATAATTCAATAAAGAGTCCTAAACCATAAACCGAAACTAATCAGCTCCGAGATTATATATTAATTTATGTAATTATTTATATTAATGTTATTATTTAAAAATTCAATTTAAATCATTCAAATCAATTAACTGTTACCCATAAAGCTTTAATAATAATTATAAAAAAAACTATACTGATATAGTGTAATATAAAAATATATATATTTTTAAATAGTGCTGTCACATGATTAATCGTGTTTAATCACATCGAAAATAAAAGTGTTTGAGTACATTGTATATCTGTGTGTGCAGTGTATATTCATTATTTATATATTAATACAAACACACGCGTGTATATATTTAAGAAAAATACATTCTAATGTAATATATTAAATATACTTATGTACAATATAAAATACAAGAATATAAATATATACATGTATAAACTATTAAATGTTTGACAGCACTAATTATAATATAAAACTATATTGACTACATCACTGTACGTTTTAAAAATAATATCATTAAAAAAAAATGTTGCAAAACATTTCCTTAGGAACAGTGGCTTGTTTGAGTTGTTAAATATAATTGAAATTGCACAGAGTTTTCCAGAAGTACATACTACAGTCCTGATTCACATATTAAATGACTTGCAGAAAGCTGCTGTTGCTCTCTACAGAAACAGTGAGATGCTCAAGCGCGAGTGGGTGGGACCACAGTGATTGATATACATCAGAAGCAGTGAATTTTAAGAAAGCTATAAATCAACAACAGATCAATATGGTTTACCTTGATCACAAATCATTGTTTGCAAAGGTAATTACAAGGTTTCTTAACATAAATCCTTGCCATAACCTTGTCTTGTCTGATGGACTGTGGCTCTTGGCCAGATATTGAACTGAATCTCATGCAAATAGACATGATGATGATACTCTTGTTTGGACTTCCTCTCTCAGACGCCATTATGACTTTGCAGAAATGAGACAGTGGCCATGGCATATTGCATTTGCGTATTGAGGCAATTTAGTTAAGATTGATTTAAAAGGTAATATGTGCATTGAGTTGAACAACAGACGAAAATCATAGGCTAAGCAAATCAACAATGTTGCTTAAGACCTACAAAAATGTTCCGAAGGTTAATATTATTGAAAAGGGTTTCAGGTTCTTCACAATACATTGGACTAATCAAAAATATCAGACTTGATGGGACATGAAAATGTAATGTGACATAAGTAAATGTTGAACTTTATTTATTAGAGAATCCTTCTAGAAGTATCATGGTTTCAACAAAAATTACTGAGTAGCAGAAATGTTTTTAATATTGACAATGATAGTAAATTTTTCTTGAGCATCACATCGGAACATGTGACACTAAACACGGTGTAAATTTACAAAAAGTTACAAGTTAGTATTCTCATTACTTGGCAAAAACAGGCACAATATCCTTAAACACTGCAGGCAAAACTTTTCAGTCACACACCACGAAGAAACGACTCCACTTGCGTTTGAACAAGAAAAGGTCAAAGGTGATTAAAACCAGCGGGGGGGATGGCCCTTAACTTGTGTAATGCAAAAGTCCTCCCCTGTTCAGTTACGCTCATCAGCATGTCCTTCCAGTGGCTACCATGAAAGATAACCCCATAGACACAGGGCTGTAAAGTTTATAAGGGCTTCGGGGAGAGATGATATCTTTTAATTAAAGTTTTGGGTGGAAATAAATAAACGGGTTACAGCTCACCCAAATTCGTAGTATTTTATCTTGAAGAATTTCACGCAACGGAAACCAGCTGCATATAAACCACCCTGCACTTAAACTTTAGGCGAAACCGTAAATACTAAAGTTGCTAAGAGTGCAGTGCAATGGGGCTACATAATGATTACTAATGGTGCATATTGTGGATCAGATATACTTCTTGATAGAGCAGGTTTGTTCAGCCGGAGATCAATCAGGAGACTCCAGGAGCAAAGCATGGTTTGAAATCACCCTGCGTACTGTGAGATACACCCTAGGGTTTCTTCTTCCACATAATAAAACAACAAAGGTTTGACTGACGTGAGGCTTTCAGGCACAGACAGACCGGCTGGAGGAAGGCTGTTGTGTTTAGCTTCTAGTTGGCAGCTCTCAGCCATTGGAGCAACTTCAGTTTTTTGAACCACGAGGCAGGCCTTGTCAAAACCAGGTATGGTCATAGATGATTATGAAGAAGTGCTGAAACACTTGCATCATCTAGCCAACAATCATCTGGACTTACTCTTAACACTACTGCAAAGAAATGCCATGCATGCAACCTATTCCATTGGAATAATGTGGAATAATGTGCCTCTAACAACATTCGCCAAGCTCTAAAAGCCTATACAGTATAAATTTATAAAATTCACTCCAAAATGTGCACACTATTAAAGTACAAACAACCATTTTTATTCCTTTTCACACAAATTATGATTACGGGGCAGACATGGAAGCCTGTTTACAATACAAAAACAAGGTAAGGTAATTGTGACTTTCATATAGTTCACATCTCAAAATTCAGACTTTTCTTCTCGCAATTAAGAGTTCTTCTAGCAACTGCGAGTTAATGTAATGCAACTCTGAGATGTCAAGTCAGAATAGGAAAATGTTTATATTTCACAATTCAAACTTTTAGCGCTATATATCTTGCAATTGCGAATTAACATATTGCAATGAAAAAATAATTACAAGATGATAGCAACTGAGAATAAAAGTCAGAATTGTGAGATATTCAAATAAATAAATAAAGTTTATACAGTAATTCACAAAACATACAAGTAGCAATGTAAAATAATTTTAAATAAAATGATTTTCCAGTGAGTCTGAGCTGCAGGCATCAAGATTTTCAATTCCCATCCACAATACACGGATAATCACAATCAGGGCTTCCTATCACAAAAATTACTTTATTCTTAATCTGACTTTGCTCATATTACATTTCAAACCTAGATGACTCTGTCTCTGACGAATGATGGACAGTAAGCCATGATTGTGGAATCACTCACGACTCAATAAGGCTGTGGAAATGCACTTAGACAGTAATTTCTGGCCTGAACCGCAACATTTTCTCAGGACAGAATTTATGTCTGCACTGCAGCGATCCAGAGAGCCAAAATTACATTATTCATCCTTAGCTTCCTCATGTATTTCACATTAAAATCCTGCAAGAGTCCTGACACAGTCATCCAAGCACTTTAGGGCTTGACTCTACTGCGGAGACACAGCAACTCAGCTTCACCTTTCCAATGCTGCCATCCCGTCGGTGTATTTGAACACTTTTTCCCCACCAAATTTCACATGGTCTATGTTAAGGCTCAGAAGGAAGATTTTAAACATGTGTTTGAGAGAGATATCAGGAGAGAGAGCTGGAGGTGTGTAAGCACAACTGCAGCTTGTACTACTGGCCCTCCTTGCAAAAGTCAACAGCTCTCAAACATTATAGTTAAAACTTCTGAGGTCCTGATAAAGAGCTATTACAGTATAAGACAAGTCAATATAATAATACTTAATATTTATAATACTACGGAAATGTGAATATTATTTATTGTTACTATATTGAAATTATGAAAGTCATTTCTGACTATTATTAAAAATATATGATTACCAATTTCATAATATTATTCATAATTATAATAATGAAAAGTATTCAACTTTCTATAGTCAATCAGCATTTACATCAATAATTAATTTACATCAATACGGCAATTAATAATAATATTGTACATTTTTAAAATATATTTTGCATCATATTTTTGTTAAAAAATTGAATAAAAACTAAATAATAATAATAATAATAATCAGCGTAATCAAACAACAGCAAACACAACATTTTTCGACAACATCTGCATTCTAATTCTAATTTTTATTATTACTACTACCACTACTACATTATCAATAATAATAAAAATAATAATTCAACTTTCAGGAATTCCTCTAGTCAATCATCATTTAAATTAATAATTAATTATCATTTGGTCACAATAATCATTTTTTCTGTTAATAATTATTTAAAAATTTGTTTGTACCATAACATAAAAAAATAATAAGAAGAAGAACAGAACAAATATAATACTAATAATAATTAGTATTATTACTACATCAACACAAATACAAATAATAAACAATAAGTAATACTTAACTATATTATTATCATTTTAACATATTAACATTATTATTAATTTTAACAATCTTAGCTCTGTATAAGCTGTCTAGAAGTTCTTAGCGGTGACTCAGCAGTAATTCCTGGGTGAAACTAATGACATAAAAATCTGTTTCAGGATGTGTCTGCTTGCTATGGAAAAGAGGCTGTGCCCGAAAACTACAGAGAAAGTATAATCAGACTTGAAGAGCATGTCTAATTGTATTTGATTACTATGCATCAACCAATACTAGAACTGCTTTATATTTTGTGCAAAAGTGAGACTCCCCACCAAAAAAAAAAACAAAAAAAAACAATGATAGCGCATTTAAATAAAGATTAAGGGAAAACAGAGTCTTGTTTTTTCTGCTTTGTGTGCCTAAAAGATGGCTGTCTATGGGAAATTTGTGATGACCTGTGAAAGACTCTAGAGTCTTCTGTGTATTTATATAGCTTTGTCTGCTGTAAATGGATACTGTTGTCATAACCAAAACAATACAGATTATTCACAAATTTGTCCTCAGTAAGAACTGCACTGTTGTTTGAAACAGTATCTCTGAATTGCAGGGTTGCACATTAGAGGTTCAATGCAAATGCAGACACATCACTCTTACGCAAGTAAAAATAACCTTTCATTGGGGTGGGAGGGGCTCCTCATTGATGATTCATCATGGAATAACGAGGTGCCCTTTTTCTGCCTTCTTAAAAATGGGGCCATATGCCAAATCATGCAAAACATATGGAATTTCCATTAATACAGCCAACCTTTTCAGCTACAGCCTGCAAGATATTCATCAAAGAAAAGCCCAATAGCTTTAAACTTGTTTGGTTTGTGATGTGAAAAGCCAACACAGTAGAAGGGAACATCTTTTCAACATACTGTACAGACCAAGGTCAACTTATAGTGCATCCTGCCACTCTGCCAAAAAAGGCCAGAACACTAGATAGTGATCTTCCCAGGGGAGATCGACAAAAAGCACTTATATTCACTGAATGCTCGCTTCTAGCTTTAAAGCACGTTTCAACCCTTTTGTCCTTCGCAAACCTGTGGCCTATTTACTATTCACTCTTCATCAGACAAATGAGAACCGGTTCACTTTTGTCACATGAATCAATCAATAAATAAAAAAATCATATATTACTATTACTACTGATAATAATGATCAAATTACATAAATCAACTTTTTTAGGTCATCATTTAAATTAGCAATTAATATATAAATATCACAATTATTAATGATTATCTTAAGTTGAAGTTCAGGATTTTCCATTGTAAATTATTTCAACGTACCAATTAAAATGTAACTTGCATTAACACTGCAATTATTAATATGTTTTAAAAATACCATAAATGTGTAAAACATAATTATTATTACAATATTATTAGTAGTAGTAGGCAAGGCAAGTTTAATTTATATAGCACATTTCGTACACAATGGCAATTCAAAGTGCTTTACATAAAAGAAAGTAAAATAATCATGAAGAAAAATAATAACAAAAATAAAACAAGCAATTTTAAAACTATGAAAATGATAAAAAAAAATGTTTTACTTAAAACGAATTTAAAAACAGTTAGAAAATGATTTTACATTAAAAAAAAACTGTGAAAATACAGTGCAATCAGTTCGGACATTGCACAGTGCTCATTCAGTCAATGCACAGCTTAACAGTCACTTGACACTTGAGCGGGCTGTGTTCAACCAGCTTTCTATGTTCCTTGGACAGAACAACCTCCTGGACAGCAACCAATCTGGCTTCAAAAGTGGCCACTCAACTGAGACTGCTCTGCTCTCGGTTACTGAAGCCCTGCGACTAGCAAGAGCAGCTTCAAAATCCTCGGTACTCATCTTACTGGACCTGTCTGCTGCTTTTGACACTGTTAATCACAAGATTCTCCTGTCCACCCTCAGAAAGATGGGAATCTCTGGAACTGCTCTCCTGTGGGTTAAGTCCTACCTCTCTGACAGATCATTCAGTGTGTCTTGGAGGGGTGATGTTTCAAAGTCACACCACCTTGCTACTGGGGTTCCTCAAGGCTCAGTACTTGGACCACTTCTCTTCTCCATCTACATGACATCTTTAGGATCTGTCATTCAGAAGCATGGCTTTTCTTATCACTGCTATGCTGATGACACCCAACTCTACTTCTCATTCCAGCCTGATGACCCGACGGTAGCTGCTCGCATTTCAGCCTGTCTGAGTGACATTTCTAGCTGGATGAATGACCATCACCTTCAGCTTAACCTTACAAAGACTGAACTACTGGTGATTCCAGCTAACCAATTGATTCATCACAACTTCTCTATACAGCTAGGCTCGTCAACCATAACTCCTTCGAGGACAGCCAGAAACCTAGGAGTTGTGATGGATCATCAATTAAGCTTCACTGACCACATTGCTACAACGACCCGGTCCTGCAGGTTTGCCTTATACAACATTAGGAAGATTAGACCCTTCCTGTCAGAGCAAGCAACCCAACTTCTTGTCCAAGCTCTTGTTCTCTCTAGACTGGACTATTGTAATGCTCTCTTGGCGGGCCTTCCTGCATGTACTGTCAAGCCCCTGCAAATGATCCAGAATGCAGCAGCGAGGGTTGTCTTCAATGAGCCAAAAAAAGCTCATGTTACTCCTCTCCTCATCAGGTTACACTGGCTACCAGTAGCTGCTCGCATCAAATTCAAGGTACTGATGCTTGCCTACAAGACGACCACTGGCACGGCACCAACTTACCTAAACTCACTGGTTAAATCCTATGTGCCCTCAAGAAGGCCTTGTGGTGCCATCCCAAAGAAATTCAAAATCACTCTCACGGACCTTTTCCTGGACTGTGCCCAGCTGGTGGAATGACCTCCCAATCTCAATTCGTACAGCTGAGTCTTTACTCATTTTCAAGAAACATCTAAAAACTCATCTTTTTCGCCTGCACTTAACCTACTAACACCAGTACTTTTCCTTTTCTTCTCTCTTTTTTTCATTTAAAAAAAAAAAAATATATATATATATATATATACCTGGCTATGCGTTCTATACTAGACTAACTGAGACTTGTCATGGCACTTGTATTCTGTTGTTGTTCTCTTGTTGACCTGACTGCTTCTATTGTTCTCATTTGTAAGTCGCTTTGGATAAAAGCGTCTGCTAAATGATTAAATGTATGTATGTAATGTAAATGTAACAGATGGGTTTTAAGTCTAGATTTAAATGTGACTACTGTTTTAGCACATCTGATCTCTTCTGGAAGCTGATTCCAACTGTGGACAGCATAGTAACTAAAAGCAGAGTCCTTGGTATTTCTAACTGACTCGATCCTGGTGATCTGAGTGGTCTGTTAGGTGAGTGGTTAATAAATAAGTAAAAGTACTTTAAAATCAATCCTAAATGTAACTGGAAGCCAGTGTATGGACCTGAGGACTGGTGTGATATGCTCAGATTTTCTGGTTCTAGTCAGAATCCTGGCAGCAGCGTTCTGGTTCCAAATGCACTGACTTCAGTTTTTTCCTTGTTTAACCGAAAAAAGTTCTGGCACATCCAACTATTAATTTCATCAATGCATTGGCAGAGAGATACAATGGGGCTGTAGTCATTTGGAGATAAGGCTAGTTAAATGTGGGTATCATCAGCATAGCTGTGATAGGCAATTTGGTTCTTTCTCATTATTTGACTTAGTGGAAGCATATACAGGCTAAACAAGAGCAGTGCTAGAATTGAGCCTTGTGGGACTCCACATGTCATGGACATCCACTTAGACTTATGGTCTCCTAGACTCAAATAATAGACCTTTCCCTTCTAAGTATGACCTGAACCATTTGAGTACTATCCCAGAAAGCCCGACCCAGTTTTACAGTCTCTGTAGAAGTATGTTATGATCGACATATTAGTAGTAGTATATGAATTTTTAGGATATTCTAGTAAATCGTAATTTTAAATAGCAATTAATTGCTTACTTTAATATCCCATTATTAGGAGTGCATTGTGTCCAATGTAATCATACTATTGGTCAATGACTGTGCTTGTAGTGTCTAGTTCATTATACATGGCCTTCAAACTGAGGTAAGTCAATGGATAATGCATTACAATTAAAATGCAAGGCGTGAAATGCTCTGGCACAGAAGGACCTTTGAGTAACAACCTCACTGTAATTTTCGTTTAATTAGTCGAACACATCCTGGAGTCAAAAACCAGGATGACTAAACATTGAGAGTGCCTCTTGATGGAATTTTTCTGGCATGCGAAAGTCTGCCACGTTAATTCTTTCCACCCTTGGGCCATAAAGGGGTCATGTCCAGCTTCGGTTATTAGACGTGTTGAGATGCGGTTGCTTAAAGACATCTCAAGAAGACTGGATGCTCCAAAAAAAAAAAAAAAAAAAAAGAAATCTGACAAGAAAGAAACACACACACACACATAAGCAATGTGTGGCTAAAAGTTCTCATTAACGTATTAATTGAGAAAGTTAAGGGAATATGCCTCTTGTCAGGTTGTTATAAAACAGGACAAGACTCTAAGAAATGTCTGCAAGATGAAGAGCTGGTGAAATCTGCCCACATGAGGTGATATTACGAATCTTGGCAGCGGATCAATACATCCCTGGCTAGACCCTAGCCATCGAGATTTCAGTGTAACATCCACCCAGCAAAGGCCACTGTAATGAGCTGAGCCATCTATTGGGCTCCTCCAAATTACCCCGCTGAGGTTCGTCTGGGGAATTAAGCGGGAGACAGAAGATGCCCCAAGGCAGAATTATGCTCGTTGGAGCTCTCAATCACCACACATTACCATCTAATAACACAGCCTCTGTCTCCTGAGAACTACAGAAATGTGCCATTGCTCAGCAATTAAGCTCTGAGTTGTATGCGGTTGACACACAGCTTTTGTTTTTTCCCCCTATTTTGCCACCTCATTCCCAAGAGCCCCTTTTCCCCTCCGCTCCATGTTAAGACCACCTCTGGGTAGACTCTGAACGGGACGTCTTGGACCGTTGTGTTCTCCTAAAAAAATATATACTGTATATGTTGCACTTTTGACTCTTCACTTTACTTGCATCATTCTTCAGCATGCTGAGAAAGCATGAAGTTAGTTTGTAATATAGAAGAGCCTCTGAAGCCTCAGTTTTGCCCAGGAGGATGGTTTAAGATATCTTACTAATACAACAACGTCCCAAATATCTTTTTTGTTGTTGTTGTTTCCTTTATGCAACCACTGCACCCAAGCAAAAATGTGACATTCCAACTCATTTTTTCTCCAGTCATCCACTTCAAAACTCATATCGCTGCATAAAGAAAAACACAGGGTGACTGTGGAGAATTCATTTTAGCAAATGCTATTGAGCATACAACACCTAAGATGTGACCTTATCACCTACGGTCAATTGCACAAGACTTTTAACTGGCTAATGCATTGTTGATTTATACAGGGATTTCACGTTTGGCTGTTTGGATCAGTCGTGTGGGCATTCCTACTGCTGGATGCTCTAATGTTAATAGAAGCCTTCACATTTGATGCATTGCCGGTAAAAATGACATTTTGACAACAAAACTGCTAATAATGTACATTGTGTAAAGGAAAATGTCTGAATATAAATTGCAGCAGTGCATAAAGCATCATATCATGAAGAAGATGAATGCATGAGTCAAACTTGTTTAGAACGTCTACAATTTCTAACATGACATGCATGTTCTTATTATTAAATCTCTTTTTGTTGGCAAAAACAAATAACTCAATAGCAATATCACCCAGAGTCACATTACAGCGTGATCTCATTATTCCTAGGTATTTATACGTAACATTTACACATACATTTACACATACATACGTTTGGATATACACTGAAAATTTTGGCAACATTCAAAGCATACACCATTTTAGAGAGTTTAAATGGTATAATATCAATTAACCATCCAATCCAGTCCATCAGTTAATGTCTTGTGAAAAACCTGTTTGAAAAGCAGTTTGAACTCTCATTCTGACGGCACCCATTCACTGCAGAGGATCCACTGGTGAGCAAGTGATGTAATGCTATTTTGCTCCAAATCTGTCCTGATGAAGAAACGAACTCATCTACACCTTGGATAACCTGAGAGTGAGAACATTTTCAGCTAGCTGTCAAAATGGCAAGAGTGGACAGAGATGAGAACGATGTGTTCAGGAGGTTAAAAAAGGTAAAAGAAAATGAAACTGAAAAAAAGCACAAAATATTTTCAAGTCACAAGCAATTTTCTTGCCTGCAGAGTCTGTGGTTTGAGTTTTTTGTTCTATTATTCACAGACAGCCCAATCAGTACCAAAAGAGTTTATTAAAAACAGTTGAGAGAATCTTGACATCCATTTTAGACATCAAATGCCTTTTTATCTTCATAATGACCTTTTACTGTCTGTAATTGGCATAATTGCATACAAAACATTAAAACGGATTTGGAAAAATTCATGCTCCTTACTGACACTTGGCTTTTATCAGTAAATTAAAATGGAAAACCTATGCCATTATTGCACATGTCCAGGTTATCAGATCAGAGAGAACATATCGAGCAGGTGTAGAAATGAGTCAAGATGTCACCTTCCCACCTTCGTTCTGGAACGTCAATCCGACATCTAGCCAAGCCGCCTACGCTCCTAAGGTTAATGCAGCAGATACCTTTGTCACTACAGCTTATGTGAGATACGCTGTTCTTTTTTAAAATAAAGGTTGGAGTTGTTGTTATATTTCTGGAATTAGTCAGACATTCTGTAAGAATAAAATGACTATTTTTATTATTCTGGCTTGTGCTGGAATTTCTAGTCAACAAACTGTAGAAGGAAGAAGAATAAAAAAGTATTTTATTTATCTACAGATAAAGCGGACACTGTTGAACAGAAGCAGCCTTTTCTTTTTGCCATTCTTTATGTCCCGATGGAATATTGCGGTTTTTAAACCCTCAGGCAATGCTCCAGTATGTTGACCTCATCCATATCTGTTACTTCTGTAGTGAAGCTGGGTGCAGGACGTAGTCAGCGATAAGAGTTTCATTCTGCCTCACTCGATCACACTTCTGAAGCTCCTATTTTGATTTATGCTTTCATGCATCCTAGAATTTATTTAAGGAACTTTTTTTTTAAGTATTCACAAAGCTGTGGTGTTGTTGCTCACATATTGATTGTCCAAGATGCCCTGGGGCACCTTGAGAGAATTTAAAACAAGAAAATAGCTCAGGTGGAGAAAACTAGTTTATCCAAGTTTCTTTTAGAAAGGGAGACCGACTGGATTTGCATGCATTGAAATTCTGCTGTATATGCAAAAAAACAGGAAGTACAAAATTAAAAGTGAGACTGTAAAGATTTTTGTACAAAAACTCTGCAACCCACATAAACAACACTCAAACAGAAGTCAGCTGGATGTCACCACGCAGAACTCATCAAAAAAAAAAAAAAACGGTAAGCTGTCCATCTCTTTAACATCTTAATTATTTCTCCTAGACACCATTGCAACGGAATCAAGAAAACAGAGAATTTGGTTGGAAGTCTCCTGCTTTTCACAGAGAAAAAATATCCCTGTAGTCTCACACATTTCCTTCAAAATAGGTTTCAGAAATGTCACAAACTGTGCTTGGATGCCAAAGTCTGCAATCAGTAGCCACATGTTAAAATAAACTCAAACATTTCTGATTTAATTCTACCATGACCAAGCTGTCTGAGTTTTGTCATCCAAATATTCCTCAAATTGAGCAGGAACTAATTTTTGCATTTTATGAACACACACACTTTAAAATGTATACAGTTTATGCCTAAAAAATTTGAAATCATAAACCATTAAAATCAGATGACTTAAATGCTACGAATACCTTACATCAAAAAGACATGATCTTTGGAGGAATAAAAACAGCACATCTAATGCACTGTAGGATTCATTAGCTTAATCCAGGATTATTGTGCCTGTTTTGATGGTTAATCAGGCATTGGTTTATGCCATGGTGACATGGGTTTGCATAATACTTCAGACTTAACAAAGGAAGGAGGAATTGAATTATCCCCAATGAAAAAAGGCTGAAACCACATAAGAGCCATTCTCTGGTGTTTCTCTCAGCTATATCAGATGTAAGAGCTACTGTATAATACAACTGAAGTTCTCTTTCTTAATGACACGTACCCTTATCAAAATTCATTCATTACACATGATTAAAACACTGATCCTCTCATCCTTATTAAGATCTTAATTTGTTCGGCATGTTGAACATCTCTATTCTTTCTCGTAAAATCTAGCTTCATTACTCAGAGAAGTCAGAGCGTTAAGTGTCTACGGCTATACTAACACATTAACAATCAGCCGTGAACCATGGCTGCTTTATAATGGCAATAAAATGTGTACATTTATAAAATAGAGTGAGGACCAGAGCAATTTATGATCCATTTATGTCATGATCTCACATCATCCTTACAGCATATATATGTTGTGTGCATTCCTGCTTCACTTACCTGTGAAATATTCATGTAATGAAATATGTATGCATTTATTTATTTATCTGAATGCTGCTATGCTACTGCTATTATCTAATACAAATAGTGCTTTGCAAACCAAGTTTGTTCTAAAATCGAAAGTTGTGCGTTTAATCAAATCTACATTGCTTTTAGTCGAAATTCATCTATAATTTGGCAAATGCCAGCCAAATTGGAAAAATGCCAACATCTAGTTTTGCATTTATGAATATTGAGCTGCCTAATATAATATTTCAACGTATTTGGCACAGTGTTTGTTTATCAAATCAAGATTTCCATCACATATTTGTAACTTTTGTACAACGAACAGCTCTTAAACCGTGTTGGATCACATTTTATCAGCGTCAGATGTAAAATCCGGGTCCTGAAGCGAAAACCAGTCGAGAAGCAGGGAGTATATATGTATATCATTTAATAAAATCCTTTGCAGTGCATAATCTGAGGTTTTGCATGGTGTAAGAAATGGCTTTCATCCTCAGCATATTTTATTTTTCACTACAAATTACTGTAATATGTTTATGGCAGACAAGTCATTTGCACACATAACAGAGAGGATGCCGGGAAGATTAATACCCCACTTTATTTTAAGTGAAAATGCTTATTACCACAGAGACTGCCTGGGGAGAAACAGATACTCATCTTTCATTAAAACATCCACTGCTAAATGCACTCGGCCTACAGCTTTGCACAACAACTATGGACCTGAAAACACGCTGGCTGTTGCTTTCTGAATGCGATCGATGAGATTATCCAGTTCAGTCCAAATGAACGAAGCAATGACCAATGATAGCTGGCTTGCAAAACATAAGATCTGCTGCCTTAAAGGTATAGGGTTCCCAAAATGAAAAATTGCTGAAAACTGCCATCCAAGATGTAGAGCGGTTTGTTTCTTCATCAGAACAGACTTGGAGGAATTTAGAATTTACTTACTTACCTCTGCAGTGAATGGGTACCGTCAGAATGACAGTTCAAACATCTGATAAAAAACATTACAATAATCCACAAATCAAAGCAATAAACAAATTGATTACTGAGATATGGTTTTAACTTCCAAACAGCAAAAATATGAGTTCCATATTAAAAAATTTTGCTTTATCCATTAAAAAAAAAGTCAAGATCTCAGCTCAAGCACTGCTTACAAGCAAAGTGTGTAGATTACTTGTGGATTATTGTGATGTTATTATCATATGTTTGGACTCTCATACTGACGGTACCCATTCACTGCTGAGGATCCACTGGTGAGTGATGTAACGATACATTTCTGTCCTGACGAAGAAATAATACTAAACTACATCTTGAATGGCCTGAAGGTAAGTGAATTTAAAGCAAATATTCTCAATTTGGGGTGAATTATTCCTTTAATTAATTATTTGAGATCAGGATAATTAAAAAAAGTGATGGATCAGACCACAATACAATAATTTGGTATAGAGTAGCTTATAAAAAATATATAATCTAAAGTCCAGATGAATGCATCTTAAGCCAAAAACGTGGATTTAGTTTGAATAAGCCTGTTAGTTATACATCAAATTATGAGGTTGAGGTTAGAGATGTTCCGATACCCTTTTTCTCTTCCCGATACCGATTCCGATACCTGGGCTCAGGGTATCGGCCGATACCGAGTACTGATCCGATACCTGGGTGTATATCTGTATATACAGCTGTATATACTACTAGCCCTGTGTAAATTGCTAGAATTTTTTTATGGTGTGCTTCAGACAGATCCCTCAATAAAACATGAACAAATACATGGTGAACTACTGTATTTATTACAGTATTTTTATTATCTAACATGAATTTGACAGTATTATTTATTTTCTTATGCAAAAAAGAACTTCAAATGCAGCCAAAAATCTAACACCGCAAACTAAAAAAGGTATTTAAGTTTTACAATATAACTGTATAAAAAAACTGCAACAAAAAAGATCTATTAATCAGATAATCTCTTTACAACAAAACAAGTAAAAAACAAGCAACCATCTAGGCATAATTATTATTATTATAGAGACGTATTATTATTACTGTAGGCTACAACAGTAGCTTTATATATTGTCAATTTACTCATGTAAACCAAACATTTATTTTAATGGGCTGCCATGAAGATCTTTGAGTGTCTGTGTTTATGATATGACAGTATTCTCAAATGAAACGGTAAATTCTCATGAAGTGACGGTTTATGCGTTCGTGTCCTCATGACACACAGCAGAGACTACAAAACAGCGAGCTCTCGCGCATCTGTGCCAGTCACCCACAGAGATGTAGATTTTGCGGGAGTAATATTTAAATAGTATTTTGCAGTTTAATATTCACAGACACTAGTATATATTCGGCTACTGTCTGGAGCCCTGCGCTTTGACTTACACGGAAGCGACTGAACGCAGCTGCCGGTACTGAATATACTCGAGAGTCTGTAACTACCGGTACTACAGAGACATACTGCTAACCACTGATCTATAATATAGTAGCGGCTTCACTGTGTTTTGGCAGTTTAGAATGTGATGAGTGATCCAGTCATATATAGATAAGGGCTGCTAACGCGTTTTCATTTCTTCTTCGCTGCTCTAAACAGGGGTTGCTTGTGGCAACACAGCACAACTTCCTGTGTTTTCAATGCATTTTGAGCAGCGAAGAAGAACCGTGCAGCGGTTAGGCAAAGCTTGCGGTCATAACTAGGTCTTTTTTAAGAAAATGGTATCGGATCGGTATATGGGTTCATGTACTCGCCGATGCCGATGCCAGAATTTGTTGTGGTATCGGAGATATTTCCGATACTAGTATCGGAATCGGAACAACTCTAGTTGAGGTGAGGTCAAACAAGCCTGATCACTCTGTATGCATACACCAAAAGTGTTAACTTCGCAAGCTAGTCAAAAAAGAACACAATCCCATGAGTGAAGCAATGTTTTAATCTCTCAATGACCTCTGATAATAAATGCTGATTTACAAGTCAAAAAAAGGGCTCACTTTTACCCTTACATAACTCCTCTCAAGTGCACCAAGTCATACGGAGATGTCTCTTCTGGCAGACAAAATGCTCAGTTTTAATTAGTAACAGATATCACCCCCACAAATACCCAGCATTCCAATTTTCCACAAGAGTGTTTCTCTATCAGCAAAAACGGCCTTTGCTCAGACAGAAAGAGCTGCAGGAGATTGCTCAGTATATGTATCAGAACATCGGTTCCCAGGACTTCAAATAAAATGGTAAATGTAATGAAAGGGAAACTATTTCAGTACATTAAACCTAGATTGTCTCTTTTATGCTAGTAAAGCAGACTAACACAATCTACAGATGTTAAATCATACATGTTTAGGTGTATATGCTACTCTGATGCCTACATATATTCCTTCTGAACTATTTGATTGCGTTAGCGGTTTTCAAAAGGAAGGAAAAACATTTAATTTGCATTTGCTAGCTGCAAAACGTAATACATTGGAAGGAAAAGCGTTTTATCATCTAGTACCCTTTTTTTTTTTTTTTTTGACTATCAAGTCAGAATGAAGTACAGGAATAAAATAAACAAATGCTGTAGGCAAATTTGCTGTAGATGAAAAAAAAAATGCTGCTGTATTCCTAAAGTCATTTGTAGTGCATGAAGCCTGCTTATGTTTATTCAACATGAAAATGTTCCAAAAAATTTTATTTTTTTATTTTATTCTTTTATTTCATTTTTTTACAGTTGCCATGTAAGGCTGCTTCTTAACCTGCAACAGGAAACAAAAAAAAATGATATTCTAGTCTACTCTTATACAATAACTACATTAACTTTTAATGGATATACAATTAAGAATACAATATTTACATTCTGTTCCTGCACAGCACAAATTTTTGTCCAATCAAATGCACTCTAGAATATTCCATCCTCTAATACCAACATCAACTGACTAGCAAGTAGCAAATCCTGTTTTGTGTCTGATGAAACTATATGCAATTTAAAATGAAATGGTTTGTCAAGCCATTTCATTCGCTCTGAACTATACTCCATCTTCAGTTACTGTAATTTAAAAACACTGTTGTATGCTATTGTTTGCATGTTTGTTCATTTTATTTTTCTCTGATCACGTGTAGATGAGTTATGTCGACAGTCAATACTTTTAGCAAGATAAATGACAGTAGTTTTAAAATTGCCCAACAAGCCAATGTGATAATATTGTTTCTGTAGCGGCATTGATTCATCAGCCTGTCTCACACTGATCTGTAATGCAATTGAAAGCAAGCAGCTCGGATGATTTGACCTCATCAACAGCTCTGCTCATTGTAGGGGATGCATTAAGCTCAATACTGTTATGATCTCACAGCGTCATACTGAATCAGTAATACAGCTCTGCAAGAACCTGCGTTTAAACTCTTAAACAGATCCAATGTTCAAGCTGGAAAGGAGGATTGGAACAGTTTTACATTGTGACAAAAATCATAAAGGTAAAAAAAGTTCTTCATAATTTCATAATAGATAAAGAACAGTCTCCCTATACCTTTAAAAAAATAAACAAACAAAAAATACTTAAATCTCTCAGGACATTTAATGTAACTTACAGTAAAATACTATTAAATGTACAGTTTTGGAAATAAAAACAAGTCACCTTATAATTTACTATGGAAAAATTCTTGATTAAATATTAAATTAAACAAAATTAGAAACACTGTCAATATGAATACACGCATAATGTCACGGATACCATTGCGTGTGTTTTCCTTGTGCATTTGCATACACATTAAATGTCTTTCTCAAATCTTATTCTTGCTGCACAGCATGCGGCGTCACATTGTTTCCTGTTTATTTGTTTTTGTTATTTTCAATTATTGCGGATGAATGACACATCCGTGTAAACTGCCAATCATACATCAGTTGTAATCGTCCTTGTCATAAGCACGGTTCAGCGATGTCAATCAAATTCTCATTTCCTGGTGTTACCGTGACAAAATGTGTGTATGACTGAGAGGTCTGATTCTCGGCAGACTCCAGCCCTACAATGAAGAAACCACTTCTGACCTGATATCCACAGACTCTTCTGTCCCCTTCAACGCCTGACAGATAATATTTCATCATTTTTCTAGATACGGAGTACGGTGAGACTTTATGTCCAGGGGCACATTGTATGTTTACACCCCCAGGTTGAGGTTGAATAGTGTCTGTGCTGCTCTGACACTGGCCATATGTACACTTTTAGACGCTGGTCTCCCTAAGGCATCATCTGCCTCGTTTCCTGAAGCACTTTACAACAAAAATAAGAGGAAATCGAATGGAAGTTTGGTGTTTTTGGCTGCCTCCTGTGGTGCCGAGCCACTGTTTATTTCTCAATGTCTTAGCAAAACAGCCTCGTCAAGCAGCAATCTCAACAACCCTATGATGTAAAGGTTAGGAAATGCCCAGCGTGCCCGTCAATAGTTTGCGCTGATACACACTGCAAAAAATGTTATGAACAAAAATGCTGTGGTAAAAACCTGTAGGTAGTTTACAGTAAGCTATATATACGGTAGAGATTAAATGTAAATTTACATAACACCTTTTGATTCTCAATATAACAAGTCATCTTAGAATTGACAATAAAGTCAAATGTGACACTTCACTTTTGGTTTTTCATTGAAATAACAGGTTCATATTATTTATTCATTAAAGGGATAGTTCACTCAAAAATGAAAATTCTGTAATTTAGTACCAAACCTCATGTCGTTCCAAACCCAAGAGACCTTTGTTCATTATCGGAACACAAATTATCATATGATAATGTGTCATATGAGTTACCATGAGGGTGTTTTGTATTTGTCTGCATGACACTACACTTTCTATGTAGTAGAATTTACTTTGGAATAACATCTATATACTGTTTGTATATGTGGAATAGCTACTTTTTATAACCATACACCATATAAAATGTAAATATCCGTACAAGTCTGGTTTATTGTACGCTTAACCTTTAATGTAAAAGACACGTATACGTAAATGTCACAGTGTCTGGTCTATGTATCCCTTGGTGTCTCACTTCCCCATATCATCACACCACTTCAGTACTGCATTTCACACTAAGCTTTATCTGAACTAATCACTTCATTGCACACAGCTGTTCCCACTCACATTGTTTGCACCTGTCTATATATACCCTGTTTGTTTCTGTCATTGTCATGGAGTCCATGATTTATGTCACCCTGTTTTTTCGTGTTCCCTGGTGTTTGTCTTGTTTCTTGTTTTGGACTGCTTTTCTGGATTTTGAACTGATTTGGATTTCTGGATTACCCAAATAATATACTGCTTTTGGATCTTCTCGTTTGTGTGCATTTCGTGACAGTAAATGCACACGTTGTTCTTTACAGTTGCTTGCATTTTTGCTGTATTTTTATTTATATGTACAGGTAACCACAGCGGCCAATTTTATTCTGTTTAAACAGAAGATTTGTTTTAAGTAATGTATTTGTTTATTTATGTGAAACTTGGTCCAGCATTTTTTTTTGTTTTTTGTAAGCTACAACTGTTTAAAAAGGTAAAATGTACAGACTTCAGTAAGGATGCTAGCATTCTTTGCTGTGTTTTACAGTATATTTGCTTATCTCTTCTTAACTTCTTAACTATTATTTTATTTTAAAACCAAACCTCACTGCTCAAAAAAAAAAAAAAGAGAGAGAGTGAAAGAGAGGATTTACAGCTTGCATTTCTCCTTACATGCAGGTCAATACATCTCCTTTGGATTCACGACATGCTAAGGTCACAAGGGAGCACAGATAAGCATATAGATTATTGTTAAATAGGAAATGCCAATACAAGGCCATGCCAAGCCATGCTGTTTTCTTTTAATGATCCTCTTTGAGATCCTAAAGGGCCGATAAATGACTGGTGATGGCTGGTTAATCCTGTCTATAGTAAACACTCCAGCGTGGCCAGGTCTTATGCTCATCTCTCTTTATCCAGGTTTCATAATTTATTGATAGAAAAACTTGCATTCGTTTTCCATAATCCATCTGTAAATTGGAAGTCTGCCTCTCATAAAACGATCTGTTGATAAAAATATGTATTGCATTCTGTGCTGTGCATTCAAGCGTTACATATGGGAGTTTTACTCTCTGAGTTTAATCTGAAATACTGATGTAATGATTATTATTTATACCGTATGGAATTTTAATGGTACATTACAAAATATATACGTTCTAGAATACTTTGAAAGATGAGACAGGTAAAAGCTGCTACCTGTTTAAAGGCCAAAAGTGCTTTAAAATATACATAATTTCATATTTCCCTCCAAAATTAAAATTCTTCGATATTCATGGCATGCTTATATACTCGCATTGGGTTATAAAATGATTTATGTAATCATGATCATTGAGGGATATTCTGATGGAATATCCCTTTTGGCAGAAGGCTGGAGGTGGAAATTTAAGTTTAAGCAATTTTCTGAGGAAAATGATCCATCACATATCATGTCTTCGCAAAAGCAAAACTAGGCAATGCCATCCAAAAGTCTGAAAATAAATTATTTTGAAAATATGTGCCAATTATGATTATGTTAATTTAACAAAGA
This sequence comes from Carassius auratus, assembly GCF_003368295.1. Classification (NCBI taxonomy): domain Eukaryota; kingdom Metazoa; phylum Chordata; class Actinopteri; order Cypriniformes; family Cyprinidae; genus Carassius; species Carassius auratus. The sequence goes on along the minus strand of NC_039259.1, from coordinate 16,893,930 downwards.
TTACAAATTTTCCCACATATTGGGACAAATCACAGATTTTTCATGTGAAAATTTAGCTTTGCCATCACATAAATAAATAAAAAATGTAAATATATTAAAATACAAAACTAAAAATAATATTTCAAAATTTTACTGTTTTTGAGCAAATAAATTCAGCCTTGGTGAGCTGGAAAAACCAAACCAAACAAAAAACGTATTCAACCTTAGTTAAAGAAACTTCCTGAAAATAGTTAAGGCTACATTTCATAAATGTTAGGGCTTTTTGTTACTATTTTATTGGGGCAAATTGTCACAGATGTCATTTCATTTTATACAAATGTAATTTTATAGAAAGTGTCTCAACCGAGTTATATTCTATAATTGTCTGTTTAATGGTTGTTTCCATTGTCCACACAACTGCAATAGCCTTTGAAGTAAAAATCTACAGAGAAATGTACTTGGTTCAACAAAATAGTTCGATAAACAAATAAATGACTAAATCAGAGTCAATGTTGGCGCTAACTTAATCTTAGCACCTTAATGAATGGCTTTTATAAAGGTTAGTTTTCAAAACAATAAACAAGATGTCTCCCAAAAAGAATTAACTAAGGTTTTCAAGCACACAGAGTAAAAAAAATAATAATAATAAAAATAAATTGAGTGGCAATGAGTGAAAAGAGGAAGTGAGGTTTGTGGTTGAATTGTGCCTCCAGAGCCATAAACACTCAAGGTTGTTGGCCTTACATAGAAATGAATGCAGTCAGGTCCACTTCACTAATGAAAGAAGTCATGACTATTCTTCAGTGAAATACATAAACACACACACAGCAGCCGCACACATGTACACACCCCACACAAAAACTCACATAAACACCAGAAGCTATCAAATTAATTTCCGAAGCAGTGCAGTTTAAATCGGAATCTCTTCTGCAGCCCTGACCCGCTGCCAATGTATATTTAATCAAGATGAATGACCTTTTTTGCAGTCTTTGTGTTTTCCGCAGCCCGACCAATGAAATGCATGGCCTACGCTTTAAGTGATTGCTTCTGGAAGGCAAGGGAGCGGATTCATTCATTTCAGGACACTGAAATGTTTTCACAAACACGGATACAATGTCGTGGTAAGAAGATTATCGCAGTAACCATTTGAACCATGATGTAAAGAAGGTTGGGACATGTCTGAGGAATCTTCTGTCTGGCATATTTCAAACCTCCCCCAGTCTTAAAGAAACTAAATGACACAGAACAACATCAGTATATAGCTTGGCGTCTATGCATGATGTAACTTGTTTGCTTGAACATTATGTAAGGACTCCTCCAATTCACGTCAGGGTTCTGATGACACTGTCAATGTTCATTTTGTGATAATGACCAGCTTACAGTATATTATCCAGCATTATTACACAGCCAAAATGCACAAAACAACCATTCTAGCAACACAACAAACAAGTATTTTATAAATAAATAAATAAATAAATATTTCGAAAATTTTCATTCAAAATACTAGCCAAAAATTGAAATTATAATAAAATAACAATAATGACTTGTATTCACCTGATGTCATAATTCTCAACTCATAAATATGAACTTCCCAGGACAACCTGAACACACCATGATATACAGTATGTACAATGTTACCATGGATGACTGTAAATATTAGGAAATACTGCTGAACGCTGCCATTGGCCAATCAGAATCAAGAATACCAGTTCTTAAACAATCCAAGAAAAGCATACAGCACACCTCTTGCAATCCTCTCTGCATCCAACCATCCATTCTAAAGATATTCCAGTCACATTGTATGCTCTGTAGGGAAAACAAGAGGTACATGACCAGATCCCTGAACCAAGTCAAAGGCTCTTGTATGGACTCCTATGCACTTCCTATAGTCTCCCAATACAATGTCATTTAACAACAAGTCAAACAGATTACTCATATGCATATACTGTAATAAAAATATAGGAGGGAGTCTGTATGACATCTGTATCCATAGCATTTTGCTATTGTCCACATTCAATTGTGCTCAGAGTCAAGGAAAAAGATAAGGGTCGGTCTTTCAGAGCTGTATCCATGTAGGAGTACAGAAAGGTGACAACCCAAAGGACAAAATGTGCTAGGAATACATAACCCACATAAACAGAGAATAAAAAAGACAAATAAGCGGCAATGTGAGCACAGAAAAGATGTCAGACTGACATTAAAACATTTATTCATATTTCGAGTGGCCTCTCTCTCTCTCATACACACACCTCACATTTCTTGCATACAGGGTCAGGCAATAAACTGTTGACCAACTGTATAATGCATCAATGTCTGACTTGAAATGGTCAAAGAGATCAAGTCGGCTCTCTCTGGAAGAAAGAATAACCTGCTTTCTTCTGCAACCGTGTTGCCATTAACATTTGAAAAGGGCACACAGAAAGAATAAAACACACACACACACAAAAAAAAGAAGAATGGATGCAAGCGAGGTCACAGCGGTGATTTAAGAGCCACATACACTTTCATGCTGCTAAAATTACATGGCAGAGGCTTTTTATTTTTGCACTATGATGTCAAATAGATGAGACATAAACAGACGCCCTCTAAAACCCCCTCACCTCGCCAAGGTAACCTGCTGAAATAATATAGTTATTAACACCCAACAAATCTGAGGTTCAGTGTTGTCCTGGGAAATTCTGAATGCATGTGAATGAACAAAATGTAGAGTACGAATTTCACTGCATTAGATAAAACATCAAACCAAGTGGAATCTGCAAACATTTGAGGCTAGAGGATTTTCCAATTATTTATTAATAATTCTGTTTATTTATTACTTGCTTGAAAAGTGTGCTGAAATGAATATATTAACACATCATGATGTGATATATGATATGATTTGATATAACTGAATGGCATTTATGCAATGTAAAAATGCTGCGGTCAAAAAAGCATATAAGATAACAAGTTATACAATAAATAATAAAATAATAAGCTATTTATAGAACTAATGCTACCTTTGAAAATATCTCTTGCGATTATTTCTGATCTAGAAGTGTTTTATTGTGGTCTTGTGTCATAATTCAAAGCATTTGTTCTCTGACCACTGAGGTTCATTGTATGCACTTAACAAATCATCACAGTATAATTATGCTTTCCCTTTGCTTATGCAACATACGTTTTTGTCCTCTTCTTCCAGATATTCCCAGCACGATAAATTGTCTGAGCAATTAAAGGAAACCCTGATGCAATTAGAGAGCTTGATCCCAATCTCTGATCATAAAAATGAGTCTGTATACCCTCAGTTACAGTGCTTGTAAAAGGACAAAAAAAAAAAAAAAGGAAAATATTAATTTTGAGTCTCTTCTGCCCTCCTGTGGTCAGATGCTGCGTTGGATTTATTAACTTGATCTGAAAGAAGTCTTTTTTTATATATATAAAAAGTCATAAAAAATGTGTTTAAGAATACATATACCCTCCAGATTACCTATATCTATATTATCTATAAAACAGATGCAATATTTAAAAGGTAGCATAAACAGTATTTTAGTACTGCACTCAATAATAAAGCCTACTGTTTATCAATAAAATATATATACTAAACTATGTTTTATAACAACAACGAAAAAACATTTAAATTGCTAGTCATTTTCCTACCTAAAAATAAATAAAATAGCTATTCTCTAAAAAATAAAACTCTGATATTGTGCAGCTATTTTCCTTCCTACAATGTTATCAGATAGGAGCTTATATTTCTAAGATATCAAACCATCAATCAATAAACCAAAATCCTATCTCTGATGACCTTGCTGTTCCTTCCCCCAGAGCAGACTGATAAATGAGGTACAGATTGTAGAAGTTAAAAAATCAAATAGAAGTAATCAATGTATGCATCCAATTGTATTATAAGCCTCCACAGGAGAGCGGTGTAAATAAAGTAGTCTGTAAAGCTGACTTGACAGCTCCACAAATCTAAAAAAAAAAAAAAAAAAAAAGAAAAAAAAAAAAATTCATACCAACTATGAGAAATCCCTTCACATCTAAATCGCAATGGAAACGTAGACTGAAAAATGAAATAGGTTATGAAAGATGACATGTTCTGTGTGGATACTATCAAAGAAAGAAACTGAATATCAAATTTAGCCAATGCTTTTCTCCTCTGAAATTGTTTCCAAAAAATTGCACATGGCTCCATCACAATGCCGGAGAAAATGATGCCTTTAACAATGGCCTACAGTAAAAACTTGTTTTCACAGATACCCCTCAAGTCACAAGAAGGACGTTTATATGGTGGAAAGGGCCTTAAAACTGCTATTCAATTTCAAAAAGCATGTAGCTATATATATATTATATATATATATATATATATATATATATATATATATATATATATATATATATATATTATATATATATATATATATATATATATATATATATATATATATATATATATATATATATATACACACACACACACACAAACATTTATTTTATTTTTTTCATCAGAATCAACTACAGTTTTACAGATTCATATATCTGGATGTAAGCCAACATCTGACATCAAGGATTTGTTTATATACATTTTCTCTTCTGTTCGAGAGAAAGAAAAAAAAAGTGTGAGCTCAAAAGAAGCATTCATCATAAAACTTCATGGCAATTCTGTCTTTGAGTCAACATGCTTTTAATCATTATTTAGCATTTTAATGTTACCATACACGTACAAATATATTATATTTAAGCCTATATACATAATACTGTATATTTATAATAAATATATGCTTTACAGTTTTAAATTAACAAATACAACAAAACATTGCAGGAATCTCTAGAAAATACTTACAGACGCTGAAATTGTTGATTGTTGCTTTCCCACCAAAATGATGTCACTTCCTGGAGGACGATGTCTTTTATTCATTAAAGGGATTTTGCACACTAGACTAGCTGTTAACTACAACAAAGACTAAAACAATATTTATTTGAAACGTATGACAAGAGAAAGAATAATTACGAAATTTTGAATATTTCCTAATGATCAGAGCTTTTATTTTTATTAACACCACACCACTTTTACTTTTACATAACACCAGGAACAAGGCAAAGATAGGTAAACATTAAAATAAAAGAACATTAACTTTATTAAATAAACTGAAGATTACCCGGAAATCAATGTTCACATAATATATTCCTAATATATATATATAATTAGGAATGACTCTTTTCTAAACGCAGATAATATAATAAAATCAATTCGTTTTCACCTAAATGGTTTACTGTGGTAACCAGTATTTTTTATCACCCAATATAAACCACGCCCCCGTAGATGACGCGTGTCCCCTCTGACTGGAGACGCTTGTGGTGGGCGTGGTTAGGTTCATCATGGCACCGCCCATTGCGGAAACTGCAAGTCAGCTGATAATGTTGGAGGAACGCACTAGTAAGAATGAACATAGGTAATCAGTTTTTGAGTATTTTTCTCTTTTTCAGCATTTGTTTAGGTGAGGACTACGATTTGGATGATAAAACTGGATTAGGACGATCGTTTGATGGCATTGGTGGTTTAAGCGGTGGCGGGGTGAGTGTTTTACTTTAGTCCGCTTCCTTTTTCAGAGTTTCTGTAGGGCTCAGTTTACAGAAAACGCTAACGTCTTCATAACAATAACACTCAATGTCTTATAAATGTTTTTTTACAGGCGACCTCGCGTTTGCTCGTCAATTATGCTGAACCATATAGGAGTCAGATTCTAGACTATCTGTTCAAGGTGTGTTTGCTTAGAAAGCAATCTGATCAGACTATGTTTATGTAATATTGTGTATTTACATTATAGACTGTATACATGTCAATATGTATTTAATAGCCTAAATTTGGAGCCTCATTACAAATCCTGAAGGTTGAAATTGGAGGTGATGCTCAGACTACAGGTATAGAGCACTTTCACTTTTAAAACTTATGTGGAGTGAATGTGTTATCCATATGACCTATTTAATGTAATCATTTACAGATGGAACTGAGCCATCACACATGCATTATGGAGATGATGCAAATTATTTTAGAGGATATGAATGGTGGCTAATGAAGGAAGCCAAGAAGAGAAATCCAAACATCACCCTCATAGGTAAATAAATAAAAAATCTGTACCAAATGGATCAAACAGGGCAAACATCCAAAGTACTTAAAGTGTTCTTGTACTAATGCATTCAGTTCCAGACTGTTATTAGTAGTTTTCAACTTTAATCGTTGATTTTCAACAGGTCTACCATGGGCTTTTCCGGGATGGGTTGGAAATGGTGAAAACTGGCCATATAGTTTCCCTGATATTACTGCTTCTTATGTGGTTTCCTGGATTCTTGGGGCCAAGCAGTACCATGACTTGGACATTGATTATGTTGGGGTGAATGCATCTCATCAATTCCAATAAACTTTCAGTTTTTCTGTGGCCATATTCCTCATTAAAATAAACATCGGATTAATTTTTTTATTGCACAGATATGGAATGAAAGGAGTTTTAACTGTAAGTACATAAAGGTGAGTACTGTCAGAGTTTCATCTTTCATAATATTTTTTTTTTATTTTTATTAAATACTCTTCATCTACCGTATTTGTATCCTGCCTCCACAAATTCTGTTGCACTTCTTAACATCTGTTAAATTAATAATACTCTAGTGTATAAAAGTTTGAGGTTGGAAAGTTTTATATATATATATATATATATATATATATATACTTCTGTCTGGCAAGAACACATTAAATGCTCAAACGGTGTAGTAAAGACTTTTATTTCAAGTAAATACTGTTCTTTTTGACTGTTCTTTTAAACTTTTTATTCATCAAAGAAAAAAAAAACAATTTCCGCAAAACTATTTTGCAGCAAATCCATTTTTAACACTGATAATAATAAGACATGTTCCTTGAGCACCAAATCACAATATTATAATGATTTTTAAAGGACCATGTGACAGTGAAGACTGAACTGCTGATAAAATGTAGCTTTAAACAGGAATAAATTATATTTATAATTTATTTCAATTTATTTCAAAACAGATAACATACATTTAAAATTGAAATAATCTTTCACATTATCTATGTGTATATTTGATCAAATAAATGGTGTGTAATATTAATAAATGGTAATATTCAAAAATCTTACTGACCCTAAAATTTTGAAAAGTGAAATGGTGTCCGTTTTATTGTTACATTGTTTTTTTATTTTTTATTTTGCATTTACATTTGCATTTTTGATACATAGACAGCATGTGAAACTTAAGTTTAGGTCTAAAATGGCCATGTATATTTTCTTTCTCTGCAATGTTTGCTAGCTTTTGCGATATACACTGGATAAAAGTGGTCTGGAGAGAGTTAAAATCATTGCAAGTGATAACCTCTGGGAGCCGATTACCTCTGTTGTAATTGCTGACAAAGAGCTACAGGAGGCCGTTGAAATTTTAGGGTAAATTTTTTTCAAATGTACTGTACACATTCCTTTTTTAAATATGCATTCACGGGGAAAAATACACAGAATGACATGTAGATATGTTTAAAGTGTGGTGATGTGAGATCCTGAATGTTAGAATGGTTTGACTGACAGGGTTCATTATCCTGGCACCAACACTGTGCCTAAGGCCCTAAAGACTGGCAAGAAACTATGGTCTTCTGAAGACTACAGTACCTTTAATGACGATGTCGGCGGAGGCTGCTGGGCCCGAATTCTCAACCAGAACTACGTTAATGGCAAAATGACAGCGTATGACAACTCAGATTTGATCTAAATCATGTAGCATTTCCCAGTATATAAGGAGAAATATCACACATATAAACATTCAGACATATAAACGTGTATATTCAATGATGAGAAAAGCGGTTTGTGTTTGCTTTTAGGACCATATCTTGGAACCTTGTTTCTAGTTATTATGGGGAGCTTCCCTTTGGAAGGGATGGACTAATGACTGCAAAAGAGCCATGGAGTGGAAATTATGTTGTCGAGTCCCCTATTTGGATCACAGGTAGTGCATTTTTATATACTCTATATATGCATAAGTATTATATGCATAATATAAATAATGTGTGATATAACTATCAAAGTTTTTGATTCATAAAATTCTATAAGCCCACACTACCCAGTTTACGGAGCCTGGCTGGAAGTACCTGCAGACAGTGGGACACTTCACACATGGTGGAAGTTATGTTGCATTAACAGATGAAAGAGGAAATCTAACAATAATCACTGAAACTATGGTGAGAATTAGTATAATGTTCACTACAATTCAAAAGTTAAGGGTCACAAAGGTTTACATTTTTTAAATACATATTTTTGAAAGAAGTCACTTATGCTTGGCAAGGCTGGTGAGAACAGCATTTATTTGAAGTAGAATCTTGTCTCTTTTGATCAATATAATGTATCCTTGATGAATAAAAGCATTAAAGCATTTCTTTTGAACAGTAGTGTACATATATCCAGTTAACGGTCTTTATATTTGTACGAAAACCCATTGCTCCATTTTATTTAATTTTTTTAGACCCATGATCACTCCGTGTGTATAAGACCTCCTCTGCCTCCATATGATGTCACTGCCCAGAATGTCACCTTCCACCTGAAAGGGACCTTTGTATGTTTTTGTTTTCTCCCTCTATTTTTTTGTGGTTTAAAGGGTTAATAATAGATAAAATGACTTTAAATTTTCATAATTATTTGGAATAACTTCTTTTTTCTTTTTTTTTTTTTTTTACAGGCTTCAATCGGTGAGCTGCAGGTGTGGCATTCAAAGTTTGATTTCAAGACAAACAAGACGGTCCTCTTCCAAAATATCAAGCCTATTAAAGTAAGTTTATACATAAAAATCAAGATATTCATGATATAATCTCTTTTTAAAAACAGTTACACTTTATTTTAAGGCATAGGCTACTTGTTACAGTGTAATTAATTGTGTAATTATACACAATTAGTTGTTATTATAACATAATTATGATATAGTATGTTATTATAAAATATTCTGAAGTTGTCTGGGTTCTTAAAAAATATGAATAGGTTTAATAAATGATTTTTCTAAAAATTATTTACTTGTTATTTGAAATCTAATGTAATATCTCTATGTAAACTGTGAATGCTGTAGGTAACTGAAGGGTCTTTCAGCATAGAGCTCGATGTTGATGAGGTATATACATTTACTACTGTACGAAATGGTCAGAGAGGGAGTTACCCAGATCCTCCACCCTCTGCTCCCTTTCCTAAATCATACAAAGATGATTTTGATGTCTGTAAGTAGCTCTATTTTCAATCTCTTCCCTCATTTAATAGTTATTCTAATACTTTTCACACAGTGTGCACAAATCTAACAACTTTGGCTTCCTGTATCCCAGCTGGAAATCCGTATTTCTCAGAGGCTCCAAACTTTGCAGATCAGACGGGGGTCTTTGAATACTTCACCAACCTGACAGATCCTGGACCGCATGCTTCCACTCTGCGACAGGTGGTCACTCAGCGTCCAGTGACCTGGGCTGCAGATGCTGATCAGACAATAAGTGTTATTGGTGATTATCAATGGTGAGGACTTTATAACTATTAAGTACGCTGCAATTAAAAAAATTGGTGTCAGAAATTAATAATTGAAATCAGTAAGGATTCAGTAAAAACATTTATAATGCTGTTCTTTTCTTTTTAACACTTATGATAAGAAGAAATATTTCTTGAGCACCCAATCAGCATAATAGTATGATTTCTGAAGAATCATGTGACACTGAAGGCTGTAGTATTGGCTGCTGAAATCAAAGGAATAAGTTACATTTTAAAATATATTACAATGGAAACAGTTGTTTGAAATTGCAATAATATTTCATAATATCACAAATTGTTCTGTATTTTTAATCAAGTAAATGTAGCCCTAGTAAGCATAGACTTATTTGAAAAACATAAAATTAAGCAACAAAACTTTTACACTTTGGTCATGTACTTGCTTGAGAAAAATAGATTCTATGCAGTTCACAGCTGAATACACTTATGATTATCAGGAAAGACCTGATGGTGTCATGTGACATATACATGGAGTCTGTGCACACTGGTGGAGTCTTCATTGCTGTCAGAGTGAACAAAGGTGGAGGTGTTGTCCGAAGCACAAGGGGAGTCTTTCTCTGGGTCTATGCAGATGGCACCTACAAAGTCACAAATGACCTCAGTAAGCATCTGGATAATAAAAGCCTTGTTTCCCTTTTTCCCTACTGCTGTAAGTTTGACTAAGCCAGGTCATATTTGCCATTTGATTCAACAGATGGAATGACGGTTCTTGCTGAGGGCCTGTCTGGAACTAGAGCACGTGTGTGGTACACACTGACCCTTACAGTCAAGGTCTGTTGAAATATATTTGTAAATGTTTCTAAATATATTTATTGCTGAGTTTTTCTTTTTTTTAATTTTAGTTCTGTCCATTGTTTCTTGAATCTAATTTTGCTACACTGTCAGATTTGTGCTTCAGTTGATCTGTCATTTATTCTGTGTTTTAGGGAAACTATGCATCAGCAGATCTCAATGGCTATCCCCTCTGGAAGAATACAGTGCTCTGGGAGCCACGACATGGATGGGCGGCCATAGGCACTAGTTCATTTGAACTCGCACAGTTTGATAATTTTGCCATAGAGGCCTTAACTTGATGGTTTTTGATTTGCCACTGTTGTGACACTGTAAACTAGCAGACTGGAATCAAACAGGTGTGTGACTACTGTGATTACTGTGAAATTTTACGAGTTGTTAATTTTTAAGGGAATCATATGATGTTGCTAAAAATAACATTATTTTGTGTATTTGGTGAAATGAAATGTGTTTCTGCGGTTTAAGGTTCAAAAGACACATTATTTTTATTATTTTACATAATTTTCCCCATACTATACATTATTGTTGCTCCTCTATGCCCTGCCTTTCTGAAACGCAACGATTTTTACAAAGATCATCATTATAAAAAGTGAAGCGTGCTCTGATTGGCCAGCTATCCAGTGTATTGTGATTGGCTGAATGCCTCAAGCGTGTGATGGAAATGTAACACGCCTTAACACTGTGATGCCAAGTGTCCTGGTCAGAACAATGGCGGAACAAGACATTAAACATTAAAACCCATTAACAAGACATTTGTTGCATCCAGTGAGGACATAATTATGGATTATAATGACTTATACTGTCTTTTTATGTGTTGCATTGCATCATGCCATGTAAACATAAAACCATTGCTGGATTTGTGATTGGAGAAATGACAAACAACAAGTACTACTCTACACTGCTCAAAATCCGCTTTTAAATCATCAGTGACAAATCCTTTAAATATGTAAACGTACTTACAGACTGTGAGTCAGAACAGCTGGCATTGTAGTCTTCTTTCCCAGGATCAGGAAACAGTCCTCCATAAAATGTGCTGCACACATCTGAATATCTGGGTTGAACTGTTCTGGAACAATGTTGTAAATACAACTTAACCACTGATTTCTAGTTGTGTCCTCTTTTGAAAGGCTAAACAAAGTATTTTCGCTTTCGCAACAAAACACACTACATCTTCACAACATGGCGGCAGTGGTGACCAATATTATGAAGCTGCAGACTCGGAGCCTGAGCCTGCTGCATCTACAGTCCTGCACCCAGAGTCCCACATTCTTAGCCGCCTCGCAAAATACGTACAGTTGGTCGATTTGTCTAAACCTCTGTGTCAGTTAGGTTTAGGGGCGGGGTTAGGTGTAGGTCATTCGTACAAATTCATAGGAATTGTGCAACTCGTAAAATACATACGATTTGGCAAAAATCGTATGAATTTGTATGAGTGTGGTCGTACGAATTAGCCACCTCCTAAAATATGTACGAATTGCCGTGAGATGAGGTTGTAAGGGGTCTGAGAATGCGGTACTCTGCAGCTTCATACTACGCGTGGTGACAGCAACAATAAAGTTACGCCTTCTTTCTTTTCGTGAAGTTTTGGGCGGCATTATGCAAATCATCCCATATCATGACATAGACGTGGGGCATGTTATAACAAGCTGTTTTAGGAGGCCATGGATGAGTCTTAACTTTTATAAAGAATATCTCTTAGGTTTTGAGACTTTAGTCTTTGCAACTTTATGTATCTTATCTATTCACGAACAGCTTGTAACACTCCAAAGAGAAAGAAAACTTGAAATCGCATCATATGATCCCTTTAAGGTTTCAGTTGCATCTACAGCCAGTGTGTATTAATAATAATTAACTATTATTATTATCATAATTATCATTTTGGTTGATTTAAAACATCTAGAAAAATGACAGTGTGACTTTTGTTTTCTTTTTTGTTAATTTAATTTGAATGTATATATATTTTTTCTAATAAATGACTGTTAAGCTGGAAAAAAAAGATCTTGCATTGTGTCATTTAAAGCAGGGAGAGCTGTACAAATTTGTGACAGTATATTCATGCTAAAGCACTAATAAATGCTTTATAATTTTTCAATTCATTATGAATGTCATGCCACACTCCTAAATGTAAATGAATAGTGAAACAATATTTGTAATTTTTATGTAATGGTGATTTGAATAAAGGAAATACTTAGCTTAAAAGGTGTGTTGGGGGGGGGGGGGGTTCACAGTGTTCACAGTGTTAAAGAGATGGATTCTACATGCTAAACATGGCCAAACTTTATTTTTTATTTTTTATTTTTTATAATTTGGACAAATGACCGAATTTCTGTGCTGAAAATCTTACTTCCGGTTGGTACAAGTTTCTCGGAAAAGCATGCACACGTAGACCATAGGAGAGAGCGAGAATGTGCACATCAACAGACTTCATTGGGAAATCGTCGCCAGCGCTCCTTGGGATTTGTTTGAGAATGTCTCCAAATAAGTGTGTTTTTGGATGTGAGGGAAAGTTTACAGTGATCAGAACCCAGCGTTACATGAATAGAGGATGCAGTTTGTTTTTTTTCCCGGGGCAGCAACGGAGTGTAGCATTGTGTGCTCGTCGTTTCAGCCTCCAGGAGCTCGGCTTTTTCTGGAGAGAATCAGAAAGCTGTATTTTTCTGTTATAAATATGATAAAACTAAACTAAAATTTTTGGAGATATGAAGGATGCAGTACTACTCTAGGTACTCAAGATTAACATGAGATTAGGTGAAAACTGTGTTATGTTATGTTATGTACCCTTTAAGACATTGTGACAGTATGTTGAAATAGGCTTATTCCAAAACATCACACCTTTCTCCTGTGAAAAAAAATATGAAAAAGTTATAATTTTGTTGAATAATGTTAGTCTACCTGCTTTAACCAGCTTGATCCAAGTCTCTGCCCCATCAGTGGTTAGTCCAGATGATCAATTATCTAGCTCAGCTTAGACCAGATAATGACCACAACTGACCAGCATGATCAATCACACACAACCACCTGCAATCAGAAACATGTAATGCCATGTCTGTGAAGCAGCACAGCAACATTTAGACTACGGAGAAATATCCATGTTTTATGCGTTGTTTTACATGATTTGCGTTAGCTCATAGTAGTATGATAAATATAACCTTTTATATAAGGCTAAAGCTAGACTTTAACTGAAACAGACGGTCAAAATAATGAATCACTGTTAGTGAATATATTCGTTTGTCTGCATTTTGTCATCTAGATTCTAGACAACACTAATATTATTTATTTTTATTTTAAATTGTATTTTTTTTTATTATTATTACTATTATTTACTTATTTATTTATTTTAAATGATTTGTATTATTTATAGAAGCTTATGTTGTAAAAACTATTTAGTGTCATACCACTGATCTATTTTATAGATCAGTGTGTCATACGCACGTTGAACCACGTGAATACACCTGTTTCCTAGCAACAAAACAACAACAACACGGAATGGCAGCCAAGACTGTTGAGATGCCGCAAAACGCCAGACGTGTTTTTATTAACGATATTGATAAATATACATCGAAAAATATTGCAAGGGTAAGATTTATCAATTGCAATATTATATATAGAAAAACTGTGTCACATGTTTTAGCTTAATAATTATAGACACTGCTTGAAATGAAGTGTCGACTTGCAGGGCAATTATGTCCATACGTTACAACAGTATCGTTAACGTTATATATTGTTTACCCTTATTCTCCTGTTTTTAGTTTTTAGACTCATGTGTGGTTGGTGCATCTCTTGTGGACCCTGGAGAGGCTGATGTGGAAGAAGATGACGACAGGCTGCATGATGAGCAACCAAAACTCAAAGGAGCAACCTTCCAGATTGTGGGAACTGTTTCCAGCCAAACAGAGGAGGCGTGCAGTTTCATTGCTGAAGAGTACAGCGTAAATAAATCACAACTAGCCTACAGAATGCAGAAGACATTAATTTTATAAGTTGTTGCCAGTTGTATTTTTATTCACCAAATACCTTTTACTCCCTAACAGAACTTGAAGCGAGAAGACCTTCTGCATCATCTAATGAAATGTGATGTGGTCATTTATGATATTACTCAGAATGCTGATCAGATAGATGAAGCCCAGTGGGCTGTCTCAGGTATCACATTTTTATTAAATCAATGTGCACTTCTTTCTATTTATTTATTTATTTATTTATTTATTTTTTTGAGCAGATGCTAGTTAAATTTTTTATTTTTTTTTATTTTTTCAAATCACAGCTCTTTATGAAGAAATGGACCAGTTTTCTGGGCCCAAGATGTTTATCCTGGTGTCAACAATTATGACGTGGACTATGACTAAAGCAGCTGATAAAGTAGGAATAATTAAAGTTATCAAATAAGTACTCTATTGATCACCACGAAACAAGAGTAAAAGAAAAAAAAAAAAAAATTATATTTTTAACTCCACTATAGGATTATCCAGAGATTCCTTTTACAGAAGAACACTACAGGAGAAGAAAAGCTCACCCCAACTTCCATGATCATATCGGTTTGGAGAAACTTGTGGTCAAATTAGGCAAAACTGTAAGCAAGAATCGCTTACATTTAGAAAAGCAACACAATATTAAACAGCTGTATACACTATTTGTATTTGCTAATAACATTTGCAACACTTCAAGTGAGAAGTACTTAAAAGTCTGAAGTTTATATTTATTTTTGAATGATTTTCAGAAAAGCTCCCAGTTCTCTACATATGTTGTTGCATCAGGGCTACAGTATGGAATGGGAGAACACATCTTCCATTTATTTTTTAAGGTAAATCATATGCACATACTTTAAAAAGTTGTAATTACTTTGTGCTAATTAAAGTGTTGAAGCCAAATAGTTGCTTCGTGTAGATGTCATGGTTGGGCGAAGTCTCCCAGGTGCCCATCTTTGGAGACGGCTCCAATATTATCCCCACTATTCACATCAGTGATCTGGCAGGGTAAGTAATATTGTGGAGCTTTTTATGAAAACTAAATTACTGGCCATTTACACCCCTTTGATTTGGATTCATGAAGGATCATCCAAAATATCATTGACCACAAGCCGAAGTCACAATACTTTGTTGCGGTTGATGATTCCAAAAACACAATGGAGGATATCATAAAGGTGAGAATTTACACTTTCAGTATATATATATATATATATATATATATATATATATGTATGTATGTATATTTGAAAATTAATGGTTCTCATTCAAAGAAATCTTCTTCCAGGCAGTATCACTTGTGCTTGGACCAGGAAAAACTCAGAATGTTTCAAAAGAGGAGATTTATCTAACACGGGATCTGACGGTTGTTCTGACATACTACAGTGAAGATTATCAATATTGTACAGTTTTGGTTATGTAATTGACAATTTTTTTTCCCTCTTTTTTTAAATTTTTTTTTTTTAGCAAACAGATATTGATTCTTTGCTTGTCAACCTTCGTATTGAAGCAACATATCCAAAAGAGAATTTTAACATTCAGTGGGTGTCAGAATCTGGCATGGTTGAAAACATTGAGCAGATCACTGAAGAATACAAGCAGACAAGGGGATTGTTGGTACGCTGAAATACTCTTGCGTTTGTGATACTTCCTCTCTGTCGAAGATCAGAGTTGGGATCTTTGCGTTTCATCAAAAGTTTTACAGTATAAACACCTGTTTATATGTGTCTCAGCCCCTTCGGATCTGCATCCTGGGACCACCTGCTGTTGGGAAGAGCACTATAGCGGAGAGGATATGCAAGCTTTACAAACTTCACCATGTTAAGCTTAAGGAGACAATCACTGAAACATTAGAAAACCTGGTCAGTGTTGTACAACACCTAGAATTTATTCACAACCATCAAAGCATGTTCATATAATTAAGATATTATTTAAAAAGATAGTTCACCCAAAAAAAGAAAACTGTCACCATTCACTCACCCTCAAGTTGTTCCAAACCTGTATGAGTTTCTTCCTTATGTTCAATATATCTGGTGATATATATATATCAAGATAATTTGACAAATGTTAGTAGCCAAACCTGACTTCCAGTAGTGAAAAAAACTAAAACAAACATAGAATCATTAGCTACCATCAACTGTTTGGTTATCAACATTCTTCAAGATATCTTCTTTTGTGTTTAACAGATACAGATGGAACACCATGAGGGTGTGAGATAAACGATGACCAAGTTTTCATTTATGGGTGAACTATCCCTTTCAAAAAAAGCAAAATAAAAATAATGCTGAAGTAAATAAATCATTTCTGTTTTTAAGAATTGAAAAAAAAAAAAAGATCTTTAAATTGTAAATATTTAATACTGATGATTCATCTAAACAATCAGGAGTCGTGTGTTGGAATGGAGGATGAGGAAAATGATCAGAGTGAAGCTCAGGAGTTTCTGGACACTCTGAAGGAAAACATGAATCAGAATGGAGGTTGTATATTTGTAATGTGTTATGTGATATATATTGAGATTATATATATTAAGATTTTTGTTTTTGTTGTTTAGGACGGCTAGATAACCAATATGTCATTCGTATAATGAGAGACAAACTCAGGACTAAACCCTGTATGAACCAGGGCTTTGTTTTGGACGGTTTTCCAAAGACTTACGAGCAGGCGAAGGAGTTATTTACTGGTGAGAAATATGCCCCTTTTAAGGTGCTATATTAACAAATTAAATCATTATTCTGATTAATAATACATGAGTTTTGATTTGCTGCATGATTTTTTACATATTCAACAGGTGATGAAGAGCCTGAGGACTTGCAATCTAAACACGAGAAAAAGATCATCCCAGGTCTGTAATTAATTAATGTAAAGTATAATGCAGATTAGAAATGCCTTTAATTATTAGCCTTAAGATTTGAGTCTTGCATGACTGATTCAAATCTTATAAAATTCATTTAGCTACACAAAGTGTTCAAAAGTTTAATAGTTGTAAAAGGAATCTCTCATACTCACCAAAAGTTGAATTTATTTCATCAAAAATACAGCAAAACAGAAATGTTATTAAAATTTTATAATACCATTTGGCTAATTTAATGCATAAATCAAAATATTAAGCCCTTTCAAGAAAAACTGTACCATGCAGTTTTTGAATGAGAAGGCTGTGCAGTCTTGTTCAGCTGAGCTTTATATAATGTGAACATTTTCAGTGAGATGTTATATTTGTAGACATGAACTGAGAATATGACACCCACAACTCATTTAAAAGATATACTTTAACATGTGGCTTTAAACATCGCTATGACACTATTAAAACATTCATCTGTCTCTTTTTCAGAGTTTGTGTTCTTTGTCGACGCCACTGATGTTTTCCTGAAAACCCGCGTCCTGAATCTACCCGAGACTGTTGTAGAAGGAACCTCATACACTCCTGAACAGTTCCTTCGCCGCTTAGCCAGTTTCAGAGAAAGAAACGTAGAGGATGAGACGTTGCTGAACTACTTTGAGGATCTGGAGATTCATCCTGAGCACATGGGTAATGCTAAAGGAGAGAAACAAATCACATTTTAATGAAGTGCAGTAGTACTACATCTGTTGATCTAACTAATACAGGCTAAGCATTAAGGTACAATCACATTTACGAATTTTCCTGGACAAAATCCAGACATTTCAATATGTTGGTGGGTTTTGATGTGAGAGAATGAAAGGAGACGGACTTGGGCATTGTTCTGGTTTAGAAGTGACAGCTAAAATGTTTTAATGAGGGATTTGTTTCGTACAAACATGCAGCTTTTCATTTCACAAGACGTTAACTGTTGAACTGAAGTCGTGGATCACTTTTTTTTGGATTATTATGGTGTTTTTATCAGCAGTTTGGACTCTCATTCTGACGGCACCCATTCACAAGTGTGGCCTAAGTGTTCAAATACCTGCATATCTATTTTCCTTATTTCTCTTTTATTTCAGAGATTACAAGCAATGATGACAGTGAATACCTGCTGGTCATAGAGAAGGTTTGCAAAAAGGTGGGCAAACCGAAGAACTATGGGATAGTTTTAGAAGAGGTTGAGGAAGAAGAGCGGCGGCAAGCAGAACAACAGCTAAAGGAAAGGGCAGCACAAAGAGCCGAGGCAGAGCGGCGGGAGGAAGAGGAGGCCCAACAGAGAGATCAGCGCTGGGGGGAATGGGTAAGCACCTGCATTCAGTCTTCTGATAACCACAGTGGAT
This sequence comes from Carassius auratus, assembly GCF_003368295.1. Lineage (NCBI taxonomy): Eukaryota > Metazoa > Chordata > Actinopteri > Cypriniformes > Cyprinidae > Carassius > Carassius auratus. The sequence continues at coordinate 16,875,437 of NC_039259.1, read as the reverse complement.
TCAGTGCATTTTAAGTTGTTATAAACTTTATCAGTATATAAAAAGATTCTAATCTCTTCTTGTCTATGAGATGTTAGTGTGTGTTTGATTGTTTTAAGAATCATCGACTTGAGGAGGTGAGGAGACAAGAATATGACCTGTTGGAATCTCAGTCAGAACTTTTAAGGAACTATCTGATGAAGGATGTGATGCCCACTCTCACCCAAGGGCTCATCGAATGCTGCAGAATACGTCCTGACGACCCCATAGACTTCCTGGTGGGTTGGTCATCTTAATAATACTTATAGAGTCATTTGTTTTTCTGGATGAATTGTAAAATTGTCACTCTTTGTATCTTTCAGGCCGAATACCTTCTAAAAAATAATCCTGAAGGGTAATAAAACATGGACATTATTTGCCTTGGGGTTTCAGCAGCAAGTGTAACTTCTGTCTTAATGTTGATTGAAAATCTAAATCTTTAATACAGTCTGTGATTATGAATGAATAATAATATTTCAATGATGCATGTAATGAACAAATACAATGCAAATCAAATAGAAAACACATTTCTTTCACTGTGTTTATCTTTCCATGATTTCAAAATGCAAAGACAAAAAACCTTAAAAGGTTGATGGAATGAAGCTGGTAATTGGAAGTTCGTTTGTGGGAAATGATGTCCATCATGTCATGATTAGACGTATTTGTCCTCTGTTTTCAAAGGATAAATGTTACAAATGGCAGATAATTAACAGACCCTTTTAGCTAGCCCATAATTGATTTCATTAGTAAAATAAACAAATACTGCAATTTAGGAAGTGCTGTAGCTCTTTCAGTTCAGCTTTTAATATGATAATACATTAACATAGTCCTCAGTGCCACTTCATCTGTTCTCAAATCGAAGAATATTATACTGACTAAAACAATGATCCAATGCAGAAGGGCCACAAAGGGTGCAAGAGTCCAGTTTACAGTAGGCAATAACAGAACTCAAAGACATGAGGAATCACGGGGTAAATGGCAGCAGAAGGTGGCAATAAACAATAAACCGGGTTGGAATTTACAAGTCAAGTGCAACCATAATAGATGTACAGCTGCTAAGGATGGGATTGTGTATGACAAAGCACAGGTGCATGAGGTTAGGCAGAAATATTGGCTGTCTGTAATATGGATGGGCCCCGAGTGGAAACGGTTTATGAATCTGTTTATCAGCACTTTTGATGCAGAACAAACTTTTTAAAATATCAGCCCTAAGAGTTTCAATTTGAAATTCAGCTACTCAAATAGGCAAGCATCAGTGATCGGAGATATGATCATTTAACAAGCTCCTCTGACTTTTAAATGTATTGAAAATGTTGCATTAGGAAAAATGTTTTCCAAAATTTCCAAAAAGCCAAAATTTATTGCACAGTATTTTTCGAAGAATATTATTGTAAATTGACTTTGTTACCTAAAATGTCTACTTAAAAATCTATATAAAATAAATACATTAATATTTACTGTTATAAAAGTTCCGGGTCCAGATTTTTTGACAAAAAAAGAGAAAAGATCAGCATTTATTATTATTATTATTATTTTTTTTTTACTAAAAATCTTTCTTGATGAACGAAAGAACGAAAAAATCACCTTTGATGAACTTTCTGCATCCTTGCTAAAAGTGTCCCTGCCTAAAGTATTAATTGCAAAGAATAAAAGTACTATTTTATTTATTAATTAAAATCTCACTACACAAACTTTTGCTAAGTTATACTGTTTAAATCTACTATTCTGTCTTTCAAGACTTTAGCAGGTTACTATACAGGTATATACCACTAGATGGCACTCCTACCCATGCAATACAACATATTTCTTTTCCTTCTGATTTCCCACCAAGACCACTAAGATTGAAACAAACAACCCATTTGACCACATACTGTGGAAACATTTATGTATGTTAAACAGTTAAGCCTGAGTTTATACTACTACTGCAAACTTGTATAAGTATCGATAAGAACTTTTTTTCCCACGGCACTGAACTATATTTGCACCTTTTGGATCAATAAAGCATGCCTTTTAATATAATAACACAAAACTAATACAGTATCCAGTATAACTTTCATTGCTCAGTTTTTGAGAGATGTTTATTTCAGTCTTTAATGACTTTAAATGATAACTGTATGTCAATGCTACAAGGAATAAATACAATGCAAATCAAAGAGAACAATGCAATTACTTACCTATGCCACACACACACATAATTTATTCAATTTATTTTTTTGTATTTATGTTTTCAACTATGTTTGCACCTTATAAAGCAGACCTATTATTAGTATCGGGGCTAAATGTGTCACATGTAAGTCCAGAAGTCTGTACAGGTGTGTTTACTTATGTCACTACATTAGAGGTCTGAGTATCTGGCTGTAAAACAGTCAATCCAAAACCCTGTCTGAATTGGAGGGGGGAAGTGTTTTGTTGCTTAGGAACAGTTGTGTCTGTGTCTCAGTAGGGGTCTCCTTGTGAATATCATTATGTTCCCTTCAATCGACAGAAATTACACATTTTTCTAGTCTGCCAATATTTATCATTGGCTGCACTCACTTGCAAGGCCTGAAAATGTATTTTTATTGATTACAGGACATAATCTGGGATCATAACTAACTTTGTATCCACATAATATTCTAGATGTCTACAATGAAAGGTCTTTTCATCTTGACAAACTACGAGAACATTAGCAAAAGTAAAATGCATGTGGTTGTTTTGTTCAATATACCTTGTTTTTGTTCACAACAAACCTGGCAGGTCAACAAAGTATTTTTTTTTTTTTTTACTACTACTTTAACTAACTCTCACCGACTGAAAGAGTGAAAGAAAGTGCGATTGATCCATTTTCTCCTGCAACAATAGAGCGGTGAAAAGAATTAAAGATCATTTTGAAGTCGCGAGATGTAATTGTACATGTTCTGTTGCTCACGAAATAAAACAGACGGAGCGGGTGAGGCCAGAGGACGTGGCGAGGAGCGGAAAGGTACCCGGCGAGTCTGCACCCTGCGACTGATTGTGCGCAGGATCATGTTGACAGGAGGAAGGAGGAGATGCAGCCACACGTACAGCAGGGATGCTGGGTACCTAGGCCAGAAATTCATCAAAATGGGGGAACACCTCCAAGAAATGTGCGTCAGACGGTGTGTGTGCTCCTCTCGCATCATCCCTTTGGAAAGTCTGTGAAATGTTTCAATGATCGATGATGATTAGGAAGGGGGTCAGTAAGAACAATGTGTATTAGTAATAGAGATGACTGTCTTCTATAATTGCTTACCTTGAAGTCAAAATATGAAATTTACTTTTCAGAAAGACTTTTCAGCTTCTGAATGTGTTATCAGAGGGTATTACTTATTACTTTTAAGTGTGTGTGTATATGTGTGTGTGTGTGTGCGTGTATATATACGTGTGTGTGTATGTGTGTTGAAATAGAATTTATAACATTAAAATGTTAAATACATTAAAATCTGAAATATAAAATGCAAACTTTTTTTTTTTACCTTCCACATTTTTGCCTTTTTATGAATTGGTTTGTGTTTCATAAAGATAATATATATATATTATCTTTAAATATATATATATTATCTATAAATAAATATATTATTATAATATATTATAATAAAAAATATTATAATACATTTATTCATAAAATATATTAATATCATAATGTATTTATTTAGGTTAATACTTTTCACATGTTTGCCTTTTCCATGAATTGGTTTATTTCACACAGCTAAAATAGATCAAATTTATTTATGTTTTCATTTAGGTTCAATTGTATTATTTATTTATTTTTATTTTACTTTTCACGTGTTTGCCTTGTTATGAATTGTTTTGTATTTCAAAAAGCTATAATATAATTTATCAAATATTTATTATTGAATTATTATCGTATGTAATAACGCAGCCTCGATTTTGACAACTTACCTCACACAGTATAACAACATGCCATATTTTTGGATAAATTAACTTTTTTTCTTTGGGCCACATTTTACTTTATTTAATATTTTATTTTATTTTATTTTATTTATTTTTTTTTGTATTTTAGTGAATATTTCAGTATTTAAGTCACCACAGAAATTGACTTGAATTGAAATTGAAAAAATAAATAAAATAAGAAATATCCACTTTAGTAAAACAAAAAAAAAAAAAACAAAAAAAAAAAAAACAAGTGTGGCAACTAGCCCCAGTCTCCCTCTAAATAAAACTCTATTTATAAATCATAGAAAACAAGCCCCCAATAGCCTCCTGTCAATTACAAGCAGGTGCTCACTAACAACTGTCCAATTTCTTGGGCTCCGCCTGAAAAAATGTTTGACATTTTATCTTTGAGTACAGACGTACACGCCGCATCATTCCCAGCGTCTGTGCATCTGTTCCCAACATCCTTACGATCAGGTTTCAAAGTCTGTTTGTTCCAGAGCCGGGGTGGGTTGAAGCTGGCTGGGCGATGTGCGGCAGCAGAGTTGGTGAGATGGAAGCCTTTGTTAAAAACATCAGGTAGAGCGTGGGGGGGCTGTTGGCACAGCGGCGCTTGCCCCCATGCTGTTCTGTCAATCTGCCCCTGCCCCGTGCCGAGAGGAGGAGGGAGGCAGACACCGGGGGGCCAATCCTCCATGAGACCCAAATCACGCCAGACGAGAAAAGATGGTCCCTGGCTAAATACAGTTATCCCCCCTCATCTGTCAATCAAGAAATCATTGAGTAATTTGGGATTTGCCAAGAAAAGCATTCAAATCTCTCAGTGCGAATACAGTAGTTTTTGATATGCAATGTGTGTGGAACAATTCATTTTTCTGACACTTCTTATTTTGGAAAGGCCTTATTCATTTTTAATAAAAATATTTTCAGCTTAGATGAATTTTGTGTGTGTGTGTGTTGTTGTTGGTTTTTTTTTACACTTAAAAGTTTCTTTTTTGAAAAATCTATAGGTAAACACCATTAATTGGTAATAAATTAATGGCATGTGTTGGAGAAATTAAATCGAATTGATTCAAAAATGCACAAGCCTATTTTTAGAGACCATAATTACATAGTCTGTGGAAATGTTAACGGAAATTCAAATCAAATTTACAAACTCAATCTCGCCGTTCAAACTCATTTATTGCATTTCACAAAGGTTGTTTTTCATTTACCAAACATATTCTTAATTACCTTGAATTTAAAGACACATGGCAGATGGTATTTAGTGCGCCTTACACAAAAGAAGCCTATATTTTCAGATACAACACCTTTTCATGTGCATCCGCAGCGTAAACTAAAAGAAAAAGTGATTCGTCCTTTGTTGTTGGCTAGCGTTGAGTAGCGCGTGTAAACTAAGACCCGCACAGAGGTAAATCCCGGCTTCTTAAATTTAACATATGTTCTTCTTCCCACACATTGTGATTCTCTGCACCAGCAGTAAGCGATACATGTGAGGGAGTTTGAGGCACTCACCGATGTCGTCTTGTCATCCAGACGACGATACGCTACATTAGCAGACGCAGGCAGGGAAGGGGCCTCATACACGAGTGTGAATATTAGGGGAGATGGAACCCGAGCAAACAGGATTTAGAGCACACCTCTGTATCAACACAGATTTAGTCAGCGTCACCCTCCGGGGACACAAGGAGAAATGGAGGGAGAGGCTTCTCTTCGTTTCGAGATGATTCACGTTGGGAGTGGGCTTGCAAAATTGCTTTATGGAAAGTGGAGGAAGCCTCGGCGGGAACATTAGGCAGGAAACAGCAGGAGGGCTACTGTTTCATTAGGGAAAGAGGCTTCGGCTTTATTACCAGGATTTGGAGTTTTATGGTTATCGTTATTTGCCATAGAATTATTATGCTTATATGTCTTCTAGTCAGCTGTTTGGGTGGGGAGCAGATAGGTGGTCTCGGTGCATTTGGCCAGGTCTGGAGAAAAAGGCAGCAGAACCGTACCCTTGGTGGCCGTCGCGTTTGCCGTGCACAGATCCTGCTCAGCAGTGTCTTCTGCGTTTCGACCAGGAAGTCCTCCTATGAACAGAGAGTGATAGAGTAGTAGCTTATTCATATTTAATGAGATACGGCCCTGTTTCTTCATCAGTGCTCCATCTAACATGACTTTGGCATTAGCTTGTACGGAATTGACATGTGATGAGTGAGAGTAGAAAAACAACAATCGTAACTCTGGTTGGCATGTTCAATCTGGTAGTGATGAGTTACGAAAAAATGGAAAGCATCATGGTCGTCTTGTGAGGAACGGCTTCAGTTACTGCTCGGCAAAATTTTAGCTTTAAAAGCCAGACAATTCAATAGGAAGTCGAATCTGGAGTTTCAAGTGAGGACAAAAAAGTTTGTCACGAATTCTTGCTTGGAAAATTTCGAGGGTGAGTCAATCCAATAGGAATTTACAAGATCTCCTGCTGGCAGATCACTATGCAAATTTCATGCGATTTGAATTTCCATTAACATTCTCAATAGGACCTTGAAGAGTTGGGAGTTTCATGTGACGGTGAGAAAGTTCACCAATCAGATTTCGCTCATGATAGATAGATCACGTAAGGTTAAAAAAGACTTTCACGTAAGGTTAAAAAAGACCTTGAAGTTGGAAGTTTCAAGGGCAATGTGAGGTTGGAAGTCGGAAGTGTGAGGGCAAAAAGTTTTCAAAATTCAGATTTTGAAGTTGGTCATGCAAATTCTTCACAATGACCAAGAGAAAGCTGTGTGGCTTCTGTGTGAGCAGTGTTTCACACGTCTTTATGCTATTGACAGTGGAGCTTTATTATACACAAAATTTTGCTAATGTGACCGCACCTTTCCCCTTGATAAATCATCACCGGGATGATTGGACCTCACCGGTGTGATTCCTAACGGCGGCAAGAATAGGTCCTGCCTGGAAGAGGCGCCGTCTTGCGGTGCCAACCTTTCCGACCCCAGCAGAGCGCGGTGCTGCGGTGTACCGTGCTGGTTGCCCACCCTCCCTACCGGGCGGGCCGTCTGCAGCAGAGCAGTTAATAAAGAGATTGATTATCAGCCTGTCAGGAAGTGACAGTTGGACAGAGCCACTCCCCATGAATGACAGAGGGCATGCACCGCTCGCAGCAGCCAAGAGCGGCAGAACCAGCACCGCGCCACCAGCACCTCCGCACCGTGCCAACCTTGCTGCGGGGAGGAAGAGCCCCGCCGCGAGCACAGCCATCGCCTTCTGGAGCAGCAGCTACACGGCTGCTGACTTCACTTCCTGTGCCAGAGTCAGAGTTCAACGCCGCTGCCTGCAGCAGACTGACTGCCGGGTTCCCAACAACATACGTGAGCATTTTTTTTCATGAGATGCAACATTCACACCAGACTAAAGAATTCAAGCAAATATCTAGTTCCTGCAATTTGAATACTTTTACGCCAAGGATGGATTTTTAATAAAAGACGTGGAAGAAACACTTTTGCCTGCATTCTAAATAATTTATGGCTAAATAAATGTATCCATGCCAGTAGGTGTCAGTATAGAGTCCAAGAACATTGTCACATAGCACAATTCACGAATTGAAATTTTGTATTGTGACACTTTTAATATATTCTCAATTAATTATCTTTATAGCTCTGTTTGTTCTGATTTAGCTGATTAATTGTACGCTTCAATGTATGGTGACCTCAACGAGTAAACGTAACTGTTGACCCACTCTGTCTGTTGGACTAGCTTGATTGAGAGACCATATGTTTCAATGCTCATGGATTAGCAACAGTGCATTAGAGAGGCAGAAGTGGCTTCCTTCTAATTAATGATTTAGCACCTCACAGGTACACACACACACACACACACACATACACAGTTCTACGCCTCATCCGGCCCTGCTTTGTCAGTCCCCCGAATGAAGGGCTGTCTGCGCGCTGTGGCAATCTCGCGACTGACTTTGTTTGAAGTCACTCTTGTCTGTCTCTTCGCCGGTGCGCCTGTCTATTGGCCGCGTCCCCCTTTTTTAATGAAACAGAAGCGTTAATAGAATCACTGGGAAAAGCAGGTGATAAAAGTCGATCCATCGAGCGCGCCTGTATCCTGAGTTGCGAGCGCACTGTTCAAACAGAGCATTGTTCAAAGACAATGCATGCAAAAGACACACGGCTGCCGAAGGAATAAAAAAAAAAAGAGAAGGAGAGAAAGGGAAATGGAAAAAAAAAGCTGCTCCCTGTCTTCAGCAAGATCAAAACAACTCCAAGGTAAAATATACAATGAAGGGCCCCCTGATCTGACCAGCATCTCAGATGAGAGGACGATGCAGTCTTCCTGACATGTTACAGAGGGAGAGAGAGAGAGACAGAAAGCAAAATAAAGAGGCCTCACAAAAGTTTGAGATATTCAGGCCTTATGAATGCATTCATGGAGCATTGTACATGCATTACAAATGTCAAATTAACGCCCGCTTGAGCCGAAATGATATTCCGAGCATATGAAATGACCCTCAGAGAGATAAAAAACATCCGAAATGGGAGGTAAACGCACTTGACTCGGTTCATTTCAGCCCTAATAAAGACATCACATCCCAGCCTGACAATACGAATGAATTTCGGTAGCATTCCAAGTCCCGTTTTTTGAAACATCATCCCGGGATATATGCGATTCGAGTGCTTTTTTTCAAACATCGGTAGAGCGAGCTGACATTTTATCATTGCAGGAAAAACAGAAGTCTCTTTCACACTTCATTGGCCATCGCAGAGATCAATACGGGCGCCGGTTAGAGGAATATCAGCCGGGGATGGTGCAGAAGTATCTGTAGAAACGGCATCGGGGAGAACGAGACGAAAAAGAGGAGGAGTGAAGCTGTGTTAGAAGGCGACACAGATGGACAAGAGCCTTTATGGTGGCGGCTCCTGCTGGCATGGTGCCACCAGCCCCAGACTCCCTTTGTTTGCCAGGCTACTAAACTAATAGAGATAAAAGCAGGTTCCCGCTGGCCAGGAATTATAAAGTCATTAACGAATACAAATAAGGCTGAGAATGAAGGGGCAAGGAGAGGAGGCTTTCTCAGGCCAGCTGAGTCTGAGAGGAGGGTCGAGGTTTGGGGAATCTGGCCGAGGTTAGACGTCTCTTAGTGTGTAAACAACCCCGATTTCCTCTTTTACTATTTGATAGTGTCCAAAAACATGGACCGTCCTGCAGTGTGACATGACACAACAGCATTTTGACTAATCATTGTACATGCATATTTCTTTCTAATGAAATCACACGAATTGAGAGATTATAGGGAATGTTTATATTTTCTAACTTTACAGAGCTATTTAAAAAAAAATCTTAAAAAATTAAATGTGGATTAACTTTTTTTTTAATTAAAATTAATAATAAAAAAAGATAAAATCTCATGGACATGTGATTATGGTATGCACTTAAGCAAAAGTGTAAACAAAATCTATTTAGCAATTAACTTATTTTCAATTAACACATTTTTATAAATCATATGAATTAAGATATTGTATAGAATATTTATTTTTTTATTTTTTGTAATAAACATCTATCTATCTATCTATCTATCTATCTATCTATCTATCTATCTATCTATCTATCTATCTATCTATCTATCTATTTAAAAATACCTAATACAAATATAAAGTGAGTAAAATTGGTTTGAGGAAATTGGTTTAAAAATCTAATGAAAAAAATTATTATGGATGTGTCAGATTCTCATATACTAATAAAGCAAAACATAAACAAAATAATAATTTAGCAATCATAGCAATTCTTCTTTCATATCAAATTAGTATATATCAGTCCATGAAGAATTTAGTTTCATTGTCTGGTCAAACAAGCATTCATTTCTATATTTTTCCCCCTCAAATCTTTTAATTTCCTCTCTCCTTTTATCTGCACAATAGATCCTCAGCATGTCTTCTCTTCCCTCGTGTAATCTCAATATTATTTAAGGTAGCCATTGCACAATGGCTGTGAAAATGGGAGTCATTTAAGCCCTTCTCCCCAAGCAGTGGTCTTGGCAACTAAACTAGCTCATTTGTTCACTCTGCATTCCCTTGGACAGCCTTATAAATGGAAGCACTATCCAATTATTACAGGGGATAAAACTAGAGCTCCAGAAAACCAAAGCAGAATCTATTACCGGTGTATGTGTGTGTGCGTGTATGTGTGTGAAAGAGAAAGGCTTTGCCCATATGCCTCACAAACTACTTCACACAGGGCAGGTGACACATCACCGAGACCTAAACATGTGAATATTCTTCAACCTTGACGGCAACATGTTCACTTACATTGTATTGCAATAAATCATTATTTTGCTTAATCTTAAATTTACCTTAAACTTTGTGTTTGTTTGTTTTTTTATCCCAAAATTATTCTAAAGAGAAAGCATGAAACAGCAAGAAAATTGATGCACAGCTGGCTTGATATGATATTTGACATCTTTCAAGATATATACAGTATGCCGTCACAAGTTACCTTAGTGCGATTGTTTGCATGCATGTGAAGGGACTTCTGCGATTGGATATGGAATCATTGCATTTTTGTATGAAGCTGCAGCTTTAAGTTGATATTCAATGATGAAAAGGGGGTTACTTTAGAAACTCTCTGATAATTGGCTTCTTAAAAGCATCTCATTTTTAACAATGTCACTGTGGCTGGTGGATGACAATTAATCTGTTTTCCAGTGTTTTCTTGGCATCTGTGCCAATTACTTTATATGCTAATATATGTAAATTACTCAGCATTTGAGGTGCCAGTAAAAACTATGCTTGTATTGTATATTATTTTTTAATTCATGCAATACAATTGAAGTCTATTTTCAAAAACACTATTTTAAATCTTAAATAAATAATGAGCTTTTTAAATATATTTTAGCATGGAAAGTAACAATTAAATGCATAAGTAATACTAATATAGCAGCTAAGCTCTTAAATATAGTTTAATAATTTTCAAATCATTTCAGACAACGCAGTCAGCTAATGCTCTGCAACAGAAAGCATCTTTGAAACAATCGGACTTGTTTGCATCATTTCTTTGTTTACCACTGTGACAATGAGAATTAGTCACTCCACATATGAACGCAGTGCCAAACACATTTATTTCTCACTCGAACAGTCAAACTGCATTTTTACACTCACCATACATCCTATTTAAGTGCATCCTGGATTTTGTGTTTGTCATTGTGTCGGCACATTCATATTTTTTTCTATTTCTTTTCTCTGCCCCCCCCACCCCTTCTCTGTTAGTGGGAAAGAGGATAATGACTTCACCGCTAAGTAAATGTTAATGAATGCACTTCGCCATCTGACTAGGTCTTTTCTCTTAACATAAATAGCTATAATTACCAACATATTCTCTCTAGCTCACACTATCTCTCTCTTTCTTCCTCTCTCTCTCTCTCTCTCTCTCTCTCTCTCACACACACACACACACACTCTATGACCCTGCATCAGAAGTGTGCTCCCTCTATTGTCCTGTGCTAAGTTCATCTGCTTCTCATCTCTGAAGGTAGATGTCACTGTTGCACACTAAATGGATCTGTAAACTTTAGCCTGAGAGATGACGGATGTTTAATGTTGGGTATATTATTAGTATGAGATATTTAAAATAAGTAAAAAAAAAAAAAAAAAAAACTTTATCATCTTATCATCTTAGAAATATATCGGAAAGATGGACTTGACAAGTCAATACAAGTCATTTTATACATTTCAAATTCATAAAAATAGACACCAGACTTTGAAAGAAATATTTTAGCTGCATTAATGAGCTATTTTATCTAAACTTGTCCTTGCAAATGAAGGTTTAAAATCCATTATAATTTAAATCTGTGTTCTATTTGCTAGTTAATTATCAGCAAAGCATCATTAATTAAATCAACGTTTTTAAAATATATATATATATATATATATATATATATATATATATATATATATATATATATATATATATATATATATATATATATACACACACAGCGGCAATAAAAGCCAATGCTATAATTTTGACTATTAATTTATTCCACTAGTTTATCAATAATCATTCTCTCAATCATAAAAATACTTTTCTACTAAACCAACACATATGCATTCATAAATCCTGATGTGCCGTCCCGAACCTAGTTATGTAACACTTAAAAATCAAAAATCATAAATATTTTGAGCCATAAGTTAATTCTGTGCAAGACTGATAGATTGAAATAATCAAGTTCTTGTTTTACATTTGTGAGAAACTGCAAAAAAACAATTATTCGATTTAGCTTAACAGCACATTTTCATAATTACCACGTATTACTCACGAGGAGTACAATGAATGCAAGATCTGATAATTATAATAAGCACACTCATATTGGAAGTGCATCAGGCGAATGTGACACTGTGTCAAAATAAAGTTACAGCACTAAAGATGAGTGACTGAGTTCTGAACATCATCATAAACATATTCAACACACACACACACACACACACACACACACATCATATGAATATATATCTCCTGTGTCAGTGCCGTGGAGAACGGCAGCCAGCTCGGCGATCCGAAGCTCTCTCGGCTGATTCAAAAATGTATCTTTCAGGCGTCTATTATCAATTTGACTTTATCTTCTCTTTACCAGAGGTGTGAAATCTCAGCCTCATACGTGTAATTAAGGTGGGCTGCGGTGCTTAAGAGAGGCTTGATTTGAAGCGATTACCAGAGGCGAGAGCTCAAAAGTACACCGCTGTGACCTCAGGGGCAGTCTGGAGAGCTGCTGGCTGAAGCCACGGCTAATTTAATAGATCTCCTCAGCTTTACATTTAAATATCATCACAGTGGCGATGAGCCCCCGATAGGCTTTGTTCTCGCGTGTGGCTGAGGAGAGATTATTTGCCGTGCAGATCTGACCTGATGGCTTCCCTCCCCACTAAACTCTTCTGTTTGTTCAGCCTAAGAGCACGCGAGACATCGATCCGCCCGTTTGAAAAGATGCAGTTAGGTGACAGTGGCTTTGAACTGTTGTTGCTACACATGCCAATATGAATGTCACAGCGATGGTCTCTAAAAACATGGGTCGTTCTGCAGCTTGACACAATGCAACTAGTTCAAACTGCATTAAATGATATAAAGTGAGATTACATAGTTTAATAAAATATTGTATTTAGTCAAATAATACATATACATATATAACCTATTTAACACACACATTTGCATATATAATGTAAATGTGTGTGTCTGTAAAATTTAGGAACTTTTAAATACACACACACACACACAAAATTGCTTTCCCCTTGACTAAAATGTTATTTTTATTCAGCCCAAGAGCGACATTGATTCACCCGTTTGGAAAGATGCAGTTGGGTGATTGTAGTTTTGAACTCTTGCTGCTACAAGTACAAAATAAAATTGTCACTCTAAAAGGAGGATATAGCGTAAAGCGAACTTTCCCAAAAAGAAAAGAGCCAAACCCCAAAATAAAAAGGGCCCAAGATGCGTGCTACTGCATTTAAATTTAAAAACAGAAATGAAACACTGCCTCTAATTCAAAGTGCATTTCCCTCTGCTCAACTATGACAATAACATCCAATCATTCAAAGGGAGAAGCACTGAAATTCTATATTAGAAGAAAGAGAGAGAATTTTAATAAAAGGAACAAGACATAGAAAAGAGGGAAGCAGAGAGGAGAACAGACACTGTGTAGCCCGTGTAGTGCTGGGCATCATCTCCGCCGGTCTTGTCTGTGCTGATTTTAATGAGTCATTTCGATGCACGCTATGAAGATTAGGTGCCGGTGACGGCACTGCGCCATCTGTAAGGTAGCCGAGCATTCACAGTAATCTATCTCACGCTCTCTGTTGTGGATGGAGAGACGGCGGGACAAGGTCACCACAGGTGGAACCGTTAACGCAGTGTCAGAACACAGACCTGAAACCTTTTCTGAGAAGCCCTTCTCAAAACCTCCAGGAGATTTGTGTTTATTTTCCGCTTGCTGACTGCGCTTGAGATCAAATGCAAAAGTGTTTTTCTTTCTTTTACAATCACTGTGCATCAATTTAGGGTCTGGGTGACCGGCTAAGATAAAATGTTATGAAAAGTTACAGCTTGAGTTCCTTTCAAAGCGCTAAACTAAGCCTCGATGTATATATGGAGTGTTTTTCAGTCGCTAAGTGGTGTCAAGGATCTTTGAGCAAGCTGTAAATCAGAGGTGCACCTTGGCTATTTACAGCAAATTATACAGCATGAATGATTCAGTGATTAGAAACATTCTGGCATTAATTACTTTCACAAGGTCTGCAGGACTTAAGCACCGCTAGCTCTTCACACTGTACAAATGTCCAAAACCTTAAGAGCGACGGAGTGAATCACAGGAACAAATTCCTTATTAGAAAGTGTTCAGGTTTTTGCTAGTAAGATGGTGGCTAAGTTAGCTTTTAGACCAGCTGTTTCTTAATGAGGATGTGTCAAAGAAAAAGTGACTGAAAATATGCTGGTTTGGTGCTCAAGAATTATGCACTTTTTATCGCGATTACAAACTACTCTGCTACTTAATTTTTTTAATTTATTTATTTATTTTATATATTTATTTATTGTGTGTGTGACTTTTTTTTCTTAACATAAAGCGCAGAAAGAATATTATTTCTTTATTTCTTTTTTCTTTTTTACATTTTAAATTTTTTTACTGCCTAATGACCAATTGAATGCATTATTTTTTAATAAAATTATTCATTTTAATGTACATTATTCTATGTTGTTAGTATTATAAATATAATGTAGAGTATAATCATGGATTGTTAATTGTAAGTATAGTAAATATTCAATAAACAAATATAAATAAATATATAAAGCAAAACTTTAAGTTATAACTTAAATTTACAAGTAAGATTAAATGAGGTGAATTAAGGAAAAAAACTTTGTGCAGTAATATAAGTATATTAATATGCAGTGGTGACTGGAATGGACTATGAAAGGACATATACATTCACATTATTTGAATTGACTTAACATGGCCAAATACACAGTGAAGACTTCTAAGGGTACTACAGTGCACACTACAGTACACTACATTGACATGTAGTCACTGAGTACTAACAGTTACACTGAAGTACCACCAAACACAACACAAATGTCTCTCTGTATCTCCCCCCCCCCCCCCCCATCAACCACTGTTTAAATGACAGCTAACTGTGCACTTAGTGAATGGGAAATGTATGCTAGCACTGGACACTGTTGTGAAAACAGCGAAAACAGAAAACAGCATGTGTGGATTTCTTACTGCAGGTCAGTCAGACGCAGGATTTCCAGGTATAAATATAATTCACCTTCCCGTTCCACTGTAGCCACTGAACTGCTCTTCACTGAAGTCAGAACAGAGACCATCTTTCAAAAGTCCCTTCAAAAGTTCTTATACAGGAGGAAAGGGATTTTTTTTCCCTCCAAGACCGAAGCTTTAAAAATAAAACCAGAAGCCCTTGCTGACAGGAAAGAGTCTTGCAAATAGACTTCCGATAAAATAAAAAAGTAAAACATATTCAAACAACTGATAACATATAAAGAGAAAATAAATAACCTGATGTTGTTGGGGCATGTGCAAGGAGTGTTTGGAGGGCATTATTCTCTGTAGGACATGGCAGCGGTACTCTGTTTCAGGCCCAAAGCTGTGGTGATTGAGTGGCTGTGAGTTAATTACTGATTACCTCTGGGGCCGTTCACCTGTGAGCCCATCATTACCTCACACTCACGCCAAGCAGGTGCCATCCCTGGTTGTCCGCCACGCTTGTCTACTGTGGCATGATTCCCTGGCCTGGGCCTAAACCCCTTTCACAGGAACCGCAGGGGCACATGGCAAAGCTCAAACCTCAACATCTAGCACTATCCAGGCTAGAGGTCAACTTCTCCTTTCTCCCCCCTTCTCCGTTGGATCTGGAGCTCTCTCTTCGGCCTGGCCGGAGGACACAAGGAAACAGCTGGCCTACGCCTGCCCGCTTGGACATGGCAGTTCTAGAGCATCGATAGTGGTGCCCACCACACCAGCTGATCCTCTCCCAGGGTCCCTGTCACGATGATGTCTTCATCGCTAACCGGAGCAGACGCCCGCTCCTGGCAGCAACTGGAGGTGACAACAAATCCAATTATCTCCCCTCCATGGAGCCCAGGCAGCCCATGCCGGTGTGACAGAGACGAGGAAGGGGACAGGCAATGCCCTGCCCACTCCATCCCACCCTCCCCCTGAAGATAGTGGGCAAACATATTGACTACTGCCCCATCACTCCAGTCACAGGGACAAGAGGACAAACAGGGGGCTCCTGTGGTCTGCACAAGAAAAACACAAAGATACAGAGAAATAGATCAAGACAGACAGACAGACAAACAGAAATGGTATTCAAATACACAGACACATGCATATTGATATACAGACAGACAGACAGAACGATACATACAGTAGATTGAACTACAGAATGCTTGAATGAATGAATAGAATGGAATGACAGATAGAGATGGTCCGATGGATAGATAGATCATTTGTAATCCTGCCATCAGTCACGGTTGTGTGTCATTGACACAAATGTCCTACCATATGGATATATAAGTCTGAACTGACTAATGCATGCTGTGCACAAATCTGATTTGCGATAAATGTTTTTAGGTGACACATCCTGAGTCAACCTGTATAAACCAATTAAATATCCATATTTAAAATGAGCTTACACTGGGAGCATTAGAGGTGGGTTAAATGGATATTAAAGAAATATGTATTGATTGTTTATCAGTGTTTATAGGTCATCTTCAACTTTGATGAAAAGCCAGAGAAAGAGAGCAAGATGAAGTGAGAAAGAGGGCACTAGAAGACTAGTGTGCAAAGCTCAATCTTTATTCAAGGTTCTAATTCTATTTCTCAAAAGAGTCTTTATAGATATAGGTATAGGTATCAAAACAAAGTCCTACCTTATTGCACCACATTAAAGGCGTCAATACAGCAAAGTCGAGAATAACTTGACTAAGAATTTTCCAACATTTAATAAACTGTGGACTAATTTTGACTCTTGCGGCTAATTTTAATGGCGACACTTTCCATTTTAAGTATCTGTTCATGGCCTTACCATTTCAACCAGAAATGTGCATAATGCTCTCTGATGTTTATACAATTTTTTCTGTCTTTTTTCCAGTTGCCTAATCCAGTCATTTGAAATGTGTCCATTTTGGACTCTTGGCCACCAAATGCAAGACATGAAGATCGATCAGTTGTGGGACTATATTCAACCCAGTCATAAATTGCTGGAAATAAAATCACTGGTTTATATGACTCAATCTCAATAAAGTTTACACATGTTTTTGGTCCATGAACTGGATCTCACTCTGAACGCGTGCTGTCTGTGAAGGTTTGGCCAGGCCCGCTTTTAGAATTAAATCAAGGGTGCTCGAGGGAAGGAGGGAGGGATGGATGGATGGATGGATGCATAGATAGATGGATGAATAAAATCAACTCTGTAACTGGCTACACTGACAAGTCATTGAATCAGTTAATCAACTGATTTGTTCAGCAACATCTATTCAATCAGAAACTAAATGTGTTACTTGCAGTTGTGAGGCTATTACAGGTTTAGTGAGTTCATTCAAATGATTCATTCAGAAACACTGACTCATTCAGGAACTAAAGAGCACTAAAATGTCTTGCCTGTAGAGATGCAACAGCTGGTCATGCTTCTGTGAGTCACAGAATTGTTCGTTCAAATGATTGGTTTAAAAACACTGATTCGTTAAATGCCACTGCTGTGTGTTGCTCTGAGACTCTCAAAGCTTTCACTGTTGCTTTGTTTGAAATAATTCTAATTTGCAGAGCAAAAATTGACAGAGCAACTAACAATAATTAAAGTAAGGTCCTCAATATTATGTTATATAATGTACTGAACGGTTATATATATATATATATATATATATATATATATATATATATATATATATATATATATAGTAGTAGTTAATATATTAGTATTAACTAGATGACGTGACTTTACAAAGCACAACACTTTATAAAGTACAGACACTTCATATTGGCCCTCACAGTAGCATGAAAATCACTGGAACTGGTTGTCACAAGTCTGATGATAATTGAAATTCTTCATTCATGTGCACATGTGATTGGTTACAATTCTCACACGTTCAAGCAATAAATAAATACATAGGCTACATAAAAATAGAGGGCTAAGTGCTGCAAACTTTCGCTGCTTCCAAAGATGACCTAATAGACCGTCCATATTCATATGCAGACCATGCCACTGCAGTCCTGTTAATTTGAAAGGGAAAGGAATATTCTTCTGGCTGAAGCCCTCTGATAAAGGCAGTGACTCACGGGTTTGATGATATTCAGATGAGCCTTCACTGTGGGTGACTGGTGACTCAGGGCGCTTGAGCATGGAGTTGGAGGACATGCCCAGAGGGAGATTCTAAAATTCTGATGGACCAACTCATCCAATGGGCCATTTCTAGTGGAGTAGAGGGAAAAGATAGCATCCAGTCCCATCAAAATATGAGCCAACATGTTTCAGGCAAAGGCTTCTGAGACAGCTCAACAAAGAACCACTGAAGCAAAGGCTTCTCACACTTTACTGGACATTTACTGCACCTGTCTATATAGACACATACATTGGTGACCATATGCATTAGTGAGGAAATGTAAAGGATAGTTCGCCCTAAAATAAACATTCTGTTGTTATTTACTGACCCTTGTGTTAATTTCCCCACTTTCAGAAATGATGTTATCTCACAAGGGGAAAAATTCATATGGGTTTGAATTTTATTTGTGAAATGTCCCCTTAAAGCTGCGGTAGGGAACTTTTGACGCTCTAGCGGTTAATAAACAGAACTGCTTGCGTCTTGCGGAAGAACATCGTAGCCGGAACTACTTCTCTCTGTTTCTGTCTATGAAGAATCACAAAGGTACTGGGTTACTCCGCCGCGGTACCCCCGAAGCAATCTAAAATAGTCCGAATATAAACACTTATTATAGGTGCACCCTAGTGATTCAGGACAAGCCAAAAACACGGTTTGGAAAATGGATTCATGGTGTACTCGCTTATTATATACATTTTTCTACATTTTGAACCCAAACAAAGTTACGGACCGCAGCTCTGATTGGTTATTTTTTACCGGGAGCGATGGAGTTTCTGCAAATGGCAATAGGAACACTGGGAGGAGCCAGAGTAGCTTGATTTTTTCACAGATTATCTGTCTCATATTCTACTGTCAGGACATAATGACAGGTTTAATAAATATGTTTAAATATTTAAAAATATTTTTTTACAAAAGTTCCCTACAGCACCTTTAAGTGGTTAAGTTTGGGCTTAATAATAAGGATTTTTTTTGGCAGTCAGGTTAGTAGTTCTTGCTTGGACAAAATTTTCACTGGCCACACCACAAATTATTGATATATATATATATTTTAGAAATACCTTTATTTATATGTACACTACCATTAGACAAGACATTAATATTTTATTTAGCAAGGAAAGCCTTACATTGACAGTGAAGACAATTACAATTTTAAATAAACACTATTTATCAAAGAAAATGCAAAAAAAAAAAAAAAAAAAAATGTAAAAAATGATCTATATGAAAAACAAATGCCACAAATGCTGGCGCCACAACTTCTCAAAAGCCTTTACATCAGTTTGTTTTTCATATGATCTTCCACAGTCCTCAACCCTCATCCCCCTTTTCACCCTCAAATAGAAAAAAAGGATGAAAAAACAACAACAACAACCTCTACTTCCTGTGAAACTGTTGGTCGCACCTCTGACTGCACTGATGGGGGAGAGTAAAGCCATTAAAATGACACGGAGACAGATCGTGTGTGACACTTCAAAGGGTCTGGAAAAAGCTGGAAAACTGAGCAGTGCAACCTCCTCATCCACCCTCCGGCGGGAAAGAGAGGAGAAAAAAACACAAAGCCGACAAGCACGCGCCGCATGGTCAACACAAGCACCCAGAGACTCCCGCGCTCTCCTCTCGGCCTCCCCCCAGACCCAAACACAGACTCGTCCCCCGCGACTACACGTCCAATGATTACACTATTCCCGCTCTCGCGCTCAGAGGGGCTAATTAATGCTTTAATATGCAAATGAGTGCCACAGTAAATTACACAGCTGGCAAATATGCCTGTTTTGCCCCCAAAACTACATCAGGAAATGAGCGAGACTGCGTGTGGATTGTGAATGCAAAGAGACAGAAGGTTTATTTCGAAACTGCAAAGACAATTTCACCTCAAAGTTTTAATGGCGCAAGGGTAAAAGTTTAGGAAGAGTCTATTTGCAAGATCTGAACAGGTTTATACAGCGGACAGGGTTTTGAATTTAGACAGCACAAAGTTGCTTTGAATGGCACATCAATTAGAGACTAAATTTAATTTTACACAATGTAAAAAGGCTGCGAGGGAAGCAGATATATTCTGTTTAGTTTGTTGTACAGTTGAAAAATATAAATCTCCCTAAATCTTCACGACCTCATGTCTGTTCACATGTTGTTAAATACAGTGTCTAGTAATTTTAAAGTCTAGTGTTTAAGCAGACTGGCTTCTACAACAAGATATTGGTGACAAGTGCTATTTTTTTTTTCCATGACAGTGAGAGCAGATGCAAAGAAACAGAGAGATGTGAGAGTGTGATTTGGTTTAGCTTTGATAAACATATGACACTTGTCTGCTTTGCTATCCACGGCTGTCGTTTTCATGCCCTACAACCATGTGAAGTTGATGGGAGAAGATTCTGTGAAAGTATCACTAAAATATGGAACTTGTTACTCACAAATTCCACTTCTCTAATTAAAGTATACGGCCATATGGAACTTTAAAGATATGTTTTGCACTCACTGTGAAGATAAAGGCAGAAGAAAAAATATAAAGCTGTGGTGCACAGGTAGCACTTGCAATGTATAGGAACGTTTGAGTTTTATATACATTCAAAATAATAGCATAAAAAGCACATAAATACAAATAAAAGTGAAATTAGACACAGGAGCAGAAGAAAACATTAAAGAGACAAGCTCCTAGAAGCTCCTATCTATATTAGATAAACAACTATTAACCCCCCCCCCCCCACACACACACACAATTTTGTCCCAATTCTATTCCACAATTGAAATCACAGAACATCATAATTTTGACAAACTGTGAAACTGACATTCAATTAATTGCAGTAACTATTTTAATTATTAATGTTCTTGTTACTATTAATCTTAGTTGCCAAGAAATGCATGTCACATATCTTACATACTCTATGTACAAACCTATTATGACATGACCCCCCCCCCCCATTAAAAGCATAGCATTATTGAACGAATACATGCTTTTATATAAATTGTAAGAAATTAGAAAAAAAATTAAACACAAAGCATTTTTTAATCCAACCAGCATTTATAAAATAAATTTAGTTTTTGATTTTGAAGTGAAAATTCTTACTGACTCAAAACTTTTGACTGGTAGTGTATATAGATTATTTTATTTTTTACAAAAATATTCACTTTTGTATTTTTTTTTATTTATTCCATAAATACATTAATACACCTTTGCTGAAAACCAATGGCATATAAACTACTATTTTTAATTCTGAATTTGAAAACAGCAATGACCATGTAAATATTTGCTCTTTTTTATATTACTCTTTAAGAGTGCACTTGTGTATGTGTGTGTGTGTGTGTGTAGCTCATCATAAGCAGCTCATCAGAGGTCCCATGAGCAGGACCTGCTCTCTGTCTGCTCACTCACTCAACTCCAGCCATCATAGAGTCAGACACCATGACCGACCACAAACACTAACCAACTCTTAGTTCCACTTGGAGTCTGTCCCACAAGACCACCTGCCCCTCTGCAGCCCTACCTGCATCTCTAATGATCCTTAATGAGAGACATCACAGCAACCTTACTGTGCCATGCACAACAACAACAATGACATAGAGCAAACAGCAAAGGAAAGAATATGATGCCATTGTTGTACATCACTGTCTTGAATGTATATAGCTCACACCACAAAAAGACAAGTCAATTTTTTTAAATACACGGTCTTGGAAGAATCTGATGTGAATTGTTGAATGTGTAAAGTTTGACCTTAACTGAGAGCACATGCACATTGCTAAAGAGATGGATAACATGGTCCCAAATTTCCGAACTTCCTAAGACTCCCACAATGAATATTTTAGATCAGTAAATAATTAATAATTAACACCAAACAGGCCACTGATCAAATAGATTTGGGCTTCAACAGACACGGCAAATCAGATGCTGTAAACAAAGACCCAAGGACCTACATTCCCTCCCAACCACCTTCCTCTCGTTTAAATATGCGCATGTAAAATCGCGCCACGCACACATCCGCATACGCTTTTCTTTTGAAGAATGAAATTTTCGCTTTTCTCAGTCCCAGGGAATTTTACGAAACTGAATCAGAACACTTGATCTGACCACCCGCTGATTTCTGATGGAAAGATTTGCTTTTTAATACAATCGTCAGTCGTTCTGCCACGTTGTGCCTGGCCCAGACAAATCCCAGCAGTGTGTCTTCTTGTACTGCCACAGTGAAATGTCTCATTCTCCATCGGTTAAATACCACCCTGCTGTAATCTATCACAGTGGAAATGTTAATAACATCGTCCTCTGTTTCAGCTGAGCTTAAATATGACACATTTAAGACAGATGGTGTGTTTTCAGGGCGTTTATCGATGAAAATATATTTCGAGGTGCAGCTGATTGACGGGGTAAAAACATCAGAATCCAAGCAAATGACTGATATAAAAAAATAAAAAATAAAACAATCCGTTTCTAGCATTAGAATCTTTTTCAAAGAGAGCATTCTGTCCTTTCACAAATTTAATTAATGCTTTAATATGCAGATAAGATAGAGGAGATAAAATCCTGACAAACAGATGGCAAGTGAACTTTCTCTGTTCTGGCATGTTCTTAAGTTGCAGTATCTTTTTTTTCAAGGTTTTTGCAGCAAAGTGTGAAGCAGCAGCTCTAGGAGATCAGCAACATCTTGCATCTTTGACAGGAACTTCTGTCTTTGAGTCAAACTTGGTTAATATTGGAACATACAGCGATAATGAGTTTACCTGAACAACTTTATTAATTGTGATAGCAAAATCCATCACCAGACCTGGACTGACAAGCTGAGGTCCCCAAATTTTGTGTGTAAAGAAGGTCAAGCTGACAACTGACCTTTTCCTCTTTCAGATGTTGGTCCAGATCCAGTCTGATGAGTGAACGGTTGATCTTTAGGGTCAACGCCAGAGCCATGAGGCCCCCAGCAAGCACCTGGTTCTGCCGTACATCCAATCGCTGGATCTGTGGACTCTCTGCAAGGATCTCTGCCAAAGTCACACCACCTGGCACGATGAAAAGAAAAGACAAGTTTAGTTATAAGATAAAACAAAAATGCATCCCAGTAAAAAAGGAAATTTAGAAGGAGAGGATGTGTCAAAGAAGCAGAAATGCAATATTACGAACCCTACCCTCACATGATATTCCTGTGGAAGCTAGGCCAAGTTGCAATAAAGAGCGATTGATCATGAGGGACTCCTTTAACATGTGAATGCCTCTGTTCTCGAGGTTGTTTTTCCCAAGGTTCAACGTTTCGAGCGTTTTTAAGTGGGGCTGGGGGGAAAAAAAGAAAGACGGAAAACAGGATGTTTAAGAAAACGTGCACTGATGAGCTTGTTTTTAAATCACTTTTTTGTAATTCAAAACTGTCCTTTTTCTGTGTATTTCAATCCAATTATGGATGGTGAATTTGTGTCACTTTGAGAGTTTTAAGTATCACACGCCGCGCCGTGGCAATAGATTGGCTCTCAAGAGCATATTAGCCACGTCATTTATGAAGCACGATTAGCAGTCATATAAAGCAGGAGATAGCAGAGCACATGAGGGAAAAGCCATGTTGCATAACAGAACATACACCGTGCCAACTCGCTACACTCATTATTCTCACTTAGTCTCCTGCTTTAAATTAAAAAAAAAACACAGACAGCTAAAAAAAAACAAGCTCAGAGATCAACTCAGAGTTCATTTGCGTCACTGTTACAACACTCAAGCATGTAAACACCCACACATATAGGGGAAAGCAGGGCACAGTGTAACACTTTTTGACTTTCTCAGTTTGTGTAACTCCACATAGGGTTTAGAATATATATATATATTTATCCACAATCATTTCACACTTGTTTAGTACAAATATGTGTCTTTGTTTCATAATTACAGTGTATACGTTTTTCTTCATTTACCCTCAAAAGTGGAAGTGAAATGTGACAACATGCTCCATTGGTTACATACATTGTAACATCTGAGGGGCATGTTGTAACATGTAATGCAGTGTTACAATGTGCCCTATTTGCGTAACTGGAATTTAAAACTGGTTAGTGTCTTCTGCTTGAGGCATTAAAAAACTTAACTGATAAATAATAGATTGAAGATTAAAGTAATAGCAGAGTTGTCTCATTTTAAATAAATAATGAAAACTGAAGAAAAAAAAACTTAATTCTTGCACACTTTTTCTCTATATAATGTTGATATTGTAGCAGTAAATACTGTAAATTTGGTTATGCTACCATGTGTGGAACCACGTGTGTTACAATTGTTTTTATACAGTCTACGGTCACAACTAACCCCACGTTACTTTGTGCCCCGCGCTCCGCTACACATACATTATCATTATACATATACAAAACCATCAAGCCCCATCAATGATTCAGAGAAAGAAAGAAATGTCACTGAAATGTCATTTCAAATGCAAAACACTTCATAATGCAGCAGAATTTTTATTTGTCATATATTGGTTTTAAGCTATCGGTTATATCTTTACCTCTAAATATACTAATGCGCTGATATAAACTTATTTATATACGATTCTACCATTTACCCACCTTCATGTTCAAATCTCTATCATTATTTTATTTTATTTTATATTTTATTTATATTTTACCAGAAGATATTCTGAGAAATGTCTTGGTGTGTATTCCTATACAATGAAAGTCTGTTTGGTTACCAACATTCTTCAGAATATCTTCTTTTGTGTTTTTCAGAAGAGAGTCATACAGGTTTTGACATGAGGGTGAGTAAATGATAACACTGTATCTTTAAATAGATATATAAAATGTACTTTTATTCAAATCAAAGGAACAAAGGCATTATTATTGCTGCTGCTGCTATTATTAGTAATAATAATAATAATACATTTTTGTTTGTTTCTAAGTGAGGCTGAAATAAATAAATAAATAAAGCTAAATTTACTACAAACATTGCAAAGTATTGTTAATATACAGTAATAAATGTAACAATTTAACTGAAGTATAGCGTCATTCCAACAGCCTATGGTTGACAACTTCAGTCATCCTATTTCCAGTTGGTCAGACAAGGATCCGCTGAAAAATGGGGATAACATTGTGATTTAATTATGTTCTGCTGACATCAGAGAGTTATGTGTCTGCCCAAATAACCCATTTATTCACTCTCTCTCTCTCTCTTCTTCTGCCTTTAAAGAATCCCCAGGAAAAAAAAAAGAAAGAAAGGTTAATAACAACCCTTCCTGTGTCATATTCGACACGACCAGCCATTGGACTAATTATATTCATTATGGCCGCATGGATGTCTACTTATCCTTCTTAATGACAGACCACATGAAAAAGCCCTCTAAACACATATCTATTATTTAATCAAACTGTTCCCATTTGGTACAGGCAAAATGGAATGAGCAGGCATTATTTTTGGCCTGAATGAATCCTCTGTGAACACGCCAAAGGCCGAGAGAAGAGAAAGCAGGCCTTTAATTTGTAGCTTTTGATTTGAATCGCCATTCAGATGACAGAAAGGTACAGTTTATTCTGACAATCAGAGCTGCTGAGGAGGAATAGATATTATTAAGGATTAGAGATGAGCTTTCCAGTGAGGATGAGACAAGCCATTTCCTTTTGTTCTCTTCTCTTTTCTCTTTGTGTGTCAAACTCTGCCGTAGACCACAAAAAAAGAGATATATCCAGTAGCTGTCGTGTTGACGGTTTGGGTACTTCCTCTCCAAAGCCAAGCAGGGGCCACATGCAGTGTCACTGTTCGTCTTTAATCAAAGCCACACTCAGATAAAATAGAAATGAATAAATAACTGAAAATCACTGTATTTACTACTACGTGCAACCTGCAGTTTATTCTACAGGAACAGAGCCACTCAAAATTGAAACTTCTCAGGAACACAAAAGGTGAACTTTCAAGTGAGCATCCCACTCTTTTCCATGTAACGTTAGTAAATCAGGAACGGAGCCGTCTAGTTTTCTGAAGATATGCGATAGCATATTTTTAGAATCTGAGAGAAGTGTAATAGCTTTTCAGTGAAAATCCCGACATCCATTCATGAATGAATATTTATTTAAAATCAGATTTTTTCAAGGGAATTGGTTGATCATAGGGCTCTGAATCTTTGGGTAGACAGCGATTCGATTCGATTCGCAATTCATAGGTTTTCGATTCGATTCAAGAACGGTTTTAGAATTTAGAACGGTTCAATTCGATTTGATTCAAAATAATGAAATAAATGTGATTCTGCTTTGTTTACGTGCATCCACAGGATTATTTTAATGCTTCCTTAAATTCTTTAAATGCTTAGTCAGGGGACAAATTACACAGCAGCATTTATTGTTACAGAATCATAGACTAGAAAAAAAAGAAAAAGAAAAGAAAACACACACACACACACACAAAACATCCATTGTTAGATGCTAGTTTAATGAAGCTATGGTATGACATGGCATATGTAAAAATGGATGTAAGCCAAGAAAAAAAGAGCTTTAAAAGTATTATGCATAAGCTAACATTTTGCCATCATTTCAGAAGTGACAGAAATGTCAAATACAATAATTTTATGTATGTAGCCTATGTATTATTATATGTCTATGGTTGGTGTAATCTGCAGTACCACGTCAAAAGCCGAAGAAGAACCGGTTCGTTGGAGAAGCATTATAGCCGCGACGGAGGCAAATAAATATCAAATCATTCAATTCTTATTTAAAACTACAAAAGGAGACAATAACAGAACAGGAGAAGACAGGATTTCCGTCTCCACAAGGACTTGTATCACGGCAGATCAACACTGTTTGTCGCGGAAGAGTAGTGATGTTGTGATTCACGACGCTGCTGACGTGTTTTCTGGTGCACCCAATAACAAAGATAACACGTCAGCAGCATCGTACCTCAACAACATCAGTGTAGTGTTGCAAACACGCTCACAACAGACCCGGAAGAGAAACAATGCTCAATAAAATTTTAATTTTTGTTATTTTTGGAACAAAATCTATTTCCGATGCTTCAACTAATTCTAACTGACCCTCTGATGTCACATGGACTACTTTGATTATGTTTTTATTATCTTTCTGAACATGGACAGTATACTGTACACACAGCTACAATGGAGGGACTGAGAGCTCTCGGACTAAATCTAAAATATCTTATACTGTGTTCCGAAGATGAACGGAGGTCTAACAGGTTTGGAACGACATGAGGGTGAGTCATTAATGACATAATTTAAATTTTTGGGTGAACTAACCATTTAACCAGCTCTCCCTTCCAAGATGTCAATCTGCACAAAAATACTAATTTATAATTGAGCCGTCGTCTTAAGAAAAGAAAAAAAAAACATATAAAATAAAACCAAAACAAAGACAATTTTGGCTATATTTGGATGCAAAATAAGAGAAGCAAAATAACATCTGTTTTAACTGAAAGCACTGCTTCTCTCAGCCTCTTTGTGAACAAAGCAGACACAGAGAAAGAGGTATGTGTGTGCTGGGAAATCAAGATCTCGTGCGGCAGTGGCAGTGAGTCATAGAGACCCGCTAAGGTTTGTCTATGTCGCTAGATTTGTCAATAGTCGATTTAAAAAAAAAAAAAAAAAGTCACTAAGTTGGCAATACTGTATTAAAATTCACATAAAGGGTTCTTGCAGACCAATCACAGCGCTTGCTGTCCGTGTAGAATTGACACGCTGTTAGATTTTTTTGAGAGGTGCACGTCAGGCTACGGCGTAGGCTACATTTTAAGGATAATTTATACTTCTGCGTCGAACGTACAGCACAGCCTACGCATAGACGCACATCCTAAGTCACAAATAGCTAGCTTCCATTCACTGTAATTGCATAGATTTTGAATTCCTTCCAAATTTCTCCTTTTCTGTTTCACAGAAGCCAGAAAAGTCATACAGGTTTGGGGGAACTTTTTCCATGAACTAAAACACAGTGTGAAAAGCTGCTGTGAACATGTTTCATCTTCCAGATGTGTTACTTTTTTAACTTTCTCTGTTTTTTTAATCACACTTCGTAAGTCTAGAAGTGCTGTTGTAATGATTAAGACTGCACATATCTCTATTATCTCGCCCGAGAGAAAATCTCACCAGAACATTCTGTAAATGGCTCATGCCAAGATGAGTGATGTGATTGTTACTCAGTATCAGCGTTCTCAAACCAGTCTTCTGAAAGCTCAAAGCATCACAAATCTCCTCAAAACCTGTGAAACAAAGAGAGATGACTACACAAGAGCTGAAACAAATTGTGCATTTTAACCACACAAACCTTTTCAACCGTGCTATTGGAAGCGCCACAATACGTCCTCAAACAAAACAGGCATACCTGAGTCAGACATGGTATTGTTGCCCAGGTCCAAGGTGTTAAGAGTGCTGTTGTATTTGAGGAGGTCGCCAAGTTGCAGGGAGTTCTGGGAGGTGTTGAGGCTGTTTTCAGAGAGGTAAAGCTCCTGCAAAGTGACATTCCTTTTCAGAGCACCGACTAGTGCAAGAATTGAGAAAAATCTTCAATAAGCTTGGCGCTTTGTCCTTGTCCGAATGTGTGCAACTACAAAATATGTCATGTAAGACAATCTGCAAAAATAAAAAATAATAATAAATTTGCCCACAGCAGTTCTTCCAAATGACAACAAAGGCTCACTGAAAGCTTTAAGGTTGTGTAGGACTATCTCCATTATCATTTTTATTTACATCGCTGTGATTATCACGGTCATCATTTTAATCATCAACATCATTACATGTCCCTTTTAGGGCCAGAGAAGCTTTCATATGCTTTTTTGTCTGTGGCCTCACAGAGCTGTCTCTCCAAATCAATGCGGCAGATTTGATCAGACCCTTTCGGTTGCATGCGGAATGCCAACATTGTCATCATACACAGTAGGAACCAAATAGGGGGATCGTTGAATTGATCGGAGGGACTCCACTGTGCGAGTCAGCGAGTCCCGCAATCAGGGCCCCACCGATCGATAGCAATGATCAGAAGCTGGGCGTCCCGCTGGGAAGAATGAGGGGGGCGGCCGAGTGGCCCCAAAATATCAAATGGATCCACATGCTGCTTAAAGAGACAGAGCCATTAAGACATAGGATGTGCCACTCCACTCCTCAGTCTCATTTAAGGTCATTTTACTTGGGCTCTGTTAATGGCCTATGTCTACAACATTTCATTCGCTCTCTTTCTTTTACCATTCATTTCCCGGGCTATGCATAGAATACCCTGATGAACAAAAAGTGCAGTATGATAAGCTTAGTGTATAGAACACTGTATCCTGCAGTGCAATGCACTTGACCAGTGTGATGAATGAATTGAAAGTTATATGAGCCACATCTTTTTAAATTTCACAAATTTAGATTTCTATGACTATGAAATTATCTGTGCTTATCTAAAAATAAAATAGAATGAATTCAATTAAAAACTGTAACATGTAATAAAACTATTAATGAAATATACAAGAAGTATACACATTTTAATGCATTTTAATATTGTATTATCTTTAACTACACATTGTCACATTGGGTTCACTAAGCCAGATACAGGATTCTATAGGTTTTACATGTTTTAATAATACATGTCCTAATGACAATGTTATGCACATGTTTGAAGGGCCGGCACATCTTTATAAAAGCACTGGCTGTAGTAATGTGTCCTTTTTAGTAGGCTAGCAGTACAATGCCATGGGAGAGACTCCATCTCACAGTGAGCTGGCCGAAGAGTCCTGAATGGATCGGTGCAGCAATGTGTAAAGTGACAGGAAGAAGATTACGACATCTAATCCAAGCCCAGTCTAGCTGTTAGGGTCACTGGGCCAAAATCTGCCACTCCTCCCCTTGTCCTGCTTCATCTGTTCCTGCTGGCCAGGGCCACTCATGGAGAACGCTCATTTTAAACACATGCTATCTGTACTTTGGAACTGACATATTGCAGTATTCACACGAGAGAAACTTGTAGACCAATATTAGCACTTTCTGCATTGTTAAAAAAAAAAATCTTTGTGAACATTAGGTGTGATTTTTCAAGATAACGCATCCTCTGGGACGGTATGTTGTGCTGTCTTGATATCATTAAAGGATTCAAAACTCCGCCTGGAGTAAACATACTTATGCAGCGGGAAAGTGCACTTGCTAGACCAAGACCATGCCAAATGTCACAATAAAAAAAAAACTAAAAAAAAAACTTTCACCATCCTTATGATGAGTCTATATTAGCACAGATGAACTTTGCTGCGTTTTTTCATTATATAGTTTTTTTCTTCAGAACAGATCTGGATAAATTTAGTATTACATCACCTGCTCACCAATGAATACTCTGCAGCGAATGGGTGCCATCAGAATGAAAGTCCAAACAGCTGATTAAAAACAGCACAAAAATCCACAAGTAATAAACACCACTCCAGTCAATCAATTAACATCTTGTGAACGGCTATATGTGTTTGTAAGAAACCAGTCCATCAAAAATCCATAACATCGCTTCCTCCAGTCTTCTGGTCTGAATCAGGAGAGAAATATGCACAGATCAATCAACTTTTACAAGTGAAAGACAGTTCCACTATGAAAATATATTATACATAAGAGGACAACAGTGGGTGGAATTTGCAATGGTTTAAAGTAAAAACAGCTTAATGACGAATACAGCTTTTCACTTCACAAGACATTTGGTTAATTGAAGGACTGGAGTCGTGTGGATTACCTGTGGATTATTGTTACTTTTTTTTTATCCGTCGTTTGTCTGAATGTCACAATTCTTATTCTGACAGCACCCATTCACTGAATTTTTCACTGAATGTTTCTTTAATACAGTTGACCCCATTTCCCACAATGCACCTGTTAGCATCATTTGCATTTCACAGCACAGGGTCATATTCTCAGGCCGCTAGCACCCAAACTTTCTTCCATTCTTAGATCGCATGCACTTCAAGTGAATGGTGTGTGCTGGGCATACCAAGTGTGAAGAGAGGTTTGCGCTCAGGCAAGTGTTTTCAAGGTGTAGCACTGTCAGCCTGCTGGTGAGAAGGGCTTTTGACAAGGCCTGCGCGGCGTAGTCCACCATAGGCATGTTGCAAGCATCCAGCCTCCACAGGCATCCACTCTGAAGAGACCAGACAGCAAACCATCAGAGAGAGAGAGACACAGACTCAGAGGCCTGGTTTTGCCCTCACTGCGGACTGGCCTCTCTGTCTCACACTCTCTCATCAAAAACCCACCCTGTCTACAGAAGCAGAAACGTCAAAACTGGAAAACAATTCTGACGGGAGGTTCCCAAAGATCTGCAGGCCATTCCGGAGTTTCATCCTTTAGTCCACCACTTCAAAAGTGTCCAGATTTTTTTCTTCTCTTCCTTTCTTGGGAGATTTTGATTGATCTCGTATAATACCGCCTGAGAGCGTGCCTTTGGTTTTTACCATTGAAGTCCTCATCACCATGAGGTGATGCCGTCTTTCATCTAGAGCTGTTGCTAAATGAACACATATTGTCAGGAGTTTTATGAGGACTTTAATGATGTCCATTAAAATCAAAGTGTGAATGTGGCTTTATTCAGCAGTGCGGACATTTTCATCTTTGATGCTTGGTAATTCATTGCTTCCAATTCAATCTGAATACCACTGTGAGGTATCGGTTCACACTTGAGGATGCATGAGGCATGTTATAGAACTTAAAAAATGAAGGAAGCTGTTTACATTTTTAGTCGAATTAATTTACTTTTAAGATAAAATGCCATTGCCAAGACATTATGCAGTAATTTAAAGAATATAAAATTTTTTTTTGAAGGTGAACCATCTTAAAATGCATTAAAGATATCAATTGTTTGATACCATATTTACATGGCTTAAAATGTTTAGTTTGTTTTGTTAATGAACACAAAGTGACCCTCCAAATCCATTTACATGTACAGCATTCTTTACTTGATTAAAATAATCATCTCTACAATATTATAGGCCTAGCTGAAATATTTATTTCACAACTCATTGGGCAGTATGATTTCATGTGCAGTGTAAAAAAATATTCAAATCTTACCTGTCGGAGGAGGTGTGACAGTGACAGCCAACCTGAGAATCCCATGCCTGAGTTCGAGGACACATCGAGGTGTGTAGCTGACTCGAGGTAAAAACATATCTAGCAAAGATGATGCTCACTTTTGAGAGGTAATAAATCAGTAAAAGTCAACAGAACCCTGACATAAAATAAATAATAAATAAATAAATAAATAAATGAATAAAAATTGTTTAGAGTTTTGGGAGCAGACACGTGCATGAGGGCTTTTTTCTATTTACTGTTTATTTGCGAATGCAGCAGTTGCGCGTAGGATCTAATTTTTGCTATGGAATCAATGCGACCACGGGCTGGAAAAGTTCAAATTCAGCCTGTATAGTGTGAAAAAAAATAATAATAATTAAGTGTGTTTAAGGGGTACTTGACATGTTTTTCTTCTTCTTCTACTAGGCTTGGTTGTGATTATGGGGCATAATCTAAAGTGTCCACGCTTCTTTAAAAAAAAAAAAAAAAAAAAAACGCACTATTTACCTTTATTCCACATCGATCTGTCTCTTTTCTAACCAAGCCCTTCTCTCAGAAATACGAGATGGGCTGAGATTGGTCCGCTGGCTCAGTGTGTTGTTGTGATTCGTTAAACCGCCTCAAGGGCATCTGAACAAACATCCCTCCCCTCAAGCGCAAAATGTGCTACATTTTTATTGTAAACAAGTCAATACATTGCTATTGTAAATATATAGTATATTAAAATAAAATTTGAATCAATACTATATTTGTTGTTATTAGCCTTTTTATGTATATATTTACTTTTAGTCAAGGTGGTAGTAGCTATACATTTGTACTGCAGTTCATAAAACTTGAAAATTCACGTGACCCAGCAATTGAACCAAAGTTTGAAAACAGCCTTAAATGCAAATGTTCATATACTTACATTTTCCTCAAGCTCAGCCCCCTGCACACTGATAAAATCAAATTGGACTGATTTCAGGATCTCTTCAAGAGATTCACAGGAGCAATAATCTAACTGCTCACCTGGAAAAGCAATCAAAATGGAGATACCATTATTTACACTTTGGATGACCCTCTCTCTACCAAGCACATTTGCTGTGACAAATTTCTGAATAAACTAACACCAAACCAAGAACTACACTACAAAATCTCTGCCCCTCATAGTGAAGCATATTAGACACTAACACACATAACACGATCACGTCTGATCCCCTCCCTTCAGCGCAGGAGACAATCAAAGGGCTTCTGATTATGCAGGAACAGATGACTTTTAAACAAAGCCCTGAGAAATACTTTGATGGCCACAGCAGTCCGTCTATATTAGACACGCGTTGCAAAGGCCCCCTTCCCCTCATAAACTCTTATCTTCCTGGTCGGGGAAAAGCCAGATTGCTCTGAGCTGCATGTTGGGGAGATAATAATTTATTCATCATTAGCATAATCATTTGTAATTTTTTTTTTTTTTTTTTTTTTTTTTACAATAATCACTTAACTATACCACAGGAAAGGGGGAATCAGAAATCCCATTTTTCTAATCCCCTCTGCCATGTTCAGATAATGACACTGAGACTTGGAGTTAGATGGCATCAGTGTGTGACAGGGCGCAGGAAGCCAGAACATGCTGACCCGCACTTGAAGCTCACTTCTGCTGGTATCAATAACCGCTGTTTCAGTCTTCAAAGGGACAGCAGTTTAATCCCAAACTAATGCCCTTCAGCATCTGCATGCACATTTCAATTAACAGGCTTGTCAAAGTTCTGATCTTATCAAAGTGTGGTAGCTCTAAAAAGTACATGCGGTTTGCTAAAACCACACTTCAAGGATAATGGGACTG
This sequence comes from Carassius auratus, assembly GCF_003368295.1. NCBI lineage: Eukaryota > Metazoa > Chordata > Actinopteri > Cypriniformes > Cyprinidae > Carassius > Carassius auratus. The sequence goes on along the minus strand of NC_039259.1, from coordinate 16,841,405 downwards.
CTACTGCTAATGTTAAGCAGCTAAGCCAGTTACTTTGTATATTTGACTTAAGGCTGCAAACTGATTAATCGTGATTAATTGCATTCAAAATAAAAGTTTATGTTTACATAATGTGTGTGTACTATATATATTGATTATGCATATATAAATACACACTCATACATGTACACAGTACACACTCATATAGTAGGCTGTAAACAAAAATTTCCATTTTGAATGTGATTAATCGCGATTAATCGTTTTGCAACCCTAATTTTAATTAACTTTTTTTCCTTTTTTTTTCGCAGGGGAAGCTGAATTTATTTCATTTCAATGTATTTATAGTTAAACATTCTCTGAAACCTTTAATAACATTATCCAATGTTATTAACCAATGACGCGACTTTGGGACAACACTATTAATCTTGGGGCATGTTCAAGTTCAAAATGGTGCGCAACGTTTTGCTACGGTTTCCGGGTTGAACGTCCTTTTTCCTGGAAACAGTGTGCACCGGTGTGCAACGGGGTTTGAGATGCGTTTTCTCTTGTTTGGTGGGTGTGTCAGAACTGCAGTCCAATCAGCAGCAACATGTATATAAAGCGGTATTAAAGTGAACTCGCACAATGGCTTCAAGGAAAATAATGTACAAATGTGTTCGTTGCAGCTCGGTATACGCTACAACTGAGGATATTAGAAGACATGTTTGTCGTAAGTTTTATTGTAAAAATATAGGATATCAACATAATGATGTAGTTGTTTATATTTTTAGCTTCAATGCAAGTGTATGACATTTGGTATAGAAATAAACAATGGTAAATATGTGCTTTTCCTAAAAATGAGGAAGAAAATACAGGGTATTAAAGCCGTATGAACTACAAATAAAGTCAGTATGTGAGGCTAAATAGATGGCTCCGAAAATTCTTCACAAAGAATGGCCTTCTCAGCTGCCATTTTTGCAACTCTTGCGTCATCAGAACAATGTGTTCAATGCATCACCATTTCTGTTTAAAAAACGTTGTGCCACGTTTTGTCGGGGCTGAACGCAGCCCTGGACTTTAAACTATTGTTTGAGACAAAGTCTCTGTGTGTGAATGTTAATTTCTTCTATATCGTGTTCCATAAAAATGGAAATGTTTGGGGTGGGGTGGGGGGGTGCAGTGTTGCACCAGTTATGGCTACATGTTCTTATGGCCCCATAATTCCCATAGATTCTTAAAACAAATACACTTATACGTGATTCCACATTTTAACACAGCACAAAAGGGCAAATTACCCTAGTTTTACAATGGAAGGAAAGATAAACAAAACATCTGATTGCTAAAATGGATGTTTGAACCTTCCATTATGCTGTCACGGTTGGTGTGCATCTCCCTCCCAGAGTTGTGTCTATGAATTTGAAAGATGTTCTGTTTGTTTTAGGATCGCACAGTAGAGTGTTTACAGCAGGTCATACTAGTGATGCCAAATACGTGCTGATGGAAAGATGAATAAAGCTGGAATACCTGGACGGATGAAGGGATGAGCGTCTCAGGTGAAATAATAGCACTGGGGGATTTTTTCTGGTGGTGTTTAGCTTTAAAAAACCAATAACGTTGTTCAGGGGGATAGCAAAATAATATATAGTGAATTACTGAACTTACCTGACAGGTCAAAACACCTGGCTCTGTCAGTAACACAAGTAATTTGCTGTATGAAAAAGAGAAAGACATATCAAAATCAATAGATGCCTGCACTTCTGTACTTAATATTGAATTCAAAATACATAAGAAAAATAAGTAATTTTTCAAGTTGTTAAAAAGTAAATAAAAGTTTTAAAATGCTCATCGCAATGGTCTCCAAATAAACATTACCATTAGGTCCCAATTCTATACACTTAATCCACTAATAAGAAAGCATGTGAGATGCGAAAGGTATCAAAATGTATTTTGTGAATCCTGTAATTGTACCGTCACTAAAATACCTCAAACGAAACGTAATCATCAACATTTGAAAGTGACACCAAACAGTTTATGTTGATTTCAAGTACGTCACAGCGCAGATCATTTGAGCTCAATCTGGCCATCTTGCCGCTAGACTGTAGCTAGCAGATGGCAGTTAGCATCTATCAGGCAACGGACTGATGAAGTCCCTCAGTCAACCTGCTGTAAACACGAACAGGACGTCATATGGGATTTTGCGTTTAGAGCAAAACAAATTAAGCATCGCAATGTGCGAACGAACACTAGCACAGTTTAATATTATTCCGAAAGAAAAGTCTCGACAAGGCTGACTTAAGGCCATGCTTTTGTACCTCTCTTTCTTTGTTTGATGTTTTCCATCTTAATAAATGTGGAAACTTCTGAAGCCCTTCGCTGCTAAGCTATGTTCTGTGCTGTGTATTGAGGAAAATGAAATGACAAAGTATAAAATGCATTGATGTGTCAGGAGGGAGAGGACAAAATGAAGTGATAAAAAGAGCTTTGCTTCCTCCAGGCAGAATGGGACACAGCTTATAAACTTGACTTCCACAGACGGCATCTCAAGTGCATTTCCAATTCTTCACTCAAAGACTCCTGGAGACCCACTCCAGCATTCGGCAGTCTGGGTGGCTTTGTATTAGCAACTGTTTGAGAGCATATATTTCTCCTTTTTCCCTCATTTAATTAGTTGAAAAAAAAAAAATGATTTCGAAACATTTTATACAGTAAAAGCTCTCAGGGATTAAAATCAGCCGCACATTTTCCTTTCAGCATCTTTTCTGCAATAAAGGATAAATTATTTAAAATAACACGACCTTTTATCTCACACCCTTTTGAAGGCAGCAAATTAAAAATGTAAATTGGGATCTAATTAATATGCAAATATATTCATTCCCAGTTAACAATTAGCAATTAAACCTGCAGTGTCTAGAAAGAGCATAGACAAAATTAATAACTTAATTTATCATTAGCAAAATGAAAATGTACACAATTTTTTTTTGGTTTTAAAATTGTTACGCTGTCTCCCTGCCTCTTCATCAGCATCAGAGTCAGAAAAAGAAGAAGACATTTAATAGAACAATTTGGTGCTTGTCATAGAAAATGATAAATAACTAGCCTCAAAAACAACATGATTTGCTACATGGATGGTGACTGCAGCGTTGCATCTCCAGACGGTTGGCAAGGAAATAAACATGCCTATTTCATGCAGTAAAGAAAGAAATCACTGCAAACCCTCACAGTCGAGAGGATGCGGTGGACATTAAAGATTAAAAGTGGTAAAGTTATTTATACTCTACGGTGTTTAGATGTGAGAGATTGTGAAATTCCACTCCGTAATGGGGGGAGGACAGTTATTTCACTTCAGACACTCTGTGGCTTTCTGATGAATGTTCAGCGCTCACAGCTAAGCAGCTTGACAGAGTCAGGCTGGGAGCAAGGATGTTTTTTGGGGAGCTCTGCAGCTCTGCATTCGCTCTAATGGGAGGACGGTTCAGTCTGAAATACAAACTTCTCACAAAATCTACGCCTTATCCTGCAGGGAGATGAAATGCTGAATCGTTTGATGACGCTTCCTTAGCTTCTGAGGCGAGCACTCATACTGTATGGGGCGCTTCTGTAAGTCTTTTCTCTTTGTTATTTTCTGATTCTGCAATTGCCACCACCTCCGACAGGATTTGCACTTCAGTGGCGGTGACACTTCAACAAACGTTACTCATTTACAAGCCCCTGGGATAGTAACTCATATCAAGAAGTTTCTGTGTGTTCTGAGACGGAGTGGACATGGAAAACTTTGAACAAGAAACTTCTAGACCAAGCGTACAACGCTAAACAAAGAATAAGGAGAATGAAAATAATAATAATTCTTCAAAGGAATAGTTCACCCAAAAATACAAATTTGCTGAAAATGTACTCTCCTTCAGGCCATCCAAGATGTGCTTGTTTCTTTGTCGAAACACATTTAGAGAAATTCTGCAAGACATCGCTTGCTCTCCAATGGATCCTCTGCAGTGAATGGGTGCCGTCAGAAAGAGAGTCCAGATAGCTGATAAATTTTTTTTTTTTAAATCACAATAATCCACAAGTAATCCATATGACTCCAGTCATCAGTTAATGTCTTATAAAGTTACAGTGTTGCATGTTTGGAAGAAAGAATTCCATTATTAATGCATTTTAATAAACCATTGTTTGTGGCTAAAATACGCAGCCCATAATATGCAGTGTTGCTTCTTTCAGTGAAAGGTTCACCCCCTGTTGTCAAAATCCTCCAAAATATTTGTTAAGAACTGTTTTCACTTGTAAACAGTGCTTTTGCATATCCCTCTCCTGGTTCAGACAAGTCAACTTTTTCACTGGAGAAAACAGTACTATGAATCAAGGACGTATTTTAGCCGGAAGCAACAGTTTGAAGTTGAAAACACTTTAATGATGGATTTGTGGCTGCTTTTCACAAGATGTTAATTGATGGACTGGAGACGTGAATTATTATGTTTTCACCAGCTATTTGAACGTTCATTCTGACGGCACCCATTCACTGCAGATGATTCATTGGTGAGTAAGTGATGTTAAGCTAAATTTCTCCAAATCTGTTGTGATGAAGAAACAAACTCATCTACATTTTGGTAGTATTTTTTTTTTTTTTTGCATTTCTTTTTCTTTTTTTTTTTAAATGGTGAGCAATTCCTTTAAGCAGTTGGCCAGTGTTGAAACAAGGGGGTCTGAGGTCCTTCATACAAGCCTTTCGTTTGTTTACCTCTTCTGTGAAGATGTAACCAAAAGCAATACTATTTTACCCACTTAAAAAAAAATCTAAGAAAAGAGAAAGCCCACGGGTGCAATAAAAGCTTTAAATAGTTTTCAGCAGACATCCTCTAGGGATGATCCTGCCTGGGAAAAAAACCCACCTAATTTGATAATTATGCTCTTTAAGCAGCAAATTTCATTTAGCATTCTCTTATTAGACATTCATAAGCAGTCCTCAACTAAATATCCTTCCTTTTAGCTTCTGCTTAACCATACATATTTCACCCTTTTAGAGGGACCACCTACATTCCTTTTAAATGCAGTGGGGTTCATTAGCGGCATGGAGATAATGCCGAGAGTGTGTTTAATGTAAGCAATGCTAAGTCCTAATTTTCCACAAATAATTCTCCTTGATCTAATCGTAAATTTATGCAGAAGAGAAACCGATGCTCTTAACGTTGCTGGTCAAAGTAAAATAAGTAAGTGCAGAGCTTGAATTATGCATGCATGCTCACGTATGAGTGTGTGTGTGTGTGTGTGCGCTTTTCATTTCCTTTCATTTACCTGTTTGTTATTGTCTTGCTTTTTTAGTTCAATAAAACGTGGTGGGCTAATTAACCTTCTCCCTAAGAGGGATTAAAATGTGTTTATTTTTCTTTTCATCCTCTTTCTTTCTTTAATTTCAAAGTTATTTTCACCAAATAATGTTCATTACACATAGCTATTGCAAACCAAATCTTCTGCACAAATAACCTAATATTAGCAAGAAATCAAAGCATGAGAAGTGCTGTGTGTATTAATGCATGCTACTCCACTGTACCTTTAATTGATCAAGAGCCTTTGGGTTTGGTTTCACGTGCTTTTCACAGCTCTGCTTGTAGGCCAGAATTATATCTGTAAGAGTGAGACAGTCAGCTAAAACAGAACAAATGTTAAACATATTAGAGCCACGTCAAAAATATGAAATTTATATTCCATTATCTCAAAAAAAAAATGATAGAAATAAAGATAGAAATAAATTGGCTCCCTGACATATATGAAGAAAATAAATATTTCATTTTATTTAATTTACATTAAAATATTATAGTTGTTGTACGTTCTTTATATTCATTATGATAAAAAATGTCAGCATATAAGGTTCAATAAAAAATCAGATTCATTATAAAAATTAATTAATACTTTTCTTCATGTATGTGTGTGTAAGGAATATTGCTGCTGTACATATAACATGAATAACCCCCATAGCATCAGTGGTGTCAAAAGTACTGGCATTCATTACTCAAGTAGAAGTATAGATACTAGGGTTTAAAAAGACTTTTGTAGAAGTTGAAGTATCAACTCAAGCTTTTTACTCAAGTAAAAGTGTAAAAGTACTGGTTTAAAAAACTACTTAAAGTATAAAAGTAAAAGTAATGTAAGGAAAAAAAATGCCATTAAGAACAAAAGCTTGGGCCGTGCCACAAGGGCCTATTGTGCACTACCCCACCTCCTCAAAAAAACATTTTTCTAAAGGCTATAATGACTATAATGTTATATTAAAATGTTCATATTGAAAAATTTGGGATGCACTAGGCTACCTGTTTCAGCCACATATATGCCCATTGAAAATGAACTCATTTTAGTACAATGCAAATACATTAAAGAGCTAGAGATATGATGACTAGTTGCCAATAAGTATTGTTATGGTGGAAAAAGTCAAACTTCAGAGGCATGTCATCAATAACCTTTAATGGAATGTAAATGTACATCCAAGCTTAGCTGCAGGACTCTGTGAGGGCAATGGACAAGAACATTGGTGCAGGCTTAGTAACAATTACTCTTGTGTGGTTGACTATTTACAATAAACATTATAGTGCTGTCAAAATGAATGATTAATCTAAGTGATTAATCAAAAACTAAAAATGAAAAATAACTCATAATCCTGATACCTTCTTGATTGATAGCTTCTTGTATTCGGTACATATGTCTGCTATGTCCAGTGTTCGGGGGGTAATGAGTTACAAAGTTGATATAGAGCTTCACAGTCCCACCCACAGCCCGAGAGAGCTCTGGTGCCGGAAGTAAATTTCCCATTCATTTCTCCCATTCACTTTCGGAAAAATCCGTATCTAAAGAGTTTTAGAGCATGTGTGAGGATAACCTGCTACGGCTGAACTCATAAGCATATAACATATCATTTCAAGTGAAAAAATTAAGACAAAATCCAAAAAAAGTCAAAGGTACAAGACTGTGTACATATTTTCATTTCGAGCGCAGGAACTACTCATCCCATAAACCACCGCGCCCCATTGAATTCGACTGAAGCCACAACTGCGAACGAGGCAACGAGCCTTTTGAGCGACATCCAAATCTGATGACGGCCGCTCACGCAAACTTTTTCCTCCAGTGAATTTTATTTTATATAGTGAATGTGCAGTAATAGCAGTTCTTTCAGTATTAATCGTGTAAATAAATAGTGTTTTATATATGTATTGTGTATTGATTTTTATTTTATCATCGTGTATTTTATATTGTGTGCGTGTGTGAAAGTGGTTAACGATAACGTCAGCAACATGGTGCAGTGCTTTATACCTGACTGCAATCACCGCTCAGTTGTCAACACTTGTCGTTGCCATTACACAAATGTTCAGTAAATGCACAAAAAGTTATGTCTAGGCTAAATATTGTTTTGACAGTGGCATTATAAAATGGTTGATATGACTCATTTCATATGGAGGCTACAGTAGCCTAGCTAAAGTGGACGATAATGCTAACTAAAGTTACCAACCTCCCTGCAAAACTCTCAATGGCAGCCAAGGAGATCATGATTGCACTGATAAGTCTACCGTGCAAAAACGCAACACAGGTTTTTATTTTATTTTATTTTTTTATTAATGATCTTCAGTCTTCACGGACCTTCGAGGGGTTTAACCAGACGGTTACACGAGCTCCACCAATCAGATACATCACTGTGGGATTGTGGGATTGTTCAGGATTGTGGGTAATGAAGTACTTAGCCAAGACATCGCGAATAAAAGGCATTTATATCAAAACAAGGTTAGTGGCCCCATGATCTTTTTACGTTTATATGAGCATATACTGTTGCTTAGTACAGCCATAGCTGGTTTTAAGTCTACCATGTATGGTTACGTTTTTATGGCTTATACCCCAAATGTCAATGCAGAAATTGCATTTAATTTTTAGTTCCGGCACCAGCTGTGGGTGGGACTGTGATGCTCTATAGCCTAGATATCACAACATTGTCATTTGCGTCATCAATCGCAAACGATAATTTATTAAAACGTCTCACTACCCAACTACCTACAGTAGCTTAATTTGTGGAGGACGAAGAGAAAGCACCCATTTGGCAAATGAGCCAGTACTGAGAAATAAATAATAACTTTTAAGTAGGGTCCAGTGCCTTTTCGATACTTTTAAAATGGTACTGGCACCTCAACGTGCCTGAACCGATACAAAAAAAAAAAAAAAAAAAAAAAAGAACTACAAAAAAAACTATGGATAACATTAAAGAACATTACAAATATTTAAAATAAATCCATAGCTTTCACCTTGGATGCTCTCATTTCCCAAGTTGTGCTTCCCTTAATCTAAGGCTAATAAATGTATTTCACAATCTGGGTCATTATTTAATACAAAAGTACACATAATGTTTCTACTGTATCTCTGTCACTCACTCTGATATTTAGTTAAGATGAGTGCTGTCTGTCACTGTCTTAAATCAGTTCTGTGAATGACTGTATGCTCATTCTTTATAAAGTAGCAACAATCTCGTTTTTAAAATACAGTACTGTGCAAAAGTCTTATGGAAAAGAAAGAATAGTGTTTTCACCCCAAAAAAGGGTTTTAAGCCAGTTATTTATATCTTTTGCTGCAATGTGTCAGTAGGACAGTAGTTTGCCATTAATTTTAATAATAATCTAGTGCGGTAATCAAGCAGTTTGACAATGGCAAAATGAATGTTTGGAAATGTAAACTGATATTTTATACTGACACTACAGCAAAATATATAAATAACTGGCCGAACACCATTCTTTTAAGTGAAAATACTGCCTAAGACTTTTGCACAGCAGTGTATGTATAAAGTACGTATGATTAAATGAAGTATATTTAAATAAGTGTAATTAAAGTATACGTTCGTTCATATGTGTTAAGGGCTAGATTGTCGCTGGAGGAAATAGCTGTTTCGTGATTAGCGGTGACAAGCGAAACTTTACAGTAGATGAGAAACCGACTGATCGTGACCTTTTGTAAACTGTATTTATGACAAAGAACTTCACAGATACAGATGTTCTAACAATCTATCGGTAAACACACACCTTGTGTCCTCTGTCTCTGTTTGAGCTCGCGCTGCTCCACCGCGGTCCGCGGATTGAAGAGCGCGCTGAAAGACGGGAGGAGACCGGACTGACGCCGGTTTCATTTGAAATTTAAGCGGACTGACTCTGAGGCGATCGGATACCGGTTCCAACCTACTTTTAAGAAATATATTGTTTGATAAACGAATCCAAAACTGTCTATGCCCTTGCTGGAGTGTGATGTGATTTGTGTCATGTGCAGGTGTGATGGATCGCGTACGGACCAATAGGGTGTCGGAATGGTATATGTGTATACTTCTCATCCAACCACAATCAAATTCACTCCATCCTGATGGCGCGATTTATCTGGATAGGTTTCTTTCTCTCTCTCTGAACGATAACAATCCGGAATGAAATAGCAGTAACGAAGCTATTTTTTAAAATGTAAGGAGTAGAAAGTACAGATACTTGCGTGAAAATGGAGTAGAAGTAAAAAGTCGGCTGAAAAATAATTACTCAAGTAAAGTATAGATACCCCAAATTTCTACTTAAGTACAGTAACGAAGTATTTGTACTTCGTTACTTGACACCTCTGCATAGCATACATGATTACCCCGTAACAGATCTATGAAGGTGGAGCTGGGGAAGGTGGAGAGTTTCTGAAGTGAGCTACTACTGCTACAGCAAATACTGCCAAATATATGAATGTTGAGCATCGAGCTTATTGGCTACCGATACAAGAGAGAACCAATCAGCTGTGAAAATATTAACATTCTTACACACAAAAACAGCCATTACAAAGATTTTACACAGAACAACATAATAACAGATAATAATAAGAAATTTATGAAATTTTATGCTCAAATCAGCCTATTAGAATTATTTTTTAAGGATCACGTGACGGTCATGACTAATAGTTGCCGAAAATTCAGCTTTGCCATCACATAAATTACATTTAAATAACTTAAATAAAAAAGATATTTAAATGGAAAACAGTTATTTTTTATGCATTTTAATGTAGCAAATAAGTTTAGGATTGGGATCGGGATTTCTTTCAGAAACATAAAAAACCGACATTAAACTGACCATATCTCACACAACAATCAATGTTGTTTTTGCTTTTGTGACAAATGATGTTACATGAATAAACACGAGCACATCTGAAGAGGCCGTCTGCATAACATCAACACCATCTCACCCTCTTGAAGTTCAGCCCTTCTCTCCACAAAGTCAGACACCATCTGCTCATCTGGGGGAAATGATACACATTTTTCTCTGCCCTCCTTCACGGACTGAGATGTTGCCTCTTCCTCTGAGTGCCCTGTCATTCTTCTGCTATGAGCGATGTCCTACAAAGTTGATTAACCAAAATTTCCATCAATATGCATCTCTGATGTCATGTTCTTCTATGTCAGACGTCCCATTAGCTCAGACGTCAGTCCTCTGAACTATAAAATCCTTCATGTATAATAACATCTCTGGAAACATTATCTGCCCCTCATTGTGACAGAAAACAAACCATGAAATGTCCTCTAAAATTTGCTTCTGTGAATTGTGTTGTTATTCTGTAGCCTAATAGTCACTATAGGCAAAAGGAAACTTAAACTCACAGCATAGCACTTCTACAAAACTGTTATAGGATATCTCATTATCAATTATTCATAAACTATATGCCTGTCAACACTAGTACAGCTCCATATAAGTCAACATCAAATATGCACATGGGGAAATGGAGCCTAAAATATTTTTGAGAGCTACTTAATGTTAACTCACATTAAATGTAAAAAAGTACTCTAAAAATTCTGTAAAAATAGGGGACAATTTATTGTGTAGGCTACTTAGTATGAAGGATTTGCCCAGATTGATTGTTGAATCTATATTATAAATGTTACACTCTATTGTGTTTAATGATTAAAATGAATGTATAATGTCCATTCATAAAAAAAATAAAAAAATAAATAAAAAAAGTGTTTAATAGGCTACTGTTTATGAGAGACAATGACAATATATATGTATGCACCTTAAAATATAAATGATAATGTATAAAATCTGTATCTAAAATTAGACTTGTTTTGTTGTTTTTTTCTCTATCCACTAGTAATATTATAAAAAAAAAAAAAAAATTACTTCCTGATTCCCACCACCTCTGAAAACATAGTTTAATGTAATAGTCACCTGTTAAGAAAGAAAAAAGAGACATGTTTGCTATAGTGTAATGTTTATAAATGATCTTTTGTTGCACCCCCCCCCCCCCCCCCCCCCCCCAATTTGTATTTTTATTATGATAATAAAACCATTGTAACTGTTTGTGAAAAAAGGTATAAAACTACTTATCCCATGAAGCATTGCAAGACCAGGAATCAGGCAGCCTTGTTTCTGACCAATCACGTTCAATGAGCCTCACACTGATGAGCAGTTTTGCGGGAACTTTGGAGAGGAAGAGCTGTTTGCAACCTGCCACTTACCCACGGAAAGGTTAGTAGAATATTCTTGATCTGCTTTAATTAAATATAATGCTCCTGTGCATTTAATATCCGATTATGAGGACAAATACTCGGCTCTGTTGTAATAAACAGCCATAATAAGGCAGCTAACCGTGCTAGCATAGCAAGTGAAATAGTTGATCGGCATTTTACAGTTTCCCCCTCAATTACAATATCAACAACCCAATGTTCCTCTCATTGATTACGTGGGACATTAACCACGTTTTATCACTCTTAATAAGCTTTTATCACGTAAATAAACTGAAACCACAGCTTTTAGTGCATGTGTTGTAAAAGTGAAACAAAAAGCATCATTGGCATGACTGCAAATTCAAACTGTATCCATATCACAATGTCATCACTGAGTTTGTCATCAGTTGTAGTTCTTGTGCTAATATGTCGGTGATGCTGAAAGTCTCAACAATATCAACTTTTTTATGTCAACAATAAATCTCAAAGACTGACCTGCACGACAGTTTTAATAAGTCACACCCTAGTATACATGTTTCTTGTTTGTACTTGTAGTGTAGGCCTCTATTTAAGAAAACACGAATCTTCAGTGTTAGCTAATGTTTATATATCTGTAAAATATAAAATATGAAGAGACTACATCTGATAATCAGGTCCAGATTTGATGGTGAAGTGTAAAACTACATTAAACTTTTTGAATGGTTTTAATTCCATCTTATTAATTAATTAATTTATTTATTTATTTTTTAAACCAAAAAAGAAGGAATTTAAGGATTTGCACTATCCTAAGCAAATGTGTGGAACTGACAGGGTTGCTGTGATCGTAGAACATATATACATCGCAGAGAATTTCAAAAATGTGATTTCCAGGTCTACTTAAGTCATAAAAAAAATGTAAAATCTTAAAAGGTCATGCAAATGCACAGAAATGGTTGCATTAGACAATTTAAATAATGTTTTTAGTCATCCTTATTAACTATAGAGTAATATTGCTAATATATTTGTTATGAATAGTGTTGTATAAAAATATATTTTTCCCATATTGTCCAGTATATCTAAAGTTCCCCATTTTAATTCAATAATAGAATTTGTATTTCTCTTGTTTGAAAATTATTCAGTAAAATGCCACCAAAGTCCAAGGCAGATGGGGCGAAGAAAGCGAGAGCTCCAGCCAAAAGGAAACTGGCTGAAGAATTCCCACCTGGAGAAGTTCTGACGGATAATGCAAAGAAAAAATGGAAGCTTGGATCGGCTGTGGGGCAGGGAGGTTTTGGCCTGCTGTATCTCGGTAAGATTAAAAAAAGCTCTCATAAATTTTGAAGTTCTAATGCTTTATTTTGTTTTATTTATCAGTTGCTCAAATGTAAATTTTTCATACATCTTTTAGCAAATTCAGACTCTTCAGGATCTGTTGGTGCTGATGCACCTTATGTCATTAAAGTGGTAAGGGACTTTTGTTGCTTTTGGCAGATATATGTTTAGATCTTGCATTTTTTGAATGTCTGCAATGTTTGGGTGGTCAGCAATGTAACGTCAATCAATGAAAGGCATTTCTGTGACCTTAACTAGAACAGTAAACACATTTTTTAAAATAAAATAATAAACTTAGAAGAATTATTTGAAATGACCGACAACCAACACTTATTATTATCTTAAGTAAACAAAGCAATAATGCATATCATTATTACCTAATAGCTTTGGTAAAAGAGTATGAGTAGCAACCTTTGCATGGGAATGTAAACAAATGTGACCCGTCACGGAAACCAGTGACACAAGTCGGCAGCACAACTTTCGCCAGCTCTAGCTGATATCAAAATTCAATGAAGGTGTACGCCGCAAAGATGATCACAGACGAGCTGAACCGTGGCCGTTACACCGAAAATGTTTTGAAGTACCTCTTCGACAATCCGGAGGCTTATGAACAAGCGCTCACTGATTCTGAAGACGATCTGAGCGACGATGAGAGCGACATAATAAGACTGTAATATCCCTAATCTACAACTGAGCGAAGATGACGACGAGGAAGAATATATTGGACTGGCGTCAGACGAGTTGGACCGTAAGATATCAGAGGCTATATCGATAGTAACATTTGATTGGGATAAAGACAGAGAAATGGGGAAAATCCGTAACATTTAGAGGCAAACAGAGGCACAGTGCAAACTTCGGAGATGGTTACATCCACAAAGAAGACCCAGACAAAGAGAAAGTGTTCCAGAACGGGGGGAGCTTTAAAGGGGGTATGGCTTATTTAAATGAGATGTAAATGAGCCCCATTGTCACTCGCAGCAGTGAGAACAGATGAGAACTGCAAAATCTTTAGAGGCTATTTTCTGCTTTTTGAGCTTTTTTGAGTGCCTACCTTCAAATGGCCACAACTTTTCCAAATATTATCAGATTTCCATGTGTTACACATCGTTGGAAAGCTTGGAGACTACACTTTCAGAATATGTGATTGACTCAAAATGCCCCAGAACCGACTTGTTTCTTTCCGTGATTGGTCACAAATGTTTACATTTTACAAGCAAACTAAATAAAATGTAGTTCTTTGGTGAAATAACATTGCGTGGAAGTATAATAATGGATGTATACTTTCCCTCTGCTTTTTTAAATGCATGTGCGTTCACGTTTTTATATTTCATTGTAAATGTCAGTTATTTTGGGTGATAATTTTTACTGTGTCTTGCAGGAGCCTAGTGAAAATGGCCCTCTCTTCTCTGAACTGAAGTTCTACATGCGTGCTGCCAAACCCGATCTAAGTATGCCCTTGTGACTGCAAATACACCCTCATATGCATGAAGAGCCAGTATGAAAAAAGTCTAAGAGCAACTCTTTTAATTAAAGAAGAGGCCTTATGGAGACAGACAACCCACAACTCTCTGCCTTTGGTGGCTCTTATGGCTGCCCCAAGGCCACAGCATTGCGCTTTATTTAATAACAATCCAAATGTCAGTCTCCCTTGACAATTAACTGCAATATTACTAAGGGATGCTCATGTTTTATTCATTGAAATATTGTAATGTTGGTAAATATTTGTCCCACCAGCAGATTACCTTGCGGCACACTTGCAGTTTGGTTCCTGAGGAATACTCTTATATTACTTTGAGCATCAACAAGTTTAAAGAATAAAAGTTTTGAATGATTTTTATCAACTTAATTTATGAATTTGATTGCATTAAACGGTTATTGTGATAATCTCACTTAGTTGTTTTAGAACTGATTTAAAACACTATAGTGTCTTTTGATTTGAAGTGGAATAGTTAATATTTTGTGAATCCTGTTGTGATAGAATGTTTTACATGTTTATTCAGTTGGAGCTTGGATGAAGTCAAGGAAAATTGACTATTTGGGAGTTCCAAAATATTGGGGTTCTGGTTTTCATGAGAAAGGCGGTAAGAGGTAGGAGAAAAAAAAACAAAAAAAAACACTGTTTTCTAAAGGATTACATGATAAATAACATGACACCCTTAATTATTTTTTTAGGAAGTTTTTATTATCTTTTGAGTATGGCCAATTTAAAGGCCATTTAAAGTATGATGATTTTACCTAAATGTTTATGACAGGTACAGATTTATGGTCATGGATCGATTTGGAATGGACCTACAGAAGAAGTTTGAGGGAAATGAAAAGAAATTTCCAAGGAAACTGGTTCTTCAGCTGGGACTCAGACTTGTAGGTTTCGTCTTAAAGTAGCAATCTGTGGCAAAATTTGAATAGTGCTCCAAGTTGTTATTATTATTATTATTATTATCATTATCAGTTTTTTTTTTTTTAGCTGACAACTAAGACAGTAGTCATGTACTTTCCTTTGACAAAGCAAATCATTAATGTTACAAATGTCACTGTAGAAATGGCCACTTCACATATGTATGTGTCATCCAAAATTAATTTATTTCACAACCCAAATGTGTTATAATATGTGAGTAATGTGGGAGGCCACTCCTATTTAGAATAAAATACTAATAATTATTCAACATATAAATACAAATACATTTTATAGCTATACAATTTAAATGAAGGCCATTTACATATGCATAGATTTTTTTTTTTTCCAGTGACTGTTGTGGCTTTTCATGCAGTGGGAGAAAATCATATATTCCTGTATTATTATGAAATCTCATATTCTAACATATCTTTCATCTCTCTAGCTTGACATTCTGGAGTACATCCATGACCATGAATATGTGCATGCAGACATCAAAGCCTCCAACCTCCTCCTGTCTTACACCAATCCCAATCAGGTTTGTTTCAAGCCTTCCAAATGTTTAACAGATCTCTGTTGCCATGGCTGTATGGCTATAACTTTAGAGAAGTAGAAGGCAGTGTGTGTAGACTGCAGGACTATACAGAGCTCCTGCTTCTTTTAATTGGGGTACCAGTGATTTGTAATATAAGAAACTACTTGTCTTATTTTTTTTCCATCTGTTAATGAGATTTGGGTGGAGAAAAAAAAAGCAAAACAATTTAAGCCTTTAATGCGGCTCATAAACTGGAGAGATTAGAGACAGTATTGAAGCTGTCTCTAGCAAATAAGGTTTGGGTGCTGGGAAGGGGCAAATATTTAATTTGAAGATTAATAATGTATCAGTGATGTATTATTAAGCTGCTATTTTTAAAGTCACAATTTAAAACTCGGCCTCTTGGGATTAGTCGCTGCTTTCTTGGTGACTCTGAGCATCTATTTTTTTTTTTTTTTTCTTTCAATTGCACGGGTGTTCTTTTTGCCTCTGAATACATGCATGTTTGTGTTTTATTAATGTGTGTATAACATGCACTGAGTGTTGATTAAATTACAGAAATGCTTAGGGGTCATTTGATGTTGCTAAAAATAACATTATTTGGTGTAATGCAGTTGAAGGTTAAAAAACACATTAATTTCCACAAACCATACATTATTGTTGTTCCCCTCTGCCCTGCCTTTCTGAAACATGTTGAATTTAATATAGCTCATTGTTCTGAAACCGTGGTGTGCTCTGATTGGCCAGCTATCCAGTGCATTGTGATTGGCCGAATACCTCAAACGTGTGAAATGTTATGCCTCTGCACGACATGGCAGCAATGACAACAATACTATGGTAGAATAAAAGTTACGGCTTCTTTCTTTGAGAATACATTTGGCAGTGTATTCTACAGTGTGGCAGTGTCTTTACGCTTGCCAAATTCCGCTGTGTAAATAGAAAATCCGTCATGGCACGAGTGCAACTGGTTCTTAAAGGGAATGGAAGATGAGACTCTGATTGGTTTATTGCACGTTACGCCCAAAAACACCAATTACTCATTAAGAGAATAGGAACAACCAGTTTATACCATGTGCCCGGGTGCGCCAACCGTTTTTCCATTGTTCAGATAGCAAAAGTGGATTTGGACACGCCCTGAGTGCATCTGCGTGTGCGCTTCACACTTTGTGTTTAGATCGTTAAAATAGAGCCCCTTATGTCATTGGGTCATTAATGTTAAACAAACAACAAAAGACAGAAAATCACTTGCTGCTCTTGACCAATTAACTTTAATCTGTTTTTTTTTCATTTACACGTTATTAAATTTTCATATATTTTTGTACCTTAATTCTGTAGACCGGTTTCCAAAACAGAATTAAAGGTACTAGGTTGAACTGATAATATTGGATGAACAAATTACAGTATTCAGTGATGTGATATAGGAGTCTTAACTTTCAGAAATAATATCTCTTTGGGTTTGAGACATTAATTTTTGCAACTTTACAGCTTGTAACCCTCCAAAGGAAAGCATGAATTTGCATCATATGACCTATTTAAAATTGTATTATTTTAACTAAAATCAGTATAGTGTGATGGGGATTTGGTTGTTTATTACAAAAAAAAAAAAAAAGTAGGCTAGACTCATCCATTAACTTTAGAACACTGAATTCTGGACTGAATGTGAATGACTCCTATGAATGGTTATTTTAACATATTATTCCAAAAGATTAGAACTCATAAGTTAGCAGTTTGAATCAGTCTGGAAAATCTTTCAGAGAGTAAACTCACAAGTCCATCCAAGTGGTTACTAAATGAACAACTAAAAGTAATTATAAAATGATGTTTAGCCCGTCAGATGGTTCATTCTGTAAGCACTTGGATGAATTTGTTTCAAGGCCTGAATACCTGATTTTTATTTTAGGACTGTAGGGAGGACAGTTTTGTGTTCTTGATAATATTTTTGCATGTTGGGTATTGATGATGGCAGTTTCGAATCAGCCCCAGCTTTGCACACCTAGTGACAAATTTAGTTAAAAAGGTTTTTTCTTTTTTCTTTTTTTTAGTTTGTGATGTTTGTCACTGTAGGCGAGCTGTTAATCTTCATTGTTGCAAATTGGCCTATGCAGTTATTCCTGAGACACTCTACCTGGACACATCAAATTATTTTGCACTTTTTGTGGAGTTAATAGGTGCACCTGCAATTTGTGCAGTCTGTTTTGGTATCTTTGGAACTCCGTTAACTGGTTCCTGTTGCTTTGAAAACAAAGTGCTAATTGTCAGATCTCTTTTATAAGTGACACATACTGCTAATTGGCAATCAAACTGTTTGCAGTTTCAGATGTGATTTATTTGTAGTAATCTTCAAGTTATGGTTGACTTTATTATCTTGGGTGTTAAATCTCGAAATATTTTTTTATTTCCCAGTCAATTTTTTTCTTCCTGTAATTGTTTTACAAGTGCGTTAAATTTTTGTTGTATAATAAGCATTTTACTTTTTTACTTTTTTTTTTTTTTTTTTTTTTTTAACCCAGGTATATTTAGTGGATTATGGATTGGCATACAGATATTCTCCAGAAGGAGTGCCAAAGGAGTACAAAGAAGACCCAAAGAGGTGTCATGACGGGACCATCGAGTTCACTAGTATTGATGCGCACAAAGGAGTCGGTAAGAAATTGTTATAGTCAGTTCTATTGGTCACTCTTAAAGTTCATACTTTAGGCCTTAGTGAATCCATGTGTCCTGAACCCAAGTAGAGCAGCGGCTCTTAATTCCAGTCCTCGCGCCCAACTGTTCTGCATATTTTGCATGTCTTTAATACACCTGATTCAGATAATCAGCTCGTTAGAAGTGAACTCCGTACATGAACGGTGTTCCCAATGTTCATTGCTCCCTACTCCCTAAGCAGAGGAAATCTGTTCAAGTTACCTCACTTCGGAACATTCATTCACTGATTTGTGCTGTGCAGCGTCTTTACACAAGGACAGCTGTGACATCATATACCTCTGTAAATAAATGCAATTTAAATTCACGTCTTGCACACTTCAATGCACTTTGATTGAAACATATACGTTCGCTTCGAACTGGAATCATGGCGGAATATCCTGTCCACTTCGCAGGGCACTTACGTTCGAATAGAACAAACGTCTGAAGCGCTAAGAGAAACGTACGAAATGTGCAGAGCAGTGGGGCGCGAGGACTGTAATTGAGAACCGCTGCCCTAGAGGAGCAGGTAGTACATGTTTAAGTGTTATGTAGAATGTCACATTGTAACAGAAAATTATGAAGAACAGTCCTATTTTTAAATGTTGCTGTAATGGTACTTTGCATTGAACATCACAAAGGTGGGCTACCCTTTAAAATAGCCTCTGATAAATGTACATTACATTTCAGCCCCTTCAAGAAGAGGAGACCTGGAAATTATGGGCTACTGCATGATCCAGTGGCTTTGTGGCCGTCTACCCTGGGAGGACAAACTTCATGACCCACTGTATGTCAGAGACTCCAAACTCAGGTGACTGTTTTCAGCCTCACTTAAGACATTTCAGGTTTCACTTCTTTCTGAACTAAGATGTAATCTATTTATTTTACATATATATATATATATATATATATATACTTTTTTTTTTTTTTTGCTGTGGGATAATGGTTATTGGGATAATGAATAACTAATATACCTCTTTGCGGTATAACTAATTAACTAATTTCCTTACAGCAAATGTCTTTATACAGATAATAGTGGATTAGATTTAATGATACTTAATTATAATTAAGCATTTAAGATTTTTATTTTTTATTTTTTTTTATCCATTTTTAAATATCCTTCTCCTCAGGTGTAGAGACAATATCGATGAGTTCTTGAAAAGCTGTTTTCCTTCAGAAAATATACCAGGTGAGGCAAAACTGAACAATTTTTTAATTCTGTGTTCATATATTTGAAAAGGTGAATGCACTTTGTAAAATATTAGTTATATACAGTAGGTCAATGGTATTGAATCTTAGGAAATGTCTTGCTACTAAATAGGATTTAAGTGTATATATATACATATATATATATATACACACATTTAACCGTGTCATGACCGCAGAAGCACCTGTGAATTCTGCAGTATTACTACTTGTTTGTCTGCCAAGAAGTAATTGGAGTGACGCACTTTCGAGCTCTGAAGCGCAAACAAGAGCGCGAGGGCCACTTCTCTTGATAACGAGTGTGGACCTGGTGATTTAGTCTTAATTAGAGCTAATCTATCAGCTCTGTGTTAATTCCCAGCAACTTATCACACTTTTTTAAAACTAAAACATGACCGCTTTATGCTTTTTATGTAGCATACGTTTTCTGTTGACAGATTGTTTTTTGAAATGTAAAGCAAATATATATATATAAAAAAGTGTACATAAGCTGTATCTGTCTAGTGTGGTGCAACAAAAAAAAAAAAAAAGCTCTGACCACAGATGCTAGTTTTGCTGCTGCTTTATAAATTGGAAGAAATGTTATAATGCAATTATCAATAAATATTACCAATGTCACAAAGCTACATAGAAATAGTAATAGTTTAAATATTATCTTAAGTGATGAAATATTATTATAATATAATACAATTTTGATTCTGAATCAAATTATTTACCTCATATTTTTAATGTAATTTATGACTTTTTGCAAGCACGTGTGTATACGTGCATATAATAATCAACACATTGTATCAGATAGACGTTTCGACCACAAAACAATGAAATAAAAGATGAAGTTTTTAAACAAACATGTTTTTCACCCTTCTCCGTTGTCGACCTCTGCATTGCCTAGTTTTGCAGTCAGTGTGTGGCAGTCTGTACTTTTGCAGAACTTTAGGGCGTTCTTTCTTTGTGTCGTTTAAAAATCAAAGATGTCATTGGCTCCCTTTGCTCAGTCGCTGATGTGATGGCAGTTCTTAAGCCCTGTGACAGCCGCGCGGCAGACGGCGAGATCCCTCCTCAGGCTGTTGTCTTGTGCGTACATGCCGCATCACAACACCGAGATGATGGGAGGCGGCACTGTTAGCACGGCCATCACGACTAATTCTGTTTGGTGTGACTATTTTAGCAGCCGACAGTAAACAACAGTTTGTGAGTGGAGAAGTATAAGGAACAAAGTGACAAATGTCAGCCCCTCTCCTCTAAACTTAGCCTGAAGGTTAAAGTGTGAGCGCTTGCTGTGAAGACTCTGCCCTACAGGGACTGTTCTGTCTTTCCTGCACAATGGTAAACGCACAAACATACGTGCACCTTATTAACGTCGGACTTCTGCGTGTTCATTTGAGATGAACTTTTGAGACAGAGGATCCAAGTAACTTTCGCTTAATCACACACATAAATGCTCTTCGTTTGTTTATTGACCCAGAAGTGTCTTTAACGGTGTGCAGCTGTATTGCCAAGTCTGAAAAATAAATCCATTTGCATTAAGATTAAATTGTGGTGCTTAATGTCATTTTCAATTTCTAGAGGAAATGAAGAAGTTCATGCAAGAGGTCAAGGCTCTCGGATACACAGACAAGCCAGATTACGCAAAATTGCGAGGAATTTTGCAGCAAGGCCTGAAGACCATAGGGGCGACAGACGACAAAAAGCTCGACTTCGGCGCGTCGACCAATGGTGCAGGTCTGCCCTCCGTCAAGGTGAGAGCCACCTTCAATAGAACATCAAAAAGCCGACCTCTGTCGCACTCCCTAATTCACGCCGCATTAAAAATGCTGCGACAGTCCCTTTTTGAAGTCCGCCGTTTAAAAACGAGCCCATTTCAACATCATATAATTTGTTTACCTGTTGAAAGCAGATTCAAATGTAAAAATGCTCACACACGATCCAAGACTAATTGATCGGGTAAGTAGGAAATGCTGTCGAGTGCATTGATTTTCAAATATGATTAACGTGTGATGCTTTTAACAAACGTTTCTTGAGCTTATTTGGATTCCTTCTTGCAGTCCACACAGACATGTCCTCATTTTACCTCCGTGTCTTGATGTTAATATTGTTATGAATTAGATATTTATTTTCAGTTTTTCTCTCTGCTTTATTAATACTGGAATGTCATTTGTCTTTAGCTTATTATCCTATATTGCAGTCAACACCCTCAAGGTAGTATGAGATCTCACTCCTCTGAAATAAAGGGTTTTGTTAATCACTGATTTGTTTTGTCTGGATTTCAAGTTAGATGATCTTTAGAAGTGAATTCTGTAGCCGTGGTGTTTCTTTTTTGTGTATTTAGTGTAAAACAAACCTTCCGAGCCCGCAGAGATGCCCTTGATGGCATATACTTTGGGAAAGCGATAAGACTGTGGCTTCATTCATGGGGTCCGGCACAAAAAGCTCTTGGCAACAAAGCCATCTGCATCTCAGGTTCTCTCCAGCGCCCGGGTGTTTATCCCAGTGGCCCCTCCTCTTCCTCCCACAGACAGGTCCTGAGTGCCTGTGTTTATTCCCTGCTAATGTATCACAAATTTGCTGACACGGTAACCTTGGAGTCGGCGCGGGCCGGCAATCAGCGAGCCGCACTTATGACAGGGGAGGGGACGGACTCTCCTCGCTTCCCACAATGCAGTTTGCATATGGAAGGTGCCACCAGGGAGCTGGCCCATGCCAGCTGAGGGTTACCTGCCCACTGCCGTTATTGTATGTAATTATCGAGCCAATCTGTTCAGCTCAGCAGGGTCTGGATGGTAATCATGAGGCAGCAATTGGCAAAATGGAAGGGAAATGTGAGGGAGTGCTGTGGAGGGGGGGGGCTAGTAAGGATGATAGTTCAAGTCCGAGAGAGGGGCGAGCATTCATTATGCAGTCTGAGTGAAGAAAAGGGAGAATTTGATTGCTGTCGTTAAGTGCATCTTCTTCATAACCCCTGGTTCGGTTAGTAAGATTTCCTTGAATTGAGGACTTGAGCTTCTATGCTAGAATTTTCATTTGAAGTGAGAAAAAAAAAAAATATATATTTTTTTTATTGAAATTGTTCAAAAAGATTGACTTATTCTAAACTTTATTGTTTGGAATTCTAAGAAAAATTCCCAACATTAAAATCCATTTCTTGCCCTGAACTAGTCATTTACTGTCAGAATACACTGCCGTTCCAAAAAGTGAGGTGGGTAGGATTTTTTAATGTTTTTGAATAAGTGAATATGTCTCTCATATTCAAGGTGCAGTTATTTGATAAAAATATAGTAATATTGTGAAAGACAGTGATATGAGATTATATTACATATATAGTACAGTACATTGTATTGTTGTATTCTATATACGGTACAGTAATATTGTGAAATGTTATTGCAATCCAATTTATAATACCAATTTATAATTTTCAAATGTCATTTTTTCCTGTGATGACTAAACTGAATTTTCAGCAGCCTTTACTGCAGTCTTTAGTGTCTCATGATCCTTCAGAAATCATTCTAATATACAGATTTGGTGTTCAAGAAACATTTCTTATTATGATCAGGATTTAAAACAAGGAATCTTTGATGAATAGAAAGTTTTTTTGGGTGAATTTATATGCATCCTTATTAAATAGAACTATTCTTTCTTTGCAATAAATAATAAAAAAAAATGCATCCTGACCCCAAACTTTTTAACGGCAGTGTACATGTATTGCGTTTGACATTCTAATTATTTTATTTGTTCTTAACAGATTTACTGGAAAGCTAAATTGTAATTGCGTTTTCTCAAGTGTTCACAACACTCATGGTGCACGTAATAGTTTCCATGTGTATACTGAGCAAAAGGTCCCTTCTTAATATTTGATTTGAACTTCCTCCAAGGTTGCTCTAGGCAAGTGTATTGACCACTGCTCTTCCATCTTTTCCATCCCCTTGTATGCATCTTTATTTTTGATTGGAAGACTCCCAAGCGAAAGAAGGCAGAGGAAAAAGGCCAGTCTGCTGATGAAACCGAAGGCGTCCCTGCAAAGAAGAGGCGAGCTCCTCAAAAGAAGGGTAAGTCATGTTTATGGACTTTAGGGGTTGACCTGTTCATTTATTATCCTCAATATCAGTAGATTTGGGTGTTTTAAACTGAATATGTAACCTGTTTAGATGTGAATAAGGCTAAAAAGATGGCAAGTCCTGCAAAGCGTCCAGCGAAGGAAAAAGCTCAGGCCTCATCTGAGCCAGCCGTGAAGAAAAGCAGAGGAAGGCCTAAGAAGAACTCTTAATCCTCTTCGCACTCGAGTTCAAGTTGTTTCCATTTTGTATCTTTTAAATTGCCTGGTCTGTATTTGTTCTCTTTGGTTGCATTTTCTTAAACTTTAGCAGGGTGTTGGGCACACACTCTTGCAGTGAAATGATAATAAATAAGGAAGAAAAAAAAAAAACGACAGTGGCTTTGAGTTGTGAGTTATTTTCATTCCTTTGTAATGCCTTGAATAATCAAGCCTATGCGGATGAGGTCCAGGGGGGATTGCTTTGCCCCCGATAAGGAAATCCCTGAAGGAGCTCAGAGTCCCGACTCTTCCCCCGCCACATTTTCCCCTTGTTGTTGTGCTATGAAAGCCGCCATGCGGCTGGCACTCCGACGTCTGTGGGAGAGGCGAGCTGGTCTTTGATACTTGCATCGAGGCAGGTGAACGTGTGGCAGACGCCACTGAGCCGGGTACGTGCGTTTGGTGAGGGGGCTCTGCGCCTTTCCGCTCGTCTGCCATTTGATCAGATGGAGACAAAAGACTAGTACTTGGGTCCTACTTTCTGTGTCACTCTCGCTTGAGTCTTTCTTAACTTCCTGTTCTCCGCTAGGAAATGGCTTCAAAGAGCTATCATTAAAAGTTAGTTGTGGCTGCACCACTTGTTATGCATTGTAACTCTATCGCTGGTTTTGATAACGCACCGACAGCATTCGCAAGTGTATTTTTAGGTCCAAATGTCATCTTGAATTGTTTGCTTTGTAATCGCGGTAAAATTGATATGACATTGAGGGGACAGGAATAATTTGATGAGGACAGGTTAGAATACATGAATAATAGATATGGCATGTATACAGGGTCGTGACTGGAAGAGCAGCGTTATGTTTTCCAAGAGTTTGGGGAAATGCACTTGTAAAAGAAACAAACTCGGTTGTGTATTAAAAAAAAAAATAATAAAAATTGTTAACACATCTGATTCACTCTTGTTTTGATTTGATTCTTCACATTCTGGTTTATTTGTTATATAGGTTATGTTTGTTTTGCTTACAAATGAAGAAATAATCAATCTGTTCAATGTCATAAATTATACAACATCAGAAGAGAGCTGTAGATATATTGCATTTCAGACTGATTCAAACTGGTAACATATTTTGAACTTTTATGCTCACTCATTTGTTTTGAATTGGACTACACCAGTCATGTTGTACGTTTTTTTTGTGCATGCAGCCGAGTAATAGGCATATGGTAAAAGCGAGATATTCCCAAAAAAACAAGTTTGAACTTTATTTTAACATTAAGCTTATTGCAGTTGTCCATCTTCTTCTGCTCTAGGTCAGATAAAAAAAAATAAAAAATAATAAAAAATAAATAAATAAAAGAAAACCTTTGTTGGTGCCTTTATACCCAATTTGCCCATTTGAGAACTCTTCTGAGGCCAATCTCCCACCTTTCACCATCTCTGGTTTCCTTGCTGAGGGAGACCAGAGAGCCTGGGTTGCCTTGTTAACTCTAGTTAAGACTCTGCTGGCCCAGCTACAGTAAAAGAGGAAGATGTTTCTCCTAATGTTTGTTTTCAGAGCGGAGCTGCGTGAACCCTGAGCTGATGCCGGCATTGATTGTTCCAACAGTGAGGACTAAAGTGCACCCCTGTGTGCTTTCTTCCCCTTCCTCACCACTGACCTTCAGGGCGCACAGCCATTGCTCCACAGTAGGGGGCAGTAGTACATAATGATTGCACAGCTGGGGGGTGGGGGAGGCAAACCCTAAACACAACATTACCACCTGTACCTCACCGGAGGACATGCTGCTTTGATGGGCCCGACTGTGGCCATTGATTGACCTGTGTTTATATCCACTGTCTTTAGTTTCTCAGAGTTTGTCTTGGGCTGCATGCTGGAAAATAATTTCTCCTCAATGGTTTCCATTGCTTTCCTCAATGTTTTGGAAGGGGTTCGGTTGTTATTTATGGTTACTTGTGCTCTTGGGTTGAAACTTTTGGCTTTTATTGACTAGCTATACTCTTGAAGATTTGCTGATCAGGGACTGGCAAGAAAGTTCTCAATTTATTATACTACTTATTATATATGTTTTTATTATTATTATTATTATTATTGTATTGTTACTAAAGTTCTTTTTCAAATATTCTTTATAACTTTTTTTTTTCATCAAAGGATCATGAAAAAAATGGATCTCCGTTCTGACAAAAACATTAAGCAACACCAGAGTTTTCAACATGCATAACAATAAGAAATTGTTCTTGAGCACTGAATCAGCATATTAGAATATTTTTTGAAGGATCATGACACTAAAGGCTGCTAGTACAGAAAAAAAAAAAAAAATATATATATATATATATATATATATATATATTATAAAACGGATTGTTTCTGATTGATTGAGCTGTGTTCGAAGCTGTTGTAAATTACTCCACAAACATACATCTTTGTTTACATCTGTGTGTTGCTTGGCAACCACAAACCGTTCTGAGGAACTATGTTTGGCGGGAGGATAAAGTTTGTATTAATATGTGACCCTTTATGTGAAATCCAGGCTAAAGTCTCAAAATCTCATTATGAGATAACAAGCATCAAAGTTTGATTTCAGCCATTAATTTCACTATGATTTTAGTCTTTGTCATGGCCTTACTTAGTCACTATTAAAGATTATAAAGGTTCTATTTTCACAGAATGTTCTACATCTTTATGAAGGATGCTTTTAGGTAGAAAACCGTAATCACAAAAAAAAAAAAAAAAGACTTAAGCTGGGTTTGCAGCATTTATGGTTTTGTTTTATGAAACCTTATTGCGTATATGGAATAACTGTTTTATAAAAGCAAAAAGCCCCATGAATAACAGCTAAGTGGGTTTTAGTTTTAACTAATTCATGATTTTACTTTTTTTCTGAATGTAACTTACTGTTTTACAGAAGCATGTTCGATCTGTTCTCAGTGCCAAGTGATTTGGGGAACTTATGGCTGCATATTGGAAACTACAGTTATGCTTTTTTTTTATATTTCAGCATACAGTTGCCTTCATTTGTCTGATAGAAATTCCACTTTCAGAGCTGCATGTTGGTATCTAAATAAGGGGAGGAGGTGGTTGGCAGGCAGAAGTGATACAATAGAGAATTTAAAGGTCGTCAATAATAGTTCCAAGCTAGTTATAATCACAGACTTCATACTTTTTACTTTGTTGTGGTTCTTTCTTTTCTGTTAGGCCATCTGATAAATTTGTCCAGCTCGTATATTCATTTGTGTGTTTTAGGGGTGAAAAATATTTTTTTATCAACACAAGCTCTATTTTTCTTGTTCTCCCCTCCTTTAGATGAAATAAATTTCACTGTTATTGTGTTTGTATTTATTCCCGTCCCCATGTGCCCCCATTCCGAAATACCCTCACATGGAAAAAGAAATATACTGATTTTACATGGCAGAGAGAGAAAGAGCTCTTTCAATGCAGTTATGGTACATTTGCGATTCTAGTTGTGTGTAAATATTAGAAAACAGCAGGTTCTCACATTCACTGAGGAAAGGCATAGCAATGGGGCTAAGACGCGCGTTCTTATCGGTATTGTATTCACACTACACCGTCCTCCTGCTGTTTCTAATCTGCCGCCGCCGCTGTGAGCAAAACTGGACAGGCATTTATTGTCCCAGCAGGGGTATGCTTGACAAGAGAATGTTAAACACTCCACTACCTGCAATTTTCAAAGGTGATACTACACATGATAAAATGTAGATACACACTTAATTTCTGTTTTGTGGGAAACATGGGAGAAAAAAAAAAGAACTGATTTTTCTGTTTCTTTTCCACATTATGGGCTGGATTCTGCAATCATGGTGTGTGCTTTTACTCTTTGTACGTTGAAAAAGCTGTGTCTCATAAGCTGTCAATCCTCCAGGCAAAAGACTTGTCCAAAACGAAAGTGCCAAGTCCTAGTCTGCAGGCCAAATTGCAATCTTTAATTCGATTTACCCTTGGCAGCGGAGTTGAGTGGGTTTAGTGGTCATCAAAAAGACATGTTCATCAGCGTGAGGCGAGCTCTCTTACTCCGAACTGTCCATGCTGTTCATCAGGACTCTCTCAGACGACTCCCTTAACCTCTCCATGTTTCAGACAAGTGATGAGTGCCTAGCTCAGACCCAATAACTGCTGGTGACACTGGCGAGAAAATAGAAGAGGCACGAGTCTTAATTAATTTGACATGGACACGTATCTCATGCCCACTGAAAAATATCTAATGAAGTGCCGGTTGATGTTCTAATGAACTCTGAAGGGGTCCTAAAGAGGATGTTCAAACTTGCGTTCTGCTCCGTTAGCCCGTGATCGTTGTCTCTCAGTGATATCAAAATCGCACTGCTTAAAAAAGATGCCTGGATGCTTTCTCGCGAGCTACGGGTCTTCGATTAGGTCCCACTGTCTAATGGACTTCATGCTGGGTGTGTCGTTTAAGGAAACAAAACGTATTTATTCAAGCAATTTATGGGACAGTGAACATAATTTTATTAACAGTGAGTCAATTATCTTTCTTGATAGATGGCTGTGCTGATGGAAATGTTTGCTATGATACTATCAGTGCTTTAGTAGAGATCAGTGATTTAGAGATTGGTTTGCCCAAGTGAAATTTATACGTTCATCTTAGTAGCTTTGTCCTGGACCATCAGTTTTCCTATTCTGAGGCAATTGAACACCACTGTTGTGGTCAGGTTGTGGCTGGATTTTTCACGGTACTTTATGAACTATCTTTAAGTTTGGATGGCTTTTGCAGCCTTTTAAGGTATAAGAACGACCTTCTGGGAATCATGGCAAAGGTAAGAAACAGCAATATATAATAATATATATATATATATATATATATATTTTTTTTTTTAAAGAATAGCATGTAAACAGAGCATTTAGCGCATATTATTTTATAAAGTAATATTAAAATAATATTATTATTGTATATTTAATATAACTGTGTGTGTATGTGTCTGTACAGTATGTAAATGTGATATATTTAATATATATTTTAATTGTGTGTATATAATTTTTTTTTATCAAATGTTTTTACAGTATATATATATATATATAAATATATATATATATATATATATATATATATATATATATATATATATATATATATATACTATTTTTAATACTTATAGACTTTTTTGTAATGTGTTGTAATTTGTTGTCAGATTGAGTGCAACATATAATTTTTTTTTATAATATTGAGTATATTTGTGTATTGTATGCTCTCTAAAGATAAAAATGTGAAGATTTATTATCTTTTCTCAGAATTGTGATGATAACGATGATGAACTATCAGGCTACGAGAGCCCTCTGAGAGAGTGGTTCCCATAGTATAACGTCATCAGCTTCTCCAGCTCCCAGCAGCAGCTAATGCTTGAGGGCTTCAAACAGCCCTGCGGGTTCTATTGTGCTGTCCGGCTTGCGGGGAGGAGAAGAAGCGACCAGCTCAGGTTTCATGAAGCACCACTCCTCCTTGACACAAAAAGGGTCCAACCTTGCTGACCCTCTGCCCTCTCCCACCATTGTGTTCTTGCTCTGTTGCTGTGGCTCCAGCCACCAGATTGGTTTGCTCAGGAATGGGAGAGGATGTGTCTGCCGCTCCATCTGTCAGACCGAGGATCAAATAATAGGATTTTCTGTCCTGGAATTGAAGATAATTGCAGTCTCTATTCCGCTCCCTAACCGTATGATATTAACCTTGCACTCCTGAGCCCACACTGGGGGCAGAACTTGGGCCAGATGGCACTGTGTTTTGATATCCGATCCAGGCGAAGAGGTCAAGTTGAAGTTCAAGTCCAAAGGACCACTGTCCCTGCCTCAAATAGGATTTCCTTAACATTACTGGTTCTTTGTTGGGAGGACAAAAAGTAGAAGCAAAAGAGCAGTTATACATACGCTGCACTGCTGAGGGTAAAGACGTAAACCATTTATACATACTGAGGTCATGGTGGGAGAGGCCAGAGTTCGGAAGAGGGCTTGCTTTGGGGACCTGAGCAGTGTCAGCGAGTAGATTTAGTATCAAAGGTGTTTCCTGTTGCATACGGGTCGAGAGCGAGCAAGATTAACTACAAAGTCATTCAAATGTTTAGTGTCTTATTGCTGTCCATTTGCTTCCTGGAGTTTGTAAGGACAAAAAAAAAACATAAAGGAATACTGTCCGAATGAGAAGCAGAAATTGCTTTGTGTGATCGACTAACCCCCTCACCAAATGTAATGAATGAGCCATTTGGAACACTTTTGATGATAAGTCTGCCTGCATGTGGTACGGTGGCCTCCTGTGGTGGCTTTGAGCCGAATACACAGTAATAATGTTCCCCTTCTCCCATGGTGCTCCTGAGCATGCCCTGGTTACTGTCCCCTTGGTAACATGCACACATTTAGAAAGCCTTACATATACACCTTCTATGATCATGTTGATAAGAAGCAACCAATTCAATTATATCCAAATTTTTGTTTATGAAGTGAATATATACAGAATATTGTGTTAGGGTGTACAAATAAATAAGTGATTCTTACAGAATCTGTAAGATAATGTCCAGGCCTTAATTCACAACAGTATCAACAAAAAAAGAAAGAAAAATAAATTATATGTAGTGCAAAGAATATTAATCTTATAGACTAGATTAGAGATTTTTTCTTTAATAAATTTTTGCCAACCAGTTCTCATCAAAATAAAATGTTACATTGAAAAAAAAGAAACACACACACCCATATATATTGCATCTGAGATACATTTAGTTAAATAACTATTGAGAAAAATTAGCCAAACTGTAAAACATTTAGATGCATTACAGTAATGGGAGAAATATAATATGCATTATATTTTTGAGAATAATGTCACAATTCTAAAAATGCTATAAAAACGTACAAATAGTTTACATGTATTGACTTTCATCTTTCATAAGATCACTTTATTCCTTATTTTAAACATTATTTTGCAATTATTATTATTTTTTTTTTTTTATGTAATAGACATAAACAGACTTCCTTGTAATTTTACCAGGAAGGTTTTTATTTTTATTTGTATTTTTTATTTACCCAACCCTCCAATTTTAGTTTCAAATACTGACCTTTCTAAGGCTATGTTCACACGAATCCAGAACTTTCCCTATCCAATATTTTTTTTTCCTCGTCTCAAGAAAATATCTGCATTTACACAAAACCACTAAACTGACACAGAACGATGCAGAATACATGCCAGACCAGTATGTGATACTGTAATTCTTCCATAGAGATGCACTAAAAATGGAGAAGAAGACTTGGACTATGCGCATAAACCTTGCACACAGTATACAAATGAACATGGAACAATACATTTATTAATCTGTGTTAATATTAGTTTATAAAAAGACAATCGTTCAGTGTTTGATCATGTTTTTGTTTCTGTTACCTGATGTAACGGTATCTGACTTGGGTCGAGACATGGGCTGACGACGTCATCGTTTCCGAAAATATATGGATTCGCTGTTCAGACGAAAACGCAAGGGCGGCGTTTTCAGATTTATCCACTCTGGGAAAAACACGAACTGGGACCCAGTAAAAAAAAAAAAAATCAGTTTCACTCTCCCAAAACACCTATAATATACAAAATGTATGCTTATACAGCGAAACGTGTCTCCGTGTGATCAGGGCCTAATTGTAATTCACAAACATGCACAATTACTGGTCTGATTTCTATATAATGCCTTACCCCCTCCTTTCTCTTTAAATGTCGTACTTTGCCTTTCTTTAATATGTTTCCTTTACATAAGCACTTACACTTTATATGCTCTTTTGTGAATAAATGTCTTGATTTATATAGTCATGCTCTCTCTTTCCTCCACTCCCTCCCTTCCTCTGTGTGCATCTTGCATGAGATGGCGTGAAGTTATTGTAATTTAGTGATGATTTGTCACTGTCATCCTCCAGGTTCTCGCTGTACCCTGAGATCACGGTTGGGCCCCACTCTTGCAGGGGTGTCCCAGGGACTGCCACATCATCTATACGGGAGCCCCATTAATAAGGGTTAAATCTGGCTAATTGTAATCCAATTAATAACAGACACAATGATCTAGCGTCCGTTTGTTATTTGAGGACCCAGCTGAAACACTTTTGAGGGTTCACGCCCCCAGGGTTCACCCACCATTGTCGGCATACTCAGCATGCAAGGCTAGTTTTTATTAAATCCATTGACTAGCAGCCAACAGTAGGCTGCAATGCCAGTGGCCCTCTCCGGTGCGTCTCTCTTCTTCAAAGCGGACAATTTAATGGCAACCCTGGTGTCATTATCCTTACCATATTTCTTCCAATTACCCCTGTAATCTCTCTCTTTCTTTACATTCCAATTTAGTACAGTAAATCACAAAAAGCGGACTTTTATTGTCAATGATATATGCTGTAGTACTGAGTGAGAGAAAAATAGGAGAGTGAACCTATTTGTGTTTATGGCTTTAGAGGGAAGGAGATAAATGACCTGGCTTTTTTTATTTAGTTTTAATGAAGAAGGGATTGAGGGACTCCCTGTCCCGGTGGCATTAATGTGATTTTTCCCTCTCCAAAGAAGCGCCTGCCTGTCCTCGCATTTGTTTGTGACCTAGTTGCGCTGGTCTCCAGAAAGGACATCCGGCTTTGTTTGCTTGAACATCCAGTGTCCTCTGTGCTCATAAACACACTAATGGGTTTTTCACCGCGGCAGCTGGACAGGGGTGGAGAAGGAGCGAGCACTTACAGTAAACGATCAGTGTCCCTCGATATTAAACGTCCCTCTGGCCACTGGGCTAAACTATGGTTCCATTTAGATCCTCCTACCCACTTAAAGCCTCCTGCTCCCGTACAAGGCGGCACCAAACAATATTAGCCGAGCCACCTTATGCTCTCCACATGAGTCCCCTCAATCGTTCAGCGTTAATTGGATACTCAGTCCCCAATTAAGTTCTTGGCCCAAAAGGAGAGCATGAAAAAACAAGACAGGCTTAGCTCCCTTCTGTGGGACTTCATTAGATGGCTACTGCTGCAACATCCTTGGGGAGAGAGAGGACGGTGTCGTGTGCACACACACACACACACACACGCATGGTAAACACAATAGGCCATTGACACGGTTCGAGCGAAGGTGCTGCAGCTTTGGGAGAGTGAGGCTGGAGAGAAGTTAATTACACACTGTGTGTTTCTCACTCCTGTGAAATACTTGGAATTCATTAGCAAAATCAATATGCCTTCGATATACATGTGGAAACATAGAGTGTGTGCTGCAGTGTTAAAGGAATCGTTCGTTTGAATATAGGACTTCTGTCAACGTTTACTCACCCTCATGACATGCTAAACTTGTTCCATTTAATGCAAGTGAATAAGGACTGGAGAACATTTTCAGGCACCAAGTGACAAGAAGCCACATAAGTGCTAAATACGAATGCCATTGCTTTTAAAAATGTCTCCACACTTGTTTATTTGTAAA
This sequence comes from Carassius auratus, assembly GCF_003368295.1. Taxonomy (NCBI): domain Eukaryota; kingdom Metazoa; phylum Chordata; class Actinopteri; order Cypriniformes; family Cyprinidae; genus Carassius; species Carassius auratus. Next base: position 16,808,179 of record NC_039259.1, on the reverse strand, counting down.
GTAAAATTTATCACATGCTTAATTCTTATGCATATGCATATATTCTTATTATGTATTAGGTATTTTAGGCACCTAAACCCAGCCCTACCCTAAACTGAACCACATCACAAAAATATAAACTGCATAACAAGCAGATAATAGTGATGCACAAGGCACTTCACCTTAACATTTTGACACATTGGGAACAAGGACGCTTTGCAAATTCCAAGTCTTCTGGGGCCAGTTGCATAAACATAGCCACTATGTGAAAGGGTTAGTTCACCCAAAAATGAAAATTAACCCGTGATTTACTCACCCTTAAGCCATACTAGTTGTATATGACTTTCTTTTTTCAGATGAATACATCAGTTAAAACATGTCCTGGCTCTTCCAAGCTTTATGATAGCAGGGAATGGGGGTTTGGATTTTAAAGCCCAAAACAGTGCATCCATCCACCTGGAGTTTCATATGGCTCCAGGAGGTTAATAAAGGCATTCTGAAGTGTAAAAAAAAACAAAAACAACACTACACCTACATCCACTGGAACGTCACTTTCTCATGAAGGTGCAAACAACAGTTAGCAGAAACTAACAGAAGTTTTAAATCTGGATTGTTAAAACGATAGATATTTCTTTCACAAACACATCACTTTGCTTCAGAAGACCTTTATCAACCCCTTGGAGCCACGTGTAGTACTTTTTATGATGGATGAATGGATGCACTTTTTTAGGCTTCAAAATCTCGACCTAAAGCTTGGAACAGCCCAGGTATGTGTGTGTGTGTGTGTGTGTGTGTATGGAAGATTGTATTGAATCGAAAAAAGAAAGTCTAAGATGAGGGTGAGTAAATCATTGGTTAAAATCCGTTTTTAGGTGAACTGTCCCTTTAAGACTGGCAGGTTATGCAGATTAATGATCTAATTATTCTTTTGAATCAGATCTTTTTTAGTAATTCTTTTGATCCTGTTTAAAAAAAAGAAAAACAAACCTGGTTTGAATGATTTGTTCACCAGATTTGGTTTTCACAGATTCAGTGATTTGATTGCAATGGCTTACTGAAGGGAAAAAAATGAATACTGAAAATGTTATATTTCTAGTACAAAGCTACCATGTGGCTTTATAAAACTTCAAACATAGTTGTCACATGGACTACTTTTATCAGACTGGTTACACTTTATTTTGATGGTCCCCTTTAGAAATTGTTGACTGTAAGTAACTTTGCAACTACTGTATACAGTATGTTAATTATTAGACATTAGCGTGTAAGGCAATCAATAAACTTTTAGGGTTAGTATAATAAGTTACACATACTTGCAAAGTTGTTTCTAGTCAACAGAATGTCTAAAGGGCACCATCAGAGTAAAGTGTAACCATTGCACTTTAATATACTTTAACTACATTCTTGAAAACTTCTTATTATAATTGCATGGATAAGTATGACAAGTACATTAATCAAAGTGTATTTTTTGTGTTCCGCAGAAGAAAGTCAGTCCTGCAGGTTTGAATCAACATAAGGGTGAGTAAATTACAGCACGTTCTTTGGTGAACTGTCCTTTTAAATGCATGTTGAATTTGCCCTCTGTGGATGGAAATGTGGCCTCAAACTAGTCCGCTTGTGTTTACCGCCCCTCTCTTTTGCTCTCGCATCCCCCTCCCTCCATCTATTTGTAAGAACGAGGTTGTAGTTTACTCATAAATTCATCAGGCGCAAGGTTTGCACGTAACAATTTGTGACTCGCATGTCTTTTCATTTTAAGGCTAGTAGGACACGGACACCGCCGCAAAACAGCATGCTGTATACTGTAATGAAGTTGATTTTTTAATGTTTCTGCCACACAGGATAAAAGGCAGGCTAATCACAAAGACCATCCCACCCCCCAATCAGTTGCTATTTATTTTGACTGGAAGCTCCAGCTAAAAGTGATGGCAGTGAGCATGAAGCGTTTCAGTTGAATCAGAGCTCGCTAGATGTTGATTTTGTGTTTGTGTGTGTACAGCAATGTTAAATTCCTCACTGAATGAAGAAACGCCATGTGTGCTTTGTTCAGATAGGTAGTTCATCGTAACCTCCTTTTACTTTGTCTGTTTTTACGGGTACTGAAATGTCTATTAACACAATGGCTGTTGTTCCCTGTGGTTGGCATGGAAATAGTTATCAGGGTATTGTTAACTTTTAATGCATCTATAAATTTACAATTAGATGGGTTCTTAGTGGTGGATAGTGCCGTCTTCTTCAGACTGTTTTTTCACAGGGTGGTGATAGCATGTTGGTGTTGTCCTGAAGCTTGCCTGAAGACTGCCTTGAGGGGAACTCCTCAGAGGAGTCCATGAGCCTACTGAACTTCTTTCCCTTCACCCCATTTCAGCCAATCGGCTGCCAGCAACTGTGCGAGCCTGCATGGCTAACCGCTTTGGAAGATAGTTTCCTGAAATGTTGGTAGAAATACGAGTGGGTGTATTTGCTTGTTTTAATTTTAATCAAGTGAAAATGCAGCAATGCACATTTGCACACGAAATGGGAATAGTTAACCGTATTATCCTTTTAGATTTTAAAGGATTGTTCCAAGTTAAACCAGTTAAGCTCTGTCGACAACATCTGTGGCATGCTATCAATTACAACAGACAATCATTTTGACTTGTCTCTGAGTCTGTAAAAAAAAAAAAAAAAAGTTAAATATTGTTTGTTAATTAAAGCTATTCAAAATCATTTTCACTTTTTTTAAATGTTGAAATACTAAATTTACTAAAAATATAAACTTAAAGTAAAATATAAAATTTTGGGTGTGTGGATACCCATGTATGTACGATCACCATGATTTTGTAAGACATGTTCCTGGACCTGGATCTTTTGATGACCCTAGATCAACATTATTGTCCAAAAATATAAACTTAACCCAATCCCTACCCCTAAAACCTAACCCTACCCATAATTTATTCCTAAAATCAGTGGGAAATGATAGCTGATTAACAAGGGTGTAGAAGCACCTAACTCTGATCTTAAAGGGTTAGTTCACCCAAAAATGAAAATTATGTCATTAATAACTCACCCTTATGCTGTTCCAAACATGTAAAACCTCCTTTTATCTTCGGAACACAGTATAAGATATTTTAGATTTAGTCCGAGAGCTCTCAGTCCCTCCATTGAAGCTGTGTGTACCGTAAACTGTCCATGTCCAGAAAGGTAAGAAAAACATCATCAAAGTAGGCCATGTGACATCAGAGGGTCCATTGGAATTTTTTGAAGCATCGAAAATAAATTTTGGTCCAAAAATAGCAAAAACAACGACTTTTCAGCATTGTCTTCTCTTCCGTGTCTGTTGTGAGATAGTTCAAATCAAAGCAAATCGAACTGAATCGTTTTAAACGGTTCGCATCTCTAATACGCATTAATCCACCATTGACTTAAGCTGTTAACTTTTTTAATGTGGCTGACACTCCCTCTGAGTTCAAACAAACCAATATCCTGGAGTAATGCATGCACTCAAACAGTACACTGACTGAACTGCTGTGAAGAGATAACTGAAGATGATATCTTCAGTTCTTAAACTGAATATATATATATATATATATATATATATATATATATATATATATATATATATATATATTTCAATTTACATCATTTACAGTTTGGAAAAATTTATATTAATTTTGAGATTTGCTAAATCCAACATTTGTGTTAATAAACTATTTAATTAACTATAAGTGTTTTATGGCCGGAAAAAGGTAATCTAGATGTTAAAGTACGTAGTTTGTGTTTGTTTTTACAGATTATGGTAAAATTATTTTCAGTGTTAATTGACATATGCAGGCTTTGTATGAAAAAGCTAACTTCATTTATAGATTAAATGGGACACAAACCATAATTTATCGTTGCCAACTTCAAATGTTAACTGAAAGACTGGCTAATCATTTTGCACTCTTGCTCTGCGCTTATCCTGCTGAGAACAATCAAACACACCCTCTGTGTCTCTGTCTTTCTCTCTCACACATACACACACACACATATTGTACATGAGTTAGGAAACCACTGCCTTTGGTCCCCAGGCTAGAATCAACAGCTTCTCTTGATGACACGTATACGTGCGATCTCCCACCTATGTTAATCACCTCTTCACACAAACCGCTCGCTTCACAGTGCAATCACATCCGTTAACAGCCACCCTCATGCTCTCTGTGCAAATGGAGCACGACTCCAACCTAGCAGGACCCACCCTGCCTCTGTGTAAGGGTGAAAACATGCCCCTGTGCCCTGCAATAACTGGCATCGCATCAGACAGTGCCCACTGCACCGTGGATATAAATTTTTGCTTTTTAAGTATCTAGAGGGGCACATTTCTGGCAAAACGAGGGCTGTATATTGCATTTATAACTCCCAGCCATGTGTTAAAAATCCTGGTGCTTTGGTTTGGACCGGGCTTCAATTAAAACAAGATCCTTCTGGCTTGTGGGACTCAGATCTTTGGTCAAACACATTAACTGCCATTTCTCTGCCAGGATATCCAGAGGCATGTCTTTAGGGCTCCCGAGAAGTTAGAAAGCAGTTCTTTCTATAAGACACTGAGGGAGAAATGGACATTATTGGAAAGCCCTGGGCAAGAGTGCTACATTTTACCTCTGTTTATTCATACACCCTGAGATACTCTTAGAAAGACTATTAAATTGTTATGCAATGGGTATATATTGTTTTACACATACTACACTACACTTTAAATTGTAAAAACAGGGCACAGTGCACCGTGTTAATATGAGGGAATGTTCCATATATATATATATATATATTTTTTTTTTACATTACTTTTATCCAAAGCAACTTGCAGTGCATTTAGGTTATACATTTTTATCAGTATGTGTGTTCCCTGGGAATTGAACCCATGACCTTTTGCGCTGCTAACGCAATTATCTTCCACTGAGCCACAGGATTACCTTTCCTGTGTAATTTAAACTTCATTCTAAAAAATGATCAGTACAACATTTTTTTGTGTGTATTCAACTGTTGTTAATGTGTTAATGTAATTTTTTTTTAAATTGTCTTCATTTACTTCACCTCATTATTGTCATTATTATTATTATTTATTTTTTTTTGTTTGTTTTTAGTTTTTGCTTTTTATTTAGTTAAAATTTTATTTTTATTTTATTTTTATTTATTTTTTTGCTGTTTTTTTTTGGTTACTTTTTTTTCTTTTTTCTTTTTTTTGTTTGTTTTGTTTCGAGTGTGTGTGCTTGTTTTGTGTTTTGTTGTAGAAAGAAAGAAAGAAAGCCAGACAGATTTCGAACAACATGGGGTGAGAAAACAGAATTGCCATTTTGGGGTGATTTGGGTGAAATGTCTCTTTAAGTGTAAATATTAGTCCATTGCTTCCCTTTACAACATTGCACATTTTCAATTATAGACCAGCTTAAAACATGTTCTTCAGTAATCTATTCCCTACTAGTACTTGTAGCCTTTCTTATGCCACAACAGTTATCACCTAATTTCTAGCTATAATGCAGTTGCTGTTTTTGGGTGCTGGTGTAAACACCAGCTTGCCATGTCCTTGCTTGACCAGATCATGGCATTCAACATGGATTCAACACTTCACCATCTGTTGTCTCTTCTTTTTTCAGTGCGCCTAATTGCACGCATGCTCATCTCACCGTGGACATAAACCCTGCTTGCTGTTGTTTTTTTGGATGTTGTGCTAATGCTGTGTTTGTGTGCGTGTGTTTAGAGGAAGATGTGCCCTGTTGGTTTGTCCAAAACGTCCTTAGAGATCAGATCCATGCATCTTTCCTGTAATGAAGCTCTACAGAGAGCAGTTGAAGGGAAAGGGTCATGGTCCTCTGGGTCACCATGCTTCTAATTGGGTCTTAGTGGTCTCTTAATGTTGGAGGTTCCATGACCTCCTGTGGCCACTTTGTAGTTAATATACTAGGATTGTTCATGAGGCTCTACAAAACAAGAGGGATCTCACAGCTAACATCTGCACCTCAGTTGAAGTATCTCTTTTATTTATATTAAATTAAGGAAGTTAAACTCGATTGTGTAGTCAGATTGTCCAGTGTGCTTATTTCAGATTTATTTAACATCATCTATGTCTTGCTTGTTGGTAGAACTGCCTTTGAAAATTAAAACCACCTCTACTTTTTTATTTCTTTCTTCTCCATCACCTGTTAGGAACTGTTGCCTATTAATTTCCATACCCCCCTTTTCCCGAAATGATACTTTTGACAATTGTCGAAAGGCTTGTTTTCAGATTTTCAGAGGTAATTTATGGGGCATGGCAGGGCTTCCTTAAAGATATATTTTGCTTTTCATGTCTATCAGGCCGGCTCTAGACAGCACTGGCTGTGTGGTGAGAAGTGAGTGTTGGGTGGAAGTGTTCCATTGGAGAGCAGCATCGCAGCATCAAAGCCCCCTGTCAGCTTAAAGCTAGACATCACTGGGATAGATGGTTTTGTTTTGAAACAACAGACAGGAGCTGCCAGTATGACAGCAGTGTTGGCTAATTGATACAAAAGTTTCTAATGTTGACCTACAAACTGTTTTTTTTTTTTTTGTTTCCTCTTTTATATATATAAATATATATATATATATATATATATATATATATATATATATATATATATATATATATACACACTCATCTGCAATTTTCAGTGGTTCAACCATAATTTTATGAAGGAATTTTTTTCTGGGCCTTGAACGTGTTATTGTTGTTACTGTCTATGCAGGGTCAGAAAGCTCTCTGATTTAATAAAAAAATATCTTAATTTGTGTTTCAAGGATGAACAAAGATCTTATGGGTTTGGAACAACATGATGGTGAATATTTAATGACAGAATTTTCATTTGAGTCATATATATATATATATATATATATATATATATATATATATATATATATATATATATATATATATATATATATATATATATATATATATATATAAACGATTCCTTCAGAATCAAAACAAGTGACTACCTTTATGAATTTGTCCCTTACTGAACTGTTGTATATGCAATCAATATGCATGGGGAAAACAGCATTGCTCATATTCTATTGCTAATCTATATTACATGAAATAAATATAAAAAAAAAAAAAAAAAACATATATATACTTGCCCTTTTTTTGGTATATCTTCGATTATAGGGGCATCATGAGATGATAACTTATAGCTTGCAAATTTATCAACATACAGATATTAATGACAGATCATAAACAAGTGTTTCACATCATCACAGTTACTGTATTGTTTAATTAAACATGACTTGTGGACCCCTGTATTGACCAATAAATGTCCAACTGAATGAGCATTGAAATATCCATTTTATAATATAACTTATTTCATGGTGGAATCTTCCTGTGTCATCTTAAGTCCTCTATTAACTCTTCAGTCTTTTCTGGGTTTGATTTGATGTCTTGGAGATGGACGACCACCTCACCTAATACCAATAACGCTGTCACTTTTTCCAAGTCTCTGAAGTGCCTTATATATACCTTTAGAAACAAAGAAGTATATATTTCAGTGCAAGTCAAATAAATAAATAAAATATTGTTGCCAGACTTGGGCCCTGGATTCATCTTCATTCTGGGTTCAGATTTCACTTTTGGGACCAGTGCAGCAGATCAGATGACACCAAGCGAGCCAAGAAGGAGTGTGCCCTTGACTTGTGTTCGTGCCTTTCTGTGTGTGTGTTTCTCTCCATCCCTCTCATCCTCTGTTTATCATGTGCAGGTTCGGCTTTGTGTATACGTCCTGTCTGTCTCAGACTGGTTGGAAAGGTTGGAAGATTGCTGATTTCCCCGAAGAACAAACGGTACCTGCAGGCCCCATTAAAGCCATCTGTAGCGTGCGTCCATGTTTATCTGCTCCCCCATCCTCCGGGAAGACGTTTTCCCCTCCCCCCGCCGCACCACCGGACTCCGGCTCCTTACTGAAGACCTATGGCACGTGTCCCCAAAGTGCCTGGCCCCAATGGACCCCCCCATAGGTTGGCGATACGGTGTGCCAGCTCCCTTCCTCTGCCAGCAACCTTCAGGTCCATTACCGTTCGCTATCAGCAGGGACCAAGCTGGGGAAACCGACAAAAGTGGCATTTCCAGAGCGCATCAACATACTATCCCTCAAGCTCTGCAGACCTCGTAAAATTGGACTTATGGCTCGGTTGCCAGCATAAATAAGTCCCTTTGATAGTTAGGGGAAGAAGTTATGACACTCTTGGGTACGCGTGAGGGACAGTGGCACTGTCATCTCATTCCTGCTACCCTGGCACCCTGGTGCCTCTGATCTTTCTGCCGATTCAGGGCACGCTCTCTTCATTACCGCCGGCCACCGGGGACTTGTTTTTTCTGCAAGATTAATGAGTGCCGCGGAAATTCTCCAGCGCATCTCGATAATTAAGTCTTTGTTTATCAAAAAACAAGTTATATTAGGAGCAGGAAATTCGCAGTAATTATTCATAATCCTAACAATTCAAGTGTAGCTACCTCATTTGCCTGTGTAATTCTGCTTTTTAATTTCTTGCATACATTTGCATATTAATTTTGCCCGTTGGCTGCTGCAGGCCTCTGACAGTAATTTTTTCCCCCTTTCTGCGTGATGTTTTTCACAGGGTGAGGCTCAGTCGGGTGGCATTTCGGCTGGGTGTAATGATAAATTATGAATTTTTCTAATTTGCTGCATAATGAAGTAACCCCTTCCGATCCATTTCCTCTTCCTGTGCTGCGGCTTCAGGCCCATCAGATGGTTGTCGGAGCGTGTTTCTTTATCTCTTTGAAATGGCCATGTGGTCATTAGAGATGGCGGTGCCACGCGCGTGTCAAAGGCTGTTTCTCCAGTCGGGGTGAGAGATCGTCAGTTCCCTGGCATCCGCTTCAGCTATATGCGCAATGCCTATCCTCATTTTCACTGCGCAAATGGTGTCAACTCCCATTTTCATCGAGCCACTCCAGAAGAGTCAGAGGACCTGTGTCCAGTGCGAATTGTGTACGCTGCGCATGATCGTTTGGTTGATGAGCGCATCTCAAAGACACACTGACGTCCTCCAATTTTTCAGTGCGGTCTTTAAAGCATTTACTGTTACACAAAGTCGACTAGGGCTGTCAGAACAGAATGAATATTGATGATCTTAAGCATCATGAAAGCAGGATGTTATGCTTGAAATTCATCAGCCCATTTAAAGCACATCAAAGCCACATCGCACACTGAGGCACTTTGGAACTTTTATGCTAAAGTTTTGGGGTTCTGTTACGTGTTTGAAAGATAATCATTTGAATACAGTCAGGAATGAGTAAACATGTTAAGCCAACATGTAAAGAAATAGGTTGTCCAAAAATGAAACACTGTCATCATTTACTGTATAGTTCATGTTTTTCTAAGCTTTTTAGAAAAGCTGTTATTCACTAGAAATCAGCAAAGTTGAATACATGAATCAATCATTATTTTGAGTTGTTTCATTTTAGTTATTAGTTGGTTTAGTTCACAAAATGGTATGAATGATCGCTCATGAAATAAATGAATAATATGCCATTTTGGGTTGCTTCTCAAACAAAACTATTGTATGGCTTCAGAAGACTTAGAATATAGAGCATACGTTATTAAAGCTTTACAGTGGATTTAGAAAAAACAGCCTTAAAGCAATTAACTGTGAACTTGTAAATCTCTATTTTATTTTTAGGAATAACTTTAAGACTTTTTTATATTGTATACTATAGTGACATTTACGTTTTCTGTAGGCAGTGCAACAGATGTGAGAGTTGCCAAACTGCTATGATTCGATGATACTGGCGTACCTAGAAAACGAGTCCTCTGAGTGTACCGTGTGTTTGGACTCTACCCTGGTATCCCCCATATTCCCATTCTGCCGCCTGTGAATCTCACTTTACAGTGCGTTTACTGCAGTCAAACAGATATGGGGTCTATTTGCTCTAATCTAGTCTCCTTGTGACTTTGATATTGGGTCCGCAGGGGTATTTTCCGCTGTGTTCATGTCCGTATTGCTGAACCATGTGAAGATTACAAAATATGCATTCTCCTCATGTTCAATAGGTTTTGATGCTTAAAGGGATAGTTCACACACACACACACACAAAAAGGTTATTTATTACTGTTTCAAACCTTTTTGACTTCTTTCATTGGATGGAAATTTTTAAAGAATCCTACATACAACTGTTTGTCATGCAATGAAAATGAGGTCTATCAAATTTAAAAGTAATAATAAATAAATGATACAGAAGCAGTAAAAGTGGCATACAGCAAAAGTGGTCCATATGACTTTAGCACTATGATTCAGTGCTTCTGAATTCATGCAATAACTTTGTGATGCTCACAACAAATATTTAAATCATTCACTACAATAATAATATCTGCATAAGTTCTGGATCTTCACAAAGTAGAAATATTCAATACTGCGATAAACAATTCATTCCAGTGAATCATTGATCCAATTCATAAAACCAATTATGATGATTCATTCACAAATACTGATCCAGTTCCTCTCCAGACTGAATGATCCCGTTACAGCAGATACATGTAACAGCTTAATGGAGAAAAAGAACTGGTAGTGAATAACTTTATTTATCTGCTATATTTAATGCAAAAGCTATATGGGCCACTTTTTGTTGTTGTTGTTGATGATTGTATGATATTTTTGTGTCCTTTTTTTTAAAGTTTGAAAATCCCATTCATTGAAGTTGCATGGAAAATAGCAACCATTACACAGGTCCTCTTTTTGTGTTCCAGAGAATTAAGTCAGTCATACAGATTTTAAATGATTTGAGAGTGAATACATTTTGATTTCAAAAACTGAACAGTAATTAGTGATCTCCAAACTAAATATGCACAAATGATACTCTTATAAACACAACAAACCCTCATGTGTATACCTTTTTGTTGACAGAACTATTTGTTAAACTATGACAATGACCCACGAGGCGGCACTGTGTGCTGTTTAGGCATTATCATATAGTCTGTGCTTTTATTCATCAGGACCTCTCACCTATGATAATGCTAGCTTTGTACACAGGTTGCGCACAACTGACCTGCGCTTGATTTCCATCCTATTTTCCGATGACCGTACGTCTAGCTCCTGTTAATGGGGCCATGCTGGTCATTATCAAAATCTAATCCGTTTGGTTGAGGGGACATATGCATAAATGGTGATAAAGAAAGAGGGCAGCTGTCTGTAAAGGTTAGATGGAGATGACTGTAGAGAAAGGCCAATATTGTCTGATAATATGGCGGTAGCACGGCTCTGTAATTATGAGGTGTTGCTCCATGCATCTGCTTCCGCCCTGGCTGGCACTGGGTGATGACACCAGAGCGAAATATAGCACGGAGGTCCTTCCAAACAGCCCTAGTGTCAAAGGGGTTGACATTTGAATTTTGATGTGCCCAGAGACATTTACATACTGCTCTCATTACCAGACATTTATCTGTGGCTGTATTTATTGAAAGCATGCAAAGAGTTTGCGTTGACTTTTACTGTTGAAATCCAAAGTAAATGTGATTAATGTGTTTCTTTTTTCCTTTTTATCAAAAGCGGAAGGGGACCAGGACATGTCACAAGTCAAAATCAAACCTGTTTCTCGCAAGAGCACCAGGGCTATGCTGAATGGGATTTAATACTAAGGTATTTATTTAATGCAGGATTTTCCACACAGGGGTTTGTGAATAGATGAAAAGCTAAAACTTATTTAAACCATTTATAATTACCGTATTCATGGTTTAAATAATATAATAATTATTATATACCATAAAAATAAACAAATTAGGTTGCAGGTAATAAAAATTTAATGGATGGATGTATATCTCTTTTCAAATCATGATTTGCAAATCAAAGAGTGCAATTTAAAGTGAAATATCAAGTAATATCAAGTGAAAAACGGCAGTTTATTAACACACATTCATCTTATAATAGTGTGTTTTCAATACGTCTCTTTTCAACAAATATTTCAACTTTTTTACCAATATTCTGTCGGAATAAAAGCTTAAAAAATTGACATGTTGAAAGCTTAACAGTTTAAATGTTTGAAAGTTAGGAATTTAATACAATAAAATATTTGGATTTAACTAGACGTATATATACACAAACATAAAATGAATAAGCAAATATCATAAAAATATTAGGGTCTATTCAAGTTTTACAGGTGCATTTAATAACTTAGAATGTTGTGGAAAGTTTTATTTCAGTAATTCAACTCAAATTGTGAAACTTGTGTATTACATAAGTTCAATGCACATAGACTGAAGCAGTTTAAGTCTTTGGCTCTTTTAACTGTGATGATTTTGGCTCACATTTAACAAAAACCCACCAATTCACTATCTCAACAAATTAGAATATGGTGACAAGCCAATCAACTCAAAACACCTGCAAAGGTTTCCTGAGCCTTCAACAAGGATGGTAAGCCACAAACATTCACTGTCAAAGAAGCTGGCTGTTCACAGAGTGCTGTATCCAAGCATGTTAACAGAAGGTTGATTGGAAGGAAAAAAATGAGGAAGAAAAAGATGCACAACCAAAAAAAAAAAAAAAAAAAAAAACTTTTGGGAAGCGCGATTTAAACATTTTATGAGTCAATTAGTCTGTTTCAAAATGCCCGTTTTTTCTGCCAACGTTTTCAGAACAGACTGAACTAGAGCTTCAGTGTACATAACTGGCTGCGGGGGCAAGATCACTGGGGTGAAAAGGTCCCTGTGAGAGAAAAGAGAGCTAGAGAGTTGGAGGGGGGTTAGACGTTGAAGTTGAAGCCTGTTCTTTTGTGCATCAGCTCTTGATCATTTACATCAAGTTGACATTCGGAGAGTTTACTCTGGGGTCTGTAATTGTATTCTTTCTCCAGTTCTGCATTGCCAACCGTGAAAATGGAATCTTATCAACCCTGACCAATTTTTAATGTACAAAATGAATTGGCAGAGGTTCAAAAAAGGGAGCTACAATTCAAATCAGGTGAATGATACATGTATTTTTTCCTCTCTGAAATCCTCCTAGCTGTTAGCCGCCCCCTCCCAATCAGCCCCCACTCACAGCTATCATATTACAATGGATTTATTTTTCTTTCCGGGGAAGGGCAAGAGCCACGAGGGCTGAAGGAGGGTAATAGGAGGTGTTCTAACAGGAGGAAGAGGTCGAATTGCTCAGATTTATTGTAGTCTTAGCGGTGGATGAACTAATTGAATTGATGACCTAAAACAAGGACGAACAATTTCTATTTTGCTGAGATCACTTTATCAGAGAGATTGAGAGCCATAATTCATTCATTGTAACATAGGTCAGCACTAGGGTTGAGGTTAAACATTGCGTTACTGATCCAAAGATCCCTTCTCTTTTTGACGCCTTAATATTCAGTGCTCCTAATTGCAATAAAGGCTAGATCGGTCAAAAATGGATATGACCTTAATGTGGTTTTCACCACGGTGATCCGTGTTTCCTGGAGAAAAGGTCACTGCGGTGTTAACGGTCACACCTCAGCTGGTTGTGCTTCCATTTTAGGTCCCTAACTAGACAAAGTTTTGATGGTACGGGCAGGACCTTGATAGAATCTTGGGATGGCTACTCTATATAAGTGATTTGAACTTATAGTGATGCTTCAAATTAGCATTTTCTCTGAAATTGGAATTCTTTTTCTTCTCTCTGTTCGGTGAAAAAAAAAAACAAGGGGGCGAAACGAAAGTTATACATATGTTAAAATCACATCATTGACAAAGATCATGTAGAAGTGAACAGCATCCTCAGTCACGCTTGTGGTGCTAATCTCTCTTTTTTTAAAATCAAAATTAGATTTGGAGCAACGGAACAAACAGGGGGCGAGACTTTGGCGTAATATTTTAATCAAATTGTCATGAATGACTGGATGCAATTAGAGAAGCTGTCAATCAGAAACGCAGGGACCCTTTTGTTGCTCATCTGTCAGAGGCTCGGATGCAGACAGGGCATGATGGGCCGGCATCGGAGATGACCTTTTCTGGCATCCACATGTATGTGAACCACTTTCCGCTTTTCTGGTCAGTTCCTTTCTTTTTCTTTACTTCTTTTTATGTGGAATGGGAGTGCTCCGCACCCTGTCAGGCTTATCTGTTCAGGGCTGCGATTGGCTGATGCATCATCAAACAGCAGTGAGGGACAAATCTGCTAATCTTTTTAAATGACATTAGAGCTCATGCAGAGCTGCATAGGCACGTTTGAGAATGAACACCATCAGAAAAATGACTGCCATGGATGACATGTTCACCCTTATTAAAAGGAACAGCAGCATGCTCTCCATAACCAGCCCTCATTCCTTTTTGCCTTTTATTGTATTTTGCATGAGCACTTTAAAAACTAAACAAGTGTGAAAACGATCACTTATTAGAGCAATTTGGGCTCGAGAGTCCTTGACAGTGTGAATAAACGGCCTGATTTGGCTTAACAGCAGTAATCTTTGAACATTGGGGTGTCTGCGCATGGTGAGATAATCAATTTCTGACACACCTAAAGAAAACAAGCATTTTCTTTCCTTAATTGGGCTATTATAAGTGCATGAGGCATAGACAAACGAGAAAAGCATTTTTTTTCATCGCCGACTTTTGGGAGGAATGTGTTTGTTTCCCTCCAGTTCCTTTTGCTTTTTCTACTTCAATAGAAGAAAACATTTTTTGTTCTTTTTCTTTCTTTTTTTGTGGGGGATTGTTTGGAGAAAAACAACAGACCACAACACAATGGCTCCAGAACAAAAGACTCTGCCCAGTCGCACATGTATATATTTTTATCCCAGTGCGCTAAGCTACGGTTCATTCCCCTGAGTCTAGCAGTAATAATATGTGTCATTATCCACGAGTCAGTATATGTTCATGACTGATATGTTAACAGCCTCGACTGTAATCTACAATAATTATGTAATGGTGAAGTGGAATCATTTGTTCAAAAATTAATGATTGATTTGATATACTGCCTTGGAGACCAAAAGTGCATGCAATCATGCGTATGTATTTCACCAATGGTACATGCTCCTACACCTGGTTCAATTATAATATGATTCCATAAATGATGTGCTGCTGCTGGAACCATCCACTGGCGTGACCGACTGATCATTTGACATCATAATATTTCACTCTCAATAAATATGTCATTCAAGGTTTCTGTTTATTGTAATCTAATTATCAGTAATGTTTTACTTGTACAGCACATTTGTATGTTTCAGTAGACAGATAGATATTCAATAATTTAGATAGATATTTAATAACTATCTAAATTATTTAATATCTGTCTGTCTGTCTGTCTATCTTTCTCTGTCAGTAGCTATGTCTATCTATCAGTAGGTGTATTTTTCTATCCATTGATGTATCTGTTGGTCTTTCTTTCTGCCTGTTTTTAATTACTGATTTGCCTTGCATTGGGTTTGTTTGATTTTTCTTCGCTGTGTCTCATTTATCTACATCAAGGCCTTCTTTCAGTTTGGAGATTGAACTGCAGCCAACCTTTACCACTTAATCAGGGGGTTAATACCACACTCAGTGATGGTGGTGTGTTGGACATATTGAGATGTCAACCCATTTACAAAGTGTGCATAGGAAATTACAGAGGTCCTGTGTCATTTACACTCCATCTGCCCCCTGATGCTATAAAACCAAGAAGGGTGGAATCTAGGAGGGAGAAAGAGGTGTTCATCAAACCAACAGCCCTCCATTTTTGGAATGGCCGGCATCCTGTCTTTTTCTCCTACTTTCTTTCCCCCTCTCCTCCGCTCCCCGTCTTCCGGAACACGGAGGCAGCCGATCCTGTGAAATATAACTTGTGGTGTCGGCGGTCTGCGCACGCGCTCCAGCAATATGCTCTCACTCAATCAGATTTGCATAAGTAAGCTCTCAGCAGGCCTGCTCCACTGCCCAGGTGCAGGCCTATTTGCATATAGAACTGTGAGAGGGCTCCCTAGAGTCACTTTAGACTCCAGTGGCTGCTGAGTGAGCTTACGGGCCGCGGCACTGGAGATGAAATTTGAATTAAAAACCTTGGCCGTGCTGTTTTTTTTTTTTTTTTCTTGTGCAAAGGGGGGAAATGGGGCCGGCGAAGAGGCACGTAGGCATTGAGCTCGGAGACAGATAGATGGTCCGGGATGGGTGGGGGTAGATGGATGACTGGACAGAGGAAGCTGGATGGGCCGCTCAGAAAGGCACGGTGAATCTTAACGTGGTGTGATTTTGACTTATGTGTTTGCCATAAGCTTGCTTGTCGGTCATACATCCCCCATCAGTGACTTTATGAAGTCATAGCGAGCGGATGTTTTGTAATGTAATTTAAGGTTATCTTCGGAGGCATTATTCTATGATAAGTGATGTTAGAATTTTTTTCAATGTATTTGTTCACGTAAACTCAAGTACACACTACAAGACTAAACCTTTCTCCGTGTTTTTAAGAGACAAATTATTTTTAAGCACTGAACCATTTATGCTAAATAAAAAAAGTAAAAAAAAAAAAATATATATATATATATATATATATATATATATATATATATATATATTTGTATACAAATACAATGTTTGTGAAATGTAACATGAATTTCAAAAAACTCAAACAATGTGTTTTTGAATGAACTATATTTATTATTATTATAATAATAATAATAATTATAGTTCCTATTATTATACAGGTTTTTTTATACTGCTGACAGTAGTAGTGTTAAGAAAACACTCTTTTTTTGGATGTTGGTCTGCTAAATGGGATATTTGAAAGACCCTTTTGCATTTCCATATGGTGTATAATGAGTAAATAAAAAGAAGCTGCTTAACTATTCTAGTTTGAACGGGTTTATATGTCATACACTTATTGTAATGTATGGAAACACATGCTTCGATTGTTTCAAAGACACTGGAAATGCATAATGTGGAGGTCAAAACAATATGACCTTCACACAACTCCACCTCTAAACTGATTGCTAGAAATAGTGTGTATCTGTTTAATGCTAAATCATTCGGAATTTATTCAAAAAGCAGAAATGGTAGACATGAAACATTGATCAATTTCAAACCGCAAGAACGTATTTAATCTGTAAATTAAGAAAAAAAAAAAAAAAAAAAAAACAGCCTGACCTTTGAATGGATGCCTAATGGATGTTTAATTGTGGCCAGGGGTTTGTTATCATGTATCAAATATCTTAGGTTTATTTTTTTTGATCTAGTTCAGGCTTGTGGACTCTGAAAGTGCTAAAAAATGAATGGTCTGTGGAAATGTTCAAAGAAAGATTTTATGCAAGTAGGTTGACAACATGTATGCAGTCTATGAATTTCGAGTACAATATTGACTATATTCAAACTGAACATGAAAAGATGGATGGGAAAAGGTGCATCCACACAGCAAGCTCTTTTCCCTCAATGATTACTATGTACATGATAGACTATATTCAAACTGAACAGGAAAGACTGGATGAAAAAGGATGCATCCACAAGCTCTTTATTCTGCATGTATCAAAATTGCAAACGTCTGACCAGTTGGCTCTTATCTGTGCGGCCAGATAACATCACAAAACAGGGCTGTAATGGGCACATGCTCCATTTGATAATCCAAAAGCCTTGTCCGGAGATAGGATTTATTTATTTTATATTTTCCAGGGCCCAGTCTGGGGGCTTATGGTCTGGAGAGAGCAAGTGAATTACCTATACAAAGGAAATGCATTTTGGTCCCTGTGCTGCAGACTGGGTTAACATTATGGCTTCCATTCTGCCCCTTGCCTTGTTTTTGATTGATACTTTTCAATTACAGTCTCCTCAACCTTCCCCCTTGCAGCCAACATTCAAAATGCTTTTTCTCCCTCACGTCTGTGATAACTTCAAACATTTAGGGGGTTACAGGAGCACCAGTAACCCTGTTTAGCTGGTGCAGTAAATTGGTTCCATGTTCAACATAATAGCAGTGACAGGGTTTTGCTAGGGAAATCAGTCCAGCAAAGGGACATGCCAACGATAAGACATCCAGCTTTGAAATTCTATTTCTTGGTATCAGAATTAAATCTGGACGTTATATTTCTTTGCCAGCAAGGCACTCTGTAGTTGCCTCCCGTCGATGCAATTTGATCATTGGTTGACAACTAATACTAACCCAGGCCGTCTTGTCCCTTCTTTTGACTTTTTTTGAGGGGAGGGAGGTTTGCTTTTTTGCTATGTTTAATCAAGAACATCTGAATTATGTTGTTGTTTTTTCTTAGTGAATGTGGAACAACTTTTGGTGATGTTTTGAAGATATTCATCCTGTAGGAACCTACAAAATCCTATTTTTAACAGATATTCTTATCTCATTTTTTAGTATATAATATAATACAATATTATTACAAAAACCTATACATATACACATGCATATATCGTTTTTTTTTAACTGCAAAACAAGTTTAAAGTAAAAGCATATTTTCATGTCTTTGTTGATGTTCTTGTTTGTATTATAAACTCATTATGAAGTCAAATTACTTCATTATTGCTTACTGAAAAAAGTGCATGTGAAAAAGTAGAAATTGCTTGTAAATTTCATAATTAATTGCAAAGAAACAGCTAATAACACTGACTTGACATTTTAAAGTAAAAAGGCTCTATTTGTATCTAAAACATATTCCGATAATCTATTTTACGTACAACTTTAAAAAATATATATTTTTGCAGTGTTCCTGTTAAACTTCTGTTGTTGTTTTTTTGTAGTTGTTGTTTTTTTGTATTAGTCGTGTATCATGAAGTGATAAACTAAGTGTAGCCTAAAAAGATTGATGTAGTACCTAAAAAAATAGTAAAAAGTAAAGTAATAAGTAAAAAATGAATACATTTCAGAATTATTTCAGAAGAAACCACAAGTAACCTATTTAGTAAAAGAACACTTAATTAAAGGAAAACTTAAATAGTGTTTCTTGTAAAATACATTGCAACATTCATTTAATCACAAATGAAATATTTTTTATATATATTTTTATAATTTGTGATTATTTTTACCTGTTAAAAAACTATGACAATGACAGATGAGAAATCACGAAACCTGCAGTTGCCTCAGAGCAATTTGCTAATTCTTTTAAGAAATAGCAAAAAGTTATGCTGCATCTCGAAAGTTACAGCCTAAAGTGTTCTAATCCTTAGCGGCACCAAAGCGTTCTGTGCCCTAATGCCATTAATTATCATTTCCAATTGGATAGTTTCAACTGTGTCATCCCCAGCTGTTTCATTAGGCCAACATTTTCTGGGAAAGATTCCCTCTCGTTCGCTCTCTGACTAGCGGTGCATCCCTCACCAATTCACTCCTCCTAACAAATGCGCCCCATTCGCATCAACTGCTCAACTTTGGGAAGTTGTGGTCTTGGGATTAATGCGTGTTAAGTATGGGAAATGTGTCTTCGGTAGGTTGCATATGATGTCTTGCCATAATATGCACTTATTCATAGTGCATGTTACTTAGTCTTAACAGTAGAAATGGTGAGGAGATACTTCATATGGCATCTCAACATTGGTAACCTGCTGGGTTGGTGCTTGTGTTTTGCTGTATATTCGAGATGCCTGTGTTTATACTGTACGCAGGGACAAACTGACGGATGTATTTTGAGGGGATTAGGGATTCCAGGCATGTTCGGGGAGGTGGAGAGAGAGCTCCTCCTCAGTTCACCCTGACATTGTGAGTGTCAGCATCAGATCACTTTAATCAGGCAAGGGATATGCATGATAAAACGGATAAGGGACTTTAATCAAAAAAATTCGCTGGTCTGGAAACGTGACACACTCCGACAAGCACGCCTCATCCCTGCCGCACCCCCGTGTCACTGCCAGGCGTGGGCTCGTCATGAATATGCATTGCAGGAAGGCAAGGTACCACATTAAAATGTGCTATTGTTTGTTCAGCTGCACGGCCACCGCAAGAAATAACCAACAGATGCGTACAAGATAAGTTTGCTAAAATCCATCAGAAAATCCCATAAGTATGCACTCACAAACTTAGATAGACAAACACAGGAGGTTCACGTGCTCTGCTTTGCTTTGACCCATTGTGCTGGTACATGGCACGTTGATATATTCAGTACTTCTGAATAATTAGCATATTCAAATAGTGTATGTAGATTGTAGAAGGTACTTAAGGATCGGCTAATGTCAGAACTTGTTTCAAGCATCTCGTGAAAGTTTTATTTCCTATTAATTCCTGTGTATCTATCATGAGCAATTTAAAATTCTAACATGTATGATTAATATGTATATCTTTCTATCGCATTAATAAAAAGCTATCATAAATTAGTAATTTCTTTTTTTAAATAATTTAATTTACAATTATTATCAGTTGTTCTTTAAATATACACACGTATATATACAGGTATACAGTCCATGAAAAATAATTATATCGAAAAAAAAAATTATTAGTAATGTGCATTTCTATGAAGATCATTTGCACAACTTTAAATGCATTATATATATATATATATATATATATATATATATATATATATATATATATATATACACACACACACAATATTTCATATTTTTATGTTTTTAATTAATATATTACACTAAATTTAAATTATATAATATTGTATTTATATACTGTAAATCAAAAACAAGGTGAATTTATATATTATGTGTGTGTGTGTGTGTGTGTGTGTGTGTGTGTGTGTGTGTGTGTGTATATATACATATTATTTTTTATGGACTATATACCTGTGCACAAACTGTACAAATATTAATATAACAAAGAATATTAATTTAGATATTAATTTTGTTGCTGTGTGTTACATCTATACCATGTTGATAGCTTGATATTAGGTTTTAAGTTTTATGTTCTATTTACATTATAGATGACAGTTTTCTTGGTGACCTACATGTATAGGGAAGCTAGAAAGATAAACACAGTTGTCTTTGATGAAAATCAGTATCAACAGCCATAAGAGCAGATGTAAACTGACAGCTCAGTGGAATCCATGCACAAACTCACACGTCAACGTCAAGCTAATGAAGTATGTTTAAGTGCCATTGATGTGCTAAAACAGTGACATGTGACTGCCTCTTGAGCAGTTGTAATTAATTAGCTTACACGAGTTGTACGATGCCAGCCATATATGCATCGCAGATGGTCTTTAAAAAAAAACCATGTCTATCTCTTTATAGTACGGAGTAAAAAAAGTAAACCTTCATTACAACTGATTTGTATTGTGCTCACATATCTTACTTCTTTAATGTGGAGCAGTAAAGAAACAATTGTCTCTTTGATTCTGGACTTCATGTGCGTGTTTTGTTTTGATGTGTCTGTCAGGGTTGACTGCGATTCATAACAGTGTCGGAGTGTTCGACTGTTTGATTGTTTACTTGAGGAAATGTTAGTTCATTTAAAGGCTTTTTTTTCGTGGCCGAGGTTTGTTTACTTTGGCAGTCTTCTAAGTGATTGAATATGCAAAGCAATTTTTGGTGATTATTTTGTGCTAATTCGAAGGCCTCTGTCTTTTGTGCCTAGCCAGTTATTGGTTCACCCTCCTGAACAAATCCCTAGAATTCAGAGGATCATCATTTGGAGGGAAGGGAGCTTGTTAACCTAATGATTAAGTTTAACCAGGCCTTGAAAGAAGAAGAAGGATGTGGTTCAGCTGAGCAGAACTGAGTAATGGGTTGTAAATGAGGGGTGTTGGCAAGGGACGGTTCTTTGAATATGGAGGTGCTGCTCTGTGCAGGTCAAGGAGCTTCCAAAAATGACTCCCAAAATAACCTGAGTGAGAGGGAAAGGGATGAGAAAAACAGAGCGACGAGGAACTGATTATGATCTCAGCAATAGACGTGAACTAGTTTCTATTTTCTGCATTTATCTCACTAAATGAAAAGTGCCGTTCAAAAGAGTCATTTCATTGATTGAAGTCTGTAAGAGTAAAATAATATGTAATAACAATCTTAGCATTGTGATTTATGCCATCCAACTGTTACATTACTATATTAGCTTAAGCAAACATCACTAGATGCATTTATTATTTATCATATTGTGTAATATTTTAATGTCCCTTGTATATATATGGTTATATATTTGATTTAAATGGATGGAAAGTATACTATTTCGTTTTCATCACAATTACGTGAAAATAGGGTTGCATTTAACTATTCTTAATTTACTTAAGTGATATTATTTTGGAAGGGAAAAGCATAAACATCAGTAAGTATTATCAGTGGATATGATGATCTTGTATATTAATTTATTGATAGCTTTGGGAAACTTCTGTTTCTGTTATTACAGTATGCCTAGTCAAACCAGAGCAAACGTGACCTGATAAAATCTGATAAATTCCGAAAAGCCAACCAAACAGGTTTAGATCTTAGGGTAAACAATCTATAATCACCGGTAACCACATCCAAATGGATTTGTGGTTTATGTTTTGATTCACTGTAGATATAAAGCCAGCTGAATGTGGGATGATCTCAGGTGATACCCCTCACCGCAACCTGTCAGCGAGACACTTTACCCACAATTAATCAAAATAAAAAGAGAAAACCGTGAACAAAGCAGACACACGTTCCTAAACACTGGCGCCTGTGTTGAGCTCGGGTGAGTGTGTGGATACAGTCAATTGCTGCTGTACATCGGGTTCGGAGGGCAAGCGCTCTGAGTGAAATTACAGCCGCTGGTCAGACCTGTTGCAGGGAGTTTGTTACAGAAATGGGCCCTACATTGGAGGGGGAATATTGAACGCTGAAGAAAGGGATACAGCGGCAGAGGATGTTTGCTGTAATACCCAGGCCAGGTTCCTCCACTGTGAAGTGGACAGATCAGATGCAGACGAGATTAGATTTCCTTTAAAAGCCTTTCCCTCGCGCTAATGGCATGAGGCCTCTCGCTCAGAGGCCAGAGTAAGGTCAGTGGCATGGAATTGAATGCCCCCAGGATAATCTCGCTTCTCACATCCCAAAGCTGGGAAAGCGACACAGGATTTAAATTGGCAGAAGTGTGCATACATATTGAGATCTCAGCAATGGCAGGTTAAACATGCGTATTTTATATATATATATATATATATATATATATATATATATATATATATATATATATATATATATATATATACACTGTAAAAAATAAGTGTAATTTTAACTGTAAAATTTTGTAAAAACGCTACGGAAAAAAACTGATAATAGGTTAACAGTAAGTTCCCGTACTATATACAGGGAAAAACTGTAAAAGATCTAACAAAGCATTTAATGTAAATTTACAGTAAAATTCTGTTAATTATACAGCTTTTAGAAGTAAAAAAAGAACAAATCAATGTATAATTTACAGTCTAAAACTGTAAACTGATATTCCCAGAATTCCCTGCGTGACACTCCACGTTTGAAAGTATTTTGTTTAAATAATCATGTTTTTAAATAGTTTCTTGTTATCAGTTATGTACATTTGAGCTTTATGTTACATCTTCTGTTGCTTAATGAAAGTTTTTTGCATTATTTAAGTATCACGTGTGTTACCATGATGGTGTTTTGTGTTTCCATAAATGTGCACCTTCTATATGTTAATATATACTTCTGCTTGTGGTGAAGCTACTTGTGATGAGCTTTGATACTTCATGTGGCTTTCTCTTATACAGTACCATCTTTATTATTATGGTGGTTGTCAGTATTTTCAAGGTACAAAACAGATTTAATTTTGTGTGTTGTTGAATTTACTGGTTTATATTCACATTTTCTTGTTTGTAAATTACAGCTTTATATTGTAAAATTAACAGTTTTTGACGTAAATGTGTTTACAGTTTTCTGTATTTTTACAAAATTATTCTGGCAACCACAGCTGCCAAAAAGTTTTTGTAAAAACAACAAGAAATTTTTTACAGTGTATATATATATATATATATATATATATATATATATATATATATATATATATATATATATAAAGACTTTGGGAAATGCATTGGCTTTGTTTAGCATCTGGGAATGCTTTTGGCATTAATATTTGGAGAAGTTTGTTAAAGAGTTGCTGTAGTTGATGACTTTTTGCATTGCCCTTTTAAAGAAAAAAATATACAAATATAATATAAAGATACATTTCCCTACCTTTTTGCATATTATGTGAAGCTACTGTGTGCCCCAATAATTAAGTATATGCCAAGGTGTCATGCATACAAGCTGTTTTTTTTTTTTTTTTCGTGCCAAAAACTTTTCTGATCACGTTATGCATAATCAACAATTTGTAAAAAAAAAAAAAAAAAAAAGTGTAAATGTTGTTGTAGTTTTTTTTTTTTTTTTTTTTGTGCTGTCCAAAACATAAATAAATATTATGATATTTGCCTTCAAACACGCTGAAGAAAGTCAAATGGGCAACAGTAGGTAGAGAGCATCCTCAAAGTGCCCTTGTGCATATGCTCGCTGAGGCCTCAGAGAACTGTAAGTTCATTTCTAATATGGAGCTTTTTCAGTGGTTGAGGAAACGGCTGGTCTGATTGACTATTGTTGAAGTTAAGAGACAGGGGCATTGAGTGTTTTATCATCTTTTTACAGACAACAGCACTTGCAATCTGAATGTTTGGGAAATTACAATGACTTTTAATCCTTCAAGTACAGCCAGGCAATTTTCTTTTTGAGGAATTATTCCTATTCTTGCCGTATTCTCAGGTGTCCCCTCAACTTTTTAAAAGACAGATATCCAGGGTTTTCTGGCAGGAGTTATTCATTTAATAAGGGTTAGTTTCAGAAGCACTTGCATAAATCATTTAGTTGGAATTAAGTCCTTTCATCCACTCTCGAGATTAGAAAGCCATTAATGAATTATTTGAAAGAAAATATGAAAAACTTCAATGCAAACACGAATAACATAACCAAATAGAAAAGTTAAAAGCATGTACGGATTTTGACCAAATTTGACATTATCTTGACATGCAGACTTCAAATTTCTCTCATTTGTTTCCTTTTTCCTTTGGAGATAGTTTTTTTATTTATTATTATTTTATTATTATTATTATTCTGTTATTGTCTTGTAATGGCATTGAACAGATTGTGTGACTGTCTGAGATGGTTAGAATCACATTCATACTTATAATTTACAAAAACAAAATTATTTAAAAACACATGCTGGAACAAATATTTAAAACATTTAAGCCCCATTTTAGATGTCAAGGCTAATGATAAATCATTTGAAAATAGAAGAGTGGGGAAAATACAATATGGAAGACCAGAGCTAGTCATAAAAGGTTTTTTTTTTCTTTTTTTCTCAAGATTCTCAAGATTGAACTTCTGTGTATATATACACAAGTTGTCACAATGGAAATGTCCAATAAATAGCATATTATGCAGCAGTGTTATTATAATGAACTAAAACTAAAACTGAAATGAAAATAAAACCATTAAACACATGCTAAAAGTTAACTGAAATAAATATTAATAAAGAAGACTATATAGACCAATTTGAAAATTACAAAAAACAAGAAACAAAAGTAAAATACAAGCATTAATACAAATACAAAAAAATATAAAAGTAAAAACTGATTCAAAATATTCATAAAAATAACAATAGTATCTGTAATGATAATAAAATAATAATGTTATAGACTTTTCTGTTTAAATAGTAATCTATAATACAACATTTCAACTCCTTTAATTTATAGAATCTAAATCATTATGTTTAATTTGAGAAATAGTAATGCATAAATGTCATAAAGATATTTCTCTGGTAGCTGAAGTACTTCCATGAGATGAGAATCTGAAGTTACTGACGTCCTGAACTGCACATGCCATTGCACATTCATTCTGCTGCCCACCAGGTTCTCCTTCAGAGCGCCCGATTCCCCTGCAGTGGATCCCATTCCACTGGCGTGATATCTGTGGAACCAGAAGGCACCTGAAGTCTCTCCAGCCAGGCCCTGGATCAAAGTCAGCTGACCCGTTCCAAATGCACCCCTGAACCATGCATCAAAATAGCACCGCAGCCAGTAGCTCAGTGGGCATGGGGCTCGGGCCGCGGGTTGGCCTGTGCCAGTGCAGGCCTGGGCGAACACGTCAGATTGATTTATGTGACGTGTGGCCCACCCTGACCCCTGTTTGTGGGCAAGCCGGCTGAACCGTCTCCCATGGCTGGTGTCCACCTGTTCTCTGGCCTGAAATATCCCTCTTCGCGCTGGGCAGAGGCGATGCCAGCAGCTCCAGGGTCACTGATCACTATTCAGATTAGGAGTGTAAGTTCAGGTTAGAAAATGTGCATGAAGTATTTTTTTCTTGATTCCATCAGGAGGACATTAACAAAGAAGAATTACCACAGCAAAGAGCTTTTATAGCCCTTCACTATAAGCTAAACTCAGGTGCGTCAAAGGATCTCTCCAAAATAAAGCTAGTTTATTACACACACACACACACACACAGTAGGCTACAATATGCTACAAATAGCCTAAATTATAAAAACAATATTATTATAATTGTAGCCATATTTTTATATATAATATGGAGAGAGAATCTGTTCAGATGTGACCACAAATTGCATGTATCATTTCATTAATCATGCTAAAACTTACTAAAACTTGCCTGCAGTATAAACTTTAGTGAGATACATACTTTTTTTTTTGTTTTTTTTTAAACAGACTAAAACTTTTTTTGTTTTAGTTTGTAGTTTTTACAATATTTGCATGTCAAATTAACAAAATTGTTTTGTTATGAGTATTACAGTATTTCTTTGTTTTTGATACCAAACATTTGTAATTGTAACAAATAATTTTGATTAATATCACATATTTTTATTGTAAATATAACAAAATATTATGTTTAATAGTTTACAAAATTTAACTGTGAATTAAACAAAAACAATATGTTTTTGGGTTTACAATACTTTTCTGTAGGGATTTTACATAGTTTTTCTGTAAATTTCACGGTCATTTTTTACAGTGTAGCAATATATGTTGCCTTAACTTCATTTTGTCTGAATGTTGATCCTTTTCTCTCACAGTGTGTAGTGTTATTTCAGTGTATGTATACCTGACAAAAGTTTAAAAACATGATTTTTAATTATCTTCTGCTCTCTAAAGCTGCACACAGTAATTGCTGTAATATTATCAATTACAATTCAACATAGCTGTTTTCTAAGTGAATATATTGTAATATAGTCCTCTGATCAAAGCTAAATTTTCAGCATCTGTCTTCAGTGTCACATGATCCCCCAGAAATAATTGCATATGCTGATTTGGTTTTCAGTTATTATTGGTGCTCAGTTATTAATACTAGTAATTAATATTATACTACAGTATATATTTGTTTATATACTAATATTGTATTCATGTTTTGAATTAGCTTTTATTTTTTTTTTCTCAGTTCTAATTTTAGTTTGTTATTTTATGTCTGTCATTTTTATTTATTCAGCTTGTATAATAGTTAAGCTTAGTTCAGTGTGTTGATTAGCCAACATTTCTAATTTTTGTTTCATGTTTTTCCATCCAATATTTATATTTTATTTCAAAATCATTTTAGTTTTAGTTAACAATAACAACACTGCTAGCAGGCGCTAACCAGCCAAACCCTAAGATCTAATTGGTTAATAGGATAGTTGAGATAATCAGTGTGTAGGAGTAAGTATAGAAATGCTTTATACTACTGTAACTGCTGGCCATTTGCTTTTAAAATAGTAGATTTTCCAATAGCAATATATTCTTTCCAACAAGTACACATTTCACAACACATTGTTTATGCATTAGCATTGCAGTAGCATTGGAAATACGAATTCATTCAATTGAATCAATTTTTTTTAAAGAAAAAAAAAATGGCTTGGTACTTTTTCAAAAGAATATCTTATAGAAAGAAAAGCTACAATATGTGGTCTATCTGTGCACAGAAAACCTGAAAGCCTCTACTCTACCCCCTAATGCATTAAATAATTTGTAGTAATGTTCATACCATGATTAACTCTTCACTTTAGCATTGTCTGACTGGCTTGTCGTGATTAGTATCAGTGTCATGTCCTCGTGAAAGTTTGCAGAGGATGAGAAAGTTGAGACAGTTATGAAACCTTGCTCAGGGCCGGCCTCCTCAGCGGGGGTTATAATTAGGTTGTCTTAGAGTTCCACCGGATTGTCCAAGTGGAAAAACGATGAAATTGAGAGAATCGTTGGCCATCGATACCCAATTATAAGACTGGGACACCAGTACTTTTAAATTCTTTCACAGCACGACAATTCCAGAGATCTGATGTTTTGATCCTCGGGATGCTGCTCGCACATGTACAATCAACCGAGAGAAACACATTAACAGTCTACTAGATACGTCAAGGCAATAGAAGAAATGTAATGAACTTAATTCCTCCCGTAAAGCCACATCAAATCAACTGCAAAATTTTGAATATAGTTCTTATGAATATCTGCTGCGTATTTTTTTATTTTAATTTTTTTCAGTCATATATAGATTTGAGTAGCGTGCGATAGACTTCAGAATTTTTTCGGAGTCTTTTTTTTTTTTTTTTTTTTTTTTACATTTGTTTACTTTATATATATATTTGTAACATATTAAACAGTTATAATAGTTTTTATACTAATTCGACCCATTCAGGCTACTTTTCAGACGAGCTGTGGACACCTGAAAGTAGCAAATCAGCAATTTCAACATGATTTGATCTCATATTTCATGATTTAATTTTTTGTTTAGCTTTATTTTTGTACTATTGATTATTTTCTTATTTATTACTTTATACTATTTCAGAGAAATAACTACTGTTCATATATTGCATGTCCTCCATGACTTCATGATGCATATTGATGTATTTTGAAACTCTAAAACAAATACTTATGACAAATCTTTTGACTTTCTGACTGACTGACTACTTCATGGTTAACTGACATGTTCAGACTTTCCATCATTTTAATTCTTACCATCATTTGTGAGCACTTTCCTTTTTAGGGTGTCATTACTCATGTCAAAACTGGTTGTTAAATACGTTAAGATATGATCGTGTCCTGTCAAGGAGTGCTTCAAATTAGACATTTCTTTTGAATTGAATATTTCTTGATGGCCTAAATTTTAATGAACGCCACCCCTCTCATGTTTGGGGTTTGATATGAAATGGTGCATTGGCGTCCTTGATCTCCTGCAGTCATCCTCGAGGTGTTCTCTAATATGGCTGAGAGTGACATGCCTAGACAGTTAGCATTTGCACATCAATAAGGCAATGCAGAGCTTTGACCCAATTACAGGGCTGGAGATCAGTGAGACTGGAGCTCCGGTGGGCTCTGCTGGGGAGACTCGTGCTCAGCTTGGCAGGGTCACAGGGAGCCGGGTCACTCCGTCGGCTCTCGGCTCTCAGTCTCGGGGTCAGCCGCTGGTCAGGAGATGAGAGAAAGCGCTGCCTTTTGCCTTTGAGTGCTGTCGTCTTTTTCTCTTATCTTCCTCCCTTCATCTGCCTTTTTCTCACAGACACATGCACACGTCTCATCTGCTGATGAATATTGGGCCTCTCGCCTTTATACACACACACACACACACCAGGGATGTTTTCTGCGAAGAGGTAAAAGAGGCAGTGACTTCAAAAAAATATGGATGTTAATTTTATTTTATATTATACAGTATATAATAATATTATTATATTGTTTTTAAATGTTATTGGTTGCAATAACTAGTATATATAAGATATATAATTATTTGTAATTTTGTAATATTTTTTTTATGTATTCACACACATATGTATACAAACATACAATACATACCTGTGTGTGTGTATACACAGTATATATATATATATATATATATATATATATATATATATATATATATATATATATATATATATATATATATATATATATATATACACACACATGTTAAACAGAACAGGAAATAGCTGGAGCCCTCATTGTTTTTGCCTCACCATTCAGAAGTCCACTACACTGAAACACACTCATTACACTCGTCATGCCGAGAAGTGACCTGTCAGTCAGCCCATTCCCACAATCCTTCACCTCAGAGAGGAGTGGAGGAAGACTTCTCGGTTCCATGCCTTGTTAGATCTATCATCCCTTTAATTAATAGTGTTTTTACGGCAGCGTCTGAACTGTGTCATTTCCATTATTGGAAAACCCAACGCGATTAATGAATAATTTTCATTTTTGATCCATTATATCATGCCAGTTGATCTCTTTTCCGCGCGGCTGAATGATAGCGTCGTTTTCTGCCCCTCGATCAAATTTAATTTGGCCCTCTATTATATTACAGTGTTGCGACTGAAGTGTCAATTTTTGTCAGGCAATTAGAAGCTATAACCTGTGAAGCTAAGTTTGATAGGCATTGTAATTGGATTGTTTCAGCAATAGCTTGAAACGCTTATAGCTCTTTTTTCCTCTCGTTTCCAACCTTTTTCACTTCTTTCTGGCTTCTGATAGCAACTCTTCCTATGTAACTTCAGAACAAACAAAAGATGATGGTCTAAAGAAGGAAGCTAAGAGTGCTTGCCTGGCAGAACCCCCCTCCCCCCTGCAGCTTTCTTGATTTGCATGGATTTGCAGTACGTCTTTTTCTGCTTCTGTGGTAGATGTTTGTCTATTCATCTTGACCCTGCAAGAAAAGCATAGTGCTAAATTTAAAGCTCTTGCTGGCAGAATTGTGGCCTTTGTAGGCTGTGACATAGATGATATTTTTATTAGAAAGAAAAAGTAAAAAGTTTAAAAAGTTATAGTAGCTAACTGTAGTGAAAATTACTAAAACTAACAATCCAATTATATTGAACTATTCAGGACGAACCAGTTCGATTCAAGTTTATTTGTATAGTGATTTTTACTATACAAATCATTGCAAAAGCAACTTTACAGAGAATTAAGTTTCTACAATATTTAGTAGTAGCTTATCAGTGGTGACTGTCAGTTTATGTGCATATGGCAGAAATTTACTGACAAATCTATTAAAGATGTAATCAAACAGACAATGAACACTATTAACACCAATTGTTATATGATGCAACCAAACTAATAGCAAAATCTGTTAATTCTGTATGCTATTTCAGGGTTAGCATCATCTGAGGTCCTCTGAGGAGGTGACATCGTCTCTTCTCAGGTGTTCTGGATCCAGACTGCAGCATGTGTAAATCCTTATTACATCCCGTGGAAAATCAGAGAAACAGCTAGAGATAACTAGTGTAGCTGCTGTTCCTACCAAGTAAAATTAATTTGTTTAACCCAAGCTATAGATAATAATGTGCATTTGATCAGATATAACTGCAGTCCAAAATTATGAGATGCATTATTTGAATGCTTGGCCAAAGAGATGTGATGGATCAACGCTATCTCACGGCCAGTTCGAACGTATTTTACGAGGTGGCTTATTCATACGAATTTGTACGACCTCACTCGTACGATTTTACACTATTTGTCCAAACCCCAGTGACGGTTAGGTTTAGGGGCGGGGTTAGGTTTAGGTCATTCGTACAAATTCATACGAATTGTGCAACTCGTAAAATACGTACGATTTGGCAGCAATCATATGAATTTGTACGAGTGTGGTCGTATGAATTTGTACGAATAAGCCACCTTGCGAATAATTTACGAATTGCCGTGAGATTCGGGTTGGATGGATTGTAGCGTGACTAGTTAGGAGCTTAACCATTAAGGGCCTTATACTGTAGTTAAGTAGTAATATTTTGTAACTGATACTGAACTTAATAGGTAGTCAGTGCAGAGACTGTAAAATTGGGGTAATATGATAATATTTTCTTGACCTGGTAAGGACTCTAGCTGCTGCATTTTAGTAAGATAAATTAAATTCACTAGTATGAATCAGACCTTTCAGCACTACATAGGTGGAAAAACCACTTTGGACATGTTTTGCTAGACTGAATCAGACTTTTCAGCACATTGTAGCAGTCGGAACCATTTTGGATGAACTGATTCACTAAAATGAATCTGCCCATCCAGCTCTACATAACTGTAGGTGAAGGAACCATTCTGGATGGACATAGGTGTGTGTTTTCTATTATTCTTTCAGCTCAGATATGAAAAGCAGTGATGTAACCTTTGGGTTGTGCTATATCAAGACTTGTTTAAACGAGTCGGTTCAACACTAATTAGAAAATAGCTGCAGGGGTGCCACTATGGTTTCTTGCTCCCCTGGACAGCATACTCACTCGGGCCCCCATGTTCCACGTCCTTTAGTAAATAGTGTTCTGGGGTGTCTCCCTCGGTAGAAATCGCATTTCCCTCCATCGTCCGGCCCTTAGAATTCTCCTAACCCATCAACCCACCCCTTACGGTGCCCAAAATTAACCACAGTTTTAAGCATGGTCAAAAAACAAGGGACAAGCTGTCTCGCTACTGAAAAAAATGTCCTCACTAACACTGCCTCTGATTATTAAAAATATATTGGACAGTTTGAAAAGCATAAATTAAATAAGTATCATCATTTTCACTGTGGCTTTCTACAAACAATTTATTTTCACCCTGTTTAGTAGCCCATGTTTATAAATGCACAAAATGGCCACACATGTCAGAAGTGCATTATTTTGAGAGCTAAACTGCGGTGTAGAGTCATGTTAGATGAGCTCAAGATATGCACAGTTTCTGTGATGAGAGCTGTTAAAGACCTTCGCCTGTGTTGAGTGTTCTGCCCTTTATGGCAAAAAGGAGGGCCTTTTTCAGTCAGAAAGTAAATTAGGCCTCTCATAACGGCCTATTTTTTGTCTCCCTTTCTTTCTCAGCATGACAAGAACTGTGACACCGAGTGTATTGGCCAAATTAATGAGCACTTCCTAGCAGAGCTTCAGAAACACATTAAAACACTCTTGAAATGAGTCGTGTTCAGATTTTAGCCACAATTCCATTACATATGTGAGACCTGAGACTCCGTCACATGTGTTTTTGCGGACTTGGCTGTAACAGAGATACCCCCTCGGTAGGAGCATCCAAATCAGAATAACAAATGCTTTATAATTTGCCCTTTCAGCTGGAAATGCAGGTGTCTTTTGTTAGAAATGCACGATGGTCAGAAAAGCTACTCCTACATGTAATTACCAAAGGATTTTTGGCATACACATTGAATGATTTCTTTCCCCCTTCGCTTTCCCCAGGAGTCCCAGTAAACACTTTCCCCTTCCTTCACAGTAGGAGAAGTAAAATTATACATTTGGTAGAATGAATCTGAGATTGTTTTGTTTTCATAACACTCCCAAGTTTTATCTAAGTGATGTCACTTTGCATAGTTCCATTCTGTTAAGTTTGTTGCTAGTCTGTTGGTTAATCTCTAGCTTTTTCCTTTTCCCCAGCAGCACTGCAGGCTTTACTGTAGTTGATATGTCTCTATAGACAGTCATTATTATTCATGCTTTGGCTCATAGAGACATTTGCCTATCAGACAGGCCTGGATTAACATGTGGCTTTTTAGCACCTGGAGCAGAGATGCTCTTCAAGGAGGAGCAGGCATTTGAAGGTGCTCAAAGAGCATCAGGAGAGGGGGTGGAAGTCGGTATGATTGTTTGTGCTAGATCCCCCCACCACCACCCCTCTCTCAGAGCACCGGTCCCGTCGCTCCTGGCAACACCCCGGGTGACATGGGCACTGCCGATGCCTCCTGGGACACGCTGTGTCACCTCTCAGTGAAGCATCAGGCTTTTGTTTCATGTTGAAGCAGGGTTGGATAACAACGCATTCATGTTGAAAACGCAAAGAAGAGAATTAAAACAAAATGTGGTGAGATAGTTGTTCACTTCAAAAAAATGAAGAGGTTAAAGTTCATTATGAAATGTGTTCAAATTCAAACTGTAGGAAATCATGTGTATTTTTTTCCCCCAAAATTAAGCCTGTTTTATTCTATTACAATCATATTTCTTCACTTCACAATATTAATATGCAAAGAAAATCTCATTTATTTCATTTATGTAAGTGATGCTTTAATTGGCAAACTGAATGTGTTTATGTGCCTCACACACACACACACACACACACACACACACACACATACTATATCTACCTGGTATCAGTCAAACAGGAAATGCTGTGCTTTTCGTGTGCACCTTTTTTTGTGCCAGTGGAGGGCAGAATTACATTTCTGAAATTCAATCCGGCAAAGTTGATTAAAATGCAATGAGAACAGCTCTCCTGCTAATGTTGTTGATATCAAGTATAGTTCCTCCACTTTTCCTAAAGGATACACAGCCGTAACAGGCAATAATTCCATTCGCTCAGATTAAAATAC
Source organism: Carassius auratus (assembly GCF_003368295.1). Classification (NCBI taxonomy): domain Eukaryota; kingdom Metazoa; phylum Chordata; class Actinopteri; order Cypriniformes; family Cyprinidae; genus Carassius; species Carassius auratus. Next base: position 16,774,127 of record NC_039259.1, on the reverse strand, counting down.
ACACTAAGGGCATGCTGATGAGACTGAAGACTCTAAATGATCACTGTGTCGTACGTACAGCTTTAAAAAGGGATATTTATCTCTTTAAGTACACATTTAACTGTATAAGTCAATGATAACTTGCTTAATGCAACTTTGTGTCTTACTTATATGTGATAACTTGAGAGGGGAGATCTTGGCGCCGACATCTCTGACCCCAGAGCATCTCTTTCTTGTGCCGCTGGATGATTTGTCTTTATTTCAGCATTTATCATATACTGACAGATAAACTCCAGACCCAGATCAGTTTGAATCAAAGCGAATTGGAGACTTCTACAGAGCCGTAAATGTCTTTAATGATCTCCAAGCAGCGCAGCAGACAGGCAGAGTCTGGGCCTCCCTTAGCACCTAACCTACTGGCACTTAAGAAGCGTGTTGCATTATGCCGCCCTGCATTTGCCACTTGGATCAACCAAATTATCTGACAGGAAAGAGGGAAGGTTCAAAATTGAAATTCCAGATTGAAGCTTCATTCATTTAAACAAGGCACACCACTTTGTGTATATTCAACTTGTTCCGGTGACATCACTGTAACACTGGCCAGGCTGGGTGTTTATTAGGCACCTTGAAAACAAATCGCAGCGGAGATCGGGTTGCATGATAATAAATAGAATATGCCAATCAAATTAGGGTTGTGTGTCAGTTTGGACTGTGTGGAGAGCCAGGTTCCAGTGGTGCAAACTGAGCGTATCAATAGCTCATTTTAAAGGTCGCTGGCCTCATTTGTGTATATTTGGTACTGTATGAGTTTTGAATTTTAATGAGAACAGCAGTTTTTTTTTTTTTTTTTTCAGGAGATTGTTCGGTATTGATATGAACACTGGGAAAACATACTGGATGTTTATGCAAATTTAGGCAGGTTAAGGTTACAGCCCTGGTAGCCAGAATGAAGATTTAATCAGTCCAAAAAACACAATTAGACAAAACTTACATATTTTGCAGTATTATATTCTAACTTTTTTCTTTTCTCTCTTAATTTAGAAAAATACGTCTAATTATTATTATTATTATTTTTTTTTTAAACTATCATGATGGTAATGGTTGCAAAAATTAAAAAAGAGCCCATATAATATTTAGTTTTAGCTTTTTAATTATCAACATTTTATAAATGTTAAACACTTTTTTTTTTTTTTTACAGATCATTTGTTGTCTAAACAGTCAGTTATAAATTATGCTTTGCATTACTAATGTGAAATATGCAGTCATGTTTATTTAGTTTTTTAGTGTTTAAATAAATAACTTCATTTTTCAGATTCTGGCCCTATTTTGTACCCTATTTGTTTGAAGTGCTATCACTGTATGTGTTTAGTAGTTTCCTCTACAAGTTTTAACAAAAAAAAAAAAAAAGAAAACACCTGAGTGTCATTATCAAAGAGTGAGCCATTATAGCATTTATTTAATATGTTAAATCTCTGCTATTATAAATCTTAAATGAATAAAAAGTGAAATAGTAGCATATTGACGCTTGAGAAAATATTCAATTAGCCCTTCTGTATTATATATTCTCGCATACGATTGCGCTGAGGCTTGTTAAATTGAGATTAATTTAAAATTCACACTTACAGTGTGATCACAGATCAGAGTCTTGTTTTAATTTTCTAACTCTTGGTTACTTCACTGGAGACTTAACAGAGGAGCTCATATTTTTCAGCATTCTAAATAGACTCATGCCGACTGACTGAACAGCATTTCCAAGCCCTTAAAACAGAAGAAAAAAATCTGTTCAGTCGTCACAGACCTCCATCATATCATCATTTCAGACTGCACAAAAGTTTACAGTTCACGCTAGGGTGATGCATTTGATAGACTCGATTTTTCTTCGGCCATATGAGTTTTAGTATTTCGTATTATTATTTGGTATGGACATTTTGTATCTCCTATCTTTTTTCTCGCCTTCGTTTTTTCCTTGTTCATACATGATCGCTGCTCTTTTGCTTACACAAAAACATTTTGAAGACAGAGCAATCAGTCTTACTTTGCCACACATTTCTGTATGGAGCTGCATTGATGCTGTTGGTAAATTTGATCTTTGTATTGCTCCTTCACAGAAGCAACCAAACATGGCACACTTTTATGACATCAGCAGAAGTATGTTAATCTTTCTTTGTGAATTATAACAAGTCGTTTCTTCATTCTGCAAAAGAAGGTGTCTGGCGCGTCAGAGTGATGCATGGTTTACTCATGTAAATGTGATCTTACTCGCAGTGGCACGATGACTGATCTCCAGTGCATTCCAGAAAAACAACGGCAGCTCGTTAGAAATGCGTTAAGCACACAGATGTAGCCTTTTGCCAAAGGAGACAGGGAGGGCCTGAGCAGAGCGGGAAAGCCGAAATAATAATAATAATAATAAAATAATGCATAGATGAGTGTAAGGGATCTGGCCAAGAGTATGATTTACCACGTGCAGTGCCATTTTATCCCTAAAATAAAAATTCAGTTGCCATATTCCCAATGTCATTTATACACTTTTTCTCTGTGTGTGTGTGAAAAGCTAAAGAAGTTTAGCAAATTGCACAACAAAAAATAAAAAGCTGCATAAAAGTAGTGTGTATGCCATATCAAGTTCTTTGTTCCCTAACTAAAACATAAATGTAAGACATTATTCACAATTTTGAACTTCCATTTACTATTTTTTATTTTTTTTTTATTATTATCTTTTATTATTTTTTTACTTTAGTTTTTATTGTCAAAAGCAGCTTGAATGCTCTTCTAAACAACTTATTTTGTTTTCCCCAGAAGAAAAAAGTCATATGGGTTTGGTAGAGCATGAGTAAATTACATAATGATCCACTTCTTAAACTACTGTATCATATTTGATATGCAAATCTCTTAAATATCAACATGATCAAAACTTCTGAACACACACACTCTTGTCCATTCCTTCTTAAGAAAAAACATGTTTAAATGTGAGTATCAAATAAATTAATCTTTTGAGGAACGTCTCTATCATGACTGTATTACATTGCATTATATATTTTGCCCACACAATAAAAGCTACAGAGTTTAAATCATAAATCTAGCATGTAAATATAATCTTGATATGTATTATAAGGAGAACAGTGTGACATCTGATATTCGTAAGCAGTCTACTGCTATAAAGTTCTAATTGGTTTACATCACAAGCTATCAAAATTTCATCTTACTTCTATAAATATCAGCAACTGCAACAAATAGCAGATTTTTGCTCAGTTTGGGCCATTGGATTGAACTGAGGTGTTTTTTGCCTCTTGAGTATGAGTTGCATATTCACAATCATCATACTATATGGGCGATTGAAACCTTCCATTCCATTTATTTGTTTTACATTTTTTATCTAGGTTCAATAAAATATTCCCTTTTAAAAAGTAGATTGTTCTGACTATTACTTCATATGTTAGGCTTTATAGGGTTAAGCTAAGCCATTCAGATCTGCACTCTTTCCATAATCAAAGTTTCAGCAATGACTTTTACCTTTTTTCCAGGCTTTAAACTTCACACAGAAGCCAGTGATAATTGGTGGGGTTATAGCTGGAGCGGGAAACTCTCAGATGCACAAAGCAAAGTTTTCCACTCCACTCCAAGCGGTGCGTATTCTTGGGGGAAGTGCACTTTCCTAAGCGACACCTTGCACTATCATAAATGGCTTTGGCACTTTAGAGCACTTGATATACAGTGGCAATCTGCAGTCTATGGCGTGTTTTAGTGGAGATGGGAAAAGGGATGGAAGTGGGGGTGAGGCTGGTCCCAAGGGAGGCACCACTTCCCCTTGTTTATGGGGCATCCTAATTGGGACACTGTTGTCAGACAGCCTGATGTGACTTCTAAGGCTCCGTTTCCCTGAGAAGTGTGCGTTTGTGTGTTTGCTTATGTGCACACATGGTGTTCAAACTCTGCTGCCTGCCCTGTGGCTTCCTCTGCTGTTTCCTGCCTGAGCGGCCCAGACTGCCTGGCCCTCCTCCTCCCCCATGAACGCATCTCCGACACCGCACGAACGTGGAGGTGCGCCCACCTGTGCTCAGCCCGGCACAAACCCGCAGGTTCGGAGCGCTGGATGGCAGGAACTTCCCGCTGCCACCCCCCTCTTCTCACTCCGCTGCTTCCAGCTGAGGAAGAGTGGGTGAGAACGCCGCCAAACTTTACCTGCTACACCACATTCGTATTTATAGCTTGTTTTGTTTTTTTGCACTACCTGCTTACCGACTGACAGAGATTTTTATCTTGTTCCCGTGCCTGGAAGTGACACAGACACTGTACACACAACATCCCGGCAACATGCAGAGGCAAAAGTATATAAACATTCATAAATAGGTCATCCATGTGTGTGTGGTTTAATAAAGTCTGGAGTAAAGTAGGATATTTTGAATATCATGAAGTTAATAGTTAATATTTATTTTGCAATAGTCATTTGAAACCCTATTCAAAGTTCTAATACAAAAGGTATTTTTATTTTCTATGAGTAGTGTATGCTTATATATATATATATATATATATATATATATATATATATATATATATATATATATATATATATATACACACATTTGTTTTTAGTTGAAAGTAGGGCTGTTAACTGAATGTGTTATTAACAATAAAACATTTCTGTAACACATTTCATATACAAAATGCAGCTCAAAGGTAAAAAAAATAAATAAAAGCCCATTTAATACTTAAATAAGTGTGATGATTTTTTTAATTTTTTTTTAAGTGATACATTCATTAACACATTTATTCATGCCCCCTGACCTGTACATACATTCCTTAGCATCGAAACAAGTTTAATGTGCCACCCTCATGTTTTTTTGCTTCTGGCAGCTACAGCCAACACGTCTCACCAAACCACATTTACCAAGAACAGACACAGAATGAGTAAAGTCGTTCAAACAGGATGTGTTTTTACATTCAGTAACAGCTAGGTGGCACTCAACAGAATGGAACAGAATGCAGAGGTCTGTAAAAATTTTAAGTGAAAAACTAAGATGTCTTAAAAACATTGTGCTAATGGCGTAAGAAACAAAAAAAAAAAAAAGTCAAAACAGCAACAAAACGCCCAAAGCTACAAACGCTTAAAAAAAGTCAAGTCAGTTAGTCTGTAGAAACATAACCAATTTTAGCATCAAAAGCCACTTTTTTTTTTTTTTTAACGGGCAATCAATTATATATTTGTATGCCACATTAATTGATCCTTAAAAGATCTTTTTTTTGGGGGGTTGGGGGTGATTAATTAGATTAATTAATTGTCATATCATGTAATTAATTCCATTAAAAGTTTTAATCGACTGACAGCCTTAGTTGTAAGAGAACATGTTTAGTTTTGAAGATAACTTTGAGAACTAGGCTCAAATCGGAAAGACGAAACAAAAACAAAAACAAAGGCAGAAATAAACCACGTTTGGCAGTTGGAAATCAAACAGCTGAGAGAATAGACTGCGTGTGAGAGAAAAATAGGGGTCCACTCTGGGGGTGAAAATGCACCAGTTAACATCCTGTAAACAGGGCCAACAAAGGCGAGATTTGAATAATAGTGCAGAACAGTACATGGAGGTTACCAATTATTTTTGCATAAGCAGTTTGAGATATCTCTCTCTCCCTCCCTCACCCCCTCTGTGTTTAGCATTAAACATCTCTTTCTCCACTCTCTGCTCCTCAAACAGAAATCTTTGAGCACGGGGTAAAGCTTTGTTTTCTGCTATTTGATGGCATTGCAATCCCAGTCGCTTTAAATAATTCATCACGTGTGGATTTGCTTTAAAATAAATTAGATTGTTTTCTTTGAGAACCGACTCTAAAATACTTCTCATCTAAATAAAGCTCTATGATAATTTTGACTTTGAAAGTTTTCTTTTCTGTTTTTTTGTAGTAAATGTAGTAAATAGCAGTAGTAATTCACCAGTAATTTTTAAACATTATAATCACTTTGTTGATGTACACGGAAGAACAGAAATAATACATTCAGTTTATATCAGTTAATCTCAGTTTATTTCACACATTTTATGAAACTGACAAACATTGTTTTAGCAATTTCATAATAAATAAAAAAAGCAGTTTGACTTAAAATTAGCATTTTAATCACTCACTTGCTGTATTTAGGTTAAAGACATTTCTTCAGTTTATTAAAACAGCACACTTAAAACACATCTGATTGGATGGCCATAATCAGTAGTAATATCTACATCATATATTTATAGCTCATGTATTTTCCACTTTTCTGCAACTAATATCTACAACATTTAAGGAACATTTTAAAAAGAAAACTAATGGATTGTGCTTTCTTCAAAAACTGGTTTTGAAAAAGTATTTTTTTAGTATAAAAGTATTTTTTTTCCCATTATTGTTTCTGTTCTAATGCTATGAGATCCTGCTGACTGGCTGAAATCTTGCTGGGTCAGGTCAGCTTAAGTAAAACTCTTGTGTACCTAAAGTACTTAAGAGGAAGTGCTGTCTAATTCTGAGAACTGTGTTCGTATGTCTATCCGCCGTCTCTCCGTACTGTACACATCATGTCAAAACTCGTCTTAAGTTGTACACCTCCAGTCTCTGGAGTCATAGTTCATTACAAAAACTCTCCACTTCATTTTGGTGACTCTATTAAGCTGAATTTTGCAAGGCGTGTATCCTTTATTCATAATGGTCTCAAAGGGTTTCACACTCATGCATAGTTAAACGTTAATGCAAAATGCTTGTATCAAGCAGCACTGATCATTGTCTCACGAAAACCCCAAAGAATCATGCGATCAAACCCCGGGCTACTGCATGTCAGAAAGCCTCTATTTAAGCACCTGAACCCAAATAAACCAGCAGTTTATTTCTCGCTCACAGGTCTGACGGAGTAAAATGAAATCTCAAAAAGAAAAGCACCAGGAATGCTTTTTCCCCTCTCCTCGGTTCATATAATGACCAACAGCTGTTACACCTGCCATAGTGAAAAGAATTAATTAATATACATCATAAACATTGATTTGGTTTATTCAAGCAGAATTTTAATGAACATCTCAAAGGGAAAGGAAGAAAGAAAGAAAGAAAGAAAGAAAGAAAGAAAGAAAGAAAGAAAGAAAGAAAGAAAGAAATAGAAATCTATAATTTTCATACTGTAAAACTAAACTGAAATGTTTACATAATGGAAAGTGTTTCATCACTATTTTAATTATATATATATAATTATAAAACAAAGAATTAGAAAACATTTTCAAGGAATATATAAATTATTTATAGGCAAGCTAGATTCCTAATACAACTTAAAACATTTTTTAACTGTTTCTTGTATTTTGATACTGATCCTAGATCATTCGCTGAACACCCATGGCAAAAAAAAAAAAAAAAAATTAGGCCTACTTATTTTCTAAACAATATGCTCACTGCAACATGTTTCCAAGTAAAGGCTACCGAGAAGTGAACTAAAGTGTGAAGAGCATTATTTTGACAGAGTAATAAGAGAGAAGTGTTTTGTGCTCGCTTTATTTTTATCTTGCTCGGGAGCTGCGAGAGGAAATGACAGATTGAAGGATTCGGTAGGCGTCTGGTTTTCGCTCGAGTGTCCTGTGTGTAGTTAACACATGCCCACCGTCGCTCCTCACAGAACACCAAATGCCAAACGATTCACTGCTCAAAGTGTCCAATAACAACCTGCAAGAAATGTGTCCAAATACGCTCATTTTTTTATTTCCTAATTACACACTAATTTTGTTTCTCATTTTATTTGCTTCACTTAACTCTCTGCAAGACCATTACAAAAATACACTCTACTTTTAATGTTATGCACTTATGCATAATATGCACTATATATACATATATCACATTTTACTTGTTAGTTTTACTTTTTGCAAATGTCAAGGTCACATCAACAAGTACCAGTAAACGCCTGTACTCCACCCCCCCCCCCCCCCCCCCCCCCCCCCCAAAAAAAAAATCATCCATGGTGGGATGATGGGGAAAACCCTCTAGTAACAATGGACAATTAAAATCTTATTCCTGGGCTGAGAAATTAAATTTAATGAATGTAGAGCTCTGCAACAACAGATGGTCTTCTTATACAAAATACAAAGTTATATTCCTTGTTTGAAGACTGCCTGATCAAATGCCAGTGGTTATCAATTAGGAGCAGAGTGATGGTTAGTGAGCGGGAACATAAAACACTGCGTCTCCCCCTCCACAAACACCCTCTCTAGCTTTACAAACACACGCACATACAGTACACACACACACGTTCACAAACACTGCCACCAAATCTTAGTTTATAATGCTATCTCGCTTGTGAGAGTAAACGTAAAATTATCCCACCTGCAATCTGCAAGGTTTTTTTTTTTGCACTACCTTTGCGTGTGTGACACTGATTTCCACTTCAACCAGGACACAAAGTTGCATGGAAATGAAATTAAACACAATGTTTTAACTGCATGCTTTTCATATGAAAATTAAAAGAGACTCATTCATATATATATATATATATATATATATATATATATAGAGAGAGAGAGAGAGAGAGAGAGAGAGAGAGAGAGAGAGAGAGAGAGAGCTTGTGCAAGATATGATTTCCTAAATTCTCAGTTAGTTTCCTAAATCCATCAGATGTGGTGAACTAAAAATTTGATTTAGCTTATTAATTTTATCCATTATATTTAAGGTAAATTGTTGACCAAGTATGTAAATTTAATTAATTAATTTATAAAAGGAAAAAAAAAAATCGAGTGATTGAATATGTAAATGAATAAATGAGAGAATGAATACAGAAGGAAATGACCACAGTCATCTTCATATTTGCAATATGAATCTCTGGCTCCATAAATAGTAATGGAGTGTGGTAATATATACTGCAGCCCAACTGGAGAGAGCAATTAAGAGGCTGCTCAGATTTAGTAGAAATGAAGCTACTCGCAGAAGCCACGGAGGTAATTGTGAGACAGCCTTGATTGTTTTGTAAGAAGATGCTTTCCCTTTAACTTTTTAAACACTCCGGTATCTACAGAGACTCTGTTTTAATGGAAATAAGTGAGTCTGGAAAAAAAGGTCTAAGTTTTTCTCATTTATTTACTTCCCTAAATGCATTCTTAATCATATAAAAATTAAGAAAATAAGAATAATTAAAAAATGGAAAATTTTAGCACTTTCGGGAACGGCGAGGTCCTCTCGTCATTCTGCTTCAAAGAAAAAAGATAAATGATGATGCCATTAAAAAGTGAACTAATTAAGGAAGGCTTCTTTTAAGAACTCATTAACTGCAACCTCATTTACATAATGATGCATATTAATTAAGTTTTAATGAATCTGAATTTCCACCAAGCCGCTTTTCTTTGGCTGTGGAACAAATTGAACAAATTATTTAAAAGTGTTCTTGAGTCTACTTTTCACACCAAAGGGGAGAGAATGCAATCATTTGTAGAAAATCATATTTTTTTAGGCAGGCCCATCTGTTATTTTTTTTTTCCTCTTTTTTTTTTATGTAATCATTTACCCTTTTTTCTAAACCTGGGAGAATGGTTGCATTTCCACACAAATCACGAGGTTTGTGATCAAGGGTAAAAACACCGTAAAATAAATCTAATGCATTTAAGACTTGTTATAAAAAGAGAAAGAGATATGCGTATGTCCACACAGTCAACAAGTAATGCAAAAGAGTGGCTTTTATTTTTCTCTTACACAGAAGGCTATTTAAATAGTACAGGACCTTTTTTTGATAAAAGAAACGTGCATATAATACATTTAAAAAATATATATTAAGAAATATAATTTCAAAACATTATAATTGGTTACCTTAAAGACCTCAACGGGACTTTTGTTGCTATCTGTTGCTGCCGTGGTGAAACTGGAACAAGAGAATGCATGTTTAACAGCACCAGCTGCCACAATTTCAGGTGTTATTGTGGTGTGTGAGTGACTTAACACATATGCTGCACAAACATCAGTATCATCTCCTTCCTTTCTGCATGCAAAGCTCTCTCTCTCTCTCTCTCTCTCTTCCTCTCTCTTTAACACTTAACGCTGCAACGCTTCTAGCATAAATCTGGGAATAAGCACAGCCCGTGAGACTGACAGTGCACAAAGTTTGGCGTTTTAGCCTTTTTTTATTTTGGGGGAGGGAGTGGAGGTGAGAAAGGAAGAAAGAGAGAGAAAGAAAGAAGCTGATGAAAGCCAATGCAGGATGCTTAATGCAGAACTCACTTGCGCCAAATGGAGCGGCGGTGCCTCTCTCTCTCCCCTCCGTCTCCCAGATGCTGAGCTCCGGATGTGTCTCTGAGGTTAACCTGACACAAACGACAGCTCCCCTCCCCGTCTGCCTGCCTCGCGCAGCCCCCTCTCGCTCCTTCATCCGTTCCTGGTGCTTTAAAGGAATCACCTTTCTGTGGCGGTAGGATGCCGGGGGTTCTTCTGACAGTGAGCACCTTCCTCAGGGGAGGTCAGGAGTCAGGGATTCAGATGAGGCAAGCTGGCGATGCAGTGTAACTGAAAATGGAAAGCAGATGTTAGTTAATTAGAGAAAATGTGACTGACAAGACTTGAGCGGCAAGGTACACGAGCTAGCCGGCACCGAGCAGCTGTTGTTGCCGACTTCATTGTCAGTCTCGTACACAAGTCACAACATCCCCACGGCAAAACGCGGCCGCATACGCAGACAATTATCAAAATAGAATTAGGCTTGATTTAATCATACCCATTTCTCCTTTGAGTTTTCGGCCATCGTCGGCCAGCCGCGCGTTTTTTTCACCTCCCAGTTTTCTTCCAGTTCATTTTCTGCATTTGTCTCATCGCTCCGATGCACCCAAGGCTGTGACTCCGTCGAGACTTTCGCTGAGAGGGTGGAGAGACAATAGACTGGGGGGAAAAAATTGCAGACAAAATAAAACATTCTTAATGAGCCCCACGCAGTAATCTTTCACTTCTCTCTTCTGGAGTAGGAGGACGTAGCGGCGGCACTGAGATTTTTGGTGAAGCGTTTCAGCGAAGTGAGAACGAAGAGGTGCAGAGCTCGTCGCTTAGATTGTCATGGATTCTTGGATTGAAAAACAGATTAATATGCATTAAACGTGCCACTGAGGAAATCACGTTCACAAACTGATAGTTCAGACTTCCTTTACCTCTGACCTTCTGTGTTTATGTAAAGTGGCCCTAAGATGTATTTGCAGACTTGATGGGAGAGTTCATACAAAAAAGACATTTGTCATTGTCTTTCTTCTGTGGAACACAATTATAATTATTTTTTTTATTTTATTTTTTTGAGTGTCTGTGTTTTTTTCTATACACTTAAGTCAAACAAATGTTGCTTTGGGCGCCATTGCCTTTCATTGTCTGATAAAAGCAGAATCATTCTTCAAAATATATATATTTCTTTTGTTTCACAGCAAAACATTTTTTTACATACATACATACATACATGAAGAGAAGATGACAATACGACAGTATTTAAATTTTAGCATGTACAGTGCCTTTAAGACACATTTCAATGCATAGATTATACCAAATGGTGAAATATTGCTCAAAATTGACACTTAAATTTCCAGGATTCTTAGAAGTGGAAGTTGCCATAGATGGGTAAACATCTATAGTAGTGAATGGAAACTACAAAACAATTACATTTTTGTGTTCCAGTTTGCTCCAGTGGCAAAAAATAAATAAATAAAATCAGAAGAGAGAAAGCTGTCACATTTGCTTTCATCTCCTCAGTTATTACATTAGAAACACTCACCCAGCAGCGTTAAATAGTTTTCTTTCTTAATGCCAAGGTAATAACAGAAAGTACAGTGTCATAAGTGTACATTTACTGTTTAAAAATGTATCATATGAATATATACACTCACAAACACAGAGACCTACAAATTATGAATGTCATAAATCTTACAATGTTTATCTAAGATTTATGACGATTTATGATGCTAATAATTGTAGAAATGTATCATCACAGAAAAATAATATATATATATATATATATATATATATATATATATATATATATATATATATATATATATATATATATATATATATACAGGAACATGTTCATAACTGAGCATGATCATATGATACAAATCACCTGTGTTTATTCCATAAGGACACCTGTGTGAATTTGAGGGGAACTGTCTTCATAAATCTGCTATAAAGTCATTTTGTGACCTGAAATGTGAATAAAGGCAAAGATAGCTTTGAGAAATACCGTATTGTCTTACCGAATGCTGTACCATTCATACAGTGTGACTAAAATGTCCAGAAATGTATTTATTTATTTACTTATAGACTAGGCAATGGTTCATCAGGCTCCCCCTGGGTCACTCATGCAAGTCTGAAGAGGATGTATAGGTTTAGACATCCATGAAAAATTCATAGAATTGGTGTGTTTGGATATGATTACACTATTGTGTTAAGGAGTGTGTGATTTACAGCCTTGATCATTACCGCTTTGATATTCAGCTACTGATATATTTTTATTTTCTTTGTGCAATCTTGGTTTATACATTCTGTTGCAACCACAAGTCAATATATGCATAGAAGGATTTCCCCCTTCTTTTCTTTGGAGCATGTTTTAGTTTAGATAGTGTTTAAAGCATTTCTAAACAGTTTCTTTCATTTCAAAGAAGCATCTTTGCTTGTCCATCCATTATTAATTTACTTACTCTCCTGTTATTCCGAACCCGTACGAGGTTCTTTTTTTAGTGGAACACAAAATATTTTGAAAGGCAATAGTCCAAATGACATTATTAAATATATCTTCTTTTGTGTTCCACAGAGGAAAGTAAATCATGCATGTTTGGAGCAAATGACTAAATGTTCAGTTTTGCGTGAACTATGACTTTAATGCTCCATAAACACTTATTTCCATCTCTAATTTTGACCGCACTGTTAGTTCAAGAACACTGCAAAGAGCCAAGCACTGCCATCTCTGTGCCTAAGTCTGGGCACGTTACGTGAATCTCTGGTCAGCAATATTAGCCTGTGAAATTGATGAATTGCTAGACATTAGCCCCATTCAAACAACAGATGTTAATTCACTTCAGATGTGAATTATCTGATCATTTGTGTCAGGAAGCATAATATGAATGACGCAGATTATCTGAAATTCAGCTCCTCCCTTGGTAGACAGAACGTCCTTTGTCTCCTCAGGTAGAGGGCTCTGGAGTTAAGGAGGCAAACTCCAGAATGTTCCATTAGCCAGCCGTGTCTCTAAACATCTCATTAGGACCTCGACATGGCTGCCCTGGGCTCTGCTGTGGAGAGCGATTGCTTTGCACTTTGATGAGAAAATATTAGTTATTCCAGCTCTGGATCCATACACATATGTCCTATTGTTTGGTGTCATTAACCAAGGACACCGAAACAATTATGATGGCCTCGGATCTTAAGGTGAAATACAAGTGTCTCAACTTTATCTCAACTAATGTATTTCTAAATACGAGTGTGGTCCGCGAAGTCTGAGAACACATGAAAATTCTAAACCTTAGGCAACAATCTTATGATATAGCTTAAGAAATGTATTGGTCAGCATCCAAAAACTTTTTTGACATTGATCATGTTACTCACACAATCAGATGTTCTTGCTTCCAGTGAAATAATTCCAGTGGCCCAAGAAGCTCTTTGGATCATCTGAAGAATATGATCGTAAGATTTTAAACAAGTTTGTTATTAAAGCAAAGCGGACAATGTTAACGCAGCAGCAGAACAGTAATTCCGAACAATCGCGGTCACTGAAAGGACACTTTAGCATCAACAATTAAAGGGGCAGGGGCTCGAGCCCCCCAGGCCCCGCTGTGCACTCCACTGATGGGAATACTTTTTGTGTGCATAAATATTGACTTTATTCAACAGTTCCTTCTTTACTATGTCGGTTTTCAAAGCGTGTTCAGAATACGAGTACCACAATGCATCCTTGTAGTCAGAAAGCTCTAAATTTCATCAAAAATGTTTTAATTTGTGTTCCAAAGATCAATGAAGTTCTCACAGGTTTGGAACAACATGACAGAATTTTCATTTTTGGTTGGCTATCCCTTTAAGCTAAATTAAAATGCGAAAAATGAAAATGGCTTACCTTTTATTTAAATATGATATTGTTATTTTATTTTATTTTACTTTATTATTAAATATAAAAAAAAAAAAGTCATTTTCTCTAGTGGTCTCAGACTTTTGGACCCCCACTGCAATCATTTTCTTTGCCCCAGATTCAATATAAGATTGAAAGAATGCTGTGTTCCTTGAACTAAGAGCACCATGCTGGTAAGAATGTGTTGCTAATCACCTCTGTCTTTGTTATTTCTGCGGTTGAATCCTTTTCAGCTCAGCTGATTTGATCAAGGCACCGCCGCTTCAAGACTTTGAGCAGTTTCTCTTTCCCTCCCTCTAGAGAAAAAGCATTTACTGAGAATCCAAAAGAAAAATATGGTGTTAGAACCTCCCCTTCCTTCAACGCAATCTCGTGGGAGCCGAGGAAAGGTATCAAAACAAAGAAAATCAAAAATTCCAGACTAGATAATAACTTGGATTACAAAGAAGTGCACAGCCCAAAGAACTAGTAATTGGGTCAAGAGTACTTCATGTGCAAAGAATGAAAATAATAAGATGAGATAAAAAATAAAAAAACAGATAAGATTAGAAATATGAAACCTTGAGCTTGTTAACTTTGCAGGAGAACGGGTTAGCAAAAACACGCCAATCTTCAGCAGTTTTTTTTTTTATTTTTAAGCTCATTTCCACAATGCAATAAATCTAATTGCACAATATGTTCATCAGTGCAGTGCATTGGTCCTCTATTGGGTCTCTTGTGTATACATGTAGCATCAGGCTGCTGTCCATTCTGGTGACTTCGATCGCCTCTTCAGTTTATGGACCATGTGTCTTTTAACTCCCACAGACCGCTGAGCATCCATGCTCTGTGGCTGGACCATAATTCCGTCCTGTCCACCACAGCCACGGCCGACCCCAGGGGCTATCTAAGCCTCTTTGGCAGGCCTGGATCCCAGAATCCTCTAAATAGAAATAATTGTGCCCGACAATTGCTTTGTGCTTTGCTAATGCCTGTGACAGAACTTTTTTTGTCGTTCTGACACCCACGAGCTTGGCTAGCGATACATGCAAAATATGCTAAGCTATGTAATCTCAGTCCTGATTAATAAGTGCCACGAGTGCTTTGGAGTGCTCACGCTGGACGCTAATGGCTCCATTCAGCGGTTGTGTGACCACGCTGGAAACCGTGGGACCTAATGTCTTGACATTATTCCACTTGACCACTCTCAAGTAGGATGGTGATGACCTTAATTGTGATAATTTAGCCTGGCTGCTTAAATAAATCGGTCCTGAATGTAGCTGATCATTCATATAATACAATCTGTTATCTTTGCTCATTAAAAAGCATTACAAAGTACACTGAAAAACAATTTTCACAAAAAAATGCTGGTTATTTTCACAATTATTTAAAGCAAGTAACAATTAATGTGAAATGTTAAAATAGAAAGACTGGAGTAATATAAACTATTTTTTTTCATTATATGACATGGGTTAAAATAAGTTGCAATTTAGTTTTTTACATTTACATAATTACAAATACACAATTACAGCTAATTGCACATACTGTTATGTGTTTATGTGTATTCAACAAACCTTGTGATGATAATGAAATGTTCATTGTTTGACCGTCCTGTGATTAGTTAGTGAAGTGGCAGGACCAGGGTAAAAATGCAGAAAGAAAACTATCCGTTTCTACAATAACAACCCCTAAATGTGATAAAAAGGCATGGGTGGATCGTTTCGGACCATTTTTTACAGGTTACAGGAATTTTTGAAGTTGCCTCCTTAAGTTGTTTCAATCTTACACTTCTTTTTTTTTTTCTCATCTGGATCTCCACCACTAGTGCCGCAGAGCAAATTTGCAGGCAGCTCAGTGCACCTATGGCAGACGCTAAATACGAGCTAACAAAAGACCCAAACAAACACATTCAAAAGCAACTCTCCTCAATTTTCCAAACGACTTGTCCATTTTATGACAATACATTTTTTCCCCCGTTTTTGTGCCAAGCCAGTCTCTCTTTTTTTTCCCCTTCTAGTGAAGGCAATCACCTCTCTCATATACATCTGTACAAATTGATTTCCTCTTTACAAGAGAAGATAAAGAGCACAGCAACAGAAATACCTGTAAGTGAGGTATAATTACTGAGAGAGACACCCCCTACTGAGTCCATTCAGCAAAGTCCCAACAACATGCATTTAAAACCTCAATAGCGCTCGACAGCCTCGTACGAATAAGCCAGAGATTTGATTAAAATTATAGCTCTTTTGCTCCTACTTCATCTATTAAGATAAGCATCTTGTTCAGGGCATTTTTATATATACATATGAAGAGGGCTGGTACAATTTAACAGTTTTCTCCTGCTGCTCTGTTCAAAGGGGTAACTGAGGGACCCCACTTCACTCTCACCTGTACAAAGCGGTTGGTGTCAGAGTGGCAAATGGCCATATTCAATAATATCCAGGAGCTCTAGAAGAATGTCCCTTGGACGTTTAATGTATTGGCAGCAGCCTTAACATCTGTCTCTGGTCTTGTAATATGTGAATGTGTGTTGTAGTCAGAAAGAACACACAGTGTTTTATTTAATTAATATTTTTTTAAATATCGTAAGACTTTTGGATCTCCTTGTTTTGCCAGTTTAATCTTAACTTAATAATTAAGTTATAAACATTTTATACAACACCTGTATAAAATACAAAAGTTACAATTAATTTTGTTGGTTGCCATTTTCTATTGCAATTACAATGAATGGAGACAGATGCTTTCAAGCTTCAAAAGCAGCATAAAGTATCATAAATACTGTCCATATGACTTTGTGAGAAATAAACTAAAAATGTGATTGTCATTAATTTATCTGATGTGACCAGATCTTTGGGATAATACGTTAAATTTGTAAATTAATCATTTAGATGGGTATTGTGCTATGAATATATGAAAAGATTCAACTCATTAATCAGACATCACTATTCCTCTCATGAACATGCCTTCAAAGTTTTGAAATATAATGCACAAATCATATGGACTACTTTAGTTGCACTTTAATGATGCTTGTGTTTCCATTTTGATTTTTATTATTAATATTGTTAAATTAAAAAAAATCCTCCTTTATTGTAATTGAATGAAAGAAAAAAAAAGTCCTTCCTTAAAATGCATCCTTATGCATTTTATGGAAGAAAAAAAAAAAGTAATCTGAGTTTGGAACAACATGAGCATGAGTAAATGATGACAGAATTTTCATTTTGGGTGAACTACTCTTTTTCATAGAATGACAAAATAATCAGAATATTGTGAGATGATGACTTCATTATGTCTCTCATTTTCTAATTTGTCTTTCTTTTAGGTCATTTTTGGCAGATGCAGTGCGAACCTTCTTTGTAGCATAGGAATAAACAGAGTTTTCAGCCCAAAATAAGTTGTAAGTAAGAAAAGGAAAAGGTGCGACAGTTCTGGGGAGGAAAAAGTGAGAGGCAAGAAGTTTTATGCACTTTTACCTCATATTTTGCAGGTGACAGATATGTCAGGACCTAAAAACCCTGCGGTACAGCATTCTTCTTCCACTTAAAAAAAGGAGCTTCTCAAACCAGAGAGCACACAGACAACCCGGAGGACTTGTATTTTTAACAAAGCATTTCTCTGTTTTAAATATCTTCATAGATCCACCTCACCCCTCCGAGCTTTTGCACTTTTCTTTTGTATTAAAATTTTTGGAGGGGAAAAGCATGAAGCAAAACAAGAGCAGAGGGCTGTTTTCCTTTTTTAGTGGTGAGCTGATACTAAGGTATTGTGAGTTTGGCGCTGTCTAATGATCCACTGATGGTGTTGTTGTGTCCCGTGAGGCCTGGTAAGAGTGACTTGTCTGATGTGGTGAGCTTTTAATGGTACATAAGAATGAAGTCACGTAATAAATGAGAGGGAGAGCGAGAAACAGGGGAAGGGGGTTTAAGAAAGAATGTCCTCTTAGTTATGACAGTCATGCTCTTCTTACACTGGCATGTACAATTATATGCTATTTAATACTTAAATGGTTACTACACAAATAAGATTTCAATAATTGGCATGAATCTTCTGGCCATTTGCATATAAATGCATCTAAATACTTCCAAGTATCTGGCACTGCCTCACAGGATCAAACAATAAAAGAGGCCATGATAGAAATGGCTAATAATCGCTTTGCGGTATGATTCCCTTTTCATGGTTTATTTATATATATTTGTGCATGTGTGTGAGCTTTGTAAATTGTAAAGCAGTGATCGGGCCTTAGATATAAAATGAGTCGATTATTTCAAGGAGTAATTTAGTATTTCTGTGATTCACTTTATAACTAAATGTAACACTGCTGAGTGTTCTATTGGCACATATCTGCACATGTATGTGCACATATCTGCACATACATCATTTTTAAAAGTCAGTACATTAATATAGAGTTTAATACAGCAAAACCTGTACAGATTTGAAATATTTTTTTTACTATTTTAAATAACTGTTAAACTAACTGTATTTGAATATATTTTAAAATGTAACAATCCTTCAGAAATAATGATAATATTCAGATTTTCTGCTCAAAAACATATATTATTATTATTATTATTATTATTAATAATAATAATAATAATAATAATAATAATAATAAAACTGAGTTTAATTTCTTTCAGGTTTCTTTGATGAATAGAAAGTTTAAAAGAACTTAACAAAAAACAGATAAATTCTGATTTTTGAATCTTTCTATTCATCAAAGAATCATGTACTAACTTAAATATCAATATTAATAATAATAATAAATAATAAATGTTTCTTGAAAGGCAACTCAGCATATTAGAATGATGATTAGAATGGAGTAATGATGCTAATGGAATATATTTCACAATAGTACTGTGTTTGCTCTATTTTGGATCAAATAAATGCTGGCTTGGTGAGCAGAAGAGAATTCTTTAAAAAAAAACATAACAAATCTTAATGTTCAAAAACTAAAAACTTGACTGGTAGTTAGTATACTGTGAAAGTTGTATGTATTTTACATATAGATATAATATTAGGAAACATATTCTATCTGTTTTATATAATTTTTGAAAATTACATTTTGGTCAGGAGCGCAGTGGTCCAGCATTGGGTGTGGAAGCCCCCATAGTCTTCGCCCTGAATTTTTATTTCCTTTCTGATGATCCCAGTGGTTAAATCAGCACTTGTCATCATGGCTTACTATGCGAGAGGTCTGTTTGATAATTAAGGGTCATCTTTTGGGATTCAGGGGCAGTAGCAGTCAAATCCACAGATAAAATAAGGCTTAGGAGGTTGTCCATGTCTACGGCAAAACTCTCAACTTGCGGGCGGGAAGCAAGTCTGAAATGGAAATGGAACCGTGTGAAAATCAAATTGTGTGGAATAAAATCTAATGGCTGTGTTTAAAACTGTCACAACATTGGAAAAATATATGGTTGCACTTTATCACAGTATCTCACTTACTCTGAGGGCATTCATTTCCTTAAAACAGACCCTTGGAATAGATTGGCAGTATTTCTGTAAACTCTGTAATTTAAATAGCTTTAATACACTGAACATAACTTTTATTTCCTCCTCTTGAATTTCTATACACACCTGAGAAAAAAAGCTATAACGTTGTGATGGAGCAGTCAGACTCATAACATGGGACGGGATCCGTTGCACTTCTACCTGCCTCTCCAATGCACTCTTTGTATTCAGCATATGTTAGTCTAGCAGATTGCTTGGCTGTTCTCTTTTGGAATAATCAGTGCCAGAGAAAATACATCTGCTTCATGATAACCATTCTCAACGTGAGCAAATGTCTCCGAGGTTGTCCAACACACCCAACTTGAAATGTAGCTGATTCACTGAGGCCTGGCTCTCAAGATTACAGAATTGTGATAAAAATGTTGAGAGTTTGTTCTTTGTGATCCACAGGCCGGCTTCTGTTGTGGGGCAGTACGAGCCAGAGACAGAACAACTATCCTGGCTGCTGTAGCTTCAATAAAGGCTGATTAGACAACTTTTACAATGTATAAAATTCTGCCCAATTTTCTTTTTTTTTTTTTTTAAATTCAAATCAAAGAAAAAATGGGTTGTGAATGCCATTTCATGTTGACCTAATAAAAATAAAAGACCTAAAATAAGCATAGATATATTTTCTTCTCTAAAAATATTTAAAGTAAATTTTGACATCCTCAGAAAAAGGATGGATACCTGATTGAATTGTTCAGCATATTGAAAAAAGGTATAACTTCTAAATATTAAAAAGGTAATTTGCAAAACATTATTCTGTACCAAAGTAGATTCATTTTAATAATCTGCCATGCATGTCATTTTAATGAAATTACGTACGCAGGCCTTAACTTCATGTGCGAATTATGTGATACATATGTTTACAATGATGCAGAACACAGAAGTGAAAGACCAGCTGATGGCTTCAGGTAAGAAGCTATATGGTTCTGGGCCGAAAATACTGTATAATCCCTTTAGGCTCATGTTACTAAGAAAAAACACATCAAGAGGATCTAAGCAGATATTTAGATGACTAAGCTTCAATGGAAATGTCAGAGGCAAGGTACCGTATAGCTCAGCACTTTCAGCAAACACACACGGCGTTCTTCAAGAGGACTGGATGAAATGGCATCACAAACATATGCTTTTATTTTGCATTTTATGGTTTCAAATTGCATTCGCAGAGCCGGCACCCCCCATATCTCATTTCTTGAGCGCATGCAGGCGAGAGTGAGGCATTGTGACAGTGACCATGTGCAGTCAGTAGGAAAGGGCCCTTTTGTCTGCCCCGCTCTCTGTCACGGAGGGTCACGCAGGCTTACCCTCGGAATAAAGCCCTGGCCATTGTTATAATTTGCATTGATGCATAGAGAAGGAGATAGGCTGCTAACAGGGGTTACTCGGAGCAAGGGTGTCTTTGCATGGAAATGTATGCTCGGGATGGACAGTATGCATATCCTCCCCCAACCCCACGCAAGCGGTGTAGGCCTTTTCAAGGTCACTGCCAAGGACAGTGGAGCCAATTAGTATGCAGATCAGGACCTGATATGGTTTAAGGGTATTGCTCTGATGCAATCACATTAGTTAGGCCAGAAAAGAATCCTCAGCTTGACCTCAATCACTGCAGCCACGGGAGAAGGTGAAGAAAGAATAGAGGAGGGTTCACAGTGTCCTGATTCTTCTTCTGTTCTCATATCCACCATGGTCTTCACTGTAGGAGACATGCATTTATGCATTTTGCATTATGCATTTTTTAAATTTCACTATTCAGTGAATTAAAGAATTAATATTCATATAACTGATGCTTAATTAATATGAATATTGATTTTATATTATTATTTTAATTTATTTTCTCTTTAGTTTTCAGTTCATGCCATTCACGTGAAACGAACCCACAACCTTTGCAATGTTTGCATCATTGTCTACCAGTTCAACTTAAAAACTGCCAATCGCAGTGGGGTTCAGAAGCCTTGAAGTGATGGTGCAATGGCTTCTATTTGCTGTCAATTATTTGGTGCCTAATTTGGTAACTTAACTTTCCTATTCAGTGAATGACTTTATTAATAAGAAAATTAATTCTTTCATTTAGACTTTTTTTTATTCTATTCAGTTCATAACATTTATGGGATTCGAACTTTTTTTTTTTTTTTTTTTTTTTCTCATATCTACCAGTTCAATTAAACAATTGCTCACAGTGTGTTTTTTTAACTTTACTTTCACAATTTAGTTGGTTAATTTATTAACATTTAGATGACTGAATATTTAGTTTAGTTTAGTTGAGTTTAGTCAGTTAATGCTGTTCCTGGGAATTCAAACCTAGAACCTTTTTTTGCATCATTGTCTACCATTTTAAAAACCGCTAATTATAATGGGGTCCAAATGCCTAGGAACTCTGGTAAAAAGGCTTCTATTTTGCTGTTTAATTCAATTAAACACAAAAATCAGTTAAATTTTATTTGTACGCTAATTTATAAAATCTTAAAACTTTTTTTTTTTTCAGGTAAAAAACAAAAACAAAATAACAATCTCAGATATTCAATGTGGTCTCAGACTTATGGACCCCTGTATCTCTGACTGTCAAATGCATAATCCTTGCACTTAATATGACTCCAAATGGTTTGTAAATGTAAACACTTATTTCATAGCATGCCCTGTGTGGGGCCGCTGTTGTGCTGCGTAAACATGATTTCGGACCAAGCTCTCTGTTCCCCTGGTGGTCTGGTGCCTGGTCCGAGCCCCGTCTGCTGTGGCCTTAGAGGCTAGAATGCAATTTACTACCTCCTTTTTTCTTCAAATCTGTGTCCGGGTTGTAAATTTCTTCCAATTCTGGCTCTTTCGCTTCTTCTATCTTTCTCCCCTTGTCGGAATTAATGAGATCAGGTTTGATCAGGGCAGCCGAGTGTTCAGAGAGAAATCTCACAAGCGCCTTGTGTCCTGTAATAGAATTTGCATCTAATGCATACATAAATCAAACATCTTTCTGGACATTTTCATATGCATAATGTCATTTCATCCTGTTTCTTTTCTGAGTGGGGTGCTAAAGGAGAGGAGGGGGTATATGTAGGTGGCTGAGGGGATTGTAGTCAAGTAGAAAGGTGATTTTTTTTTTTTTTTTTTACTTCCTTTTAAAGGTTTTCTTTTTTGCTGACTGTGTATTCATAGTGAGTTACAGAGATTACAGATCTTTTGGGGTTTTCTTGTCAGGAACTTTTATCGT
Source organism: Carassius auratus (assembly GCF_003368295.1). Taxonomy (NCBI): domain Eukaryota; kingdom Metazoa; phylum Chordata; class Actinopteri; order Cypriniformes; family Cyprinidae; genus Carassius; species Carassius auratus. The sequence continues at coordinate 16,751,421 of NC_039259.1, read as the reverse complement.
TAAGGGGATTGTTGTACATTTGGGTTGAGTGCCTGTGTGTGCACTTATATGTATAAAACATGAGACATGTGTATTTTTGTGCATGCGTGCAAAGACGGGAGAATAAACATGCTTTGTTTATGCATGTGCACATCCACATGTGTGGGTGTGAACATGTATTTTATTTTATTTTTCTTTACGTGAATGCATGTGTGTGCGTGTGTATATTTGTTCTGATGGCATGTTGATAGAGAGACCAAGGGATGGGGTGGGCCGATGCTACAATATTTCTTTCTTCCACTACCTTAGTCTTTGGGGCTTTGTTATGCAAATGCAAAAAAAGAGTAGGAGATTCAAAGTGCCAGGATGTCAAGATTTTCTTTTCCATTCTTTTTTCAAGAACAAAGTGATGAGGTATCGTGATCGTCCTCAATGTTTGGTACTTCCTTGCTAACAAGGCTTTGCTTTGTAGAGATCGCATTTGCAACCATCATAATTTGCATGTTTTAGATGGTACTTATACTACACATTACCATTCGGCAGATTTACTGTATATACGCAGGAGAAATATCGGCTATGTACGCGATATTAATTTATAGCCAGCATTACGAATGTCTACAGTAACGTTCAGTTGGTTTACACTGGAGACCTTCATATCTGACAGTGGTCTTGAGTGTTTAACATGAGCGTTATTGGCTGCCAGATGACTGACTTAACCTTGCAAGGCTCCGATTTTTAAAATACATTTGCATTTTCTCACAGATTTATGAAACAGTTTTCACTTGATATTACATTCATTCCGCTCATGAGCGAGATTGTCCATAACTCACCAGAAGATGAATCTGTTTTCCCACCAGAAGTAATTAAATATCATATTTTCGCTCAGAAAGTTAAAATAAATCACTTTTTTATGTGAGCAGAATCCTTGGAGATCGCGCACACGTGTTTCAGTGATGAAATAAGCTCCAATGTGGATGTGGCTCCCTACCAGAAAGAATTAAGTGCTGGCGACGAGCCAAGCTGCAGGAAAGAATCAAATCCCACAAAAGAAGCCATTCGACTGTTTATATCCCGCATAACGTCCGGGTAAGAATGTTGGTAATTTGCTTGTTTTGAAACAAGCCCTGTCCCTCAGCATAGGCTCTCCGAAGGCCTCCATGCCCCACTTTCATACGCTCATTACGATCTACATTAATATCTTCAAATATTAATTGGACCCATGAAGCCATATGAGTCGGCACCCTTGCATGTTGGCTCGTCAAGCGCTGGAGCTGAGGACGGTCTGACATGCTGGCCACAGAAAACTTCCTGTGCTAAAACAATGCCATTAACGCCAATCAAGATGACACTTATGAGCCTTATTATACACTTATATATGGGATGTTCAGCATCCTTTGCGACTGCTCTGCCCATTAATGTAAACCGCTTCTGACCTCTTGGGTTTCTTAGCACGGTAATGTAATGTGATTATGAGTCCAGTCTCATAAATAATAAAGAGGGCTAGCAGCATCATTTATGTATTTACATGATGATAATGTGTTGCTTCTTGCTTTGATAGAAATTAAAAAGTAATGTATTTCCATGTCTTTTTTAGAAGCCATGAATCCGTCATCTATTTTTACTGCTTTCACTTGCTGTTGTTTGCATTCAAATGTAATTTGCAGTGCAGCCACCAGGTTTAAACGGTCTTTTATTCTGTTCAAGTTGAGATTTAGCACTTTTGATTTAATAAAGATCGAAGATGGTTTATTGTATTTCATCATGCGCAAATCGTGTAAAAAATGGGGTTGAGTTGAGTTGCATAAAGATATTGAATATAATCCAGGCAACTACACATTGCCCAAAACCCTGTTGAAATGTCCTAAATGTTTTGCACAATTCTGCAAGTGCTCATGTCAGCCCTGTTGAGCTTCATGATTTCACTAGTTTCCACTCATTTGGGTGGCTCTGCTCACGCTTTTCCCTCCATTTAACCAGTTCGGCTTTTCCAGAGCAATCGCTTAGCTCATAGTTTCTGAATAAATAAATGGATGAGTGAGTACAGTATCTGTTTGTATTGTGTATCAGAACAATGCTGCACGTTGATCATTATCTTCTATTCTCATCAAAAAATCATCATCCACCGCAAACAGACACTTTAAGGTCTCTTTCAACTGTTTAGTTTATTTATTTTTTTCCTCTCTGCCGTTCATTTGATTCATTAGCATACAGATAGTCCTCTCCAAAGATATGTCACGCTAGAGGTGTCCTCATTGCAAAGCAGCAAGTCTTATAAAGGTACTCCATATCTGTGACTGTGAGTTGTTTCTATTTTTTCCTCCAGGGATGCTTTGTTCTCCCGTGTGGGAGCGACAGTCATTAAATGGCATTGTCAGCATTTAAACTGGAAACGCTTTTAATGGCTGCTGACCAGCAACACCGTTAAGCTGTAATTAATTTCTTTGTGCTTGAATTAGGGATGTTTTTCAACGCACAAGCCATTCACTTTCATTTTGCTCATTTAGGTCATGTTTTTCAGGTCTAAATTTGAGGCTTTCTGCATCGTGTGCAGCATTTTGTGAATGAAAAGCAAAATCCTGAGATTATCCTTTGCTTCATTGTTCAAATTTAGTCATTACAGAGAAAAAATATAGAGAAAATGTAATTTACTTAATTATGTGTTTCCATTACATTACTTGAATGCTTTATTCCGTTTTTTTTTATTTTTATTTTTTATTTTTTATTTTTTTTGTTAAGTATTAGAGGCATTAATTGTGTGTATATATATATATATATATATATATATATATATATATATATATATATATATATATATATATATATATATATATATATATATATATATATATTACTTACTTTACCTATCTATCCATCTATCTATCTATCTATCTATCTATCTATCTATCTATCTATCTATCTATCTATCTATCTATCTATCTGTCTGTCTGTCTGTCTGTCTGTCTGTGTCTAATACTGTTTTTAGATTTGACATGTCTCATATTATAATGTATTATAATGAATATTATATATAATGAACATTATTTTGACCATTTTTTATGTAAATTGTGATTCTGCAATAGTTATGAATTCTTTAGTTTAACATTCTGATGGTAAAATAAAAAATACATTCTGATATTGTAAAAAAAAAAAAAGATAAAACACTTAAACTGCTGGTCCCTGATGACAAAGCAGGCACAGGAATATGCAGATAGATTTATCGAACTAGCCATACGTGGCCGTCTTCCTGGTCATGTAATGAAGGAAATATACACGGCGAGTGGTCAGAGAGCTCCCGCGGCTTAATGACAGTGGATATCTCTCAGACAGGCCCTGAAATATTTGCTCGGGAGACTCTCCGAGGGTTTCAATCTCCCACAAATCCATTTATATGTTTGCAGCTGATGTATGGCCTTATTTTAACTGTCTCCTACATGCAAATGCAGGAGGCCGCTTAGAAATATACATAATGTGATTCTCAGGGTCATCCCTCCTGCCTGTCAGAACACATTCCAGCCAGGGAGAGTGGAGGGACTGGGGGAATTGCTCTTTCCCGAGAAGAGTCAGGAAGTGGCCGGGCGCTGCTACCTTCCTGCCCTCGCTTGTCATTAACAGAAAAAGGCTAATGTCATGTATATTAAAAATACCACATACAAAACCTAATCTTAGGAAAAAGCGGCCTATCTTACACCTGTCGTTTTGTTGTTAATATAGGAACAAGGGCTGGGTTTTGACACACAGTTCGATTTGATTCTTATTTTCAAGCTTGCGATTCAATTCGATTCAATATCGATTCTTTTCCGCGTCTGTTGAACCAAGGATATTTTTCCTTAAAAATTAGAATTGATTAAAATCGGGATATTGATATTTTTTACCCAGACCTAATATGAACAGTGTAATGGTGAAAGAAAAATCACCATACAGGTGTAAAATGACACGAGGACAGGTAGTATTTTTTCTCTCTCTCTCTCTCTCTCTCTTTAGGGTGAGCTGTCCCTTTAAGAAAAGCTAGAGAAACTGATGCAATGTTTGTCAGTGGTTTTGCCTTTGTTACGTGAAACTACAGATGGAGAACTTGCCATGTGATGGGCTTGTTTACATTCAGACAAAGCTACAGATGGCTGAATTTGCATGATGTGTAGAAACATCATGAAGAGATTCTGATATCAGATCTGAACATGACAAGCCAGCAGAAGCCATACGGGATCCTGATCGATTTCCAATATTCCTAGCCCCCTTCTTTCAGCAAAGCTCTTACTAGCCTTGATTCTGATCATTCAGAAACAGGGAAAAACTGTGCATAATGCTATTCTAACATTAATGAGGCATATACGTCCATCGGTTTGTTATAGAGAAATGCACTACTTGCCTCTGCAGATCATTAAATAACAAATGAAAGAAATTAAGTGTTGAGAATGAACTGAATCCAAATTTTTGCCATATTTTCAGGTCATAGTGGTGTAGCTTCATTAAAGACATCTGTCTTGGAATGTATCATTACATTTTTACCCCCCCCCCCCCCCCCCACACACACACACACACATATATATGTGTGTGTGTGTGCAGAAGTTGACTGAATGTGTTGAGGTATGCATGTATGTACATTATGTTGTTCTAAACTGCTGTGAAATCCACAGTAGGCTTCAACTCTATTTAGCAGAGAAATCAGTTTGGCTGTCCATCACATACACCAAAACAAAATTGTCTCAATATATCTAAATGGAGAATCCAATTTTTTTTTTTTTTTTTACTCCATTTCTGTTCCTAGGAGAAATTAAGTATTCCATTCACTGCATAAATTTTCAGGTCTTACTCATGCGACACTCAGGGGTGTTGAATTTTTTATGACAAAAACGGTCTAATAATTGTTGAACAGATGTATTGTTGAAGAGTGGGCTCCAACAGACCTCATAAAACAGATTTAACATGTTAACCCTGGCTAGCCCTTAAATGACATGCAAAAAGGAGAACGAACGAACACTGAAATGATGCTAGCATAGTGAAATGGAGAAAAAAAAAAAAAATACATGATCTAGTTTAATGCTATACTCAGATTCCTTAAAGCTTTGTTAATTGTTTTGATTGTTAAATTTAGAAGAACATCTAGCTAAAAAGGTACAGTTATAATTATATGCAGTAATAATTGCACTCAAAAAAAAAAAAAAGAAAAGAAAAGTTATCCATGAAACATTAAAAAGTTTAGGAGTCAATGATCTGGTGCGATTTAGCCCTGTTTTTAAAGTGAAATACAAACTCTTGTTTTATCAGTTGTGAAAATTGTAGACTGTGGTTCATGTTAAAACACTTTCATTGCATGCAGCATTTCCTATTATTTAAATGTTTTTACCATAAAATTCCATTTTTGAAATGGTAAGTTAAACCTATGTGTCAGAAACAAGTTATGGGTCTTCTTTTGGCTCAGTGGGACTAGAATTAGGTGGCGTGCCAGTGGCAACATTTAAGTTCCTTCATCTAATTTAGGTCTTTTTTCGCTCCCTGACTTGCTGCATAATTTAAGACTGACCCATGCCTGCGCCGATGGCACTGAAGTTTTGACCCATGGTTTGCTTTAATCAGATTCAAAAATACATGAGTTACATGTCAACTGAACTTCCCTCATGTTTACATAATGGGCATCAGCTCTAAATTATCCCACTTCCGAACTTGACATGCATCAGGAGGCTCTGGGAAGCTTTGAGGGTCTGGATAAACATTATCAAAGGTCAGGAATGTAAGTCAACTTATTCCCTACGATGTTAGTCCACTTTCCATCAAGTTTTTTTCCCCACTCAACCTCTTTAGCATAAGACCTAATTGGCCCTGTCAGTTTTATGATGAAAAAGACTGGAAAATGAGTTAAATTAGTTACAGTATATATTTATCGCATACTGTATATCTGTTGACTTTTGTATACACTGCATCCCACCAAGTATATGGACTCCAAAATTATAAATAAAATTTATATCTTGAATGTTATGTCAGGATATAATTTGAGTTTTGGTGTGGTTGTTGATGTCAGTGAGTCCTTCTGCAGGATACAATGATATGCCAGTAGGTGGCAACAAGTGACAAGTATTTATAAGTCACTTTATTTGTTTATGAATGAGTCGTTGTATCATTCAATTGGTAATTCAAAATACGTTGAAATAAGAGAGTACTGGCATTGTTGATTATTTAACTCAATCATTTTGTTTGTTCTAAAACGCTGATTCTTTTAGGAACGACCGTTTTGGCTTTGTTTGGGAAAAAAAAAAGTTACTTGATATTGATTTCCTCCGCATTGAACTGCTATATAAATGCAATTTCACACATTGTACATCTTTTATATTGTAGTGTCTCACTGTGTTTTCAGCGCCATTGAGCATGAACGGCAAGTTAAAGTCAGGAAGTTAAATGTTTAATAACGCGCCTTTGTAAAGACTGCATTGTTTTCAGTGCTGTGTCTTGCGTTTTTATGAGGAAACAGGTGATCTGTCCGAATGGTAATTTTTCAGCTATGTGGCTCCATTGATGTCCAAGTGCATATTAGACATTCCATGACTGTAACACAACCTGTACATTAGTTACACCTATACTCAACTGAATAGCTACAGCACCATTTATTTTCTCCATCGCAGGCTTCCCTTTGTTACTGGATAAAGCCATTTAACAAATCCCCATTAATTCTGTGTATGCCAGAAAGATATAATTTAGGTAGCCGTTAATTACCTACAGTATGCCCTGAATAATTTACTGGTCAAAGACAAATTTAATTAAGTCACCGTTCATTGACAACGTGGGTGTGGGAACATTGTAATGCTCATATCTTATGCAACACAGAGAGTGTTTAAGGACAAGACTAAGGACAGACATTCTTTGTATCTTTGCTCTTTAGGACTTAAGGGATGTTAGTTCACCTAAGTGCTTTAATGTTCTCTCTTTTTCTCTGTATTGAAATACCTAGAATACCTCATGACTCCAGTTATCGCCTACCCTTTACAAACGAATTTTTTATTGCTGGTGAAAAGATGACTTCTTAAACATCTCTTTTAAAGGGTCTCTCTCACTCTTCTTCTCACTTTCTCAAACTGAAAAGAAAATAACTGGCTCTGTAAGAGGTAGATGAGTACCAGTCTATCACTTTCTTATTGACTTTGAGCTATTTCTTTAGCTTGTATTGATTAAGGCTTGGTTCAGGATACTGGAAGCTAATTCAAGGTCGTCTCATCAAGCCAAACACCATGCACTCTCCCTGAGTTTTCATTTTTTTAAGGGAAAAGCTCTACAGGAGTTTGCTCTTTAACTCTAACTTGGTGCTATGCACTTCAAAAAAAAAAAAAAAAATGCATAATTCAAAATATGAGTAAAACACATGTGAAGTATCTTTTGTTTTTATATGTGGTCATTAACTGTTGCTCATGCAGATTCACCATTGTGGCCAACAGAAAGCTTCTTGATATACGCTCACCTAAAGGATTATTAGGAACACCATAATACTGTGTTTGACCCCGTTTCACCTTCAGAACTGCCGTAATTCTACATGGCATTGATTTCAGCATCAACAAGGTGCTGAACGCATTCTTTAGAAATGTTGGCCCTTATTGATAGGATGGAATCTTGCAGTTAATGGAGATTTGTGGGATGCATATCCAGGGCACAAAGCTCCCAATCCACCACATCCCAAAAATGCTCTATTGGGTTGAGATCTGGTGACTGTGGGAACCATTTTAGTACAGTGAACCCATGGTCATGTTTAAGAAACCAATTTGAAATGATTCGAGCTTTGTGACATAGTGCATATTCCTGCTGGAAGTAGCCATCAGAGGATGGGTACATGGTGGTCATAAAGGAATAGACATGGTCAGAAACAATTCTCAGGTAGGCCGTGGCATTTAAACGATGCCCAGTTGGCACTAAGGGGCTTAAAGTGTGCCAAGAAAACATCCCCCACACCATTACACCACCACCACCACCAGCCTGCACAGTGGTAACAAGGCATGATGGATCCATGTTCTCATTCTGTTCACGCCAAATTCTGACTCTACCATCTGAATGTCTCAACAGAAATCGAGACTTATCAGACCAGGCAACATTTTTCCAGTCTTCAGCTGCCCAATTTTGGTGAGCTCGTGCAAATTGTAGCCTCTTTTTCCTATTTGTAGTGGAGATGAGTGGTACCCGGTGGGGTCTTCTGCTGTTGTAGACCATCCGCCTCAAGGTTGTATGTGCTGTGGCTTCACAAATGCTTTTCTGCATACCTCGGTTGTAACGAGTGGTTATTTCAGTCAAAGTTGCTCTTCTATCAGCTTGAATCAGTCGGCCCATACCATTCTTTGTAAACCCTAGAAATGGTTGTGCGTGAAAATCCCAGTAACAGCAGATTGTGACATACTCAGACCGGCCCGTCTCGCACCAACAACCATGCCACGCTCAAAATGGCTTTAATCACCTTTCTTTCCCATTCTGACATTCAGTTTGGAGTTCAGGAGATTGTCTTGACCAGAACCACACCCCTAAATGCATTGAAGCAACTGACATGTGATTGGTTGATTAGATAATTGCATTAATGAGAAATTGAACAGGTGTTCGTAATAATACTTTAGGTGAGTGTAGAAAGTGAGTTCTGTGTGAGCTGTTGATGAGTGGCAATTTATCTTTGTTTGCCAGCAAAATTTGGCTCAAAGTTCACTAGTGTGTCTGCACCTTTAGACAGTAAAGCTCTTTCATCTCTATTTAGTTTGTACTGCATTATCTTTTCAATGCTAAGGATCACACATTTGGTCAGATAATTTTACATTTTTTAATATACTGATACCAAAGAAGACTCAAATCCATAACTAAATGTGCTAATTATATAGTGCATAGATTTTATATGTAAAGTCCTGCAGTTATAGAATCATTAATGAATCAGTTATGTTTCTTTATCATATTCCTTTGTTTACTATAAGATATTTCATGCCAACTGATATGGATTTATTATGAATTTGACGAGAGAGAGAGAGAAATGCTGATAATAATAGTTTGAACTTTCCCATTCTCATCTAGCAGATTTAACAAAAGTTAAAGCCATAAAATGCGTGATCTGGTGCGTGTGCGATTTCTTTAATTTCTCTGGTTAATTCACATAGCCATTCTCTATACTCCTTGCTTATGAAGAGTACCCCCTAGGAGGAAAAACAATAGACTGCCTGAGTGGCACCAATTGCCTGGGGGCAGGACTTGCTCCATTAGGATCCCCAAAAGGTATCTAGTGAAACAAAGCCCGAGTCTACAGTTGATTGGCAAACAAAGTAGGCACAGGCACTTTGGAATTCAATTGCATTTTACCCATCACCATTTCTGTTCAGCCTAAATTGTGCGCCTGGACTAACAGCTTCTATTAGCTCTAGTGGTGCCTATTCAGGTGCTAATTGAGATGAAACCAGGGTTTGTCAAGGCAATTATAACAAATAGCTGGAAATGGCTGGAGATGGCCTTTGAGCGAGCTAAAACTGTGGAGGGGTATTAATCTTTTAAAGCCGTGACATGAGTAATAAGGGGTAAATTTATCACTGTATCACGTCTGCAGAGATTATATGATATCATTATGATTTTTTTTTTTTTAATCTTCTAGAAACAGGGGGAAAAACTTCATGTTCAAGGGTTTACAATTACTTATGAATGTCGACCAGTGCTTAAAATGACCCTTGGAATCTGAGGCATGCATATTTGTATTAGAAAAATGCTCATCAGCCTGTTACAAGAATTGTTGAAGTAATAGACACACTATATATACCTGTCAAAAGATACAAATTGTTAACGTTTTTTTTTTATTTATTTTTTTATGTTTTTGAAAGAAGTTTCTTATTCTCACTAAGGCTAAATGTATTTGATTGTAAAACATTGTACAAATTAAAATAGCTCTTTTCTTTTTTACATATATACTTTTTTACATATATATACTTTTACATATATACTTTTTTCTTTTTTAAATATATTTGAACAAGTGATTTATTTTGTGAGGCAAAGCTGAATTTTCAGCAGCCATTACTCCAGGCTTCAGTGACAAATGACCCTTCAGAAATATTTATTATTTTCTGATTTACAGGTGTATCTCAAAAATTTGAATATCATGGAATATATATATAAACCATATATTATTTTTTGTAATTGAATGTAAAAAAAAAAAAAAAAAACGAACGTTCTTTTATTCTAGATTCATTGCACACAAAATGAAATATTTCAAGAGTTTTTTTTTTTTTAGTTGTAATTCTGATGGTTACGACTTACAGCTTAGGAAAATTTTAAATTCATTATCTAAAAAAAAATCATTTTGAGCTTGATTAGTTTGATTAATTTTGAGTATGAATACTGGGTACCTCTTGGTATAATTTAGAAAATGCAATTATGGGAAAGACTACTGACTTGTATGGTAGGAAAAGGTGCACAAGCAACAGGGGTGACCACAGCCTTGGGAAGATTGTCAGGAAAAGCCGATTCAAGAACTTGATAGAGTTCAAAAGAGATCACCAGCTTCACAAGGCGTGGACTGAAGCTGAAGTTTATGCTTATCTGCTGACAAGCTTTATGGAGATGCTGATTTCATTTTGCAGCAGGACTTTAGCACCTGCTCACAGTCCCAAAACCACTTCCAAGTGGTTTGCTGACCATGATATTACTGTGCTTGATTGGGCGGCCAACTCACCTGACCTGAACCTCACAGAGAATCTATGGAGTATTGTGAAGAGGAAGATAAGTAACATCTGACAAACAATACAGAGGAGCTGAAGGCCACTATCAAAGAAACCTGGGCTTCAATAACACCTCAGCAGTGCCACAGGCACCCCAACCAAGTATTGAGTGCATAATTAAACCTGCTTTGGAAATCTTGAACATTTCTGTTTCGTAAATATTTATTTATTTATTTTTTATTGATCTTTGAGAATATATATATATATATATATATATATATATATATATATATATATATATATATATATATATATATATATATATATTTAAATAATGCATTTTTTATTCTCCTAATCTGTAAATCATAACCATCCGAATAAAATAAAAATAAAACTCTTAAAATATTTTAGTTTGTGTGCAATGAATTTAGAATATAAGAAAGTTATTAAATATATTTAAAGTTATTAAAAATTAAATAGCATAAAAAAATGACTTTGCCATGATGTTAATTGTTTTTTTTTTTTTTTTTTTTGGATCAACTAAATGCAGTCCTGGTGAACTTATGTTCAAAAAATATATGTTATTATTATAATTATTGTTAATAATTTGATCAATTTCAGAGGAAAATAAGCCAATCAGCAGTGCAGATTAGACCAAGTTGTGTGTCCATGTGTGTGCGTTTGCCATAGAGTTAGTGAGAATACTGACGATACCGGTGAGAAACCGAGCAAAACCTCTCACAATACATTAAGCCATGGCTCAATTTAGCAACAATCCATTTCTTCTCAATCTCTGATGCAAGTCTTTACCCAAACTGTATAAATAACACTCCCACCTGGACCTTATTCACCACCCAGTGGCATTTATTAGGAAGTCTTCCGTCTCATTTGCATCAGAATTACCTCTTCAGGTACTGGTGTTAAACTCTCAAGCCAGTGATTCCATGGATCACTTAAACCGAAAGCTTATCAGTGTTATTATAATTTATAAAGGATTTAGGAAATCATATTTTGGAGAATGTTGATCCATAGACCATTCCCGAGGTGTTATTTTCTCACACCCGTGTTTACCCACTTGGTAGATCGGCATTGTGGAATTTTGCGCTTATCTTTCAGGAAATCCGCTTTCGCCTCGGAGAGAACACTCAGATATTTCCATAAATTACACAGACAAAGTGAGAAATGAAGGTGCTTCACCTGAGGCGACTAAAGAAAGTTTTCTAGAGGTTGCTGAGCACACGTCAGTAAAATCGGCTGTCGACTGTGGAAACAAGTCTGATTGTGTCTTTAAGAGCGAGCTGATATTTTGCTTCCAAATCACTGTTAAGATGTGTGAATGCTTGGTTAGCAAAACTGCAAAGGAGGGAATACAAAGACGTATGCTTTGATTGCTCTGAATATAACTGAAATAATTGTTTAGTGCACCTCTGAGCTGAAAGAACGAAGCTTGCACTAACTTCCAATTCCTAAAACAGGAGTTTTTAACCTCAAAGCTGAACCAAGAACTTTTTAGTGATATATTTTTATATATATATTTTTTCCTTGGTTAATATCTGCAAAACAAGCACTGACAAAAAGATTCAGAAAGCAGTTTAAAAATGTAATTCATTTATTAACTATTTTAGTATTTTTTATGTACTAATATTACAGTATTTATTAATATTTATGTTTATTTTTATAATTTCAGTTTTTATTTTAAGTTTAATTTAAGTGACTTTGTGATTTCTATTTCTGTTTTAGATATTTTTAACTTATTTCAGTTTGGTGTCGAAGCAAAAATTTATTTGTATCTAATATTTAATCACTGAAAATGAGAGTTAATCGTTTTAGTTAACACTAACAATACTAATTATTTCATTACAATTTCACTGAAGTGTGCTATTTGGCAAAAACTATGTTTAGCATGCAGAAAGGTATATGAGATGTAACCTGGAATGAATCTCAATGTGGTTCTGCACTTTAAATGTGTCTTAAGAATGTGCTCTAGTGGATTGGCATCACATGATGTACGTGATTCTCGTTTATAAAGGACATGCAAAATGCAGGTTGCGCTTCAAGAATGTCGTGTTCAATTCACATCACGTCACGACTGTGTACATCCTAACATTACAACAGACCACACATATGAAAAGGAACAAGCGTAATTTCTCTCAAGCAGCATATGCGGCACACATTAACTCTCTGCGAGGAGTGCATCTCCCCGTTCCTCCATCCTAATTTACTGTCTCAATGGACTCTACCTTTCAGAAGGCAGAGTGCCTCTCTACAGTCCACTGTAATGCATATTCCCTTTGTTATAGCGTTAGTGTCAATTCTGACTCAACATGGATTGGCAATTTGTCTTTTTTTTTCTTTTTTTCTTTTTTTTGGCATGGGCAATTTAAATGCACTGGCTTTTATGCAAAACATACTAAAATCAAGCATTTTCCACTAAATTGGACATTTTTATGGTTATAATTTTACCATTCTGATGGCAAGAAATGCTGCCCCAAAGGGATTGTGCCTCTTATCTTTTGTAGCTTTCCGTGATGTCTGGATGACAAGTTTCTTTAATATGCATCGAGAATGGCAATTTTGGGAGACTTTTGTCCTCAGATCTTGATGTGGCAGATGCCAGAGGAATTACCCCCCCAGCACCCCTCCCATTTCTTGGTCCTAATAAAAATGTCAGTGCTCTGGAAACCTGTACTCTATCTAATCATGGTTATAATGAAGTGTGGCTGAAATAAATCGGGAAAATCTATATAAAAATTCTAAACACAGAAATGAGCTTCAGTATTGTGTTCAGTGTAATAGGATTATAAATGAATAATTGTGGAAATGGGTAAATAAATATAGAGTCATTTCATTAGATAAAAACAACCATCTAATTTACCATTCGGTTTGTCAGAGTAATTCATGAAATAGCTTCTTTTTGTTGTATGCAAATGCATCAATATGTAAAGTGCATGCCTGATTGTATGTAGTGTAGTATATGATTCACCATAAAGACAAAAAGAAATATCCAGAAAAGCAGCTTTAGAAATTTCTTAGAGGGAGAAATATTTGTTGGCATGATTCTGCTATGATATGATATTGTTGAAATGCAAAATACAAGGAAAAGTCAGTGTTAGAAAGTTTAAGGAATGGTTTACCCAGAATTTTCTTGTCTCTGCCTCATGTGGTTCCAAACCCACAATTTGTCAAAAGAAAGTTGAAAATAAAGTTTGTTATGGTTATGAAATAAGTTTGCTCTTCTTCCTGCCATTTCAATGAACAGAGACTTCCAAGATTAAAAAAAGACACAAAAGCACCATCCAAATTATTCATACTTTGTGCGATATATTCCTATTATTCTGAAGCCATGCAGGGCTGAAATTCAACTTGCCATTGACTGAAAATCCCAACATAGTTCTGCAAAAAGCAATCATGAGAATTAGTAAGTAAAATTTGCCGACATAATTGCAGTCATATGACTTGGAATATAGTGCATGAGTCACATGGATTGCATTTATGATACTTTTGTGTCCTTTTTTGAAGCTTGAAAACTTCAGCCTCCATTCATTGTAACTGTGTAAAAAAAAAAAAAAAAAAAAAAAAAAACATCCTGGACAGTTTTCTCCTTTACTTTTGTGTCCCTTTTTAAAGCTTGAAAACTTCAGTCTCTATTCTTTCATAGCTGTGTGGGGAAAAAAAAAGCATCCAGCACAGTTTTCTCCATTTGTGTTCTCAGAAGAAATAAAGTCATGTTGGTTTGAAATGATATGGACAAGTACATGTCGGGAGACCTATTCCTTTAGGTTAATAAAAAAAACAGTTCATACAAATATTTTCCTTATAATCTTGCTATTGCCAATACATCTCACAACATTGTAACACAGAATGTAATTTCTCCAAGGTCATCTAACATGAAATAAAAATAAAAAATAAATAAAACTGTTACAATTCCATTCAGCGTGCTGTGTTTTCAAGCTTCAAGGTTTGGTCCACTCTCAGTATTATGAGAGATGATAAGAAAAGCTCAGTGCGTCAATCAAAGCCAGAAGGAAGCGAGGGGTGGGGTGCAAACTCATTTGCATAGCCCTCTGTTAACTTTATTGGGATGGGCGGGGTAGATGTTTGGGAAGCCCTGCCTCTCTAATACAGCTCCAGACATCGCGCTCAATCTCTGTCCCTCATCCCAGTTCTCTCGCAGGCACAATTAAAAATGTATAAGGCTGCAGCGAGGATGGATTAGATGCTGGTCTCCCACGGCTGCTGATCTGGAGTGTGAAGCTGTCACAGAGGGGGTTCGAGCGAAAGGTGTGGGCAGGAATCTCATGACGACAGAACTTCTATAGTCCCAGCGCTCCAGACCTTCTCACTTGGCACCCCCTCCCACCCACAGAACCTACTCGTCCTGCTTCCAAACGGATTACCCGCTTTTGCTTTTATTTACTGATTCTCCCCCAGGTGTCATCCCTCACCTGTCCAATACAGTGAGTAGCCTTTCATCCACCGCCCCCTCCCCCCCTTCCCAGAGACTGCTGCCTGTACCACCCCTGCCAACAGCATGCTCACAGCTAATCAATCTCACCCACTTTTTTTCTTTTTAGACCCACCCTCACCAAAGACGTGGATGTGTCCCGCAAGATAAAGTATCATTCTATCATGTTGGGTTACTTTAGGTTGAATATGTATCAGGACTCCACCTTGCCGAGTGGGTTTCCTTTTTTTTGTGAACAGGAGGGAGGAGGATAAAAACAACCGTACTCCATCAAACACAGGAAGTGAACTGATGATGTGTATCTGTATAAGTCTGTATGCAGTAAGTGTGCGCATACCAAAAAGGAGTGTTTTAAAAGTAAGACCCTCTTTTGAGTTCTGATACAGTCTTAAATAATATATTATTGTGATATTTCATGTCACTGTGCTTTTTAAGATGTGGCATGCTGATGGATTCTGAAATGAACAGCAGAATTGGGTCAAAAATGGCAAACATTGTTTTTTTTTATATATATATATATATATATATATATATATATATATATATATATATATATATATATATATAAAATGTTCTTCTTAATTTAAATGGACTGCAAACATAATTTTCCTTGTTAGAGACAGCACATGTGGGTTCCAACTGCAATATATTGGTCAAATCTTCTAAGAAAAAAACACCAATATTATTTATTGTCTTTGAGCTGTTACTCTACACTCCAGTCTCTCACATTCACAGATTTTCACAGTGTTAAGCTGATCAATGCATTTTCACCCCCCGTGAGTGCCGGGTTTCCCAGCTGTCAGGTTATGTTATCCCTGATGGGCCAGATATCCTGTGCTCAGAGCACCTGCCACTTATTCTGGTCACCCAAAGGCCTACTATAATGTCTTTACTGTCAGGATGCAGGTATGATGGGAGTACGTATGACAGAATGCGTCGATGAGCTTGCTTATCACACATTGCTTTTGACTAACAGCAAAGAGGGGAAGCAAAGGAAGTCATGTGGTTTTATACAGTATAGTGCGCTATGAATTTGCTATTGAAAGAGATTTCCTGTTGCAGCAACTGTGTACACGGCAATCGAAAGCACTTTATGAAATAAAAATTTAATGTTTGATGTTGCAATAAAAGCTATTATATATATATATATATATATATATATATATATATATATATATATATAAAATATCCTGTTAAGTAGGATACATCCCCCGTGATTTAGGTTTGTGGTTGGCCAATGGTTTTTATTTCATTCTATTTCCTAATTTTAAACTATTACATTTGGTCTTCTCATTCCCATGTGGTTGCAGCATTGACGTCAACTGTCTTCCAAACTTTGGAAACTAAAATGAAAATGTGAGAGGAAGACAAACAGAGGTTTGCTAAACATCCAAGATTACGAAGAAAAATAAGCACTGTCAGTCATTACAGTCAATCAGACTTGGCGTTCTCTTTCTGTCTTACAGGAGGAGGACACCGGCCAGTCGTCCAGATTCACATTGCAGCACAACCTGCTCCAGCCCAGCCTCCGCTCATTAGCCAGCCCTGCTAAGATGGAGGTGTCTTCGCTTCCGAAGTCTCCGCTTTGACATTCACACAGTGCTTCCAGTCGATCAGGTCCCAGCTCTGATAAATTTGCATCTCTTTGAATGTGACGCTGAAAAAAAAAAGCGGCGAAAAGAGGGAGGGGAGAAAAAGGGCCCAGCCACTAGATTAAATTTTGCCGTCTAGAAAATGAGAAAAAAGGGCCTCTATCTCCTGGAGTCTACTGGGAAGATCTTTATTCTGATTCTTGTTAGAATTGTTTATCACAGTGACAGAGCAGGCCTGAGCAGAGATAAAGGCAGTGCTCCATCACGCGCCCTGACAGTCGTAGGACATGCAGTGGAATGAAAGAAGCCAGGGAAATATTATTAATAGATGCTGACTTGATTTGCCTCGATTGCACGTCAAGAAGAGGGGGCCATGGCTTGATTGCAGCCTATGAAGTTCTGTCCAAAAGGGAAGCTATTTTTCATTAAGTGATAGAAGTCTTTTTCTTTTTTTTTTGGCTCCCTTTTGCTTTCCAAGGAGCTGATAACTTATGCAGTTTATTCTAACCGTGCTGATTTGTGTCAGTGAGAAAGAGAGTGAGGGAGAGAGAGAGAGAGAATAGGGCTTATCTCGTCTTTTATAAAATAAACCGCCTTTCCTGGTATAATGTTAGTTTTGGTGCAAGTGAGGAGCTTGCATGCACATTTGGTCGGTTCTTGTGATCTACACGCATGCAGCTGCAGTGTGGTTGGGGCAATGCTGTGCAAAAAAAGAAAAAAAAGTATGCATCACTGTAAACTCAATATTCGCAGGAATAAATGCAATTACAACAATATCAGATATGCATACTCCTATAAAACCAGTTGTGCAAATCCGATTGAATTTGCACATGTGCAATAATAATTCACAGTGGGTATAATAAGATTTTTAAATAGATGTAATCAATATCATTATGTTTTCACTGTTTTGTAAAGACATACATGGGCAATTTTGGCCCTGTTTTTTATTTTTTTTATTTTTTTTTTATTTTTATTTTTTTTTTGAGAATTTTCAAAGTTACTATTTATTGTATCTTTACAAATGTACCTTGATTTTTTTTTATTTCTTACATCACATGTCATTTCTTATTATTAAAAACAAAAAAACTTAAAAAAGGAAACCTTTTTTTAAGTTAAAATTGCTAGACTAATAGACATGATGTCACAACTGTCAAAATAAATGTAAATATTTAAATAAATTAAAAAATCTGCAGACAAATATTAAAATGATTTCTGATGCATCCCTTTTTTATTTACAAAGTTTTAAAAATATTTCATTTTCGTGATTGATTTTCATTTTAAAGATTGAAAGTCAGGGTCCGGAATAAGGTTCAAAAAATGTTTTTATGGATAATGCACTTGAAAAGTATAACTATTAAGGCATGGTAAAAAGTTTTAAATGACTTAATATGACATTCGTAATGAAAAAAAAAAAAAAAGTTAAAACTTAGTTTTAATAAGGGTCAACCCCTGGGACATAATGTGTGTGTAGCTGAAGAAACCCATATATTCTGTGTATTAAATGTGAGGCAGGCACTTGTGGGGTTGTCACAAGTGATCTCTTTAATGAGAATGAAAATGTGTTTGACTAGCACTGTGAACGCAGGGGCGGAAGGAGAGACAATAGGGGCTTATAATTCATGGGGTTTAGTTGGATGCCGTGGGTTTGTGAGGTGCCGCTCTTGCTGTGGCGGGATGGAAAACACACACGCACACACACGTACACACACACCTGTCATGTGAACAGAGGAGGTGGTATTGTTTAAGGCTAGACAGATGGATGTCTAAAACAGGGTAAACGAAAACTTAAAACCACCCAGCTTTGAGCATTTATTTAATAAGGACAAACCACGTTTAAATCAGTTTTTTTTTTTTTTTCTGTTGATTTTTAAACAGACAAGACCTCAATATTTCATTCTAGTTTTAACCTGTAAGAAATTGTTTTTATGCATACTAAGTTGTGCTGTAAGTTGGCTGTTATATATTAAGGTACCATACAAATATTCTAAGTGATTTTACATAATTTTTTTTTAATTTGGCAATGATATATTTTTTTTTTTTTTTGCCAGCAAGTTGCTGTTGATTTAACTCAAACTTTCTAAAGCATTTTTTTTTTTTTTTTTCATTACAGATGGTGCAAAAGCACTTTGAATTCATAATGGACGACTTATTTTTACTGTGCGTTTTCAGGCTAGACATGCATAAGTGTGACACAATTGATTTTATGTTTATATTCCTCCTCTCAACCTCATCTCACCATGGAGATGTTTTATTGTATTTGTCAAAGGTTTTCCTGGAAGGAATTCCTGCCCTTACAAGTTCAGTTTAATGCAGTGCATGATGAAATGCACATGTAATGTTAACCTGGGTTAACAGCTTCAAATGAGCTATTAAATTGCTCATACAGAGACAAATTTTGAATGCTATTCAAGTGGGTCTTTACAAGTGACTTTTCGTCTCTAATATGTTCTCAAGATATGTGAGAATACTACTAATTATAGTCTTTAGTAACGTAGCGACTCTCACCAGTGCCTCACTGGCTCTCACTTAAGTAGATCTGTACATTAAGTGGAACAATGGCCGTGTAGTTATCAAATGTCTGATTTCATTTCTCTCACACTGTTCCATTGCTGCACATTTGCACCGTAAAGAACCGCATCAGCATATTCCATATTGTAGCAACATTTCCAGTTGTCCACCAATGTTGACAGCTCTTTAAAGGAATAGTTCACCAAAAAATTCAAATGAAAATGTTTTCACACTTAGCCCATTCAAGATCTAAATTGGAACAGATGTGGAGAATTTTAGTATTTTATCGCTTTCTAACCAACCGATCCTTTGTATTGAATGGGTGCCGTCACAATGAAAGTTCAAACAGCTGATAAAAGCAGCACAATTATGCACATGTAATGCAAGTAATCCACAAACTGTGTGTTTATAAGAAACAAATCCATCAATAAGAATTTTAACTGGACCCATGTGATTTTTTGGTGATTTACTGTTTTCTATATAAAACCATCCTTCATAAGATAAATAATATTTTGAGAAAACATAACACTGATATCTCTATTACTGACTGAGTAAGACCATGTCAGAGATTGAAAGCATAGTTAAATTAATGGTTGGAATCAAATTTGATGCTTTTTATCTCAGAATTAGATTTTGAACCTTTAGCATTGGTTTCACAGAGAGGGTAACAATGCTTTCTTCAGTAAAAAAAAAAAAGCCACCTCTAATCAAGAAAGACACCTGCACAGATCAAGTGCTGTTTCCAAGCGAAAAGAGTTATAAACAAGTACGTTGATGCATTTTGAAATGACAACATAGGATGGAGGGCTTTTTTTTCAGTTTTTTATTTTTATTTTATTTTTTTTATTGGAATAAACATATTTATATCATATGGACTGGTAATTTGGCTAGAAACAAGTGTTTGAAGTCAAACTTGCAAATTATTATTTCATTCTGACGGCACCCATTCACTGCAGAGGGTTCACTGGTGACAAAGTAATGTAATGCTAAATTTTCCCAGATATGTTTTGATGAAGCTGGGTGGTTGATGAAATCTCGGAAGGCCTGTGGTTGATTTCATTTTGGGGTAACTGTTTTATTACGGAATCAATGTTTTTGATCGGTCACTTGGACTGATCTACACTTTTTTCTTTTATTTTCAGCACATATCAACAGCATACTTTCATTTTCTTTTCTTCCCCCTCAGTACTGTTCTGCATCTAAATGGGATTCCGTTTGTGTATGGCGCTTGTCAATCATTTTGGCAGTCAAATTTTTTTTGTAATACTGTACTGCAGTAAAATTGTAATACTGCATTTTAATCCTTTTGTTGCCATCTTAATGGTTACAATTTCATAACACAGAAACCTAAGTGTTGCAGCACGGAACGAAAATGAATATATTTTATATTGTGACAACAATGTTTTTTTTTCCCTTTTTTCAGTGTGTCGAAGTAAAGATCACCACTGTAAGTGAAACTTTTGAGGCAATTACCTTGACAAGTAAGTGATTTTATGACAATGTACGATCAATGTAGTTCTTTCACTACAAAAGGGATACTGTGTTCTGTCTGATTCCAAGCTTTCATGAACAAATCGAAATGAATGAGACCTGCTTGAATGGAAATTGTACTTTCATTTTACTTTCTGAATAGGAAAGAGAACTTTTTGAAAGTAATTAGCCAGCCATTTTCATTCGGAAAGCCGATGTGTTTGTGTATATAGCAGGGTTTAAAATTCCTCACTGGTAATCTGGGATTTTTTTTTATGTTACCTGGAAGTTTTAGGATATGAACAAAAGAATATTCTGCTGTCATTAAAGCAAATGAGAAATAACAAATACGAAGAAATAAAAACATTTATTTGGTAGCACTTTATTTTACAGTCCTGTTCCTCATGTACATACTATGTACTTATTATAGTAATTATAATAACTATGTAATAACTAGGTACTAACCCTGAACCTGAACCTACCCCATGTGGTAGTACCTTGTATTACCAGAACTTTCTTAGATAAGTACACTATAAGTACATGTAAGTACATACTGTAAAATACAGTGCAACCATTCATTTTAAAACATAAAACTGCAAATTAACTAAAATTTCACCAGCACACACACAAAAAAAAATAATAAAAAAAAATGTATATCACACATCCTGATATATACCTGAAATATGATATGAAATATTTCCTTGAAGATTTGTATATGGTGTTCACGAGTTTTGCAAGCTATATTGTAAATTGCAAAACAATTTCTATGTAATTCATTTACGGTTGTCAAGGAACACGTTCTGACCTTCCATACTAATGGATATTTAAACATCAAAAAGACACAGGGGAGGAGAGCGAGTGAAAACGCAAGTAAGAAAGGGAGAGAGACTATAAGAATGTATATGAGCTGTGCTTGCTTGATGAATCACAGCAGGGAAGATTTTATCCATGTTATACGCTGCCATTTTATCAATGTAGCAATCAGTAGGCTAATAGTCATATAATGTAACAACGCTAGAAATAGTCCATGATTTAAAAACCCATTCCTGACAATCTTGGATAACCATGTTTTGGATTACTATGCAGACTCTGCCAGACCTTCATCTGATCATAACTTGTTTTTACATGGAAAAGAAAGGTAGATTATTTGTTTGTCTTCATTCAGATGAATAGGAAACCACTGATATGAAAGAGAAAGGATGCCTATTTTTCATCACGCCATAAAAAGCATGCTTTCATTTTGAATTTAAAAGCATACACGAGTACTAAATATTTTCTTATGTTGTTGTTGTAAGTAAATGCATATGCTTGCACAAAAAGTGATGTTGGGCAACTAGTCCAACTTTGTGCTGGCCTTGGATAAAAATCTCTCTCTGGAAAATGTATGGTATTAGAAATGAAGTAATGAACTGTAGAGTAATACAAAGCGGAAAGATTTCAAAGCTGAAACAATGTACCAGTGAAATAGTCTCTAATCATGTAAATGACACACAGGCCATATGAAAAACGTCTGCACTGTTAATAACAGTGTGTTAAAGGTCAGCGTCACTGATATCACGTGCAAACAGTATGAGGAAAGAAAGAGCACTATTTTTTCCAACCACAAATGTCATCTCTTTGATCTCTCTTACATTTGAGTTTGCCCTCAAATGTACAACTGTGTGCTGATGGGGGCTCTTTTTAACAGAAAAAAAAAAAAAAACATGCAGAACCGTTAAGACTTTTGTGTGTGATATTTTAGCATCTTATTCAGTATCTGTGGTGCACATTAATATTGACACAGACATATTACAACAAAAACACATTGAATTGTGAAAGCTTGTTTCTGCCACAAGATAAAAAAATAAAAAAATAAATAAATGTGATTTTTGTCTCACAGTTCTTCACTTTCTCTCTCTCTCTCTCTCTCTCTCTCTCTCTCTCTCACACACACACAATTTTGAGTATAAATCTTACAATATATATTTTTTCCATGCAATTCAAAATTGTAAAGTCAGAATTGCAAGGTATAAAAGCGGAATTCTGAGAAAGTTGGAATTGTGAGATATAATCTTGCATTTGCGAGAAAAAAAGCAATTACCTTTTTTGTTGCAGAAAAAAAAACTGAATTGTGAGATGTAAACAGGTTTGAGAGACAAAAAGTCAGAATAACAAAAATATAAGTCTGACTTGTGATAAAAAGCAATTAACTTTTTTATTTCTTATTCTGTGGCTGAATGGGCTTTTATAGTATAGTAATTAAATGTGAGAGTAAGATACATATAATAATATACATTATAGAAGATTCCTATTTCAAATAAATTCTATTCTTTTGAACTTTCGACTCATAAAAGAATCCTGAGGAAAAATAGTGTATCAACTTTGATAATAAGAAATGCACTTTCTTCAACACAAAAATCAATGTCAATGACTGGAGTAATTGCTGAAAATTCAGCTATGCCATTACAATAATAAATTACATTTTAAATATATTCAAATAGAAAACATTTACTTAAAATAGGCTTCTTAATTCACAATTTAATATAATTTTTTAGTGTATCTAACATTATTCATTCAACATTTTACAGACCTCAAACTTTTGAATATATACGTGATGGTAAATTTCACAAAGAACAAATGCTTGCTTTTAAACGTCTCTCCTGTTTTGAATGATTGATAGATTGCTTAAAAATACATTGTTTTATACTTTGACGCTGAAGATCTTGATTGAGGCCGGTGAAATAGCCCTGAATGACAGTCTTAAGACTCCTTAGTCTCCATCTGTCAATGTTGGTAATGTTAAAACAACTGTAGCATCCAGTTCTGCCATGTCCCCCTCCTTTTTCTTTGTGCGTTTGAAGTGCTATAAACAAAGGGGAGTCCACATCACTTTTATAATAGCCCATAGTGTTACAAAGGGCCCAATACGTTATCTTGACAGCGGAGGGAGAATCTTTTTGTTTGAGTAGTGTACTGTTGTCATGCACACACTGGCTCAAAGTACCCGCTCTGCTCTGCGGGAAAGCTGCTTCTTCCTCTGCTGTATTAGATGCCTGCTACCATGCGCAGGACACGTGGATCAGGTGAAATAGCCATCTCTATTTGAGTCCTTTAGTATGATTTGCCCCATACCTTTAGAAACAATCTCTCTAATATCGTACACTCTGTATGACATGTGTCTGTGGCGTATCTCTGGCTGAATTCCACATCCATGAGGTATAAACATGTTATTAAAGCAGCTCTGTCCTATTTTAAAATTTGTATTATTTATCTTTTTCTCACAATTGTTTCACATATTCACACAGATTGTGATCCTGGCGAACTTGTCCCAATATAAACAGGTGATAAAGTGATTTCAGGCCAGAGCGAGAGGTCAAAATATGATTGAAATCGCTAACATTTTAAATCCAATAGCCACATGAGCTATTGCTTTTATAAATGGATAAGACAAGTGATTTGATAGCATTAAGGTTGTATGGGACATTATCAGACGCCAATGACCAGTAAGAGGATTTTGACATTGCATAAACCTGTGACCATCTCTAGATATTAATATAGACAGGGTGATTGCTGTATGTCACAGGTAGTTGATGCATAACATGGCTTCAGAAATGTATGAATGAAATGTAGAAAAATATATATTTTCACACTATTATATTATATTATATTATATTATATTATATTATATTATATTATATTATATTATATTATATTATATTATATTATATTATATTATATTTGGACTGGATAACAGTAATAAGTCATATTTCCTCAGCAACTGTATTTAATGCTGTTACTGGCCTATCCACTAGGGGAGCCCTACTCTTCAGTTCTTTACTGTACAGACCCCTTTACAGGACCTTCATAAGTTCAAATCATAGTCAGTAATAATCGGAGGACAGCATAAGTCAGTTTTAGTTCACAATCTGCAGTGCTCAAAATTCATATTTAATTGAATCATCTATGTTGTCATTGTCCTTTTGTCACAACATCACAGTTAAAGCAAAGCTTAAAGTACATAATTTTTCAGTTCTAATAAAAGTAAAAACAAAATATAGGTATTTTGTAAATGCATTTAAAAAAAATTAAATGTATATATTAATAAATCTTAATAAATAAATAAATAAATAAATATACATTATTATTTCAAGAAGATTTCCTCAATATACTAGTGGAAGAAAAAGTATAGTCTAATTAATTCAAATAGAAATACAAACCTAATGTATGTCTTTTGCATACATGCACCTATGTTTTAAAACTGCTTTTTAAGTCCTTCTATGTGATTCTCTCTTTCATCACTTGCCTTCTCTTCTGCCACACCTTCTCTTCTCCTGCTCACTCAAGAATTTCCCCAGCATGCATGTTTACACACTTAAATAAATATATAAATGTATAGTGTAAGCCGAGACAATCCCATGTTGGTCTAAACATGAGAATCCATCCATTCAAGCATTAAATGCTGGAAGGAAGAAAGCAGGCAGAAGAGATGCAGCCCTCTCTGCTCTCCGAGACGCAAACTGACAAAAGAGGGCAGTATGATGACATTGACAAAGTGGACAAACTTTTAATCTTTGATTCCTTGCCAGTCGCTGTAATGGCTCTCTCTGTTTGTTTGTGTGTGTGTGTCTGTATAAGCGGGGTGTTTTGTTTAAACATAGAATGTTGATGAAAAGAACTGAAATGAAAAGTGGACACTTCAAAAGATGAGGCAAAATCAAGGACTTACTTTATGTCTTTATTCATAGAGTACAGCCAAGATCAAATGTTTATTGAACACGGAGATAACAGCACACCTTCCAAATTTAGCCGCTGTCAGTATCACCTTTCATTCTGGGGGTTTTGCAGACAAATGCGAAACCTCAGAATTAAAATATATACATCTGTAGTTAAACAAAAGAGCTTCATGGGTTTAAAAATGATGTTTGAATTAACCAAATCTAACAGTGGTGTTTTTTTTTTTTGTTTTGTTTTTTTTAAGCTAAGGTCAACATCAATAGGACTTATTATATTTGTATTATTATTTTTATTTATTTTATTTTTTTGTGAATTAAATGCATTTTAGTGATATAAGAACAGCATTCAATCATTCAGGTTGGTTAGATTTTTTTATATAATGTTTTGTTTTTATGTTTAGCATTTTTAATATGTTTATTACAATTTAAAACAAAATTTCTGTTTTGAATACTATTTTAAATTGTAATTTATTAATGAAATGGCAAAGCACTGTCACCAGTGCCACATGATCATTCTAATATGCTGATTTGCTGCCAAAGAAAAATTGCTCATTTTTTTAATTGTTGAAAACAGTTAATATATATAATATAGCATATATATATATACATAACAGTTAATATATATAATATAGCATATATATATATATATATACTATGGTACTTTTTTCAGTATTCTTTGATGAATATAATTTCCAAAAGAACAACTTTTATTTGACAAAAATCCTTTGTGACATTTTAATTTTCTTTGCTGATACTTTTGATGAGTGTAATGCATTTCTATGAATACAGTGATTAATTTATTTCAAAAAATGACAGAGCTTTGGAACAGTAGTGTATGTAATGTAGTTTTTTAAAGACTTTTATGTGTAGACATCATTTATTTTTGTCATAAAAAAAATGTAAGCTTTTAATCTTAAGACACTTGACAATTTGCCACAATGTTCAATGTTGGAAATGTTATTTAACACTTGTCAACTGCATTTGAAAAAAAAAAAAAAGAATTTTGGAATTTTAACTTGGAGGACAAAATAAACAAAAGTATCTTGATTTGCAGCTGTTATAAACTAGATGTTAACCACTGCTAGAGAAAACAAGCGTGAGTGTAATTAAGCTGCTGACTTTTGAATTTGTCAAATTATTGAGATCTTCCCTGTGTGACAACTGTACACGGTTTGGAACAGCTTATATGATATGTTTAGGAATATTCTCCCTGCTCTCTCTCTCTTCCTCTCTCTCGCTCTTTACGAGCAAGTAACTGGTGTTATATGGCAATGATATTGTGATTGGAGGTTGTTGCCAGAGCTTAACGCCAGCTCTCTCTCATAGTGCCAAACATTCTTCAGATTTCATTAGGTGAAAGCACATTCGCAAATGCCGTATTATGTCACGTAGGATGTGATTCCTGCTCTGATTAAGTTATGATCCATCAGGAATCCACACGATCGAATGCCAAATCTCAGTGATGCAGCATTTTCCGATAAAACATAAATATGTTTAGGGCATCACGGGGTTCTCCTTGTCCTGGAAGCGTCTCTCTCTCTCTCTCTCTCTCTCTCTCTCTCTCTCTCTCTCTCTCTCTCTCACACACACACACACACACACACACACCTATAGATTTCTCTTTTGCTCAGTCATTCTCTTTCTGTACCTGTGAGTGCTGACACTCTGTAGTTTGACCTGACAGAAAGACGTATGAAAGGCCATCTGCGATTCACGTCCACACCTCTGTTGACTTATGTCTGGTGCGAATATTATAATAAATCCACTTACTCAGTTTATTTCATGCTGATGCTTCAAGATTCTTGGAAATTGTTTGCAGATACTTGGTTGTGCAATGAGAAGTAGAGTTTGCAAAACAGAATGACTGCAAAGGCCGTGACATCTTGTGCATTCAGGTCAATGATGTTCATCTGTTTATTCAAAAATACATCTGAAAATGTCTTGACTACCCAATTCTATGATTAAGGTGTTAGTTTTAAAATGTTAGTAAGGGTATTTTTATGAGCTTTTTATTAATTTATGATGTTTGTTAAAAATGCTTTTACCTTGAAAATATATTTTTAAAAACTTTAATGATGATACACTCACATGCTTTCAAGGTGTGAGGAAAATTGTATACCATTTTCAATAAAAGGTTTAACTTGATGTCTTTGCTGCATAGTCATTAAATTGAAACCTATCTGGAAAAATGGCATAAAAGTCTTTTGAATCCTTTAGTATCCAAAATGAATATAAAGAGTAGAATTCTAAGAAATTGACTCAACTGTATCTGTCCTTCCTTTTAAAATAATATTTTTTATAAACATTCTCATATATCATTGAAACATTTGATTCAATGATTCATGACTGCTGTAAGCTAAGTTGATTGAACTTTTTGATGATGATTATCATCACACACACAAAACAGGTTTTAAAATAGATATGAATTTCAAGTGCAGTACATTTATGCAATATGAATTTCACCAGATCTCTTTTGTCTGAAAGGGTTTTTAGTGCAACCATTCGGTGGGACCTGGGAGGAGGCCTGAGGTAATACATCACATTGCTCTTAAACTAGCCATCAAACAGTGGGCGAGGGCCAAATTAAGCAATGTTCGGTGTCCGTGAACAGGGACTCACTTTCAACCCGACCCTAAAAAGCTTTGTAAAGTGAATCAGCTTAATTGAATTCTGTAGTCCCGCTTTTCCGAGGCCCGGAAGATAGAATGTGAATTTTGTGTTGATGCAAAGCCCAAATGATTTCCGCTCCATTTTACTTTTTCTTTCAAAACCGTCTCATAGTAAAGGGGATTTCAGAAATCATAATCCGACTTAAGTTAAGAGTATTCTTTCACTAATTCACGAAATATATGAACACTCTATATCTTCAATTAAGAGGATTGAAAGATAAGTGTGGAAATGGGAATTGACTGGAAATTGGATCTTTCGGGGCTAATCTGCAGTTTGCGAGCAGGTTGAAGACTACGAAACAGATTATGAAAACACATATCTTAGCTATCACATACCTGGAGTGCTGTCTTTGTACATACGGATACTCGCAAGCGTCGGTGTCTCTTCCGCAACAATATAGGACATGGAATGTGCTGATGTGATTCAAATCATTCCCACAAATTAACATACACATGCAAATGAGGATTTAATTAATTGCAAAATGCATTTTGATTAAATACTCAAAACGTCATGATTCTAATCTTTACAAAACTTTTAATTAATTTTGCTAGTTAAACCTCATCAACACTTCCAATGGAGCTTAATTAGAATCTAGCCTCCCCCTTATAATTTAAAGCAGGAAAATCAAAAATTAACCATTGTTATCACATATGTAATGCTACCAGTAAGAAAGATGGAGTCGTTGATAAATTAGCAGGGTCCTGATTTTCGCTTGCCAGTGAAATAATAGTGCTAATTGGCAGATACTCCAATATTGATTAAATGAGGCACACAACACTCATTTCATTAAGTCGTTCTGATACCATAATTCAGAACACTCTCTTTGTGTATCTCATCGCCTCAGGATTAACAATTCAATAAGACCCAAGACTGGGAACTAATGGCCAAAAAAAAAAAAACATCCAAATTAAGCTCCGATGATCACTTCAAAAGGACCCTTCCCGCTTGCTGTTTTCCTACACGGCGAGTTCACCAAAAGTTGGAAATAATTGCACACCGGCAGTTTCCCACAGTACAGTCTGCGTTTTTTATTTATTTTTTTTCTCCTTGGGCGCGTCAACTTGCGCTGGAAGAGAGAGTGAATATTAAAACATGTGCACCTGAGTTGTGGCTGCTGTCAGGGTATCTCGCCTTTCATCACGATGGGAGCAGGTAACGCTAAGATTTTTAAGATTGCCTTTTCAAAGCCTGCAAACTTTCTTCCTCTCCAGTGGAAGTCCACTAAAGAGTCTAAGGAGGCTTACAGGGGATAATTCCTTCCGAGGTGCTAGAGGTGAGATAACCAATTACACATGATCACTTTTGACTTCTCTAATCTCCAGCCTGTATCGCTGGATTTCACTCATATGAACCCGCAAACCTCGTCCCTCTCAAATCAGACATCTCAGCCTTTGTTATTCTAATATTCCAGCTTGACTTCAGCACTTCAGTCAAACAGTTAAGTACCATCCGACAGGCATGGGTTTCTCTGGCTCTAAGAGAAATTTGACCTGTGGCTCTGAATTACGGCATTCTTAGCTCCAACTCTTGTCCACAATACAAAATGAGCAGCTCACGGAACTGGTTAAAATAAGTCGGTTGAAATTAATATGGAATTCTGTATCTCTGCTCAGTCATTTAGTTTTATTTTGCAGTGATATCGAAAGCCATTATCATTATTCCATTCAGCGATATTTAACTTCCTGTTTTGCTTTCTTCAAAATACCATTTTTTTCTTCCAGCGCTGGTTTCCTTTTCACATTCTCTCTAATTCTGACTCACCTCTACAGTCCTTATCTATATACGGGGTGTAAGAATGCAATCTCTGTGCCTGCTTGAATGGTGAACCCCTAGGCATTCCAAATCTGAGAGTACTATTTCATGTAAACGTGGCTATTTTCTGTTATTCTCCCATGTTTTTTCTCCTGTTGTTTTACATTCAACATTTTTCCCCAAAGCCATTTTGACACCAGAAAGGATAGATTTATATAAAAACCACTGAAGTTGACACTTTAGAAAGCTGCTGGTCATTACAAGTGATGACAATTGGGATAAATAAAATGTTCTGTATGTGGCTAACATGGACATCACACATCACTAAATTACAAAATGTTTAATACTTGTACAGTGATCATGTTTCTTCTGTGTCATTTAGGTACAGCAGATGTTGAAGCAAAATGAATGACAACCTCTCCAGTTACAGCTTGCATTTGGAGTTTTTTAAGATAAACTTAGCCTATTGGAGGTTATATTGTCATCTTGACACAAACACCCATGGACTTCATGGAGCGTTTGATCTGCAGGGGAAAATTTGATGTAATTTAAAAGGTTTCTGTAAACTCTTCCTGTTAATACTTGCTCACAGGAAGTTGCTAGAATGTTGTGACAAAATAGCAAAAATTTTACCAGAAAAAAAGAAAAAAGTCAGAAATGAAACCCAGTGGGTGGTGTTACTACATTGGTGTATGGGCTCACTGGTGACGTCTGAAGGAGTAAGAGGCCGCCTTTTGAAGCGGTTATGAATAGTACTTGTTTTTCACCATTTATGTTGTTGATGCTCTGAACATTGTGGGATTTCCTGAGTCACAGAGCCAGTTGCAGTATTGTCAAAATGAGACATAGGTAGGTTGCTGTCTAAATATGTGCTAGTATAGATGACCTAGATTAACAAGTAGTGGTTATTTAAAATCACTTCCCAAAAGAGAATGAGTAGCCTGTGCTAGTGGATGAGTTTTCAATAGATAATGTAGGGGGGAAATGGGGGTGGGGTGGGGGGTTCGGGTTAAGATTGTTTAGTTACATCATTTACCTGTAGTGCTTTATCCTAATGGGCAACATGGGCTTCAGCCCAGACCCCAAACACAAGGGGGCCTCCGAGATAATTCTCTTTTGCATTTTAACTTTTAGCATATTAGAAAAAGAGCAGGAAGAAGCCCTTTTAGTGGTGATTGTTATTTAATGTTATTTGCTGTGTAAGGGGGCTAGGGGGTGTGTTAGCCGGCGACCCCGCAAAGGCTTTAATTATTTACCATTAGGGACTAAATGCCAAACAAACCAAAAATAAATATACAAAAAGTTTTTCCTTTTCTGGTTGTTGTTGTTGTAACTACACAGCCTGAAAAAAGGTTTTCCCCCATTGATATCCTTTTAAAATTATTTTGAATCCTGAAAATGTAATTAAATTTCATTTCATTTGAGCACTTATAAATACAAAATGAATGTTTTTTTTTTTTGTTTTTTTGTCATGTCTCTGCCTTTCATTTAACAGCTTATGATTGCTACTTATGCCAGTCAGCATTGTCATCATAGATATACATACATACTGTAGATGCCTTATTAGTGGCTGCTGTACATAAACTGTCTGCGATATTGTATTGTAGCGGTCAAATCAGGTCAGTGAAAACTCAAGAGCTTTTTTTTTTTTTTTTGCATATATCAATATCTATATATGCAATAGACTTCAGCAGATGATTTTGCTAAACTAACACAATGCAACAAGACGAAGGCATTAGCTAACACAACATCAAAAAGTTACCACAGTTTACATTTAATATGGAGTTAATGCATATAAAATCACAAACCAACACATTATCTCCTGTGAAAGTTTGTCCGTTTTCTTTGGCAAGAAAAGAAATAAATTATTTGGCATTTCTCTAAGCAAAATTGTGGCATCTTGGGAAACTTGTTGATATTTACTGTAATTGTTAACCAAGATGGCAGACACAAAGTGTCTGGAGCGGTCAGATATGGTGTCTACCTATAAATATCTATGGTTATCATGTCATCAGTTCCAGGGTGGTGTCACATGACATTTACAGCTCTTGTGATTAGCTCAAAACGTTATAGGTTCCTATTTACATGGAGTCATGCACCAGCCGAACCACTGCTATTGAGATCGCTTTCTCCAGATATTACAGACCTCTGTAGGTTCTCGATTATTCTTGTGTGGGGAGTTGTGGCCTAGTGGCTAGAGAGTTTGCCTCCTAACCCTAGGGTTGTGGGTTTGAGTCTCGGGCCGGCAATTCCACGACTTAGGTGCCCTCGAGCAAGGCACTGAACCACCAACTGCTCTCCGGGTGCCGCAGCATAAATGGCTGCCCACTGCTCCGGGTGTCTATTCACGGTGTGTGTGTGTGTGTGTTCACTGCCTTATGTGTGCACTTTGAATGGGTTAAATGCAGAGCATGAATTCTAAATATGGGTCACCATACTTACTTGGCTGTATGTCACGTCACAAATCTACCCCCCTTATCGTGAGGTTACTGGTGTGAAAGGGAAGATCAGGAAGGAAAACAAAAATACATCTTGTGCAACTGTTCTTTTGGCATCCCGGTGACAGCTGTCAACAATCAACGCCCTAGATTCATTGTCCTAGTACAAAGTTTGCAACACTGCTAAATTAGCACCATGCACATCTCAGGCACAGAACATTAGCCAGAATTCAAATGAACGAAATAAGACTCAGACAGCCAAGGAAAAAGACAGTTCGAGAGAGAGAGAGAGAGAGACAGAGAGAGAGAGAGAGAGAGAGAGAGAGACCGTTTTTACCACATTTTCACACAGGCACACAGAACACCCACAACCTTCTGCTCACACTATTTTTAATCGAGCTTCCAACGGCAGTTATTGAAGTATTGTAACACTCCATCGCAATAACTTTTCTTTTTGGGATCGGCTGCAATCCGCGTTCCTCTCCTCTGCTGTCGCTGGTTCTTTACTTTATTTTCCCTTCATATGCAAACTGCTATGACCACAAAAGTTATAAGCGAGTATATGACTAAATAGGACACAGAGACTTGAGAAATATCTGTGGTTTGTGGCTTGGAGGAGGTGTGTGAGGTTAGAGATGGAGCGTGTGTGTGTGTGTGTGGATAGTCCAATTGGTGTCCCGGCTTGAAGAGGGAGTTGTGCTTTTAATCAGACACAGATAATGGCTGCCATACGCCCCTGTCGATCTCATTCCACCGACCCCTTTTTTCTCACACGGCACTCAAAAACTTTGTTGGCCAAGCAGCAGCTGCTCATTTTCGTAATATTTAACACATTTTTTTATAATGGATATATACGTATGGAACTAATCCCCCAACAAGCCTTTGATTGGCTGGCCCTGTAATGCTTACAGCCAAAGTTTGTTTTAAGTGGAATAAAATACATTTAATCTGTACATTTGCTGTAGCCGCGCGGCCCCTGATATATACGAAGTCTACAATGACTCGCACCGCCAGGGGTGTGTGTGCACTGTAAGGCTGGATAGAAATTGAACTGTGCAATAAAGACGTCCCATTATGTAATACCAGTTAGCGGAGTTTTCCCAAATTGATTATGCTCTCCGGCTGTTAATTAAGTTATTATATTCCACTTAATTTGCTGATACTAAATTAGACTTTGACTCTTTGAAGCACATATAGGGTTCGGAAGGGTATGTGACTGAACTTAATGCGTAAGTGCTACTGGGAGGGGGGTAAAGGAGCAGTCAGCCGTATGCTGGATGTCTGAAAGTCTCCGAGCAATGCCTATAAATGTTGACTTCATTAATGAAATCTCACAAACTGCTGCAGAGAGTCATATACATTTACAAAAGGAGAAAAAGTGATTAGGAATACTTTCATCGAGATAAAAGGATTATCACAATTTGCTCTCCGAGCTCCAAGCCTCTGTGTATTCAAAGACCTTTCACGAGAAGCTGTTGCATACAACCGTTCTTAAAGGGATAGTTTATTCAAATTACAGAAATAAAAACTCCACACCAGTGTAATTTGGTATCCAATGAGATAATATTACAGTTCTTATTATTATTTCAGTTTTTTTATGTCTAAATTATATTTTATTCCAATTTTTGTCATGTTAGTATATCATGTTAAACTAAAGGAAAATTATAAATGTTTATTTTGAACTATAGCTGAAAAAAATCTATCTATCTATCTATCTATCTATCTATCTATCTATCTATCTATCTATCTATCTATATATATATATATATATATATATATGTATATATATCTATATATATATACATATATATATATATATATATATATATATATATATATATATATATATATATATATATATATATATATATATATATATATATATTATATTTTTTATTTTGTTTTATAGAAGTAACATTTAATTTATTTATTTGCATACTTATGATTGGTTGGTTGGTTGCCTGGATGATTTATAGATTTAGGTTTAGGTTTAGTTATATACCATAATATGCTTGTTTCACACCTGTGTAGCTATATTTCTTCTGTAAAACACAAATGTGACCCTTGACCACAAAACCATTCTTAAGTCGCATGGGTATATTTGTAATAGCCAGCAATGGGTCAAAATCCTTTTAACTAAGAATTACTTTTAGGTTGGATACATGGCCTAGTGGTTAGTTCACATGGGCAAAACAAGTTTAAATCTGGCTTGCAACAATTTCCCAACACAATCCCCCCACCCCCAAGATCTAAAGGTTTGGAACAGATGAATCGACTGCTGTCAGTTTCAAGGTTGGTAGGGGCACATTTAAATTGATTTGCTATCTGTACGCATAAATTACTGAAGACTGAGATGCAAGCCATCAGGATGTGCAGGCATGCTGGTAAACTGAGATCTATTGTAGTCAAAGCCAGACTTAGAAAGGTCATAATGAAGAAAACGAGAGGTAACAGAACAGGATCGGGCATGCCTTTCATAATGAGTGTTTCCGGAGCTTGAAGTTTGATTTGTTTGACCTTAAAGTGCCAGTAGGCTAAAGATTCAGTTAATAGTATCAATTTGCACATGTTTAGATGTGAAATGATTGCAAGGCATTGTGCAACAATCTACCAGATAATATTGCCTTGCTAGAGCTAGAGAAGCATCCAAAATCGAACTTTAAGGAAATGAGCGTGAAATGAAACAGTATTTACATTTTTTTTTTTTTTTTTTGATGTTAACAAGAGGGGAACCAGATGCAGTTTGAGGCCTTGATATTTCGGCTTTTTGTTTCTCAGACTGCTAAATAAAACATCCTTTCCCCTGCTCAGTGATAAGTTTTGAGCAAAAAATAAATAAATTCACAGCTTTGGACACGCTAATTTAGAGCACATCATTTGCAATCAAAGCAACAAAGTGGTTCTGCCACAGAATCAGTGTTTTAGAAACCACAGCAAACAAACAGACTGGAACCATCTCAATTTCTGTAAGCCACCAAAACTGGATATGAACCATATCCTCTAAATAAATCTTGGTCCATAAGTAAAGATATCTAATGTTAGTAGGGTTGTTTTAGTAGTGTAATTACTGTACTTTAATATTTATGCCTGTCATTCATCTAGGATCAAATAAAAGACTGACTTTCTATCTACAAGCGATCATCTAATAAAGCATTTTTTAACTGTAACAGAATACATTTTAAAAATAACCATCCCAACCCTGCTATCTATCTATCTATCTGTCTGTCTGTCTGTCTGTCTGTCTGTCTGTCTCTCTGTCTGTCTGTCTGTCTGTCCGTCCGTCCGTCCGTCCGTCCGTCCATTTGTCTAGATCAGGACGGTTTATTGTCTTTATTGTCTTTAATCAGATAAATAACAGTTTCCTTTTAATTCAATGATGTTTGAATACACAATCAGTCACTTTTCAGATCAATGTAACGTATTGTCATTTCTTACCTTTGCAAGTATAAAAGATCAACATCTTTAATTGTATTGCTGATATCCAAAATCATTTGCCTCTTTTTTCTGTTTTTAATATAGATTTAGTGCAGACTAAGTCTAGGCTTAGCTGTCGGGGCAGTTGTACTTAATTCCTGGCACTATAAGCACGTCTGACTCGCCAAGACAGGCCTGGCAACCCAGTAAAAGAGCCCAATGCATCTTTTTACAATTTACAAGAATGTGTCAGCAATAGCCTCTTGGCGGCCATGGCTGGAAATTCAAAATGACAAACTAATGAAAGCATTGTGATCTGTATGGCAGCGAGATCCATCCTTAAATGTGTCTATTTAAAGCAGCTGTTCTCTGCTCTGATATGGTAAGAAGAGAATGCATCTCAAGTGACATCATACGGTTGGTGTTGATTAATTAGAAAGTTTAAATTGCCTTCTAAGTAAATGAAACTGGCCAAGAAAGACGGTTAATGATCTTTGCATTATAGCCAAAGAGACCATTTGGCACCAATTAGGTCAGTGAGAGCAGAGAAAGAAATATTATCAGACTGATCTCTCTCTCGCTCTCTTTCTCTCTCTCTCTCATCCTTGTGTCTCCTGAACTGGCTGCCAAGGAGCATCTTTGACTCACAGCATGAAATTAAATTTCTATGGTGGCCCAGAGCATCATACAATGAAAGGGACTTTGTGTGAATTTTTCCTCTCTTGTTCTTGTGCTCTGTCAAAAATTAATATATCAAGACAAATGAAAGTGTGTGTGAAACCTACTGGAAACCCATAACAGTGTTTTCAATGTGAATTGTTCATATCAAGACTGACACATGCACCACCCCAAGAAAAGGAAAATTAAAATCCATATCATGCATTCACATTTTATTTTATTATTTTTATATAGATATATTTTATGACCATTGAAGCAGACCGATGCATGCAACACACAAAGAGAGGAATATTTAAAATCCATTTTATGCAATAAAATTTCATTTAAATTTATTTTTATGAAATTTTCATTTAGATCATTTATTTTGAAACTTAAATTTTAAGACTATGTCAAATTTGATTTGATTTTGTCTTTCAAAGCAGACTTAACATATGCATTCATTTTATACTTTTAAGAGATTATGTAAAATATGTTTTGAGTTGAGTTGAGTTGAGTTGAGTTGAGTTGAGTTGAGTTTAGTTCAGTTCAGTTCAGTTCAGGAACATTAAAGCAGACTGACACATGCATCACAGTAAGGAAGGGAAAATTATAAGTAAAAAAAAATATGTATATTTTATATTAATTATGTTTAATAAATAAAAAACATTTTGAAAATTAAATGTTAAATGTCAAGAAACATGAAAAAATTTGTTTAGTTTATAATATATATATATATGCATTATATTGTATTGTATTATATTAAAGTAATAGTAATAGTAATATATATAATATAGTAATAGTAATAGTAATATATATATATATATATATATATATATATATATATATATATATATATATATATATATATATATATATATATATATATGCATTATATTGTATTGTATTATATTATAGTTTATATATATTATATTGTATTTTATACTTTTAATAGAGTGTGTAAAAAAAAAAAAAAAAACAAAAAAAAAAAACAACAACGACGTTTTACTTTACTGTACTTTACCTTTAAAGGAGAAAGAAAATATTTTCTTACAGAATGTGTAGTTATAGCATTTACCCGCAGGGGCTAACTGACCCATTCCAACCAGCTAAACCTCGACCTCTACTGTTAAAGGGACACTGCTAAATAACAGCATCAGGGTATAACTATGAGTTTATTGTTGAGATGTGAAATATCTGAATGGATTCAGCAGCTGTGGATACATGTACCAGACCAGCAGAACATTTGTAGTAAATCACACATGTTACACAAGCACTAACAAACACAGTGGCTTTGAAGTAAGTTTCTCCTACTCCCTGAATGCAGTATTACAGCAGTATTGAACAACACCATGGTGTCATGAACCCCATTGTTTCTAGGACACACTCCTCTGTTCGGCACAGAGGGTCAATCGATCGTTTTGATTCATGTTGTTTACACTCTGTGATCAAAAAGGCCTCTGACATTACTAAAGGTCACTGGAACTAAGACTGATATGGATTTCAGACATAAAATGATGACTTTAGGCTAGTTTTCACATCTTTGTTGTGCTTCTTGCTTATGATATACAAAGCCATCAGAAATAGCAAAACATTCTACTTGTATGTTTTCTCACATTTTGTCTCTTTCGGACAAAAAGGGACAATAGGAAAGGATTCCTCGATGACTTTTGATCATTTTCACCATTCATTTTTTTTTTGTCCGACTTTACTTTTATGATAGGCAAAGCTATTAGAGATACAAAAATTGTCATAATGTATTGCTTTCTGTAATGTTTTGTCTTTATTGATGAAGATATCTGTAGGTTTAACCAAGCCTGACTTCAGCAAACAGAGAATGATGTATATAATTGGATGTTTGACGACATATGTGAGCAAGCAGCTTCGTCGTAGTCCATCAAGAGTGCTGAGATCGAAGGGAAGTCTAAACGATCCTGCTCTCTCTGTGTCATTAGGGCAGGGAAGAGAACCCCATGAAAGAACTACCAAAATCTCCTTGAAGGAGGAGAAAAAAAAGGCTGAGTATCGATCTGTCTGTCCACGGATATGATACTTAAGCCCAGTACTCAGAGTCAAAGAGCCCAGAGATCCATATCTCAAAGACTTTAATCCATGCTCCTCTCTAGCTAGATTGGCCTTCACCCTTACCTCTTGACAACTGCGCGAACAGATCAGGTATGGAAATTCAGCAGTTCTCACATTATCCTCTCTCTCGCTTTCCCTTGTTGTCATTTTCATTATGCCACATGCATTCCTTTAGAGACAATGTGAAATCAAAATTGATCCCATTTACTTTCTTAATAAATGTTCCTGATGCACAGTTCATCAGTGCATAACCGAAAAGGAAAAAGGATGTTTTCGTAGTGTCTAATCAAAATGTAATAAACTTTTCCACCTTTGGGCTGACTCAATTTACGTGGGCAGAGGAAACGATATTAACCAATAATATTATAGCCTAACATTTCCTTCCATCTGTAATCTAAAGACCATTAGAATCCTTGTGCTTGAACATCCCATTCGGCATGATTTCTCATTGAATATTCAGTTTCATTCAGAAAAATTTGACATTACAGATGTTGAAAGCAGGAAAGGGAAATTAAAAATCATTTTCATGTTTTTAAGTGAGTATATACATTTTTATTTATTTATTTATTTTTATTTCAAGAATACTGATACATGCACCAACCTAAGTAAAGAAAATTCAAGAAAGTATGTAAAATGTTTTTTTTTTTTCAATACTTAGATTGTCAATTTTATTTATTTGTTTGTTTTAGCTATTTAACTCTTTTATTAATTTAATACTTCATCTTAAACCTTAAAATTTTATGTTTTAAAATCTTCACCGAATATCAATATTTTAGCTTAAAAAAAAAAAAAAAAAAATATGTATATATATATATATATATATATATATATATATATATATATATATATATATATATATATATATATATATATTATTATTTTTTTTTTATTATTATTTTTGAAACAACTATAGAAATACATTTACTCTGTACTAATGACTGATTAATTATTTTGTTCTTTATCAATTCCAGGTTTCATTTGAACACATTCAAAATTTACTTATTCCCTAATATTATATTTATTTAAAGAATCATATTATTGCTTACCTTGGCAGTTTGCTGTATGTCTGCTTTTGCTAACTTGGACTTGACTGCCCCAAGTAAGAGAGGAGGTCAGATCAGTTGTCTGGATGAGCAACTGAGTGGATAAGAGAGAAGATTCCAGCTGATTTGACTGACATCACAGTGCTTCAGAAGGTAAATATGGAAAAAATATTGTTTTCTGCCAAATTAAATCACATGTGCACGCAGAAATGTGACAGAAGTACAGCACCATGTCCTCTCCATTCTACTGATGTAAAATCACAACAAGGTGCTCTGTGTGCAAGTGTCAGTGTGGTAAGTCAAGTCACCTTTATTGATTTAGCGCTTTTAACAAAAAGATTGTGTCAACGCAGCTTTAAAATATCAAATAGGAAAATAGTGTGCCAATGCAAAAGGACAATAGTTAACCCTCAATTTTCAGTTAAAGGCAATTCATCATTGAATTCGGTGACGTCATCATCCAGCTCAGTTCAGTTTAAATAGTACCTCAACGATATCACTGGAAATTAAGTGTGTAATACAATTCATGTTCTCCCTTAAGATCTTAATCTGCAATAAGTTCAGCCGCTATCACCTCTGTGACTGTTTCCCAGGCTAAAAGCCCAGCAGCCAGCGTCCTCCTTGAAAAGCCTTGAGAAGTGACCCCGCTGACCCCTGGCTCTGATCTGAATCTGAGATGGGTCTGCGCTGGCTCCTGCTCAAAATTGCGGTGCATATGCTGGGCTGTGTAATGGCCTGGGGGCCCTCCCCAGCTACAGGAGAACAAATGAACAATTCATCATCGGCAGCTGTCCGCTAGGCCCAGGTGACTGCATACAGCCCCCCCTTTGACAAAAAACATGGGGGGCAGCTTTTAATCGGACAAACACTAATTGGATGGCCTGGAAAGATTAGAGGAACCCCCTGGAGCTACTGTTCTCATCAATAGAGGCATCTTCACGCCTGCCTAAAACACAGACCAGAGCAAACCTCGCTCTCCAGACCTCTCAGACACGGAGACACCCAATCAAACCACAAATACTGTATGATGCCATGCACCACATGTGAAATTCTATCAAAATAACTTCAATATGTTAGTTATATTGCTGCAGTGAAGTTGTAAATAATTTCCACTAAAATTTTGTATTCAGTTATTGAGATTAGTGTGTCACTTGTCATTTCTTTGTAATTATTTGTGAGTTTTACCAGCAACTGCTCACTAAAAATTCTGCTCTATCTCTCATTTGAACCAGATTATCCAACGGTAGCTGCACGGATCTCAGGCTGCCTGGCGGACATCTCAGCATGGATGAAAGAACATCACCTGCAGTTCAACCTGGTAAAGTTTCTTGTCTTCCCTGCTACTCCTACTCTACAGTATGATTTTACCATCCAGCTAGGTTCTTCTACAATTACCCCATAAACTTTGGTCAGAAGTCTTGGTGTAATCTTTGATGACCAGCTGACGTTCAAAGACCACATTGCAAAGATTGCTCGATTTTACAGTACATTTTTACAGTAGATTACAGTAGATTTTACGCAACATCAGAAACAATTTTTTTTAATTTCTCATTCAGGTTGTTCAAAGGTCAAAGGTCATTAACAGAAAAATATGCTTTTTGAAAAGGATAGTTACAACATCCACCACCAGCGGATAACAGGCTTTGCTAACCATGAAAGTCTTTACAGTTTATAGGTGCCTTTAGATCACAATACCAAATTTACCATGGTCAAGATGCACAAATACAGACTTAATCTTTTATATTTTAATAAACTAACATTGGAAATTTCGAGCGAATATGAACTACTACTAACATCCCTGCTTTTCGTTTCAGAAATCTGGTCACTTTCAGAGCTGTGCCTCTCATTCTCTAAGCGGACGAGCGTAATTCTTTGTTCTCGCTGCTTTGTGCTGGACTTGAGCCAAGAGCTTAATTTAACGATATGAGTTTCTACATGCGTAATGTGGAGGGTGCTGCACAGATGCTTGGAGTCTCACAATATCCACCCCACACTGAGCAGCCACTCACACATAATGTTTTTGTCTGAACATAAAGCTTCCAACAGTGAGTTAAATGGAATATTTATGTCTTGGGATCACGAAAGAAAGTCCAAATTAGACAGGAGCTTGAGGAGTCATTTGATCTCTTCTATGATTAGCTGGTGACAATGATATCAATTGCACCCTTCAGCCCTCCTACCTGCGACCTTAATAGGTGAAATCTGCTGTTTTGACTGTCATCTCACCAGTCATCTCACCTCTACCCCTCCTCTTCCTCCACATACACATTCACAGAGGCCCTGGCGATTTTCACCTCCACCCCAGCTCATGCTATCAAGCGTAGCATGACTTCCTCTTTCTTGTGTATGAACCACAGCTGCCAGACCTTTATTCAGAATAGCTAAGTTTAATTGATGGGAAGGACTGACATACAGTTAGTTCAATTGATTCATTAAAACAAGTCTGACAGTGTATATGGGTGTCCATTTTTCGGTTGATGAAGCAGTGAAAATATATCTTTTTACACAAATGTTCAGTATGCAAAAACTCTGGAAAATATGTTTTTTATTATTTATTTAATTATTATTATTATTATTATTTATTTATTTATTTATTTTTTTCCAGACATTGGGTCTTATTCATGAAACAGCTAAATGTTATACTAATATTTCATATCTGTGAAAGTGTTCATATTTTGGTAAGATAATACATTACACCTGCTCTCAACTACGAGTAACATCTGAATATTGTGTGTTCTCTTAACTAATGGTTAACTAGTTAACCAATAACTTATATTTGACAAAAAGCCATGGAGTCGGTTTTCCTTTTTTTTTTTTTTTTTATATAGATTACTATTTTTGCAGCACCAGTAGTTTTTGTCAGCAAGCTTAACATAATTAAATTATTTTTCTTAGGCATATGGCCAATTAGTTTATTTTGCATTTATTTAGATTGGGACTGGAACAAAACTTGGGAGGGGGACCCAGAAAATCCCACAGCATTTCTGTACATTTAATTCACACACAGTTGTTCAAATTCATGGGTGAAGATTATGTTAACAAATGATTGCAATTCATACGTTTAACTATCAAAAATCATGTTTACAGAGTATTTATGAATCCAAGAGTGAGTGTTTGGGAAGGTATATTTTATACAAATTACTCAAGTCTTGATCAAAAGATTGGGATCAGTATTTTTTTATGTTTTTAAAGAAGTTTCTTATGATCATCAAAGCTTTATTTTATCAAAAAAAAAAAAAAACATTAAAAAAAAAAACTGCAAGTTTATGAAATATTATTGAAATTTAATTTAAATCACTATAAAAATGTCTACTTTGACTGGGGTTTGTTGTTATTGTATTTGCCTACTTAATGCTTGAATTTATCTTTCATTAAAATATTATTTTATAGTACTCCATTGTGTTCTCTTGGCTTCTTTGGTAACAAGGTTTCTTTGGTATAGGTGTGATCTCATACAGACAGTGGGGCCTGTGTGTACACCGCAGCCAGGCTTGTGGTCTCATCATTAGTCTATGAGTGAGTCCATTTGAGTGCACTTAGCACGTTGAGCTGGCCCACTGTTACAGCCCCTCTCATAATTTGCTAACACCTTTGGCTGCGAAGGCGGCTGACTTGTCACTCACCATTTGACTCTCATACCTTAAGAGTTGTTTCCATAGCAGATGTGAGACGATCCTTCCTACCCACAGGTGAATTTTTAATGTGTTATTGTCAGATTCAGCCACACCTGTGCCAGATTAAACAAAAAAGCAGACAGAGACTGTGAAGAACTTAAATTCAGTGCATCTTTAAAGGAAATACCCTTTTCCCTCTCTCTCAATTCAATTTCATCTATTGGCATGATTGTTTTACCCTAAAAAAATAAATAAATAAGTAAATTAACTAATAATGATGAATAACTGTGTTAACATACACAAACACAAAACATATGATAAAATAACATACAAATTAGCATAATATATTAAAAGTGTCAAAGGCAATAAATAAATAAATAAATAAAATGAAAGTGCATAATAAAAATGTCAAAAGCAGCACAAGATAATGAAAAAAAAGCCACCAATTCATTATATTAGAATAATTGCTGAATAATTATTTTGCACTAAAGACTGAAATAATGATGCTAAAAACTCTTACTGACCCCAAATTTGTGAAAGGTATATTATATATTAATAAGTGAAGTCAAATCATCGCATCCAAAAGAGTTATGTTTACATATATGTGTGTGCAAATACACATATACATGTATATATTTAAGAAATATATATATAGCAAAATTTTCATTGATGTACTTCTCTTTTCTGCAGACAGTGAATTAACTATTTTCTCCGTCTCC
This sequence comes from Carassius auratus, assembly GCF_003368295.1. Taxonomy (NCBI): domain Eukaryota; kingdom Metazoa; phylum Chordata; class Actinopteri; order Cypriniformes; family Cyprinidae; genus Carassius; species Carassius auratus. Next base: position 16,707,660 of record NC_039259.1, on the reverse strand, counting down.
CTTCCCTCCCTCTTGTTTACGTCTCATCGATAAATGGCCATCACAGATGTTTTTTTGTTGTTGTTTTTTTTATCTTTCATGCTCAAAAGAACATGAGACCCATTTGACTACAACCCCCCTGCCCCGAGCCGCTTCAGGCTATACATGAGACTGTCTGGCCAAGCTGAACACACTAGAGCAAAATAATACCCCAAAGCCTCTACTCTAGGGATTACTCCAGTCTCTCTCTCTCTCTCTCTCTCTCTCTCTCTCTCTCTCGTTTGCTCCTCTCAGGCCTTTCTGCCTTCCAGCTGCAGGGTCCTCCTGTGATCCTGGGCCGCTGTCCTGCACCCACGGGGGAAATGAGGGATGCTGGGCCGCGTGTGGCTTTGCTGGAGAGAGTCTAGGGGGTTGAAAGTGTGTGTGACCACAGTACGGCTGTATGTTGTGCTCAGTCAAATGGTTAAACGCAGCTTTTTGTCCACCCACAGCTGCTGCTGTCTGCATGCCACCTTTCCTCTGTCTGAATTTGTGTTGTTGTGGTTGTTTATGCCCAAGTCCTGTCAAGCAGCCACAGAGCTGTGGTCTACAATCTCCTCCTGGGCTCCCATAGGGCCTCTTTGCATGTTTTCCTTCCTTTAGCCTCCCAGTGACCTTGTGTTTGTGGTGCCTTATTTCCCAATCACAGTAAATAATGCAGTTGGTGTTGAAGCTATACAATGACTTATTGATCAATGTATAACTGAATCTGAACAAGATCACCTAAACGGCTTCTCTATTTGTGAGCATCGCCTAAAACTAACACTCACTAAGTGCCAAATATTGGTAAAACTCATTGTTGGCGAGTGTATGAAACATAGTTGCTCGCCAGTTGGCCGATAACTTTTTTTTAATTAATTTGAATAGTGCCTGGGAACACAAAGTGGTTTAGTATGATGATCCAATTGCTTTTTACCTTGTGAAAACGAGCATAAATATTAGTACAGAGTGCCTATTTGCACTAAGTGGAAATAAAATTAATGCAAATACACTTACTCCACCCACCAACATGTGATTTCATATATATATATTAATGAAATACTGCACTGGAATTCATAGCAATTCACTGGCTGGTAATTTAAAAAAAAAAAAATATTTATCACCAGTAAATTTTCGCAGTCACTAGCCATGGCAGGTGTGACAATTGTTAGTTTTAGGCAATATTGGTGATAGTTGCTGATCACAGGCTTTTATTGATTTAAAAAAAAGTGTTGTTTGAGCACTTGGAAAGTTTTTACAAGATTGTCGTTTGTCAATCCACTGGAGACCATTTTAGGGCTTGATATTCTTAAATGCATGGATGGCTGTCCATGCATACGACATATGATTCTTTCACAAAGCCATTCTTCGTGAAGGTCGGTGAGGCAGAGTAGATGCATTCTTTCCCTCTGGGGCTTGGAGGGCGTTTGTTCATAGACACAGCTGTTGATTGTTATTGGATGTTGGACTGCACCAAGGTCTCTGAGAAGCAGAGATCCAGAACAAGAGAGCATTCGCCTTATTCACTACTGTTGTGCTTAATGGACAGAAAATTACATACAGGAGCTGCCATGTTCTGCCTTTGTTTCTTGCACACAAAGGGATGAGAAGACAATTTAAGTCTTAAACCAAAGATACGATAAATCAGAATTCATCTCGAAATATAAGTCACTTAAACATGCCACTAGAAGGCTTGACCATATTAGCAACCCTATTCATACATCTGCTCTGTTCTATTGTCATTTTTCTTTATATATATATATATATATATATATATATATATATATATATATATATATATATATATATATATATATATTTATATTTACATAAATTTAAATAAATAAATAACTACTACTCCGATTACTATTTCATTATTTATTATTAGCATTTTTAACTTGACAAGGCCATACAGTCATGGCTTCAGTATCTACGTCTATATATCAGTATAATTTCAGTGTAACACCAGTATAATTTTTTGAAAAGTCTCCTTAAATCTGAACATTCTTAGAGACCAAAACAGAGATTAAAGGGTTTGTTTTCAGTTGCCATTCTGTGAATTATGTTTTGACAGTGCTTTCACATTAAAAACAAGAGCTTAAACAATACAACTGTGCTCATAGTAAGCAACTACAACTGCGCGAACATCGCTTTTCCCTAAAGTCTTGCCCCCTTTACCCCTTCGCCCTCAAACACCAGCCCTTCCACTTCCCCAGAGATGGATTGTTGTTTACAATGTATGAGTGAAATAATATTTCTATGAGCTTTACTGCGGTCTCCCTCTGGAAGGCACCATTACAACAATAACAGAGGATTAATTAGAGCTTGTCCCCACAGAGAGATTTGAGGCTCCAGTCCTGGTCAAAGGGGAAGCATTAGCTAGTCAGCACGAAGGTAGTTGTGGTAAAGCGCATCCCAGGTAATTAATAGGCCTGAGGTGAGGGTAAGTGTGTTATTTATTGGGGTTGGCCTTGAGACATTTTAAAGCTTCGGTGAAGGAGGTTTCAGTTAATGTTCCTCAGTGTAGTGAGGTTTCAGAGCAAATATATCTAATGCACGGTGTACAACATTCAAGCTGCCAGTAGAGGGGGTGAGGAAGAGTGCATCCTTCCTACATACCTGGGAATTAAACCCTTATTATCTGACCTTTGCTCACAGAGTTATTATTAGATCCTCTGAGAACTTGACATAAATACTCTGCATGTGTAATCTAATGAATTGTTTATTGTGATTGGACAGAGTATTGAAGCTTAACAACCGTTTATATATATATATATATATATATATATATATATATATATATATATATATATATATATATATATATATATATATATATATATATATATAGCAAAGAAATGTACATTACTATTTAAATTTTTAAGAAGTGTCTTATGCTCATTTTTTAAATAAAAAATCTTGTCAAATATTTCACATAATATGGTGAAATATAATAATTTAATAATATATATATCTCTGAAAACTTGACATAAATACTCTGCATGTGTAATCTAATGAATTGTTCATTGTGATTGGACGGAATATTGAAGCTTAACGACGGTCTACTCGCATTTGCAAGAAATTTGTTAATAATTAATAACATATTAATATATATATAGAGAGAGAGAGAGCTGAATTTCCAGCATCATTACTCCAGTCTTCAGTACCATTCTTCAAAAATCACTGTAATATGCTTGTTTGATGCTTAAGAAATATTTCGTATTATTTCCAAAGTTGAAAACTGTTTGTGATGTTTAGTAATGTTTTTTTTTTTTTTTTTTTTTTTTTTTTTTTTGGAAACTGATACATTTTTCTTCCTTGATTAATAGAAAATACTTTCAATCCAGCACAGAGAAAAAATTAATGGGAAAAATACTTTAGCATAAAAAAATAATAATGATAATGTTGTAGTCATTTTTATACTTTATGGACACAAATGATAAATTAAGTAATGCATTTTTACTATAATAAATAATAATACTATTTTGTCAGTACCTTATCACAGGTAAATATTTTTCTCCAGGTTTTACAGACTTTCTCCTTGCAGCACCCAGTTACTTCTTTATCAAAAGGACACGCCCACTCATCTCTTCAGCAGGAGGAAGTAGAAGAAAGGAAACAAAGAAAGAACAAAACAGACATGCAACACTTGTTTGCAGCATATAAGGGTATGTACTCTGCCAAAACACTGTATACGCCCTCAGCTTAACGGACATCGCTTTATTTCCACCTCTTCTAGTAGTCTCGTACATATAAGACTGCCTGCTGAGTTCAGGGGAAGGCTCACATGACACTGCCTACCCACTATACACCCACAGACAGCCAGACATTCCAGCTACAATGCGAGCATTTGGATCTGAAGCCATTTTGAAGTCGCCATGCCCATAATCTATAAAGGGATACGAGAATACGACCGGGAGGAGGGAGGATTCTGGGATGAAGCGAAGCGTTTCCATATGGACAAGAAGGAGGAATACCTGGAAAAAAGCCACTAATCTTTGGCTGTGAAGTTGAGGAGTTTTTAACGCTAATAAACGCGCCATTGGCAAAGTGCTCGCCATAAGGAGGGCCGGCTACATCAGGCATGTCTTTCCTCAAGAGGGACGTAGTGTTATCACATGTGGTCTTAGCTCCTTGGAACGCACTCAAAGACTCACTATTAGGGTAAGAAACACACTTCCAAACCCTCTGAGACACAAAAACCCCTCAAACTCTTGGGGAAGGCTGAAGAAAGTGAGGCTTCAAAGGCACGATGGCTCCTTTTACAGGTTGAAAAAAAAATGAGAAAAGAACAGTCAACCATCCAATTCTGTAATTGTGCGTAAAGGTAAAGGGCCGTGCATTGTCTCGCCTCCGACATTTGGCACCGTCTCTGATGGGCCCGGACTGTTTTAGAGGCAGGTTTGTGCTCCCGTCTCGAAAAACAGAGCACTAGATCCGGTCACACCGCCAGTCCCGCGTGTTTGAGAAATGTCAACATCAGACCCACAGGTTGTTTCGCTCTTCACATTCGCTGGCCTTCCGTCTTTCCCCCTGCATATGGCCACAGGATCAGACAGCTCGCGTCGACACGTCTCGACTCGGAGAGCCTCAAAATGCCATCTTGTAGAGACATTATCCGACAGTACAGGGCAAAATGAGAAACAGGGAGGCAGAGGTAGACCTACGTTGATCTGGGATATGTCAGCTGCTCGGCACTGGAGATCCACCTCCTACCCTTTTCCATCACCGGATTGGGTGCAGCGGATGCTCCTGGGTATCTGTGGCGCATTAAGAGCACAGGGGAAAGAAACTCCGAAATGCTGCTGTGGAGACGAGGATAAAAGTGTAATAATGTGCATGACGATAGGTCCTTTTCACACCGCTCAAATCGTATTACTAGACCTGTCCTCAAAGGCGAGAAGGGAAAGGACAGTTGGAGAAAGAATAAATGACAGGGACCAAAAATAGTGGCAAAAGGAGAAACGGTGGGAAGGACAGAACCCAAAGGGGGGTCGTGCACGGGCGAGATAGAAGCAGAGCGAGAGAGAGTCAGAGTCTTAAAAAAAAAACTGTATAAGGTTTGTCAGAGGAACAAAGGAGATAGGATATCCCTAATCCTTGCAATATTAATGTCTAAAATGTCATTAATAAGCTCAGGATTGTGAGCCTGAGACCACACTAGGATGAAGGTACCTGCCAGGGCTTGTCTGACAGGGCCTTGGCTAATGAATGAATATAAAGCTACTCCAATCAATCACACAGGATTTATCTTCGCCCCGAGTATAGGTGAGGTCTGGTATGGGGTGACCACGACTGTCAAGCACGCTGAAGCAGCAGCCAAGAAACTGTCGTGGCATTACAATGAGGCTTGTATTAATGGGCACATGTGCTTTTCTGCCATGTGGGGGAGCAAGCGTGAATGTGCGAGTGTGTGTGGGCCAAGATTTCCGGCCATATTTTAATTTTAGTAAATGAAATGACATCGCTGGGTCATTAACTCCAGGTTTGGTCGCTTTACCCTGGGCAAATGAACGCTGACAAATGTTTGGTAAGCCTCGGTTGTCCAAGTAATGTCATGTGGTGCCAACGTGGAATCAATCTTGAAGGTTTGCTTGTAAATAGTCTGAGTGATTTGTGTAAATTGGTGGTTTTATGTGAAAATTAGATTTACAGTAAATTATATAGGCAGACTGGGGCTAGATGTCACAGTGCTTTTGTATGTTAGTTTCAAACTCCAAGTTATTGTCCAATTAGGATATTTTTGTCCTCCAAACTGGAATTCCAGTGACATATTGTGTAATTTTTCAGTAAACAAGTAAATACATTTAGTATACATTTAGGGGTATTTTTCTTAATCCAGGCTGCATTTATAAAAAATAAATAAATAAACTAAAAGTTATGTTGTAAAACATGATATACAATTGATAATGAAAATAAAATCTGTTTTCCATTTGAATATATATTTAAATGTAGTCCTCAATGTTTCATGATCATTCCATTTTAAATACAGATTAGTTTATATACAAATACAAAATATAAATCTTCTGGAACATTATAAACATCTTCACTGTCAAAATATAAATTATACTACATAGTTGGCCAAAACAATGCAGTTTTTACTGCTATAATTTTTGTGAAATCCTTTTTTATGCGACCAAATTAGTTTGATTCCTAGTGAAATGCTTCTATAAATGATCTTGGACACAATAAAATCTGACAGCTGCACCCAAAATAGCAATATATAGGCTACATTTCATTCCTAAAAAATCTACTATTCCCTGTTCTTTAGGCTACAAAACATCTCTGTGACAACAGCACAGTCACTAATTACTAGGCTAACGGCTAGTTTGGACAGCCCGTGAGAGCTCAGCATGCAAAGTAGCTTTTGCTTGTCCAGCAGAAAGGTTACAACGTCCACGTCACCGCGGTCCAACTAATTACATGTATATTTTCACGTACCAAAGTCATCGCCGGAAATGTCTTCTCTCTGCTTCTCACTGTAATCTCAGCATGTGGTATTGTCCTCTCAGATGACATTTGTTGCTAGCTGTAATATAAACGCTCATTAGAGAGTTAGCCAGGGATGAAGAAACAAAGAGGTGCCCTTGTATCTAGTTCAGCGGCAGGCTATATTTTGATGCACTAACCCCAATCATGGGTTTGTGGCAAATTGAGATTAAATGCAAAACATGTAATGCCTCAAACATATGTTTTTATATATTTATTTTTTAAAACATAATTGCCGTAAAATTAATAAAAACAGGTTTAATTATGATTTGTGGCTTTAAAATGGCCCATTACCCTTGTCTAAAATGGCATCTTTGCTCTTGCCATCCAAGAATTAAGCCTAAATTGGGGTCAATTTGAGTCTGTTAGTCATTCCACTTGAAGGTGCATCATAACATTCACACCACAGGTGTGATCTGCAGAATTAGAGTTCCCTGTACCAGCGTGTTCACGGTGCCAAATGACTTGTTCAAACAGACTACTTCACCTCATCAAAGCACTGCCTTCATATCCACTGGGCAGGCATGTCCAAATAAGCTGTGAAAATATTTATAGCCTCTCACTGACTATCCTCTCATTAGCGAGCACTTTTCTCCTCGCGCTGCCAGTTGCCAAAAAAGCGGAGAGTGAAATTTATTTTGAATATTCAAAAGGAGATAATCAGCTTGTGTGCCAGCAGTGTGCGGCTCTGTTAGGCATGTGCATGGCATAGCGGCTAAGGGTATACATCTCTCACAGGTGTTACCTGAGATGTTTTTCTTTTATCTGAAATTGGGCCGTATGGTTTGGCGAGACAAATCAGGCTAATGTGTGTGAAGCGATGGCATGTTTTTTAATACATCCACATGTCATGTATGTTATGTACAGTGTATCTGATCTTTGAATATGGCACAGATGTTGTATCTTGTTGTAAGACATCTTATAAATACATGTTACATTCAGTATATATTGAGCTACATTGAATGTACTTTACACCCACACACACACACACACATTATATATATTTTTATTTCATTTTATTTTCATTTTTATTAAGACATTAATACCTTATTTGGCAGAGATGCATTCAATTGATAAAACCTGACAATAAAACCATTTAGATGTTATAAAAACAAAAAACTATTTTAAATAAATGCTGTTCAAAGAATGCTGAAATAAATTTCAATAAAAATATTAAGCAGCACAACTGTTTTCAATATTGATAGCTATAAATCAGTAGAGTGATTTCCGAAAGATCATGTGACACCAGAAATTCGATAAGTGACTACTGAAAATCAGCTTTGCCTTTTCAAAATATATAAAAAAAAAAAATATATATATATATATATATATATATATATATATATATATATATATATATATATATATATATATATATATATATATATATATATTTTTTTTTTTTTTTTTTTTTTTTTTTTTTTACTGTTTCCTCAATGTTACTTTTTTACTGTATTTTTTATTTTGTTTTAAATGTTTATTTTAAATATTCTGAGAGACTTTAAAAAAAAAAAATCTTTCTGATCCCAAACTTTTGAGCAGTAGTGTATATAACTTTAATTACTTTTTAAAAATGACTTAATTTTTTCATAATTAAGTGGCGAATGCCTATATGTCAATATATCAAATTAGACCTGTCAGGAATGGGTATGCATCAATAAATTCTTTACATTCACTATGTCACTGTCAGAGTTAATATCTAAACTTGCAAGAGTACACTCAATGACTTTTGATGCCGATATGCCCTCGCTGTCAAATAGACAAACCAAAAAAAGACTGGAGTGGATTGTGCTGATGGTTAGTAGTGACCAGACCAAAGTCAACTCATAGGCAGAGGGCTATTTGTTTAGCACCATTTAGTTTCAGGTTATATTTTAGAGGGGTTGTGGCTGCTTGTGTACCAGGTGGTGGACGCTCAGCATCGCTGGAGGATGAAGCTCTGGAGGAAGACATTGACAGTGGACATTGATAGACACGGATAAGGGCTCGGAGGGACAGAGCTTTACCGAACACCGAACACTGGACCCTGACCTTCCCTTTCCAACAACAAAAAGAATGCTGTTTCCAGTGGGATTCAATCAAATGTGTGTCCTGACAATGCTGATGCCATGGGGCTTGTACCAGCAATGCAGACATGCTCAAAGTGTTGCAGTAGTCACGGCCTTGTCTGACAGATTATCTGATCTTATGCTGTGGCATGGAAAAACTGCCTTAGCACTAGTCATTTTCTAATAAAAGGAAATGCACAAAATGTATATTGTTATACTGAGCCTGAGCCATGATTAAAGTTTAAAAATCAGGCAAAATTTGCAATGTTTGTAAAACACTGCTATATAAAACTTTTATTTTTTGTAACTTTTCAACATTTACAAAAATCTAATAATAATAAAATAATAATAATACAACTATAATATACAAGTAGTTTTTAGTGTATGTGTGTGTGTTTAATGTCTATATGTCATTATATCAAATGAGACCTGTCAGCAATTGGCATTAATTGCTTTATTACTTTCTTCAAGAATTCCTGAGAGTGCATCCAACCCAAGATTACTTACGAACAACCCATTAAATTGAGGACCATAGTTCATCTTGTGGATGAAACAGCAGGACTATCTGGAGCTATTTGAAAAACACAAAAAAAACAGGGCTCAAGTACCAGTTGTGGACTGGCGTTGCGCCACCAATGCATTCGGTGTTCCCTTGAAGCACCTCTGAAACTGAGTTTGAAAATGGCATCTGGCTTCCTCCAGAGTGTTCCACTTCTCCTGCTGATCTCTGGAGAGGAGGAGGCAGATCTGCTGACTCCACACTCATGGGTCGACCAACAAAGGCAGCTCTGAGACTTTGCTCCCTGGATCCTGTAGTGACGGGCTTGGCAGGCCACAGACATAATGAGCTCCAGACCAGGGAGAGTGCAGCATTATCACCCTGGAATTTAGTAGTCGGGTCGGGCGGGAGGGATTGAGCCCAGTCTGACCCAGCTCGGCTGTGGGAGGCCTGGGCATGTCACGCACTACCAGCTCAGAGTTTCTGGAACTTTCTCCACACAAGCCCAGTATCTTCCCTGCTGTCATGTATGGCGGTCACATCCCAAGAGAACACTTTCACATTTGCTTGAGTGCAAGAAAGAAAATGCCGCACTGTATGATTTGATTATTTATTATCTTGAGAAAATTGCTAACGATCGCTTCTGAACATGCACCGCAATTAAGGATTTCTGCCTGGACTGAATTCAGAGAGATGTTTATTGTTGAGTGTGCCGTGTGGAATGCCTTACGAGCGGGAAGCAAAAATCTGGTCATTACGCATTCTGCTGGTGGTTTGGTGTGTGTGTCATAGGTGGCATGTTGGGAAATAAACTAATCATGTATTTGTATCTGTTAGTATCTGAAGAAGAAAGTCTAGTACTTTGTCTGTTTTTACTTCATTAGTGTCAAATACGCCTATGTAATCTTTACCACCAAAATATCTCTCAATGTCTGCCTCTCGCTCTGTTATATTTTGAAAAGACACGCTAGTTAGGTGTTTGAAAAAAAAGTCACTATTATTTCAGTAGCATTTTATACAATATAGATTGTTTAAAATTAGCTTCATCGACAGGAAAAAATAGCAGAATCAATTATGGAAATTCAACTATGGAGACAATTCAGATTCTAAATCAAATCTAAAAAGCAATTGTGTCATTAATTCAGCTCAAGCTAATTCAGTGTTGGTTCAGTTTAAATGAATAAGTGTGTAGTTCATTATTAATTCGAAGGAAAAAGGAAGAAATATTGTTATTTGGCTTCAGAGTCAGTTTAATGTTTATTCAATCAGTTCATTGCCAGTGATGATGCTGTAAGATGCCATAAGATAGTGCCATCATCTAGCTTAATTAACTTAAGTTTAGTTCTCATCCAATGGTGTCAGTCAGTGCGATCATACGGACTCCATTTAAGAGGTGTGGTTAGAAGTGACAGTGACAAGGAACCCAAACGTCATCAGGTGATATAAATGGAGGGGGAAAAAACTAATCCTTGGAGAAAGCATGTTCAGTTGGGAGAACATATTGATCATAATTTTGGTATGGAGTACAGCAAGGCTCAGTACTAAGACCGCTAATTACAAACATAAAACTACAAACAAAAATTGTCTGTAAAAGGCCATGGAATCCAACAAGACCTCCTGGGGACCTCCTGAATGTGGAACATAACATCTTGCTAACAGTACAGAATATTATTAATAAAGAGTAATTATCTTAATTTAAGTACAACAGAAGGCAATGGGTAGTCCCCATTTAGAAAGCCAGGTAAACAAAGATATGGCAGCGATACACTTCCTGTATGTTTTTTGTCAAGCTTGAGGCTTTTTCACTTAATCAAGAATCAGTTAAAAAGTGAATGGATCAATTAAGCAATTTATATGACTAATCTTTGGCAGTCCCAACATTTTGATGTAGCCAACAAAGTGATTGCAAACATTGTTAATGCATCCAAAAAAACTAAAGAGGGTTGTTCTGCCGCTCCTCCCAAATGATTTAGAATAATTTTAGTTTAATTCTGGAAATGGAAACAAGTCTCTTCTCCAGCTAGCGCTGGCAGTCTGCATGAAAGCACTCCACCACCAACTTTCTTCCAATATTTCCTCATTTGAATCAGCTAAATGGCTATTAGCTGTGCCCCATGCCAATGTTCTCACCATAATCACAATGAAGGTGGTAGCTTGGATGAGTTCATTGTGACAGCTGTGTGTAAAAGTGTTTGTGTGTGTATGTACACATACAGGGGATATGGAATAAAAAAATAAAAAAATAAAAAAATAAAATTTCTGTTCCTTTGTTCCTCTGTATTATTATCTTTCTGAAACCGGTTTGCCTAGAAAGAAATAACAATTAATAAAGTTTATTTTAAAACTTTTTCTTTGCCTATAATAATAATAATAATAATAATAATAATAATAATTATAAAGTACAGCCTTTTTTTACTCAAAAAAGAAAATAAATAATGTTTTAAGATGCCGGTAAAGCAAAATGTTTACAAACATCCAATATATATTATATATATATATATATATTATATATATATAGTTTTGTTAATATGTCAGTGATTTAAGTGAAATACATTTCGTGAAGGCCAATATAGGGTATTTCTCTTTATGTAAGCCTATAGTTTTATTCTGTTTTCTCCTTTCACTAGTGCTGCAGGTGCACGTGATCTGTTGATGAGTACATGGCATTAAATACAAAATGTAAAGTTTAAAGTTTACATTTTTTATTACAGATAGGTTGTATTTATGCATTTATTTATTCATTTATTTAATTCAAACCCACCACTGAGAAAGCAATAGGCTATGTTCAAAAGTCTAGAATTGGTAAAATTTGTAATTGTGTATATAGAGTACACTTCGAAAGGACAAACATAAACATGCATAAAATACAAACATAAACCCACATTTCTTTGTCACTTTTGATCCATTAATTTCTTTAAAAAGGTGACCCCAAAACATTTATAAAATTAGGGTGCAATGGAAGGAATTTTTTTAGTGAAATTTCAGTGATTTTATTTTATTTTTTTACTGTTCCCCTAACTGCCCTTTTCATTCAAATAAGTGTACATTTTGTCTGCCATTTATGGGGTTTCATATTCTTTTAATAATCATTTAACAACAATCAAGTCAACGACATGCCGTAGTGTTTTCAGCCAACTTGAGTTAGCGGGTTTATGATCTGTTCCTATTGAGACTGATGAAGGTAGTGGTGACTTCCACCATCATTCCAGCCTAACATAGTGCAGGGCCACAGGCCCAGTCCTGCCTCTCTAGGGACCGGCCTGCTCAAGAGCAGCTGAAGTGTGGCCAGGGTCCATAGCCACCCTTCTGCCAGAAGACATTTAACAAGCTGGCAGTTAAAAACAAAAAAAAAAAAACATTAAGAGGCCTGTTGAGCATGTGGGCAAACATAAAAAGCAGTGGATTTTAAAGTTAATTTTTCCAGACGTTATTATAGCTCCTTCGTATTAAAACCTTGTGCCAGTGAAGGTTTCCTGCTCTTTAGTGATTGTGCATGCTTGTGTGTGTTATTTGCGTATATTCTTATGTGTGTGCAAGCAAATGCATGAACACTTTATGGGATGCAGAGCCACTCTCCTCTGTGGTTAATTATGGTTTCTTGTTTGCCCAGTCATTTTGTCACTTCCTTGCCATTTCAAAGTGATAACGGCCATAAATGCCTTTCCAAACTCTTTACAGCAGCAGAGACCTCAGCAAGGAAATATGGCCCCTGTTTAAAGATAAGGAGGAAAATTACTAAATGAACACATGTTGCTTTGTGATGAGGACTTCCTCTCAACCAAAAATGTACAAGTACAGGCAAGTGAGGACTTCTCTGTTGGCAAAAATGAATGATTATGATAAGGAGTAATTTCTGATCTTGTGATACAGGTGCCTTCTATTATCATCACAGAATATTTTTTAATATCATTTACTAAATTAGAATTAAATAATTTGAAAAAGAATGAATCTAACATTTAAAATTAAATTAAAATTAAAATTATTTAAAATAATTAGTCAGAACTGTTAAGGACAGGAAACTAATTAAGATGGAGTTTATGATTGTGGGTGCTTCTCAGCATTGTCAAAATAAAAGTTCCACTTCTTTCATTCATCATCCAAACAAAAATAACTTATCAGCTGATGTCAGTTATTGTAAACTCCCAGACATCAGCTGATATATCAGCCTTACCAACAACTAATCCTAACCCTATACACTCATAATTCATGATAGTGCAACAATAAAATAAATAAATAAACAATTTTAACAGCAATTAAAATGGATGGCAAGCCAGCACTGCATTTTCTGGACTAAAAATCTAAAAAAAAAAAAAAAAAAAAAAAAAAAAAAAAAAAAAAAAAAAAGATCCATATTATGTAAAAATACAGCAAAATCTGCAACTACAACCAGCTGTGAATACCCTCCTAAACCAATTTCACAAACTGAGTAATCAGCTGATCTGAACCCATCAGCAAAGCATGATGGGTAATTACAGTATTAAAACTGTTTAATGCATGAATAAACAAACAAACAAATAAATAAATAAATAAATACTAAAATGCTCCACACAAATGACTGTCTAGCAATACACATTTTTAGTTTTAGATTTTTCATGATTTTATAAATCATGAAAAATGGCATATACCGCTGGCAGATCACTGCAAATAAAGAAGCCTCAGTGAAGTGAATTACACCTTTATGTATCCATAAGCCTTTTTTTCTCCGAAAAATCTCCAATTCAAAGGCCTGATCAGCATGACCTCTGACCCTTCTCATGCGCCGTGCCTCCAGAATAACCAGTCACCTCAGAGGTTACAATCAAAGTAAGGAAGGTAATCTTATCAGTAAGCACAGATAAGACACCTCCAGGAGATTTTAAGCGTGAATATTTTATGCAATCCGATTAGCCTGGGCCATAGCAATGTTAAAAAGGTTTAAAAGTGACCCCATGATCATGAGCCGAAATATGCGTATAGAATCTTTATCAAAAGAGCTTGATGTCAGGGCATTTAACAGTACGAATTAAAACATTGCAGACACGTGCAGATTTGTCAAGTGGATTTGTCTGTTTTATTGTTTCTTATGGGAGCACATATATTTTGATCATGATATGAAGTAACTAAATTTTACAATTCAGAACATTTTTTAGGTTATGTAAGGGACAGAGAGACTGTTAGAGACGTATATACATTTATATATTTATATTTTATACTATATATAAATAAATGTAATATATAAACTTATATTTATCTTAAAAATATACATGCCTGTGTTTGTATTTATATATACATAATAAATATACACTGTGTATATATATATATATATATATATATATATATATATATATATATATATATATATATATATATATATATATATATGTACCACTAATAAAATTAAAATGAAAACTGAAAATATAAAAATTACAATGACAACTAAAAGTAAGTGAACATTATAAAATACTATGCCTGAACATGCTTTTGCTACATGTTTTCTCCTCCACATACTACCTGTAAAGCATGAACCCACATCCTGTGTCAAAACCCCCGCAGAGATTGTGTTGCGTTTCATTTCTGCATGCATAATTAATTCCGGCAAAGCTGACATTGACCCTGAAGACCCCTCTGACAACTCGTGCTCTCACCTTTAGCACAACGCATCTTCTGACAACTTCCTGATGTCTGACAAAAACCGAACAAGACAATCGAGCTGGAATGGGAGGTGGAATTCTCCTGCAAGTGTGGACAGCGACTCCGCAAAAGCAGAGAATAAATCTTTGGTTTTGAGCAATCTGAGGAGCAGGGATCCTGTAAACAGCCTATGGTGTCTCACAGCAACCAGCCCATGTGTTAGCACCTTGTTGGGTTGACTGAAGCCTGGCAGACGGGGCTTGTTTTTACAGGGATCAGCACCAAAAGATCCAGGGTGCTTATTTTAACACCTGCCCTGGAGCTCTGTCTGTGCTCAGCCCACTCCCCGTCCACCAGCGGCCCCCCCTCGAGTGGCCCTCTCTCAGCCTGGGCCCCATGCCAAAGACCTCAGAGGTCTGTTCTTGCCATGACAGGCCCACGCAAACCCAGCTTCAGTCTCACAGAGAGCCGCAATCATCTGATCCCTCAGCAAAATGAATGCCACACAACAACAGCATAAATCTTCCGCTTATTAAACAGAGAAAGCAGCAATAGAGAAAGTTATCTTTAATGATTGATCGCCTTCAACACCAAATACAAAGAATCCTGTGTTGATTTACTTTCTGTTAACAGGAAGCCAGTAAGCTTATAGGCTTATTGATAAGATCAAAAAGTCTACAGTTATCATAAACTCAGGTCAACCTACTGGAGTAGATTCCAAGAATTTTTATTTTTATTTTTTTATTCAAAATTACCTATGTTTTCTGATGAAACCCAGCATGCTTTGAGGAATTATGACTAGGTTTGGGTCTAAGTACTCATAGTGATTGTGGAGAAAGTAGATTGTAGGTACAGTATGTTCTTTGTTAGTTCAAGTTACTTGCCAAGCTTGTTTAGTGTTGTCTAATTGTTCCAAAAATAATTAAATTTTTGTATATATGAAGCAAAATGTTAGAATGCTAATGGTAGAAATTATGCAGACTATTTTATACCGATGCACTTCAGTTTTTTTTAAAGGGGGGATGAAATGCTATTTCATGCATACAGAGTTTTTTTACACTGTTAAAGAGTTGGATTCCCATGCTAAACATGGACAAAGTTTTTGTTCCAAAAAAGTTTTTTTTCGAGTATGGGTCTGTGTGACGTTAGATGGAGCAGAATTTCCTTATATGGGTCCCGGAAGAGCGCGCGCGTGCCCGTAGACCGCCCTGCACAGATTACCAAAAAAAAAAAACAGCATTAAGGGACCAGTGGATGGAGTTTATTTTTACAGAGCATCAACGGAGTTGTGCAAGTGTTTTTGTTTGTTCCCTGCATTTCGAAGATGCTTGTTTTACAAACATGGCCCAGTTTGACGACGGATTTGCGTATCGTTTATTACTTAAGGATGATGCAGTCCCAACGAAAAAGGGTCACGATCGTGAGTTGGAACCGCAGGCGGTGAGTAAAACTGTTGTTAACTTAGCTATCGGCGTGTAAGCATATCAAGTAAACAACATGCGTTGTATGGTGTGTGTGTATTTAAATACATTTGTTTAGCTGGACACATAATGCATTTCAAGACATAAGTATAACCGGTTCTATTTCTTGGCAGCAAACGTTTTCCGCCTCAGTTGGCATCAAACTGCACTTCCCACATGTAAACCTTTAAAAAAAAAAAAAAAAAAGAAAAAAAGAAAAGACGACATAAAGTGGAACTTTGTCATTTTCCAAAACCGCTATGCAAATATATAACGTTACAGTTTTAATAACTTACATACCACATAGAGACGTCCTGCTGTAGTCGTTGCTGATGCTGCTCTTGTTCAATTTCAGCCTCGGGATCTGATTCTGGATCATAAATTTACGGCTGAATCTGACTGTTAGCCATGGTTTGTTTTGAATGATGTTTATTTCCTCACGGTAATGTCATGTTTTTTTTCCTCACAGTAATGTCACAGCTTCCAAACGCTCTCAACGCAAAAGCCTACGCGCACTCATGATTCTTTAGCTCCGTCCACACGTCACGCCTCCAGCCGCTCATGTTTTTTCCGGAAATAACGGTACAGACTATCTTTCTCTTATGAATATAATAAAACTAAAGACTTTTTGGAGATATGAAGGATGCAGTACTACTCTATAGGTACTCAAGATTAACAGGAGATTGAGTGAAAATGAGCATTTCACCCCCCCCCCCCAACCCCCCCCCCCACCCCTTTAACTTTTCATTTCAAAATCTAGTTCATAAGAGTCATAATTTCATAAATCAGACTATTAGTTGTTCTGTACATGTTTTAAAATAACTCATTCATAAGAGCCATTTGTTCATGAATTCGGACTTCTTTGGTCATGATTTATGAACTTGTTTCACAAAAATATGTTGTTGTTTTTTTCACAAATTGGTCTTCACTGGTTGGGATGCACTGTATGATTTTTCTCTAAAAGAAATGGAACATAGTAATAATTTGTTTATGACTTGGACTACATGGTCATTTTTTATCTGATTCACTAAAAAGAACTGGCTCAAAAGCAATGTCTGTTTATGAATTGGACCATACTGGTTGTTATGTATGTATTTGATTCACTAAATAAAGTGGTTCACACAAATAATTTGTTTATAAATTGGACTACACTGTTTGTGCTATATGTATCTGAATCACTCAAAATGGTTCATTCAAATTTTTTTGTTTGTTTGTTTGTTTGTTTGTTTTTTGTAAATGCTGTGAACTGGCAGCACTGTGTTTGATTCACTAAAAGACCCTTTTCATGTTTCTTTTTGTGTGTACATATTACGTGTGTGTGTGTGTTTTTGTTTGCGAATCAGACTAAATTGTTTGCACTGTTTCTGTTTAATTTAACACAAAAGAACTGGTTCAAAAGAGGTATTTGTTTTTTTAATATGACCTGATCTACAGTACATAAACTTTGTATCCCATCACATTCAATACAGACTGCAAAGTAATTAAAAAATTACACTGTTACAAATGCATTTTCATATAGCTACTTTTTTTGCTAAACGTGAATTTTGCAAGTGTGACATAGTAAGTAGTACTCTAGAGATGGTCTATAAGCTGACGCACATGGGCTAAAATCCATGAAACTCTAATTTTGATTTCATAAAGGTTTTCCCATGGGAGACCATTTAGAGTCACATTGCACCATGAAGGAATGATGAATTATGAACAGTCACAACGTCTGAGTGTGTGTGTGTGTGTGTGTGTGTGTGTGTGTGTGTGTGTGAGGTCAGCATGCGCTTTCTCCTCTCTGGTCCAGTGGTCTGATGTATCCCCTAGGCCCAGATGCTCTCAGCAGGAAGAGACTGTCCATCCTGCAAAACTGCACTGATCTGACAAACCTGGGCAGATGTGCCAAGTGCCTCCTGCTTAAGGGTCACGTCCCCCTGTAAGCGATGGCCACAGATGGCCCATATTTCACTGCAAGCCTTCCTCCGTTCTCTAAGGTTAGGTCTCTCTCCCAAGCGGAGTCGTATGTGACCTCTCCAGAGAGCAAGGGACTGGGGACTTTGCTCAGCCAATTGGGAGACAACTGCCACCACAGCCATGCACAGCATAGGTTTTTTTCCTTTTTTCCTCTCCCCCTAAGATCAGTCTTCTGAATTATGTGAAGTGCTGACTTTAATTTGTCCTGAGGAAAATAAAACTCCAAATAAATCAGATTTTGCAACAGTGTGAAATTTAGGCCAAGAGAAAATTAATCAGTTTTTGGAGTCTGTCATCAGATACAAAATCTCAAGTGTCATGAGCCGTTCTCAAAGTTTTTTTCTTTTTTTCTTGCGTTTTATCTGTTTTATGTTCGTGATGAGCACATCTTACATTCCGTTTCACTCTGTTTATCCATCCATCCATCCATTTTCAATATAAGCGCTGTTACATAAGGCCTTTAGATGTGAAAAAATTGTGTGCGGTGTATTAAAAGTTTTCTGCAAAACCGCATCAAAGAATAGGCTGAAGTGATTTAAGGGGAATTACAATTCACACTGTTCGTCAATTCAAAATAGCAAACGCGATATCACCCTCTGAAACACTGACCTCAAAACAAAGTTTGCTGAAGATGCATTACCAAGCCCCAATTGTAAATAGGTTTTTAATGGACATTTATTGCGCTGCTACGCTCTTCTTGAACTACACCCATTTTCCCAACGTTGATAAATTCTGATGTTTGTCTCGCTCCTCAGAAATTTTGCAAGCTAGACGTAAAGAGAATCCAGATAGTATTTTGTAAGCAAATATTTTTGAACAAATGACGCTCCACATGTCATCTGTATATTTACGATGACTCAAAGACATGGGTGTGTGGGTCTAATTAAAAATGTGAGCAGGGTTAGCAGCCTGCTGCTTTCCTCCAAGTCTCTTGTTGCCAGCTCTTGGCAGCTCTGCTGTCAGAGAGCCAGCTGTTTAGTCCTGCCCTGAATTATTGCCAGCCCGCAGTGCATTGTGGGACATCTGGTCCGACCAATGCTTTTGTCATCTTTTCTCAATACGACGCTTAAGTTCTTAAATCAGGACGTTACAAGAAAGTGCTTCCATTTTATGAGAGATTTCTAATCATGGAGATCATGGAACGCACGCTGCTTCATAATTTCCGAATGCTTTTGAGCAATATAGACTGATTATGGAAGCTAACAAACATGGTAATTTCATACATTATTGCACGCGGTTCTTTCATAGTATCCATAAATGTATGTTAATGGCGTGTGGGTGTTGACGTCCTTTCAAGTCAAAGAAAATAAGAAGATCAAGAGAAAGACAACTTGATTATATTTAAATGAAAGGAAATTAAACATAACTTTCCCTCAGTGAGAAACAGCTGTATTTACAATGGTTTTCAACAGCAGTATTGTTGGTCACCAGTGTTGGATGCCGACCAGGTTTCTTCACTAGAAATTTCTTAATGTTAATTTTATGATGCTATGAGAAAACTTTTTGTGCACACACACACACACACACAGACAAAAAAAAAAAAAAAAAAAAAAACTAAACAAAATTAAGACTTTATTCAACAATTCTCCTCCTGTGAGTTACTGTCTTCAGTTGGGCTCGACACAGAGGAGAAGAATGGTCATTATTTTTCTTTTCTTTGCACACAAAAAGTATTCTCGTAGCTTCGTAAAATTACAGATAAACCACTGATGTCACATGGACTATTTTAATTATGTCCTTACT
The DNA here is from genome assembly GCF_003368295.1 of Carassius auratus. Taxonomy (NCBI): domain Eukaryota; kingdom Metazoa; phylum Chordata; class Actinopteri; order Cypriniformes; family Cyprinidae; genus Carassius; species Carassius auratus. The sequence continues at coordinate 16,687,855 of NC_039259.1, read as the reverse complement.
ACATTTATGTGCCTTAAACATGTTAGTCAACACCCTTGCTGTTTATGGAGGGTCAGACAGCTCTCGGATTTCTTCACAAATATCTGTGTTTGTGTTCCGAAGGTCTGTGACAAATTGTACAAGTTGTGTTATTAAAAGAAAAACACACCCAAACATAAACCTAATCATAAAGTCAAACTCTTTACCCGAATCATAAAACTAACTATAAAGTTTAATCCTTTACCTCGACCCTTGACCCGAAACTTGTAGAAGGTAATAAAATAAAAAATAAAAATAAATAATTAAATAAATAAATGACATAAGACATCAGAATTAGTTGGGTAAAAACCATGGCTATTTTGGTTCTTCAGCATCAGACCAGTGTAAACTAGTCTACACCCAGGACTAAATTCATACTTGACAGGTCTGTTCACAAAGAAAACTTTAATCGCCAAAATAAAAAAGACTGAATGAAAGTTTTGTGCCATCATTTAGCTGTTAAAGTGTCATCCAATTCACAAAAGTCAAATCAAAACAGCACTGCCTCTTGGTGACCTCTCACAGTTGTTTGCACTAACCTTCCCTGATCCGTTTAACTGCAGTGCATTACTGTCCTGTGATCAGCGAAGAGCTCCTGCAAGTGAAGAGCCTCTTCTAGAGTACAGCCAGGCCCCTGATGTCTTCAGCCCCTCCTTGTGTTTATAATTCATTATTATCGTGAAGTATATAGCCTCGTTCACTCTTCACAGGCAACTTCAAACACTCCCGCCGCTCTGTTACCCTTTCCAAGAGCCGATACATAGCGGCATTCAACATCACATCCGGACTTCAAATATTCTTTGAGTCTCAATTTTGCAGACAAAAAGGGGGAACCAATGGCACAAAACAACGGCAACAAAAATATCCCCCCACTCTTTTTATCTCGCGTTTCTTGAAGAAACCCGCGTGTGTGTTCTCTTTGTTTTGCTCTAGAGATTCTTTTTTTTTTTTTTTTTTTTGCTGTTGTTGTTGTCTTCTGTGAAGCTCGTGGGCCAAAAGCTCATAATCATTTCAAAAGGTCCTTTAAATATATAATAGGCATGCTACATCTCAGCAAACAAAGTGTCACTCTGAGGAGGTAAACATTCGAGCTGACTCTCGCAATCATGCGACGGTCCCTGAAAAACGTCTGTTTTGTGACCTCTGCTTTCACGTATCACCTTCGCAACAACATACGCATGTTACAATCCAGGAGTAACAAAAAAAAAAATGCTAGTCACACAAGTCATCTTTACGATTATAGGAAATATTTCCCCTTGCTGTGCTCATACGGCAAAACACTTTAACTGCAAATGCAGGATTTTTGTATTTTTTTATTATTATAATCTCCCACTATGAATGGCAATTTAGATAATATCATTATCACTGCTCAGTAATGAGTTTTAGTTCAAATGTTGTTTCACATTCCAATATCAATAATATTGAGAACATTATTATAAGTTGCAGGTTTTAATATCAGTAATTTTGATGAGGGGTAGTCAAAGATGATTATTATTATGTGACTATTCATTTGCGCAATAAAAAACAAAACCGAAACAAATCATTGGTGTAACTAAATGAACGACCATCAACACTGTCAAAATGCATTTCAGAGGTGGTTGCTCCCACATAAATGTTATGTTTAGTGCAGACCGAGTTATTATCTTGCTGACTGGTGCATGTAAACAGTGTCTGAGAGGCGAAAAAGATGCTGTTTGGGGAAAATTGAGAAACTCACCCTTGGCACAGAGTCCTATTCCATAAATCTTTTAGCATGTGCCTGTTGGCTAAAATACTTGGCCTCAGAACAGATCTTAAGCTCACAATCCAGAGATGTTAAATGGGAAAGAGAGAGAGAGAGAGGCTGATAGACATGACACTTCTCACCGAGTCAGAACCTAGGCCAGTGACGTCGCAAACCGAAAAAAAATTTGACTTGCCCACAGCCCCCAAAAAAACTGCTCATTGCAAACTTTGACAGCAATTTGAAAATCATCGACCAGAACACCAGAGAAAAAACAAATCTTTATTATGATTAATCCTCAAACCGCCGTGGTCTGAAAAGTAGCATCAAAGCTGAGCGCTTTGAGGGAATCAGTGACTCGTTTTTTTTTTTTTTTTTTTTTTTCAGACAGAGGAAGCGGGATTGTTCTCGTGCTGAGGCCCAGTGCTTGGCTGTTGTGATAAAGCCTGCCAGTGGCTTCTTGTGGCTGTGTGTTTGTGGGGCCGCTAGAATGAGAGTGGAACCTCTGTATGGAGTTTCACTGCTGTCATCCAGATGTTTCTTATGACACTCCATGAGCAGCAGATTAGTCTGAGCTTCATAGGGTAAATATTGCATCTTGGGACTTGGAAAATGAGTCTTTATGACCACTTATAACAGGTCAAAGATGTGGATTTTTCAAAGAACTGTGCTAATTGAATACTGAAAAAGTGTGAGATATAAAAAGAATCAAAAGGGTCCATTTTCATGCCAGTATGAACAGATAAAGACGTGGAACTTTCTTTTCTTTTTTTCTCTTTTACTCGTATCACAAAAGCAGTTGTCTATAGTTTAGAATACATGGACTTTTTAAGCATTACAAATTCCTTGTTTTCCATTGTGAAAAGTATTAGAAAAAGTTTAACTAGATGTCTACTTTTTAAAAATGTTCTAGCATGAAAAGTACATCCAATATTTTTCCCCTCCCCTTAAAATGATCTTATCACTGGATAACATTTAACATCATACAACACTATATATCAATATTTTTAATTAAAATAATTCTTTTTGTTTTGGCCCACTGGCATTTTAATTCATTTTATTTCAAATAAATGTTTCAATTATCTGGTACAATGCATGAATATATATATGATATAATTCATAATTAAATATTATATTGATTCATTAGTATGGTGAATAATAAAATAATAAATAATAATAATAAGTAATAATAATAAAAACCCTAATTAATAAGAATTATAAATTATATACTTAAAAAATTAACTTTTTTTTGTCTTTAAAATATATTATTATTATTATTATTATTATTATTATTATTATTATTATTATTATAATATTGGGGGGGGGGGAAACTTTCACTTTTCAGGCCATATTTTCTAACCTATGAATTCAAAGTGCCTTCTTACTACCTTTTTTTTTTTTCTTTTAGAATGTGTGTGAGTGTGTGTGCGGCACACAATTGTACACAACTCCTTCTGACACTGCGGCGAACAGCTCCTGCTCGACTTCAGAGAGATTCCACAGCGAGGTTTTAATTATGTAGTGACTTAACTTGGCTCAAAGTTTCAGGATCCTTATTGAACAACATAAATCTGGAGCAATGACAGCTCTGTTTTCCACACCCTACAAACACGCCGGGTCCACGGACCTCCCAGAGTTTGAGCACCATCCCCTCCAGACCCAACTCTCACACAAAACACACCACTCAGGTGCAATCTTCCATACAACAAATACTAATCATGCCAGAAAGAGTGCATGTGCATACATGCATGTTTGTCTATGCATCTATAAGTTAATTTAAGGATGCCCTTTATGATACAGATGGTCTTAGGCCAACACAGTGCGCCCAGATCTTATGACGAATATCATAAAATGTGTGACCACGCTGCATAACTAAAGGCAAATTGTGTATGTATGTTATTAGTGTCCTTTTAGCGCTAGGTTTTAACAAGACTATGTTTCTCAGAACTCTCTAAAATGCCCAAGTCTCATTTTCTCCTTTAAGCAGGCCCCATTAGCACACTTATGAACTTTCACACTGGCTTAATTTCAAAATTAAACACCTGTATATGTTACCCACCGCCGAAGAGAGGTGTTTTTCAAATGTGACAGCATTAACGACTGCGATAATCACGGCTCGGCCGCTATCCGCCCGTCTCTCTGCAGGCTAGCATCCTGTTTTCCAGGCCAACGTTCTCGACTTCAGCTGTTCTGCAGCCGCCTGGCGTTTAGAGCCGTGTGAACGCACCCCCACTGCACTGCGCACACAATGACACGGTTCTTGGGAGTGAGAAAATTATCAGATTTATCCTGTCTCTCCATGGACACTTTTTAAAAGCAGTCAATTAAATAAACGAAATAAAGGGTCAGCGGGAACAATGGAAGTGCAGCACAAAATGACAACTAAGTGTATTAAACAAGGAGGTGGTGAAAATATCCTGAATATCTGAAGGCCAGATCACATCTGTTAGACAAACTAAAAGTCTGAAAGTGCAAGAAAAAACAAATGCTTTAACTGCTACTTTCCAGGTGTGGGCGTACCCAGATTGGATTTGGCTGTAATTTGCGGTACAACACAAATATGCGTTTTTGTTTGTTTGTTTACTGTGGCACTAGTTCCCACTTTTTTGTGGAAGGAAAGATGAGGCAGAGAAGGAAGGTAGAGGATTAGCTCATGTTATGTGATGAGTGAATTAGTCCGTCTGTGAAGCGCTTGCCACTGCCGCACCTGCTCTGCGTGGTTTTGTGATGCATTTGGAGTCTGTGACTGACTCGAACTGCCATAAAAGGTACACGTTTGGAAGATGAGCTACGTTAGTGAGATTTAATGACAACCACGGTGCAGCAACGCTTAAAATAACATGATGGTAAATTCTATGAACGTGTCATCATCCTCTTGTGGCTGCAGTGAGAAAAGAAGGAATGTTTTCTCAATCTAACTACAATCCTCTTTTGTATAAATTCTTATTTCTTTAAATATGCATACTATTCATACATATGTATATAAATAATTATAAGCATATACATGTATGTGTGTATGTATATACTGTATATACAGCTTAACTTATGGATTTTTGCAGAGTAAAAAAATAGTAAAAGTATTAATAGAATGATTTGGGCCAGATCTCGCTCTTCAACCGAGGAAAAGCACCATTATTCAGCATGTATATTAACCACTGTGCCACGGCTCCGAATCAGGTTTTAGATTTTTGAAAAATCCAATCAAAACTACCAAAAATTTTATACGCCACTCCAAAAGCATAATATACATATTTTACTTTCCCCAACAATAATTTGACTTGCAAATCATAATGCATAAAAATGCATTTTTATGCATTAGTGCTATGTGACATTTTCTGTTGGTCATCAGCAAGTATGAATAAAATTTGCCAAAACTAGTTATATACATATACATATACTCATATATCCACTTTTTCAAACTCCCAAACTTTGAAGAAAAAAAAATCAACACTTTAAAAATAGTTCAAATTAGCAACTCTGGTTATTAATGAAAAATTATCAGATATCTTGATGTCTGATAATTGTACATAAATTAACAGCCCTACAGACAAAAAAAAAATTTCATCAAAGCAGTGAGAACATTTTCAATGCACACAAATGCACTAATGACGTGTCTAATCAAGTTCATGCACTGATTCATTCACAGGTATAATTTCAATAAAAGTCACATACACGTTTTCTTTTTTTCTTTTTATCAGGTGTCCTGTGCGGTTCTGGAGTGTAAGTGCTACTGACTGGAGGTTGGCCTGTTCTCCGAGTTCCTCCTACTCCGGCATTAATCTGATCCTGGTGGAGGAATGTGGGATTTGGCAAGCTCTCGGCCATAAATAAAGAGAGGCCTACACAAAAGAATGTGTTAATTACTAATTATACAGAGAAAGGCACAGACCAAGCAAATGAGTGCTGGAAGGCGAATGGAGATGTCTGCTCCCAACTGCAGCGTTAGGTCCACTTATGTAAAACAGAAATCAAATGCCGCAATCATTCAAACAGTTAAGAAAGTGTGTCCTAATTGCAATGAAAAACAGTATCCATCCCATGAACGAGAGAAAAAGCACAGTCTCTGGAATCATGACCCCATCCCAAGATGCCGTTTGAAAGACCCTGAACTTACACATTTAATCACCTCATTCGGTCTCATTAGATGCTGTAGCTCATCTTCAGTTGGGTTCAGAACTCTTCCTCACCTTCTGTGAGAAAAAAAAAAAAAGCCTGAATATACAGTGAGGTGGAAACCTGCGGTAAATTAGTGTCACAATTCCAGGGGACTATTTGCAGATCAGCGGAAAGTGGCAGATGGCGCTTGCATTGAAACGCATTGTGATTGTTATTCAAAAGCAGACTTTTTTCAGCTCTCTTTTTTCACAATATTAAAAAATAATGTGTTGTTTTCTTACTGTGTGGCCTATTAATAGGGAAAGAAGTGTGTGTGGGGGGGAATTAAACTTTAAGCAGCCCTTGACACTCGCTGAAATTTAGGGTGTCTATTAAAGATCCTCTTTAAAAAAGGCAGAATGAAATAATAGATTTGCGGCTGGCATCTTGCCTGCCTGCAACTTCCTGGGCTCATCATTAGAGCTGGCATCTCCAGGTCTCAGGGAAACATCCGTGGCCCTCAGAGTAACACCGTCTTCTGCATCTGTCCTGGCTGCCTGTCTCCAGAGCCTGCTCTCACTGATGTTAAAAGAAATCTTTATTGTCAGCCACATCTCCCATTCACTTTGTTCACCTGCGCTGACAATCCCGGGCTGTGTGTGTGAGAGAGAGAGAGTCGCAGAGAGATTGTGTGTGTGTGTGTGTGTGTCAGTAAATACATGAGTATAGAGTCCCCGTGTGAGTGTGTGTGTGTACGCAACTCTCCCTCCCTCTGGTCCCTTTCGTCTTCCAACATTGGCATCCCTGAGTTTCTAAATGCTCCCTCATTAGTTTAAATCTGTTTGAAATCTCCAAGTGAGAGAGTGGTAATGAAGTGCAAGCAGTGGCCCTCTCTTAAGCCGTGACAGGTGGGAAGATGGCTCGTGATGTTTGATTGGGGGGGATGGCTGGCGGCGGCGAATGGAGCAGGGGGGTAACGGACTTCTGGAATCTAAAGCATCTTGCGTCGGTATCACCGGCAGACAGAGCGTGTTTCCACAGCGCCGCTTACGACACCTCTTCAAGTGAAGCCATACAGCACTTTGGCGCATGGGACTGACAGTTTGTTGAATTATTTAGCTAGGCCCGATCCACTGTTTGCATTGCTGTTCATTATGCTCTCGCTGTCTTTTAATGAGGTCAATTATATGGGGCTGAGTTCCTGCACAGGAAACAGAAATGCGTCCGATTAGATGGGTGTAAGCGAAGCGCCTAGGTGTGGGAGAGGGACGGGACAAAAGATGATTTCCGTGACAGGAATCACAGATTTATGTATCTAAAATTGGTGAGTCCATTTGCACCTTCATCAAATCATTGGCTGCTGTCATAATCTACCCACCCTTATGTACAATAAAACCCCTATGACTTTTTTCACCCTGTGGAACACAAAAGAGTTTAATAAAAAAAATATATAATAATAATAATAATAATACTAATGCATGGTGATCACTGACTATTAAGTTCCAATAAGTTAATTTAAATATAAATAAGTGGTAGAGCATTGCATTAGCAGCGCAAAAGGTTGTGGGTTCGATTCCCAGGGAACAAATGTTAGGTAAAAAATTTTAATCTGAATGCACTGTAAGTTGCTTTGGATAAAAGCGTCTGCTAAATGTAAATAATATTGGTAATAAGAGATAAAGAAAGACATTCATCAATTTTAAGAAATCAGAATCTTAAAGCACTTAACTGGACAATTATGCTCCCTCAAAATAAATGAATAAATAAAATTGCTGGCTATCACTTCTCTGTAAGGTAGAAAAGAAGATTGTTTGAACAAATCACTCTCCTGTGCCAGTTTGGCAACAAACTAAATTTGCAGAATACAATCCGCTTTTAGTCTTGTGACCTGCGAAGATAAACAGGGCATGTGATGGGGGCGGTAAACAGAGTGACAGAGAGATTTAATCTGCTAATCGCGCACAAATTCAAAGTTTCACATCTCCCTTATCTTGTGGCTTTTCCAGAGAGAGAGGGGGGGTGAGAGAGAGAGAGAGAACGAGAGATAAGAGTTTATGCTCAGAAGGATTGATTATCTGCTAAATAAACAAATATGGAAGCCATGTTTGTTAAACCATGACTGAGTCTGTCACTTTTATTTGCTAACTTTGAAAAAGAAAAGAAAAGAAAAGAAAAGAAAAGAAAAGAAAAGAAAAGAAAAGAAAAGAAAAGAAAGGTTGGAAGCAAATACAAACCATTTTCTTATTTATGGTTTATTTTTATATACAAAAATGTAATAACCATATCATTAAAATGACCTTTTATGAATATACTTAAGTATTATATTATCATATTTATTATCAATACATACACATGAACTAAAATTTATTTATAGTGTTGTTATTAGTCCATTTAAATGTCCTAATAAAATAAATAAATAAATAAATAAATAAATAATGTAAACATGATACATTGTCCCCCTGGAATCTGAGATGTCTTTGATTCATCAGTAGTTCGCCTCAGTCTTCATATTCTCCTTATCAGTGCTGGAACCTTTTTGTAGCAGCTTCAAATATTTGTGCATGGCTGCATACATGATTTCCCTTTCATTCTCTTCCTCTCTCTTTATTTCCAGACCTTCTTAAGTAATTTGACCTTTAACAGGGAGAGCAAGCTAATTTTTTGCTTTGATGGCCAAGAATCAGAACATGTCACTTAATTCAAATTGGAATGAATACAGGTATGCATGACACAACCAGTGTGCTTTTGTGTTAACGGACGTGTAAGGAGAGAGATACAAAAGCTTATGGCTTACATATGCATTTTATGTCTGCATTTTAATTGCGAGATTGTTATCTGAATATATACTTTAGAGGCATGCAGATGTAATCATTGTCAAATAAAGAAGCAAAAATTATTAAAATATGTATAAGTACACCTCAATGAGTTCAGCGAATTCTTCCCTTTAATTCCTATTTCAATCTTCTGACACACATCGAGTAAAAATCTGCAGGACTGTTCCTCATTAACACCCCCTCCTACTAACTGTCACTGTCTGAACTATTTTGCTCTTCTATTTCTCTTTGTTTCAGTCTCAGATTTCCTTTCATTTAGGAATATCTTTGATCAGAATGTCATCCTCGCGTCTAATTCATATGCTCTTATCTATGCAAATAGCATCATCTCACCTTTAAAAAATCTGCTAAGTCTATCCTTGCAAACATTTACTATGGTAACCACAGTTCCAACACAAACACACAATTATACATATTTCAACTGAACAACTGATTTTAATTTCTTGCTTATTTATTTATTTTTAATTACTAAAGAAATTAAAACGATCTAATACTTAATAAAAAGTAATTACATACATAATCACATGATATAGGTGTATAAATGTAGTTTAATTTATTTCTACAGAACTAACTGCAGGGTATTTTCACAGAAAATACGGTAAAGACAACATTTTAGTTGGTATATATATATATATATATATATATATATATATATATATATATAGATACTGCAAAAAACACAAAACGTTTTATAATAATAGACTTGGGGAAAAAATGATTTGTACTATATTATAAATATTTTTTAGTTTTTTAGTTTTAGTGTCTTTTTGTGAGGAAGTGGCACAGCTTAGGGCGGCACATGATAACCATACCCACTAATATGGAGGTAAAGGTAAAAAAGGAGGAAAAAAAGGAAAAGGGAAAAAGCTCATTCTGCACAACCCCTCTGCTCTGATAATGCATCACACTTCAACTCCGTCTCATCTTATGCAAAGTGACTTACAAGAGGAGGCTGGCGCCAAGAAGCATCAGCGCTCCGTCACTTGAGAGAGGGAAGCAATATTAAAAAGAGTCCCTTGACGGATGCCACAATAGCAGTGCCTTTCATTATCGCCCCACCGCCTGTGTCAAGCCACCGTGTACCGTTCATTGTGCATGCATAGTAAATGACTATTTACCTGCCAGTGCCTTTGATAAGTCAGTCCCCTCTCGGCTGGCCCTCGTGCCCCCCCACCCCTCGTGTTCCCTCCCCCTCCGCCGGACCCGGGACCGCTTGCTTTTGCTTGCTCCGAGCACCCCTCCTCTGCCCACAATCACATTATCATGAGCTTCCCCACCGACTCCTCTGCTAGAATTTGTACGATTACATTTTCCACAGGTGCTGTTCTCTGGGGCTTATCAAGGAACTTTCTTTGATTGTTTCCTGCTTTTTTTTCCTGTACCTCCCGTTTCCTCTTCTTTTATCTCCATCCCTCTCTGAGCCATCCTCCCTCTCGCAGCCGTCCTCCCTCTCGTGCTTTCTCTGTTCCTCCTCATCTCGCTCGTGTTTCTCGGCCTTCTTCTCCTGTCAGTGTCCCTGCTGGGGTTTTGTGTTGCGGTCGCTCTGTTTGTGCAGTCCCTTGTTTTCAAATGACATACTGGGATAGATATGCAATATTAAAGAGGGGCCTTATGAATTTTTGACATCTAATTAGTTGCTTCTCAGTTAATGTATCGCGGCTCAAGGGGGCAGAGCCTTCCGCCAGGGTCTCTGAAGAGCCAAAAAAACATCTCTTGCATGTTCTTCTCTAATGTAAGCAGTAATCGTTGCGCTAAGGTTAATTAATGGCCCTTGGTATCCAGGATTCTCACAGTGTATCTGGTTTACGGTAACAACGTTTTACCAATTAGTGTATTTTTCCTCTTGAAATCTTAATAGCCTACTTTGAGCACTCGCATGTATCAGGGAACACACAGTTGAACAGCAATTTGGTGACATTGTAACTATTTATGCATGGCATAGATCCCTAGAGCACACACATGCACACAATCTCTCTCACTGTCATTCTCTCGTTCGCACACATAAACAACACTGTAATATCCAGTAGATTGGCCAAAGTAATGGATATCAATAAATGTTCTTACTCTATACTCCACAACAGAGGCCCTATCCAGACCAGTGGGATCTAAGACAGATTTCTCACTATGCATATTTACAGCACAGTCACAAAAAAAAAAAAAAAAAAAAAAAAAAAAAAAAACCTTTTTTGTAATTTGTAATTACGAAAAAGTTTATTTGATCAGTGACCTATAAATAGTGCAGAAACATGACATATTTCTACGTCATTTTACTTTTTTTTTTTTTTTATTCAATATATATGTGCCTTTAGACTTTTAGACCACAATGTAAATATCTCTTGAGTCCCTGTATTTTGCATCCCTAACACATTTTTGCAAGACTCTTTTCCACTCTCAATGGCTGATTCCCAAAGGTCCATGCGAGCACGCTTGGGAGTTAGTGATTTCTCTTGTAGAACAGAGCAGAGCAGAGCAGAACAGCACAGCACAACAGGAGCGCATGCAGGGTGTGTAATCTGACATCGATACAGGAGGGATTCTGGATAGACTGATAAGATGTGAATCTTCCTTAGCAAATCTGTCTACAGAGTTTCAGACTGATCTCATTATCTTAATCACTTCAAAATACCTGTTTAGTTTTCACCAGACAGGTCAAAATATATGCCACTGAAGCAACCAGATAGATACAGATGACGTTAAAGCTGAAGAACAGGCATTAAATAGTATTAGACAGATATGTATCTTAATAATAACGTTAAACAATAATGTTATATATTGTGTTATAGATGTGATTACACAAATATATATTGCATTAAATAAATAATTGTATATACTGCATATTGTTTATTAAATCATTTTTAAAAAAAAATAATAATATATGCCAATATCTAATATCTATTCCAACATCAGAATCAATAATAGTGGCTTATTATTGTTATTATATGAGATTCTACAAAAAAAAAAAAAAAAAAAAAAAAAACAAGAAGATAAAAGCTCACATACTGTTGAGTGAAAGGATAACATTTAGCATCTTCTATGTTCCCTCTCCAGCTGACAGGATAAGTAAACTTCAATTCCAGCGCTCTCCGAAGACCACCACCATCGCGGATACTGACAGCTCCCATAGAATAATGATCAATTAACTGATTATTCCGATGAGGGGCCTGATTCGATAATCAGTGCAGCTATTAATCACTTTTTATCTACTAATCAGCAGCTCCTTATTCATTATGCGCTGCAGATCAGGGGAGAAGCTCTAAACCGGGCTGTGTTTTCAATCACACCACTTTCCCTTAGATCCTGTGGTAGGTAGCATGTTGCGATTGTACGATAATACCTCTCAGATCCGTCTGAGAACTCAGGCCATGATGAATTGCAGGTGCTGAACGGCGAGCCAGGACAGAAGGAAAATGAAAACCAACTGAACTGAATTGGCATAACACACACAGAACTTAAAGCACACAGAAGGGAAAATTCTGTCATCATTTGCACACCCTCAGGTCACCCAAAAATGATCTGACTTTCTTACATGGGCAAAAAAAGCAAAACAACAGAAAACCAACAAAACTAATTAAATTTAATTAAAATATATATAATTTGATTTAAAATAATATGCAAAAGCAAAAATCTAAGATAATTATTGTTTAAAACAAAAAGAGATACATTTAAAAAAAATGGGTCATACATGTGAATATTTCAAAGCAGAAGAATCTATGAGGTAAATTGGCTGTTCTGAAAAAGACTGGAGCTACGACAGCACTTTACGCAGCGCACTTCCACCCATTCCCCCTTCCTAAGTGTTCACCTCATTCCCAGAGCCCGCCTTTCACGGCATAAACGCTTTTCTGTTATTTTTTCATTTAGCGTCAATTGACCTGACAGAATGGTTAGCAATTAAGTGATTTTTGTAATGGTCTTGGGTAATTTGCTTAGGCTTGTCAGCTGTATTTTATGAAGTCACCCTCAGCCCTGCTCTCTCGCTGGCGCATAATAGCTTATAATTTCAAAATCTTTATCCTCTGTTTCATTCTCAATAAATTGAAATTACAGGAAGTTGTTGAAGACGCTTAAATTTCCCCCTTTTTGTTCCATTCTGTCTATTTCGTAATTGACAGTAAAGGGAATCTTTTTGCTCGGGCAACCATAACATAATCACGCCTAATATGTAAACTCTGTCACACGATAAGCAGAGAAACCTGCTCGCTCGGGTTCAGCGTAAATACAGGAAGTTTTTTTCCGCATAGCTAATTGGGCATGTCATGTCAGAGCCGTATCGCGCAGAAATGATTTTATAGAGTTCACGTAAGCAACAGCGACCCTAGAAAACATTCACATACGAGGTCAAATAACAGAGATTATTTTTTCCCCCTATGAGGATAAAGGGCGACTGCAGCTTGTCATATTTAAGGCAGTGCTGCATTGATGGTCTCTGCTTGTCTTGCCTCTAGAAATGTTGCAAATTTCCAGCATAAAATGCTTCAGCTGTCATCTGCATGCCACCACTTTGTCAAGCAATGTTTTTCAGCTAATCATCTCAGCTTGTAATAACTCCAGCCTAACATCTGCTGTCCTCCATAACACTTCACTAATTTTTCCCTCAATCCACTGCACACCATTCGCTCCTAACACAATCTACATGTATTAGTTGATAATGACTTAGCGCTTAAAAGCAAATAGATGTCGAGGGACCGGCAAGACAGACGCTCTTACCCTACTCTGACTCCAGAAGATGAATCGAAGCCTGGGAGAGCAGAAGAAACGCTTATCAATCATATTTAATGTTTATATATGCGTGTACTGACAAACTGTGACAGGACCCTTGTTGGCACAGCGAAAGCATCTAGGCTTTGAATTTGTCCTTTCTGGGAAGACATTCCCAGAAAAAGTTATGACTTTCACCAAGACCCTCGGTCTTATCATTTTCCTTTATGACCTCATATTGGGAAAAATCCCCCTACTTATGTTTTAATGGGTTCCCTTGCTGTGCTTAACATGGTTTGAAATGGCATCTCATAATAACCATATGCCTATTAAAGACATGATTGAGACAGTCACTAATGAGCAAAGTATATGCTGACTGTGTTGAGGAAATAGTTGGAGATAAAATCGCATTTCTCCGTAATTCTAATGAGAATGTGGCTGTTTTTCTAATTGGAAGAAACCAAATCCGCAAAACTTACACCAACAAAGTAGAAGGATGGAAATGAAATTTCACAGTTCGACTTTTATGATGCAGAAACATTCCATTACACTTTAAACGAGAAGTTGTTTTTGGATGATGGAATAAAAACATACTTTTTAATTTTGTGTATGAATCATGTATAGAAAACAATGAGGACAGAAACCAATGCAACTTTTAAAATCGGCTCTTAAAAATGTGAATGCCTCAGACTAGACTGGAAAATAGAGGGTAAAAATGATCTATCTAGTCGCTTAAAATGTGCAATATCACACCATATCATATCTAATAAGTTGTTTGGAATGTTTTGTTTTGCTCAGAACTGATTTTAGACCTTCCTGTGTGTTTTCTGAGAGATCAGAGAACAGGAAGACAAAGAGATTTAGCCACACTTAAATTGCAATTGCAGTTCCCCCATCGACGCTCCTTTGCCCAGACACCTTTTTCATACACGACTGAACCATTCATATTCCATCTGTTCCAGCTCTCACTCTTTGGGGAGGCTGTCAATCTCGAGAAATCATGTGACACGGAAGGCAAGGGAGAGGAAGATTGGGGGGGGGGGGGTTTCGCTGTTATGCCGCTCATGGCCGCCTGACTCTTGGGACTCTACCAAGCATTGAGTGAACATTTACCTCTCCTATATATTTATAGGCAAAGAGAGAGAGCAAAAGAGAGGGAGGCGGGCTGGAGGGCGCCGATGTTACCGCTGCAGCATGACCGGGAGCCAGGAGAGAGGAGACACATCTGTCACAGGATTAACTTTCCACTCCCTGGGACCTGGGTGTCAGGAGCGGCCCCTGTGTGCTGCACACACACTCTGATGACATCAGATAGAATACAAAAGCTGCCTATTGTTGGCTGATGAACACCTGTCAAGAGCTTTCATACTGATTCATACGGAACCTACAGAGTCAGACGTCCAGCCATTACTGCAAATAGATAATGATACAACAACATATGTCTGTGTTTGGTTTCTTTGGCCCCTTGTTTATTTGATTCATTTTTTTATCTTTTTATTCATAGTAATAGTAGAGGGAGGGACAAAAATAAATAATAATTTTGTTGTAAGATATTTCTTCAACTAGGACCCCTTTTGGTCATGTCCATTTTCTTACAATAATAATAATAATAATAATAATAATAATAATAATAATAATAATAATAATAACAAAACATGCTTTTCACACTCTCTGTATTTTCAGCAGCCAACCACCAATGTAAAATAAAGTATATTCATCCATTCCCATTTTAAGCACATCTCAAATTATATTTTTTTTCTTTGGTAAAATACTCAATATTTATATTATTTTTGGAA
This sequence comes from Carassius auratus, assembly GCF_003368295.1. Taxonomy (NCBI): domain Eukaryota; kingdom Metazoa; phylum Chordata; class Actinopteri; order Cypriniformes; family Cyprinidae; genus Carassius; species Carassius auratus. Next base: position 16,672,691 of record NC_039259.1, on the reverse strand, counting down.
TTAAATGCTCAATTGCTTTGTTTTGCTAAGTCTAATTTCGAGAATGTTTTAGGTTTAGATTATTATCATAGATTGTCATGTGTGATAATTCATATTTACATGAGCCAAATAGAAAACCTGGCCCTATACCAATACTATATGTGCATAAAATACATTTGAAAAGTAACAAAAATAAATTAATGTCATAGTCACTTGTTCAAAATTCCTAAGGATGTTTTGTGTGACTTAATAAATAATAATAAATAAATAAATAAAGAAACATTATGAAATACTAACTCTAATGTAGCACTTTTATATAATAAAAATGTGTTACTAAATTAAATTAAATAAAAATCACCTAAAACACAAAAGTGGCTGCTCCACTCATCACAATACATTTTCAACTAAATTCAAAAGTGAAATGAACTTGGCACTGCAGGTTGGCGCTTTGATTTTACTTAAATTGCATCAGCAGTTAAACTTATTTATTTGTTCAATACATACAATTGTTTTGAGATTTCCGCCATCACTTATCTGTGGTCTCAAGCTGAGGGCAAAATCTCTGGTGTCATTATGGTCATTTTAACTCCTGCCATTTCTCAGCATCTCAAATCACTTACCACATGTCTAATAGAAGCAACCACAGGTGTAATTTGGCCATAAGGCTGGACTTGAGGGATTTGTTTTGTTTTTTTCTCTCAGGGACAAAATATCCCCGGTCCTGAACGCTGACCCTTGAGTCCTGTTTACAATATTGAGATGATTATGAAGGTCTTAACTGAAGTAGCCCAGGAAGTCCCAGTGGAGCGTCCTAAGCGACCGGTGTGGCTCCTGATGGGATTGTTTTTGTTTTGGAAGCTCACTAACCCCCCCCCACATCCTATCTCGTTCTCTCTCTCTCCGGCCTGCAGGGCATTATGATGCCCATGAATTAATGAAGAACACAGAGGTAATTAAACGAGGTGGTGACAGGCTCCTCTGAGCTTTCAGAGGGACAGAAGGTCCTCTCGGGCCCCTCCCTGCCTGCAGGTTGCTACGTGCACTATGGGCTTGATTGGCCTGCTGGGCAAAGGGGCAGATTGCAGCAAGGCCTCACCTGTGGCACAGGAACCCCTCCCAGGGCCCTCCCCAGGCTGCTGGGTCACGCGGCCCGGTCTAAACAACCCCTGTGGGCCATAGAGGAGAAAACAACAATGAGAGGGATGCAGAGAGCAACAGGGCCACTTCCCCAGATTATTGCACCATGCTGGCCTGTTTACTCTGAGCCGTGATGGACAGATAGCAGGCAGCAGTTGCCCTTTTATCAGACTTACCTCTCACAGACCAGCGCCACTTAACGTGTACCCTAGAATGCAGCGGCGGAGAGCTGTAATGGACCTGCCGTTTCAATAACAAGCTTTTTTGAACTTGCACAACAAAGCGCGGCTGCTATCTTCCATCAATCCAAGTCACTTGCATGAACTTCTTTGCCTTTTAAAGGGATAGTCCACGCAAAAAAGAAAATCCAGTTATCGTTTATTCACCTTCAAGTCATTTCTAATCATTATGACTTACTTTCTTTCTTTCTTATCTTCTTTTGTGGAACACAAAAAAATATGAATGTTGGTAAATCTTGGTAATATTGGTAGCAACTGACTTCCACTACATGGACAAAAAAGTCAGTGGTTGTCAATGGGAACCAAACCTTTGGTTGAATTTAAATGACTGAATTGAAAGGTTAGGGTGGATTATCATTTTAGGAATTAAATTTGACCCATTTCAGGCATAAAATAATATATCAGCATACACCCAAGATGCAAATATGTACATATGGCAGCAAGCATCTTGCAATATGCTGTAGCAAACAGCTATAACAGATGTGTTTTGAGCATTTCGAAACATGTGGATTAAAATGTGGCGATGACAACATGTTTGCAAAGTTTCGAAAGTGATAATGGGAAAGTTTTAGGATGCGACTGCCCGTCTTTGCACATGCTCGACACTCGCTCTCGCCCCCAACGGTCTCACAATGGGCGTCTTTCTTACGCAGTGCAAGGGACCAGAAAAGACGAGGGTGTTGGGCAATCCTGTGACTCGGGGCTCCTGAGACCGACCTGTATTTTGTTTATTTGTTCTCTGACTGCAGTCTGGATAATCATCTGTATAAATGCTCAGTTCCCACTTGTGCTCGGAACGCTCTCCCGTCCACGCACCGCCCCTGAGGAGGATCTCCCTGGGAGACGGAACATGTGCACAATCAGGAGGCAGGTACAGCCTTTGTCAAGCACTGCTGAGGGAATTGTGCAGCATGGAGGTTGTTTGCCTGACACAGAGGTCCTCATCATGCCTCTCTCCATCTGCCAACGCTTTGCATCTCTGCGTCCCTTTGTGCCGCCTCACAAAATATTTGGCCGTTGTTGCCTTCAGCCCAGGAAGAGCTGTAAACAATGTGTGCTATTCAAAAAATTATAAGATAAAAAGTTTTGCTTAAAAATTAAAAGCTTGATATACGGGTGAAATTGACTGTAATAGGAGAAAGTGTTCATATGTAATTTTATCACTCCACATTTTATCACTGAACAAATATGTATTTTCTCTAACAGTGATTTTTATATGTTTTCATTTTAAATGTATTCATTTATTTTTATTCAAAATCCTCTTAAATATCCAAATAATACTTTTTTATTTTTTATTAGACTTATTGTTTCAGTGACTATCTATACAGGTTACATATAATTATGTCATGGGGAAAAAAATACTTTGTTAAAAGTGAGTTACTGAATTCAATAATTTCATGTAAAAAAAAAAAAAAAGAAAAAAATACTTTTTTTTAAATAAGAGAGTCACTGATACATGCATTCAATAGATTATTTCAAAAACAATTCATTATCAAACATAAAAACTGTATATTTGCGAGTCGCTGAATCCTCCATTTAACCGCTCTATTAAACCAATATCACACAATCATACTGAGTTGTTGCTAGTTCTGACATGACGTTTTGGTTTGGACAGTAGTTTTGCATTTAATGACTGTTTTACTGTTTTATGCCCCACTCCTGGGCATACTAAACATTTCCTGGCTAATAGTGGTAGAAATGTTAAAATAGGCTTTCTGCATTTTTTTTTTTTTTAAGAAACAGTATTAAAGTTTCTGAAAAGAAAAGAAAAGAAAAGAAAAGAAAAGAAAAGAAAAGAAAAGAAAAGAAAACTGCAAAATGCCCCATCTTAGGACATTTGGCTGGGTTTGGACATAAAGTAGAGAAATGTTCTGATTATAAGGAGAACAGGTGCGGGCGAGCTCACTCCTGGGACCCTCCGACAGCCACTGGCCCTTCTTCAGGGACTGCGTTTGTGTGTGTGCGAGTGTGTGGATAGGGGACGGGGATGAGGGGTGCGAGAGCTCAGCTCATTAGAAAGCTTTTGCTTCTGCTAACTCACTTGCCCCATGGGAGACAGTTAATCACCACAAAGGGACCTAAAGTCAGTTAAAGCAGGATGTAGGATGCTTATTTACAGACCTCTTTCTCTCTATCTCCCTCTCTCTCCCGGCTCTTTCCCTCCGTTCGCCATTTATTCCCATCATTTGAGGAGAATTGTGCAAGCTTCAAAGAGGCCAATGCGTTAATGCAAATGCTAAACAAATCAATGCATGTAGGTTTACATTACTAAGTGCTCATTGAAACTGCCTCAAATTATCAAGGTGATGGATCATTTCTACATTATGTTATAATTATTATTATTTATTTTTTTGTAAATTATAATGGTAAAAAAAAGCACCTGATTAGATATTAATTCAATTAAATCAATATATTAATATGAATAAAGAAATATACTTTTTTGGCTATATATAAACAAAAAAAACAGAATTAGCATTAATATTTAATCAGTAATTTAATCAGCTCTAATTTAAAGTTAAATCATAATTTGATGTTTTCAAGCAGAGGCATGCAATCACAACCGCACAAGGCCACTTGGTCTCCTTATCTCCCCTAATGTTGTTAATTCTGTGTCATTGGTATTTTTAGTGACCACAGGAACACTCATTAAATAGTTTTGGGGTTTGAGGTTCTGGCCCCAATAGTGGTCAACATGCTGCGGTCGACACACAATTAGCTCAACAAAATGAAACCAGACCGGTGTTCACTGTGTTCAGGCCTTATCATGACCTGAATCATGAGTCATGACATGCAGAAGATTTATGACTTCCAAAGAGCAAACCTATCAAAAGACTACCTTAAATTGTCAGCTGTGACAATGTTGTTCATGTTTTCTTTATTTTCTCATGACATCATATAATTGGATCGTGCCATGCGTTTATCATCGTTTCCCTGTCAACCTTAACTTGTGTCCATGAACGAGCCATCATTATTTTCATATCCAATTAAAAGTTAAAGAACTCCATTACGGAAGTTTCACTTGTCTGTATCCAACCAAAACGACCACAATTTAAGTTATTAACTGATATCCATTCAGCCTTGCTTATTTCCCAATAGGAAGTGAAACCGTGTGTTTTAGGCTCAAATGTTTCTTGGTCCCCTTCCAAACCCATTGCCAGGTCTGTTTACGGTTTCGTGTTTGAGATTAATACCTAACCAACAGTCTCCAACCGCATCAGGCGATCATTCTTCTAAATGAAGGTCCTGTTTCAAGAGACATATATAACTAAACGTTACGGTGTCTTAAAACAGGGGCCCAGGAGAAAATGAGCAATCTTCATAAAGATCGTCATACAGTGCTCCTGTTCTTCATAAAATGATGGTCCTCTCGCAGGAATCCACTTTGTATTCAGCAAACCTTCGCCTCTGCCGGTCAAAGACTGTTTGCTTGTGTTCGCCGAGGTGGAGAGATCACATATAGAAGTGGATATCAGTCTCCTCCAAACAGCAAGTCTCTTTATCAATTTGCTAAACACACACAGTCTAATCCTGGGGGGCCTCCTGTGGCTGCAGATATAAATTTAAGAGGATAATTAGACCCATGCGAGGGGGCACTCCACAGGACAGGAAAGAGGACGGCAGGCAGCGGCCAGAGAGGAGATCTCCCTTTCCCACAAGTGCCCGGCTGGTGCTGGCAAAGCCTCTGCCACCCCTGGAGCCTCACAGGTGCTAACTGATTTATATCTGTTCATAAATGTTTAACCTTTTTTTTCATCCAAAGGAAAGGGCATCTTATCTCTCTCCCCAGTTCTGTTAATTGAGTATATGATTAGAGCCTGCTGTTTGACTCGACAAGTCCCCTCTTTTGTTGCTAACAGGAAGGCCAAAGGACACAACTGAGGGAGTCACAGTCACCCCTTCTCTCATGAGGATGAATGCTTTTAACCCATGATTCCCTCCGCTGACCTATGTAAACACACATGAGAGATGAACTTTCATAAAATATGTATTATCAAAGCATTTTAATATGACAGGCTGTAAAGAATATGGAACTTAGGTCTTAAAAGGAAGGTAACAGGAGTATGCATGGCATTATGTGCCATACCTGTAACATATGCCTCTTGTCTTAAACTACTGAAAGCATCACACATAAATGTTTAAAAGTTTGAGGTCAGTAAGATTTTTAAATGTTTCTGATAGTCTCTTATGTTCACAAAGTCTGGATTTATTTGATAGAAAATATAAAAATATTTTGAAATATTAACAGTTTAAAATGCCTGTTTTCTATTATAATATATTTTAAATGTAATTTATTCCTGGGATTTGAAATATGAATTTTTCCTCATCCTTAATGTTGAAAAAACTGTTCTGCTTAAAAAATGTGTATAATAATCAGGATATATATATATATATATATATATATATATATAGACACACACACACACAGGTGCATCTTAATAAATTGGAATGTCATGGAAAAGTTAATTTATTTCAGTATTTTAACTCAAATTGTGAAACTCGTGTATTAAATAAATTCAATGCACACAGACTGAAGTAGTTTAAGTCTTTGGTTCTTTTAATTGTGATCTCAACAAATTAGAATGTAGTGTGGAAAAAGTGTGGAAGAAAAAGATGCACAACCAACTGAGAGAATCCCAGCCTTAAGAGGATTGTCAAGCAAAATTGATTCAAGAATTTGAGTGAATTTCAGAAGGAATGGACTGATGCTGGGGTCAAGGCATCAAAAGCCACCACACACAGACTTTTCAAGAAATTTGCTGAACCACAGACAACGTCAGAGGCGTCTTACCTTGGGCTAAGGAGAAGAAGAACTGGACTGTTGCCCAGTGGTCCAAAGTCCTCTTTTCAGATGAGAGCAAGTTTTGTATTTAATTTGGAAACCAAGGTCCTAGAGTCTGGAGGAAGGGTGGAGAAGCTCATAGCCCAAGTTGCATGAAGACCAGTGTTTTCCCAACGTTTTCACAGTCTGTGATTTTTTGGGGTGTCATCTACTGGTGTTGGCCCATTATGTTTTTTGAAAACCAAAGTCACTGCACCCGTTTACCAAGAACTTTTGGAGCACTTCATGCTTCTTTCTGCTGACCAGCTTTTTGAAGATGCTGATTTCGTTTTCCAGCAGGATTTGGCACCTGCCCACACTGCCAAAAGCACCAAAAGTCGTTTAAATGACCATGGTGTTGGTGCGCTTGACTGGCCAGCAAACTCACCATACCTGAACCCCATTGAGAATCTATGTGCTATTGTCAAGAGGAAAATGTGAAACAAGAGACCAAAAAAATGCAGATTAGCTGAAGGCCACTGTCAAGTAAAACAGTCAAACAAGGCAGTCGTATTCATTAAGTGGAAAGAGGGTGAATGGAAATAAACTACAAAACCCTTTTAACGCAAAAACTAAATATACAGTAATCCAATTGACGTGCTATACTTGTTGGTTAATTCTTCACTGAAAAGTTGTTCCTAAAAACTGTAAGTTGTTACACTCTCAGAAATTAAGGTACAAAAGCTGTCACTGGGGCGGTACCTTTTCAAAAGGTACATATTTGTATATGTTTTGGAACATATTGGTTCCTTTGAGGTACGTATTAGTACTTAAAGTGTACATATTAGAACCCAATAGGTATAAAAGTGTACCTTTTGAAAAGGTACTGCCCCAGTGACAGCTTTTGTACCTTTATTTCTGAGAGTGTAGAATGCAACAGTAAGTGAACCAAAGAAACCTGCAATAAAATAAATCCTTGAACAGCTTTTCAGCTTTATTATAACTTTTTACAATGCCCACTGGTGTTTGTTAAAGAGGTCAATAACAGCAGTTTTACCTGAAGCTCCCACAAAGTTTAATTAACAAAGCCATCATCAGTGTTGTTGCCCTAAATGTTCCCCATTGTTCGGTAAGCTGGAACCAGAGAGAGAGCTCAGTAACACCACTGACAGTCATCTGATCTCCATCTCCTTTGATTTGCTCACACATAAGTACCTATCTATTCTCAAAACAATGAGAGGCATTGTCAAAATATCTGAAGTTGTGAAAAGCTTTGACAGTGTTGTTTCAACAATGTTACTTTATATTATCACTTTAACTTGGACAGTGATCCTCCGTGACAGTTTTATCACTATAACTTCTTTCATGTGAATGGATGTGTAATGACGGTCACAGCATCTGTAAATCCCTCAAGTGTTTTCCACACAATATGTTTCTCGGTATTTCCTCTGGCAGGCCATGAAGTATCTGTTCTCACTATAACCGACTTTTCTACCTAGTAGACACATCTATCACCTATACCATTGTGATCAGATTTGTGTTTTCAGTTATTTGAAACCAAGGCCATGTCACAAAAACGCAAAGCCCTTGCTGTCTTCCTCTAAGGCCACAATGTGATGCACAGACTTTTATATAGTAATGTGCAGAAAAGTCCACATTGATGCAAGTTTGACAGCAATAAATGTGTTTGAACAGCATCAGCTTGGATATGCTTAAAAATGTCAGTCTTTTATTAACAGCTTCTTCATGGACGTAAAGAGGACTACACAAAATAAGCTGATGGATCTCGACTGGTGAGGATGACATCATCACAGCTGTCTGAGCCAGTGGTCAGCTCTGGTGTTGATTATTCAAGTGTTTCAGGCCTCCTTAATAGCATCTTCCTGGGAGGCGGCTGACTTTCAGAGAACAGAAGAGGGCTTAGAAAAAAAAAAAATCAATAACACATGATTTATTGATCACTAAAAATGCACCTCATTAGCCCCCCGAGTGGCCCTCTGCATTTAACAGATGACAAAATGTCAACACTGCACTAAAACTGTCCTGGATTTCTACCACACTTTCAGTATCCCAGAGAGGAAATCTGGAGAAAGAATAAACAAGCAACATCTAACTTCCCGTTAAAGCACAGACTATTAGTCCAAACATAAATTCTGCTAAATGAAAGCTTACAGATTAAGCATAAAATCTAATTTTGTGCTCATTGACGGAGACAAGGAAGAATAAAAGATCATTATTAATAAATTAGAACTATTGTATTGCTTCTAAACAAAATGTATAAAAATAGTAAGAAATTACAGCGTTCAATTAATATATTCAGCTACCATAATAATTGTTAATTAAGTAATCCAAAAAGTAATCAAAAAGCACTCATACAGAAGTAAGTGTGTATATGTACACATTTTTCATCATAGCTTCTCAAAAGCACCTGCTAATTGCCTAAAGGCCATGTGAAGCATAGCAGTTAAAGGTAAATGTTATTAACTTTACTCATTAACATCTTCAAAGGTCCCTCCTCCGTACCGCTTTCATTGCTCGTCTTCAGTAAAAAACAACTTATCATGGACAGGAAGCGTTTAACAGATATGCATATGGTTAACACTACCATGTTTTTTTTTTTTTTTTTTTTTTTTTTTGAAGAAAATGTGCCAAACTCCCTTCAGCTTTCAGGCAGCAGCTGACGTTCCTTTCTGGTAGACAGACCATGAGAGGGAAAGTTTATTGAAGGATGGAAAGAGAACTGAGGATGGGGGTTAGCGAGATCAAATATCCATTTAATTAATTCAAGAAAGGGCAATAAAACTCTTTTAATTAACTCAAGGGTCAGGCTCTGTACCCCAAATTTCTCCCGATTAGTGGCCCATCTTTACTCCTTATGTTCCCACAATGCATATAAACCTAATGGTATTACAGCCTAAGTGCTATCACATTTTTTTACGCTTACTCGTTATCTTCTAAACACTAGAACCCCATGAAACCTTGTAAAATAAGCCTTGTAGATTGCACAATAGTTTGAGGATGACAATAATTCATTATCACAATATAAGTGCTGACAAACATATATATATATATATATTTTTTTTTAAATATATATATTTTTTTTTTAAAGAAGAAACTTTAGTAAGAGGGTCACATTTGTTAGGAAGCACGGTTTAGGAACAGAGGAATAGATCACAGGGGAGAAGGTCCTGAAAAATCCTCCTGTTCCTGCTGTCCTGCAGTGAGGCTGATCCCTCATGCGTCGGGCCGCAGAGTCCCTGACTACGGTGCTCCATCACCCCGGTCAACGTGACGCATGAAGGTGCCCCCGCTCACAGTGGGACCCTCGTGGGGATTTTTAGAAGCACAGTTCTGACGTTGCACGCTGGCTGATGGTCAGTGCCGTGTGATTAAGCATTCCCTAATGTCACCCACATTAGTCATCATAGCTCTAGTGACCAGGCTTGCTATTACCCATGATTCTCTTTTATTATAAAAAGTGCTGGTTTAGCTTTTGGCCTTGGAGGAATGTATCGACGCACATATGTCCACCATTCTTGCTTGAAAAAAACTTCTTAATGAGAAAAAAAGTCCATTGCCAAGTGGAAAAGAAAGGACAAAAAAAGAAAAAGAAAAAAAAAGAAAAGAAAACCATGTTCTAAATCTCCTTGACTTGCTTTTTATGCTTCGGAGCGGCCTTAATTGCAACACATTTATTCAGAGAAAAATGAGACTGGATTTGTTTTGTCTGTCTCATCGTCGGTCGTTTCATTGCAACAGATGCTGAAAGACAGATTTGTTCAATTTAAAATCAAAAGGTACAAGCTGGGGCTTTTATGTACTACTTTTTCCTGTTTCTAAAGGAGCTTAATATACTGTCATCACACTTGTATACTCTAAGTGTTTCAGGGAAGTGTTCTGGAGGTGGACTGTGGGATGTTTTACATGCCATCCTATTGCATGAATTCAATCTGAACACTGTATCGCCTTTGTCATTGCAATTATCATCCATTTTCCATTTCAGCATTGGACATGATTGGTCATGCAACACTGTTATGCACTACACTATTAAAGCTCGGTTCACTGTTTTTAGAATGGGTTTGTCAGGCTTTTCAAAGTGCGTTTTAATTCTTACACCATATATCTTCGTATAGCCTTCTCTTATTAGCATTCATACAAATAATTTTTGTATGTTTGTATGTACACTGAAACATTCAGTATGAATCTATTGAGAGAGCATTATGTAAAAAAGTATTATGAATGCTCAGCTTTAGAAACATTTATGTATAAATCCACATTTTTATTATAAATATATTTGTAAAGATAAATTTTGAGCCCTTAATCCTATACCTATTATATATATATATATATATATATATATTACAAATATTTTTTTTTTCCAAAGTAAATATTTGTAATTCACCAATTAAGTGAATGTTTGATGTCTTAACTAAATGCAATAAAAGTAACCTAAAATGAATTCCATGACTTTATGTATTCAATAAATTAATTTGCATGTCTCTAAAACTGCAAATTTACAAAATTCCTACTTTTTAGACACTTTTTTAATGTAAACTGACGTACAACAATATATGTGAAAATATTTTATACATGAAAATGTATGATTACGAATGAGATCATGTCGTGCAATAAAATGTTTAGATATAGGTAGTCATGTATAAAACATAAAAAATAATATAAGAATACTGTAAGTATTGAATAAATTAAAATAAAATAAAAACTTTGGGAACACATCAACCTCATCAATTACTACAGTTGTGACAACCTTTAAAAATTGCATTCAAATAAAAACCAACAATACAAAATTACATCATTGTCACGAGGGCCGGAAATGAGCAGCTGACACTAGCCTGACACGGAGAGCCAAAGATAATGATTCCTGCTTTATTTTGACCAACCAGCGCTTAATTAAAGCCGTGCAGCTTCTGTTTGCCGCGCTACAGTCGAACCCTCGGCTCAAGCTTATTCAAATGGCAGTCCCTGAGGGACAAATCCAAACTTGGGTTAGATGGCAAGCTGTTCTGCATCACTACGGCAACACCTGCTATTACAGGTTCCGTCTGCCAGTCAACCTGGCCCAACGGGGGGCGAGCGGACCACAAAAACATTTGTACCTACAAAATTCCTGATTAACATACCTGTGGGAATAATGGACAGAGGGAAAAGGGGGGATTGGGGGGGGGGTGCAAGGTTTAGAGAGTCTTCACAAATTACACAAACTGTTTTTTCTCTTCCCAGTTTATCATGCAGCAGCAAACATAATTTCTGACATGATTGCAGGAAATTTCTGCGCATTGCCACTCCTGAGGTCTCTAAAACTTACTCCCCTAAGGGCGCAAGAAAATCATTGGTGCACATATGTAGAACACTCTGTCTTGAAAAGCACGTTAACAAGCCTTTTGCGGCCGTTATTCAGATCATGGTTGGGAGCCGATACTTTCCGAGCTGTCAGTTAGTTGGGATGAGCCCCTCACCTGACATTGTACAGTTACACTTGGCTGGTCCTCATAACCAACAAAATCAAACTCTCATCAAGTAAGCCACTTCTTTCTGAAGTTAAGCACATACAAAACAGCCTAACCTGACATGGCCCCACTGAATAATAAGGATTCAACTCAAACGAATACAAATCCTTGTCATTTTCATATATCCCCATTTTCGATAATCAGCATTAGTAAAGATGGTATCAAAAAAAAAAAAAAAAAACTTTACACCAAAAATAGTATTTTGATAGAAATGTCACAAAAAATATAATGTTTACAGTCGTACATCTAAACAGATCATCAAGTCAGATTCATGGCACAGCAGCTGTGTCCCATTGGGATGTCGGTTAAAATCCAACCTACGTCATTCTTTATTCCCATTCCCTACTGAAACTCTGCAAAATGTAATTGTGCTTTTCATCGTGCAAATGTACATTCAAACAGTTTGTTCAGTAAAAAAATAAATTATTCACTGATTCACATGAAGTCCTGAAGAGACATTTTAAAGAGTCAGGTAATTTGATAGAGACTCAACAATTTTGAATTTGACTCGAAATAATGATTTGTTAACAAATTGTTCATTGTCTGTTCTTCACAAAGCTCTTCAAAATAATTTACGATAACTTTGGAAGACTTGCTTCTAAACGCACTTTTTCAGATGCAGCACAAAAATCATATAAGGACTACTAATTATTATACTTTTATGGCTCTCTAATATGCAAACTATAACCCAAATCAGTTAATTCCAATGCAAATAAAAGATTCACTGACTCATGACACAAGATTCTGTTCATTTATGTCAAGCTCAAAAAATTGCAAAAATCCTGAATCCTGAATAAATCATTATGAGCTGTTTTTTTTTTTTTTTACCAAACAATTCCACATTCATTAAACAGAAAAAAAAAAAAAAGAAGAAGTAGGCGGGATATCCACCAAACTAATGCCAGTTCTCATTTGAATCAGTTTGTTCAATTAAAAGCAATTCACTGATTCATATGCACTGATATAAATTAAGCTATTAAAAGTTATTTATGTGAATGCTTTCACACAGCTTATTTTTTCATAGTGAAATATTTAGTTGGAATTCTGCTGATTACAACTGTTTTAGAAACATATATGTATCAATCTGCATTTTTATTATAAATATATTTGCAAAGATACATTTTGAGCCCTTAATCTTATACCTATAAAACAACAGTTTTCAAACATAGTGTGTTTTAAGTATTTTTGGTTGTGTTTATGTATTAATATATACCTACCTTATATATTATATATCTTAGTTAAAGAGATATATCACTTTATATAGCTTCACTTTAGTTTACTGTATAGTAAAGAAAGAGTAGCTTATAGCTTTAAAAGTCACATAAACGACTGACGGAAGAGGCAGCAATAGGAGCAGCTTCAGCACTTCCCCAAAGATAAATAAAAAAAGAACTAAATAAATCAGTTAAATCTCCACACTCTTTGCAGCATCCTTGCCTGTTTTTCCAGAGAGGTGAGGACCGCCCTGTGCTCCTGAGAGAGAGGAAGCTCGCTGAGAGCGGCACGCTTCACTACAGAAACACCTGCTTTTGTTAGCTCACTACGCCACTTACTCTCACCCTCTGGGACGTGCCACGAGGAGGGAGGGGACTGAGGAGACACAAAGCAAACAATGTCTCTGAGCTCCATGTCATCTGGATGAGAAAACAGATCCACCACCGCCTCAGAATACAGAAGGTACAGCAAAGTAGGCTAACACTATGCAGACTTTTAGCTATGCACACTAAGTTTCTTCTAAGTGGAGTTTATTTTATTTTACTTTGTTTCTCTGGACACAAACTTAATTAATGGAATATTGTACTCAAATATTATAATCCTGTCATAATTTACTCACCATCATGTTTAAAAAAAAACAGAATTAATTTTCTTTCTTCTGGACACTTTTTTTTTTTTTTCATATACAATCCATTAGGACTGGTGCTGTCCAGCTCCAGAAAAGTGACAAAGTCAAGAAGTAGTATAATGAGGACTTTGTCCTTATCAATCCTGTAAAAAAAATCCTGTAAACTCATTTGAAGTGGATCACTTGATTTCTTAGAAAGATTTGATTTAAAAAAAAGAGAAAATAATTTGTTCTTTGACTGTTACTCCTAAATGTGACCTTGGACCACAAACCCTGTTTTAAGTTCTTTTTTTATTGAGATTTACACATCATCTTGAAACATAAATCTGAATAAATAAGTTTTTAATAATTGTCAGGTGCTTTTCAGTGTTTTCATCTAGTGGAAATGTTTGGTACTGCGCCCTAAAAGAATCTTACTGAAACATACATTTTTGAGATATCAACCTCAAATTTGAAACACAAAAAGATTTTTAGATTTGTAAAGATTTATGGCTTTGATTTTCATGTACTCTTAGAGAAATGTAATTTTCATATAATTCATATGAAATAATGTATATTTCATATACAATTTTAAAACAGTGTTGTTTAAAACAGTATGTTTGTGCATTTTTTTTATTTATTTTTAGAAACAATCTGTCAAACATATTTCTTTTTTAAAAGAGACCAAACTTAAATATGTTCTCCAAATTATTCAGCTATTCCACAAATATAATTCAATACCATAAAATCACATAAAATGCAAAATATTAAATCAGAAACTAAAATACACTGTAGTTCATTCATTCCACATTCCATTTTTGACATTTTTCACACACAGTGCAAAGATGGTATGGAGTCCTTTATGATGCTTTATATGTTACGTTTTGTGACTGACAGCCACAGTCCTCATTTACTTTTATTAAATGGAAAAAAGTGTTCAGGATATTCACTTAACATTTTTATTTTGTGTTCCACAGAGGAAAGCTACACAGGCATGAAACTTTATGCGAGTGAATGAGTGAGTAAATAATGACAGAATTTTCATTTTTGGATCAACCATTCCTTTAATCACATAACTGATGAACACCAGAAAGTGTTCTCCTCTCTGTTGTCCATTATGAGAGACACTATAAATGTGTTCCTAATAAAGGAGTTAATCTGTGAGCATATTTTATGTTGTTGGGGGAAAGTCACTGCATAATATGATGTGGTTTGGGCTGTAGCACTCATCCATATTTCACCAAGACCACAGGGAATTGTGTGCTATGAATCCCATAACAGTGTCCTTTTAACACAATTTCAACCACAACATGATGCACTAGGCAAAAAATGAAGTTTCTCAATCACTTTACATAAAGGCACAATCCATGTAATCTATGAGTATTGCAAATCTTCATTTGCAAAATGGGAATAATGTGTGTCTGTTTTCCTTTTTTCCCAGTCAGGCCTTATCCTTCCAAAATCAATTCATTATTTGAAGCTTATTTGAAAAAGCCCACTGCATCATCAATGAAGAAAGGGTGTGCTGACAATTGCATTAATTACTTTATCTAAATCATTTCCAATTAACCTTACACACCACCTTACAAATAGGGTCTTGCCAGACCATCGTGAATGACGCTGTCTCCTACAGAGAGACAGATTTTTATTTTTTTATTTTTTTAAAGGGAAGAGAAAAGAGAATTTAGAGTTGGGGAATTTCAGGCACAGATAAGACTGCCACTTAGACGGAGGGCTCTTCCTTTGAAGACTACACATTACATTTTAATTAATTAATTTCACATTGATATATGTTTTAATTTAACACTGATTATTGTGTTCTGGGTATAGGGTTTGCTCATTTTACAATTTACAATTTACAATGCTGATCGTCAAAGTAATGTGGGAGATGTCATTCTCTATGCTGTCCTGTAAGGAGAAACAAAGCATGCATTTTATCACTTCTTTTTAAGTATCCACTAACGTGCTTTAAAAAATTCACAATGTCAATACATATACAACATGTAACTATTACGGTTAAAAAATGATTGATCAGTCATTTGGCAAAGTGAAAATGAAGTACCTATGGTGTGAATTTCATTTTATGTGTCTGGTTTCAGTGAGTTCATTGACGCTGTTGGTGATCGCTGAGGAGGAAAAACACAGTCTATGCTGGAACTTTAAATGTTAATTATAATGCTGGCAGAAGAACTGAGAAGTTTGGAGCTTAATGATAAATAAAATGCAGCTGCAGTGAAAGACTGTGTCTAGACCGTTACCGAAACAGCAGGACTTTCACAGGAAGAGAAAGAGTAAAACAATACAGTTGTAAAGGAAGGAGAGACTACAAAGGAAGCATGATAAGGAAAGCGAAGATTACTACTTCAAATAACTTAAATGTATTTTTGATGATGATTTACAAATGTACAATTTAATTAATTTGTTTAGCTTTTCCAGATATATTGAAAAAAACAATTAAATCCAAAAATGAGATGAATTTTGTCTAGAATGATTTAATCTGCTTTAAGACTGACTTTACCTCTCATAAATATATGAACCATCTTTTGCCTCCAGTACAGTATATATTAACTAAATTTCCAGCAGTGCCAAACGTATGTACAATAACAAGTAAGACTTGATATCTAACATGCAAATACACCAGTGTGCACAACCATCTCTTTATTAAACATGAGGTAAAGTTTCATACCTGTTTTAGGATATCATTATATAAAGCAAAAAAAAAAAAAAAAAAAAGGTGTATGCATTTGGGGTGAGTGGGAGGTTATTTATTTATTTATTTATCTCAGAGCTCATGGTCTCTCATGGAAAAAGGGGGGAAAAACAGCCCCGCTCTCCTCTCTTTTTGATGTGTTTGCCTTCACGGCTTCTGAGCGCTCTCTAATTCCATCTGGCCACAACAGAGGCGGTGGAATGGCACGAAAAAGCATTTCCATATGTGCAAATTAGGAGGCTGCCTCCCCAAAACTGCAGCGCCATTCCTCTGAAGTAGATAGCACTGCGGAGAGCTGCCAAGTCCTCTAATGGCAATCAAGAGGAGAGTTCTTATTGGCCTGTGGCTACCTCAGGCTACAATAGTGCATTTTCATCCTGCAATTTCAGGTGGGTTTTAAAATGTAGAAACGACAAATGTAGAAAAAAAAAAAAAGGAAAGGAAAAATATTACAATTGCAACAAACTCATATAAAAGACTGTAATTTGTATACACATTTTATGTCACACATGATATGATCCTGATGACACGTTATGGTGACAACATGTCCTAGGAGGTATGGTCTAGGTGTAGGACTATAGAATATACAGTCAAACCAAATTTATTCAGAAACCTTCAACTTTGCTCACATTATCACAGTTTATTCACTATAGTTTAGAAAATGGTGATACAATATGACAAGAACTCAGAGTTAAAATATATATATATATATATATATATATATATATATATATATATATATATATATATATATATATATGGTGTCTGAAATTTTGTACAGTTTGTACAGTATAAAAACCAACACGCCTAAGGGATGTACCCATTAAACATGGAAAACCAACGTGTGTATGTACATAAATTGTGTACATACACTATTAATACACATCTTTTTGTTTTGAAATCATTATATTGAATATCTAAAAAAATAAAAATAAAATAAAAACCACAAAACACACACACATTATGCTTTTTTTTTTTACTTTTGCACAAATTTAGTACTTAGTGTGGTGCTTTAAGTGCTATTATATATTCAAGGACTATAATATGTATACGCAATTATAATTGTTACATTTAATTTAACCTGTGAGAGGTAAATTTAAATAGCTGACAAACCTAAATAAAACGCCATTGTGAAATTCTGCCGCGGACATGACGTGATTGATATGATGTCTCTTAGTCCGCAATCCAATGAAAAGCTAGTGTAGCTCCCAAATCTACATCAGTCCTTCAGATATTTGTTTGTACACCAGTCACTGCTTTCAATAATATCCTGGAGTGATGCCCTGGACGGGCGAAAAAAGATCCAGCTGGCTGACATCTCAGACAGGAGAAAATGCCTCTAGTAATGAAACATACAGCAAAGGGCACTGTTTTATAAAGCAAACCCACATGCAAAAACACACACGCACAAACAAAGCTGTGAATGAGTGTGGGGTTTGCCAGCATGTAGTGTTATCAGTTTCTCTCTTTTAAAATAAAGCATTATGGACTTCCTGTACATGATGGAAGAATTATACAGATAGTTTAATCTCTCTCTCTCTCTCTCTCTCTCTCTCTCTCTCTCTCTTTCTCTCTCTTTCTCTAGTAAATATTTCTCAGAGAAAATGAATTACATGACATAACTGCTACTATGTGGAGATCAGGTCAGCATGAATGTCAATGTGCACAGTATATGTTTATGGTGCACACATAATGCACTACAAAACCTCAAAATAATGCAGCCTTTTGCATTATAAACAACACACATAAACAAACAGAGCAGTGTACAGCCCCTCTCTACCAGCTGAAGTGGACTTCATCCTCCTCTCATCCTTTATTGATGGTTCAAGAGCTCCAATGTCTTTTGTGAGGGCAAAGAAAAGGGCTGAAACCTCACATATGTGAGAGCTTATTCTTTTCAAATTTGCAGCAATCCTAGAGATGCGTTTAGATGTTCCTGAATAGTGCACACACACACACACACACACACACACACACACACACACACACACACACACACACACACACAAAGTAATGCTAATAACGTGCTTTCAGGGCTAATCTGCATGAAAGAATGGGAAGGTGGCCATCATGGCTTTCACTGAACAAATATTCACTGAACAACATGCTCATCTGTTGACCTGATTTAACAACCCCACACAAACACCTGTTTTTAGTGTTTTCCATTGTCTGCTGCTGAGCGAATCACTGCAAATTAATTTGACTCACTTTAGTGATGAATATTGGAAATCTGAGTGACAAGTCATCTTTTTTTTGAGACTCATCCACACTATTTGATGAGAAAACTGCACTTTGTAATAAATAGCTGCTGTATAAATACTATGAAGTCAGCACGGCAAATTGTCCATCAAGGTACATAAAAAAAAAAGAGTAATCAAAGTTAACTGGCACAAAAACAGATATAGAAAGGGCCTTTGACACTCATCTTCAATGCAAGTTTTTCTCCCCTCAAGATTTCATTCACGTCACAGTATATGTCACCTTCAGTGGGACGCAATGTAGAAAATTTCACTTTATTCTTGCAGTTGGATGCCAGAAAACCCGTAGACACTAAACATGAGAATTCACTCGCAGAGGAGAAGAAAAAGAAAAAAAAAAGTCACTTGATTGGTGACAAAAGATAACAAGAAGTGGCTGCAGGGTGCCTCCCAAACCCTTGCTGTCTCAGAGTGGTGTGAATCGACCCCATCTGGTTTCATCTCACATCCACACTCAAGATGGTGCCTTTCCTGCAAAAGCCATAATAGTATATAGATATGACAGACAAAATATCCCTGCCAGAGTCCCTGGTGACTTAAATCAGTATGGGATCCCTCTAGAGCTCTGTCTGTTCCCTGGCCAGAATTGCAGTACACTTTAAGTAGTCCAATTTAACGTGAGAAACCACGGGCACTGCACTCCCAGGGAAGGAGGCAAGTCTCCGTCCATCTGTGGCTTTGCTTCCTGTAGGGGCAGCCTCAAGAGGAAGTCTCGGCGACATTTGCAAGATTTATTTGTTTTTGCTAAGAGGACCGAAGCATTTGGATGCAACGGAATCAGTTTGTTTACCAATGCAAAGTGTTTTGATGTCCTAATAGTTTTATATTTAAAGGCACAAATGACAATTCTGACATCATTTGCTCACCCTCATTTACTTGCAATGCAGTATACCTCTCTTTACTCTGTGGAGCACAAAATGAGAAATACTGATCAATGCAGAAGTTGCACTTCTACATGTAATTAACACAGAATAGGAACCAGAGCATTTGAGTTTCGGAAAGAATGCGAAAGCACAATGAAAATATCTTGAGCTGTGGTTCTCAGCCATTTTAGTCCAGGGCCCCCCCAAGATATTTCTGCTGCTTCTACTACAATTATTTATTTATTTTTTTACCGAAAAAAAATAAATAAATAAATAAAAAATAAGTAAAAGGATCACTCTCTGAATTTTAAGTAAATAACTCACTGGTCTGTGGTTGACCAGAGTTAATGAATTATTATTATATTTTGTTGTTGTTGTTGTTGTTGTTTTGCTACTTATAAATAGTAATCTATACTATTGTTATATTATATTTTTATTATTATATAATATTTATTATTAAATAATAATAATGGTTTTATTATTATTTCCTTGACTATTTATTGTAATTTATTACTTTAAAATTTTACCATGACTTTTCCAGATACAGAGATCAATTTTTTTTTTTTTATTCCCCTCACAAATCAAGGTTTTTCTAAGAATTTGAGAACTCAGTTTCTTAAGTAAAAATGGTTAAAATTGTCAGTGGTCAAGGGGACGATGAAAAATGTTGCCATCTAACATCTTCATTCTTCAGTATTTTCTATTTGTAAAAGCTTTCAAAACTGTTTTTATGAAACTTGTTTTGTCCTATTTAAAGGTATCTTGTGGCCCCCTCTGAACTGTGTTGAAGCCCCCTAGTGGGTCCAGGTCCCTGGTTAAGATCCACTGTCTTAAAGCATCATAAAATTAGTCATGCACTACATTTCCAGTCATCTGATGATCAAAATATAGGTTGTTATTTAACAATAATCCATTTTAGTGTGCTGTAATGAATGGATAATTAAGTCAGGGAAACAGATCAGTCTGATTAAAAATGACCTGGATTAAAGATCAAACACATAAATCGAAAAACAAGGTCATACGTGTTTACAAAGGGAAATAAGGATGAGTAAATTATGAAATCATTGACACTATATTTAAGCGAACTATTCATATTCTATTGGCTCAACGATCAATACATTTAGATGATCTGGACAAACTCATCAATGAGTTGTTCAAAAGTATATGATATGAATCATAAGTTGCATATATGTTGCCATAGAGAAACCACGTGATCGCCTTGATTATGTAAACAGGACAGAGCAAAAAATAGACCTGAGCTCTGCAGCTCTGATGAGCGACAGAACCGGAATCACCAACTGATGACAACCACCACCACAACCATGATGATGAGGAGGACTGAGAGAAAAAGTAAGGTGTGAATGGTACTAGGCAGTCTTCAAACATACGAATCACTCTTGCATGAATGTGGAAAAAGTAATATATTCTTACCAATAACAAGGAAATAAGCTGAATTTTATAGCAGTGTAGCGACTTCAAAAAAAATCACCATTCAAAGGTGACCACAAAAAGTAATTACAGACACACTGGAGACCCGTACAAAGTTCCTGTCTCAGTATTCATGAAACTTTAATTGCGAGGAACAACCAAAGCCCAGTCACTCTGGTTTTGATCAAACACAAGCATACACAACACACTACACTGCGTCCAAACATTAGGAATAAGATACAATGTGATTATTTCTTGCAGGAAACCAATGCTTGAAGAAAGTAAAAGAATACAATTAACAAGGTGTTTTTTTTTCTTTTTTTTCTTTTTTTTTTAAGCTGTGTATGTGAATTAACACATCAAGAGAGACGTTGCAGTGTAAAGGTGGAAATAGATGGTTAAATATATGCAAGAAAGAAAAATGACCAAATGACCTGAAGTGTAAACGACCATCATATAATGATAAAAATCTCTTTAATGATATTAAAATCTCTTTAAATAATTTTCCCTTTCTCAAATCAAGCTGTCACAGACAGGCCCGTCCCACGATAGTTTGATTGAAAGTCTCCACCAGAGCAGATGTACACAAGAATGTCTCCTAAGCGACTGAGGTGTTCTGTTTTTGGATATAATAATGAACGCATGTCCTGATTTTGCAGAGTTAGATGTGTTCCTATGTGGTCAACATATTTTGATGACCCTGGAACAACATTTTACTCCAAAAATGTAGTCTTGAACATATCCCTACACCTAAACCTAACCTTAACCATGAATCCTGTTGTCCCAGGAACATGTCTCACTTGGTAAAATCAGGTTCTGCAATAATGAGCACAGCAGTCTTCATTTACTCCCAGACATCGGAGCCCCCTGAAGACAGGTGTGTATTACTCTCAGAGAGTGGCTCAGAAGAGAGGGGTGGGATCAGCCGAGCTCATTTGCATTTAAAGGAAAATGCTACAAAACGGCTTGCTCTGAAAATAGCTGTTTTGACAGCCCTAAAGAATCATATCAGCTTGTGAAAAATGGGCATCCGATGACCCCTTTAAACACACATTGGTCTCCTAATACAATGTCACATTCCTTGCATGTAAATAATGTTGATTTCTCAACCTCATTCATTTGTATGGACATCACAACACTAACTAACAACAAAAAATAATAAAGTTTTTTCTGTTGAAAAGTTACAACACAATGTTACAAATATAAGATGCTTTTTCATCCATGTAACTTTTGGCCACACGGATGTTTAAAAGGTATCATACATACTCTTATACATAGTTTAATTAAAATTTTCTGCTAGCGATGTCCATTCTAACATGTCAAAATGTATTATTCTAAAACATTTCTACCACAGTATTATGTATTTTGTTTTTCTGTGGTGACAATGGCCTTTTACAACTAGCATTTTATGTATCTTAAATACACAAAATAATATTTTAAGAGATATATAGTATAATGAAAGGCCAGTTGTAAAATATAACTTTTTTTTCATAAATACACAAAAATAAATAAATAATTACAGATTACTCCGTTGGAAATTTCATGCAGTAAAACGATTAATTTAGCAATTATTATTCACCTTGACTTTTTTTTCCTTAACTGAAACCTTTGTCCCTTCTGGAACCATGTGAAATAATTTTTGATAAAACTTTAACAGTCAGTTAGTAGCTAAAACAATCAAATAAAATCTATACACAATATTAATATGCAAAGTAGAAAAAGATGAAGGCCTAAAAAACATTTCCAAAACTTAATGTGTCCATCATATAGCAAAAAAAGAACATAGCTAAAATCTGTTAATTTAATAAAAATCAACTTGCAACATAAAAGTGCATGTAAGTTCAAGAAACACCCAATAATAAAAATTGACTAAAAAAGACGCATTGCAAAAACACACACAGACAATTAGTTATGAAACACTGTTTGATAATCATTCTTGTTTTCCGACGTTAGTTAAGAATATCTCCCACCTCCATCAGTGGAGAGTAGACTCTGAGGAGCAGAAGACCCTGCAGGCTTAAATGAACTGTTTTAGTCACAGAGATAGAGAGAGGCAGTGTATTCCTGGCTCTGTGCTCTGTGTGAGGTGTTAACCAAGTGAGAAGCACGGGGACTCGCTGGGCGCCTGGCCCGCCTCCACGCACACCCACCACTTCATATCTTCATCTGATGTGTCAATCCCCAGACTGGCCTGGCAGGAGAGAGTGAGGAAAGGGTCACTAGAGATCACAGATGCCACCCTGTTCCTCTCTCTCTCTCTCTCTCTCTCTCTCTCGCTCTCTCTCTCTCTCTCTCTCTTACTCTCTTTTATTTTTTCTCTAAGTTTGATAAGGATCAAATGGAGTTGAAAAACAAGCACTTTGAGGAGCGTTCGGTAAATGAAGCTAAACTCTGAAGGAGTGGGAGTGCAGGTGCAGGGTGAGATGTTGAAGAACCTATTGTGCCACAAAGCCACGCTTATTTTGCTTATTATGCTATGAAATTGGTATATATAAAAATTAAACTTACAATCTAAAGGTTTCTGATCAGGTGAGCATCCGCAGATTTAGGAAACAAGCACCAGTTTTCCTCTCTGCCAATACAATAACTTCCATTATGATACCAATTTCAGGAAAATATATAAATAAAATAACTCAAGGAAAAAAAAATCTTCCCACCAGCAGTCGAACAAATGTGAGCGCTAAGTACCAAGACATCTCTCTGTCCTTTAAAGCAATGATATGAATAATAACAGTAATGATGTCTAACGTGGGAGGAGATGGTTAGCACAGTCGAGGAAAATAATGAGTTTTAATGCCAATGCTAATGGGCAAAAAATAGATCCCCCTCTTTCAAAGGAAGAGGAGCGTTTAAGAGCTCTCATTCAGAGCTACCCTTGTGATAATAGCCACACTACCACATGTCTCTCTGTCCTGAAGAGAAAAAAAAAGAAGAAGAAAAAAAATATACTTGTTAGATTTCTTAACGCGCTTTGCGTGTTTTGAAAATTTGAGGATGCTGTCGTTCTGTTTTTTGCCATCTGTTTGGCTCATTATGGGATATATCAATACAAAAATATTTGAATTTGTCATAATTTTAGGAAACCTCTGCCACCTGTGCAGGCGTTGTAGTTTGTACGCTGTGTTATTTCCTCACTGTACTTTCCCCTTTGTACAACTCTGCCTTGTTCGAGCGTTTTTTGCATTAACATAATTGGTTTTCTAAACTACATGAGAAAGAAAGAAAGAAAGAAAGAAAGAAAGAAAGAAAGAAAGAAAGAAAGAAAGAAAGAAAGAAAGAAAGAAAAAGAAAGAAAAGAAAAGAAAGAAAAACATTCTTTAATATAAAATTTCTTATCTATCTATGGAAAGCAGTTTGAGATCTTCTCGGCTGCTCACTGACCTTCAGGATCTGGTCATCGAGGACATCTGCTAGGTCAGCTTTCAGAAGCTGGTGACTGGAACTTGAACTTGGAACATTGTTTGGTGGCAGAGAGCCCCTCTGGGAGGCTTGTATCAAACACAGCCTTCCTCCTTCATCCACTAAATGGCCTCATCATATTCTTACTTGAGAAATGCTTCCTCTTAAACACATTACTTGAGACAGGACTTAATAAATTATGAATCATTTGATACAAACTAAATAAAAGTTTCCATGTTCACATACAGTAAGATGACTATACTTCTTTGTTTTGTTTTTTGCATGACATTTGAATGACAACATTGTGTGAGTTGAAGCAATTAACAATATATCTTGTTCAGTTGTTTAGTTTGTATTTGTGTTTATATTTTTAATTTGTTTTGTCCTCTCCACTGTACTTGATTTATACAGATATGTAAATTTATACGGATATGTAATATTTTTTTTCACTTCTTTAGTTATGTGTGTGTGTGTGTGTGTGTGTGTGTGTGCGTGTGTGTGTGTGTGTGTGTATGTGTGTGTGTATACAAACAAATGTGCATAGAAATATTAACATATTATAGAAATTGGTAACACTTTACAATAAGGTCATATTACTTAATATTAATGCTAGTTAAAGCGTTAACATTGAACAATGCAGTATTTATTAATATTTGATAGTCAGTCAGAAAGTTAGTTGTTATTAAATTAGTTATTTATAAAAAAAAAAATGCAACTGCTTGTTGCTAGCCCATGCTAGCTAAGGTCAATTAAGTAATATTAATATATTTAACTTTTGATATTTTTTTTATAGAATTTTGGAATCTGTGGGTGTGTATATATATATATATATATATATATATATATATATATATATATATATATATATATATATATATATACACACACAGTAGGTTTAACATGTATACATTTAACAACATTTGTTGTTTGATTAACATTAAGACAAATAGGCATTTAATTAGGCTGCTGTCCCTTTAAGACCAAATGAATGTAATATACTGACACATATATTCGGTTTTCACCCACCTGTTTATGTTCACTTAAGCCATAACTGACTGTATTTTCTTGAGATATTCCAAATGATGGAGATTTTGAATGCTGTGTTTGTCTGAAATTAAAGGCACAAGGAGAACTGGTCGCAGAGCTGGGATCGCGCGATTACAGACTATTAATGAGAAATGCTAAAAGTTTAGTTTAAGAGGAGAGGCACAGTAAATGCCAAAAACAGAGTTTCAAGGTCAGTTCAAGTTAAATGACAGGACACAGATGTCTTTGAAAATGAAAAATGCAGTCTTGAAAACAGCACAACAGCCTGTCCTTCTTCACCTCATTCCAGAGGTGTTACCCCAAGGATAAGAAGCATCTCCTTCCACAATGTCCCCCATGTGGTGTCGACCTCCCTTCTGTGTACCACAATATGCTAATCGCACGCAGGTCATTATTTCATTACAAAAGTTGAATTTTACAAGAATTGTGCCCAATGTTACCTATTAACCTTCAATATGTTTGAAAATGAAGTATTACGGGATTTTGGTCCCCCAGGTCCTCATTATAGTTCATCATCTATTTACAGTTCATCACTTCACATCAGTTGCATTGCCTATGCACCTTGCAGAGGTCCAGGGTAAGAAGTCAGAAATCTCATTGTGCTTATTGTTTCGCATGCGTGACTGAATATTTATCATGGAGTGTAAATTTATTTTCTCCTCTGTCCTGAAACTGACAATAGTGAACTTTCCATTAAAAAAAAAAACCTCCATGTGTCAAATGTCACAAATTTCCATCTCTTAAATATTCAGAATTACTGTCTGTAATAGAATTCAGAAGTATCAGCTAATGGTGAGGAGGTTAAAAAAATAATGTTTTTAAAAATATATATTTTTTTCATTGTAATTTTTAAAGTGCTATTGTGAAAGAAATGGTTGCAAACTGCATTGACGGAATGGCGGATGTCCTTGTCCTTCTCTAAGAATATGCATTTGAGACCAGTGTTTGCTGCAAATAATGCTGTCCAGAACAAAAAGCATCAAGTATGAAATTTAACTCTTGGGTTTCACAGCTCTATTATAATTAATTTTATCCTGTGTTTTATAAAAAATGATCTAAAAAAATGCAATACTTAAGATTAAAATTAAGATACATATTTGATAGTACAAATATTCCATATAGTCTTTCAGTCAGTAATAACTCATGAAACCACATGACCAATAATTATAGAAAAAACTGCACATCATACACCTTCTCTTCTAATTATTAAAGTTAAAACACATGGAAAGGTCACAGACAGGCAAGCCACTCGACATCTCCGAGGATCTTACTTTTCCGATACTTTTGTTCTAAGAAATCCTAGATCATCATTTACATTTTTAAATCTGCATTTTTCATATAGATTGCGTCATTTTCTAATTTTAATATCAGTGTTATTTCCCATGACACCTTTTGTCTTATTATACATTATGAATTTCTCTCTCTCCCTCTGCTCTAATCCCTGTGTCTACACCACGCTTATGAGCTGAAATATTTTATCAGGTGGAGGCCGCAGTCAAAGTTATCATTTTAATCTTATTTCAATAAAAAAAATAATCTCTCTTCTCCTGGGTTTGACAGCAGCTAATGGTTTTTGGTTATCGTAAAGGAAACTTTGAAGACTGTGACTGAAAAAAAAAAAAGAAAAAAGAAAAGCAAAGTGTGTTGTATATTTTTCCAAAGCCTATTCATAAAACATGAGTCAGAAAGGATACAGGTAGGATATCTGAGGTAAACCTCAGTCACATGAGTATGACTCTGTTAGGTCATTTCCCAGCAACCCGTGGGGCTTTAAAGAATAACACAAAACCAGGTTTCAGTTGGCGGTACCATTATTAATGCTTTATGGAATAAGCTCTCTTGTGAATATACTATATGATTAAATATAAAATTCCATATGAGGCAGTAGATAAAACCTACATTAAGTACATTTTGAATCGATTTCAGAAAATGACTCCTGATTCACTGATGGAGATTCACTGAATGAGTGCATCTGATTCAGACCACTAAATCACAAACAAGGTCTTTTTAATGATTCTTTGTGACTGACTCATTCAAAAGAACCAGTTCATAAGAGTCATTTACAGGTGAAGCGGACATCACTGCTCACACTGTGTTCATTGATCCATGCAGGGAACATTGGCCACGCGTTCCACGTGATGATATCTGACAAAACCAATTATGGACACACATGAAGCTTTCTTGAGAGTCAACCAGCTTTTAATGGTGTAGCATATTTAGTTTTTTATTTTTTATTTTTTGCATTTATGACCAATCAGAAAGCAAGTGAAAATGCATTGATTCTATCCACCTCATTTTTTTGTGCAGCCACTTCCAGTTATTTAAGCTGTAAAAAAAAAAAAAAAAAAAAAAAAAATATTACTGTAATGATAAATACACTTGTTTTACCAAAAGTTGCTAGTCTTCAAGTTGTTTACGTATAGCAGCTATTGAATCAGACATCGTTCTCATTCACAGAAAATAGATTATTGCGCATTCAAAATAATGTGAAAATAACATTGGGTTTCTGC
Organism: Carassius auratus; assembly: GCF_003368295.1. Lineage (NCBI taxonomy): Eukaryota > Metazoa > Chordata > Actinopteri > Cypriniformes > Cyprinidae > Carassius > Carassius auratus. Next base: position 16,645,015 of record NC_039259.1, on the reverse strand, counting down.
CCCCTTCTGAGGGGGGGGGGGGGGGGGGCAAAAAGAAATTCTTGAAAATTAGGTGAGCGTATGCCAGAAGTATCAGAAAAATTATAAGAATTACAAAAGAAAGTAAGTTCATACCATATTGGTAGATATGTATTATTGTTTTAAGCATAAATGCATGTAATTTGGTCAAATGTATCTTGATTTTAAGATATTCAGATGTTTGTACTAGAAAACAAGACTAGAAAACTAGATTTTGTATTATTAATATTATTGCAATGTATGCCACATTCAATGCCATAAACTTAAGACTTTCTAGTCTAATTTAAGAATTTTTAAGGCTTTCATTTGTGGAAGGGCTAATAAAGATTTTTTTATTATTATTATTATTATTATTATTATTATTATTATTATTATTATTATTATTATTATTATTATTATTTTACATCTTCAGAAACCTTGGTCATCAAGTATCAAATCCATGTTAGGAATGTTAAAACTGCTTTGGGGTCTCTAAGATCATGAGTGTTATTATTATTATTATTATTACTATTAAGAAAGAATTGGTTAATTCTATTTATCGGTTTGTTTTGTTTTTTCCTTGTGTTGTTCTTTTGTCTTTTTTTCTTTTTTGAATATGTGTTTTCTGTTTATTATTAGCTGACTCGGTGCTTCATCATTCTGCAAAAATTCATATCTGCTGAGCATAAGGGAGAGAAACAGTGGGGAATCAATCTTTTGTGCTTGGCCAGATAAACACAAGACACAATCAGAGGGAGGAAAAGAGACAGAAAGGAGAAGGCCTCATCCTGCCGGTGATGGATAGCTAGAGTAAAAGTGTCAGGATGGTATTATGTAAATTAAGGAGGCATCCGAGCATCGCCTTGATGATTATGGGAGAAGTGAATGATGTTTGCGCTCCCCAGGCACTTTGCTGTGCCTTGTTATTTTTTTTCTCCCTTCCAGCCACCCCTCAGATGCATTCGGCCTGACCCCCTGGACGGAGGGGAGGAGAATCTCCCGGGAACACACTCCAAAAAATCGGAAAAGACATCTGTTTCATTTACTAAACAAATTATCTGCCAGGATTTCTCACCTAATGGGCATGGGGAATGGAGAGCAGACTCTGAACACACATGAAACAGGAAGCAGAGGGGCTTCCCGCTGCTAACAATGCCTACTCTCCTGACCTCATACTGGCCTCTTGCCGCCTTCGCCCCAGCGTTACATCTACCACTGACAACGATAGCCAGGAATTCTTAAATCATCCATCTGGGATTTGAGCACAGCGTCTGAAAATGTAAAGGATGTCTAATTCAAAGGGAATATTTGATCCTATTGGAATGAATGCTGCAGCAGTTATAGCGGGGGTCATTTATTTGAGTATGGAAAGCCAAATATTAGTTCGACCTTTACTTTTAGTTTCACAACTATTTAAAAACTGTCAGTCATCTTTAAGTACGCAAGTATGCTGTCCTTTTCAATGCATGTGACACAAAAGGTATTTTCCTTGTAGCAAGAATTTTAATTCAAACAAAAGGGTGACATGTAGTACTTTAATTAAATATTTGTATGAAACTTTGCTCATGAACAATGCTATATTTCCAAAGGCCTTTTCAACTTTATTCATCACTGCACAGCTCTTACACCCTGATGCAAGGACATTAAACTAAATGCCTTTGAATTTTTCAACCTATAACCTTTCACTTTTCAGAATTGAATAAATAAATAAATGTAATAAGTGTGTTTACACACGTGCTTACTTTTATATGGAATTTTTGGTTTGTTTGTTTGTTGGTTTTTTTGTTTTTTTTTTGTTTCCATGAAGTTTCACTTTATTCAACCACATGAAGCACTCTTCTACTGTCATTCAATACACAATTCTGTATGTTAAATTCTATACTATGAATTTATTCTTTAATACATCTCTGAAAATACATGCCTGATTTTTACCTTGCCACACAATGCATTTCTGAGCATCAAAAACTAGCAGAAACACTTCACAGTAGATAAAGTGAACATTGAAAATAAATATTTCAGGTTCAATAAAAGTTAAGTGCACTCGTGGTATGATATTGATTATTACAGAAACTTTTTTGTAATGAATTTTGCCCCCTTTTTTTAAATATTATTTTTTTTTTTTTCAATAGTATACCAACAAGATGCATGTTTACATGATTTTAGAATGAAAAAAAAACATTGACAAACCTCTTTTTGTGCAGTTACATTACAGTATATCCAAATTTACAATAAAATAAAATAAAACAAATAAAACCCTAAAAATGAGAAAAATGTGCTTTTATACAATTATAATCTTTTTAAATTCTCCAAAACTTTGCTCCATTCACTTCTATTGCAGTTTTTTCTTTGTTGTACTCAACATATGCCACAAATGCTGTTCGTTGACTTTGACATGATCTGAACGTTTATGAACATGTACGTAATAATTATAATTTTTCATTTGTTTCAGGCTTTTTTTTTTCATTATTATTTTGATGATAATCTTCCCCATTTTGTTAATCAGCATCATAAAGTTAAAATATCAAGAGTTCCAAAATGGCATCAATATCTAATCGCGTCATGTGATATCATTGCAACATCTGTCCTATAGCAACCATTCCTGTGTTTTAGCATTTCTGTCATATTTTAGCTGACGTGAGAACAGAGAAAGAGAGAAAGAGAAAGAGCCTGCACAAGCGTCCGGTCACATCTAGGATTCTAATAACCCTTTCTCCATAACCCAACTCTGCCCTTCCATGTTAACATACTGTGAACTGAGCCCAAGTGACAAAATCAATCCATCACGGCCATGCTGTCGACACAAAGAGGGACAGAGGAGCTAACAGAAATTGATGACATCCCTGCTCGAATTTTACACCATTTCGGCCACAGCGGCGATTGAAACAGACAAAGATTTATAGTCCGACCCGTGCCGCTGCCACCCTTGATTGCTTCTTTTTTTCCCTGAAAGGCTTTTCTGCATATTTATTCCCAAGCTCATCAGGACCTCAGAGAGGCATTAGAGTGACAATCTTATTCCACCTATGGCACAGCAGCATCTGGGAATTTGCATCTCTCGCTGCATATAAGACTAATGCTCTCCTGCCCCTCAGTTGCTTCTGTACCGCTTTTATTCGTTAATTATGACTTTTATCCATCCGCCATTTGCTCACAGCTCTTATTTGTGTGTCTCACTGTGTAATTTAGAGAATAATTCACACTGGTGAGAGCTGATCTCACTGTCTGTTTAGCTGGCACTGCGAGTGGGATTATAGCCGGCGGGCGCTGGCTCGATTAGTTCTTGTTGTGTTGTTTTTGTTGGTGAGACAAACCTTTCTCATTGGCATTATTGTGTTTGAAAGATGTTTGTGGTGACAACACGTTTGGCTCTTAAATTGCTCCATTTATCTGTGTGTGCGCGCGTGTGTGCATCTTTCTCCGCTGCGCAGACCTGCCCTGCGTCACGCATTGAAGGTTTTACGAGTACTTATGGAAAATATAAATTTCATCGATATTACTGGGCTAGAAACAAATGCTTCTCATCACGAGCGTCGTAAAAACGAACACAGCAGTTAGCGTGACAGGAAACTGATTATAATAATTCAAATGTGATGAATAACTTTCATCAAACATCCAGCGCGAGCATCTCTAGATGGAAGTTCCACATCTCTGAGTATCCATTACAAATGTGCTGTGAAATGGAAGGAAACGGGACCTCGCGCCTCTTTGTGCATACCATAAACATGTATTACGCCAAAAAATGTTCATATTAAACATAGAAATGGCTGACGAACTCTAGAGACACTGTCAAGAAAATGTAATACCACCACATCTTCACACACTCCACCCACGAGTAGTCCGGAAATGATCAGGACTGTATGACTGCATCGGAACATTTCAATAAGTCAGCATGCTTTCAGACAATTCTCCATCATATTTTATGGCATGAATGCTGATTTATTAACTATAGAATGTAATTGCTTCTGCTAAACAAGGTGCAGAATGTGGAAAGTCGAGAAGGACTGTATTATTAAACATGGGCTGAGAGAAGCACTGAGATAATAAGACGGTTGCTTTCCACAATCGGCATCTTCGATGTAATGGTATTCCTTAAGATGTTTCTGGATGAGCTTGCAATTCCTTTGAAAAAACTGAACGTCACTAGTTCATTATCTTATCTTCTGGATAATGTTCCGTTTCCAAATTTAATGCCAGAGCTCACAGAGTATATTTTTAGGTCAGAAAAGGTCATTCAGAAATCTAAGTTCATATGAGGGAGATATCCATACTTTCTTTTAACAACTTGCGCAGAATAGAACAAACCCTGCAGAAACTGCCTTGAAAAGGCTTATTGGAAATGTACAGCAAGAATTCCTAAACACAGGGAACATTACTTGAAATCGTAGGCATTCAAAATGCACTTTTGAAATGCTAATATGGTCAAAATCCACATACTATTATTATTATTATTTAATTTTTTTGGCAAAAGATTTCAAAATGGGATGAATCATAATTGGCCAAGTTTTCAAATTTACTGTATAGCATCGTTTCACAGTTTTATTCTCTTTCTTCACACACAAACATATTCTGTGCTATACATGTTCTGTCCGTATACACATGAATAAAAGGTTCCTAGAAAGGATTGTGCACATTGCACAAAAACACTCGGATGTCAAAATGTCAGTTCCTTAATGAAATTGCTGATTAAGCAAATTGCAGATTTCCATTGGCTTGGTGACATCATCATAGCAGCAGTCCTCATGCCGTTGGACATTTCCATTTCCACATGAGTATCACTTTACCTTTGCTAAATCTTCCCACTAATACTGCCAAAGTGTGGCGTATACCCATAGCTCCGTTGATTAGGAAAAAAGAGAAAGTGGTTTTATGTAGCTTTGGGTGCCTGACTGAAGAACCTATTAGACTGCGGTTAGTGATGTTGGCACAGGAGGCCTGCATTGTGCAGATCAGACCGTCCCTCCCCCTTTTGACACAGTCTGTTTCCTGAGGAGCCCCTCTCTCCTCTCTCTGCCACTGCTCCCATGTGGGCGCCAGTCAAACACACTGGCCCCCCATCACAGCATCTGCATCCTGTGCAATTTGTCATTGGCCCGTCTTTGCATTGCCATTGGCTGTTGCCGAGCAACCTGTCCGTCTCACAGACTATTTCCCATGATAAATTAGCTGGGCTGTTACTATGCCAACCGAATTTGTTACTTAATTAAACTGATTCAGATCACAATTGGCTGGAGGGGGTAAAGAATTGGGGCACACTTTGTAGCAGCACAGCCTGCTCTCACACACCGCACCATAGAGCTGTGGAGAACGACTTTTAAGGGGAAGCAAATATGATTTAAAGCAGTTCATAGTGATTCTTTCATATAACCACTTTTCCTCTAAGAAATGCAAAATATTACAAGAAATTATTGCATTGCATATAGTAGTATGTACTGAACCAATATTAAACAATGGAACAACATACATTTACATGCAATTCTGCAATGGTACCGAGAATCAATACAGCAATTACCTAATAAATAAAACATGTAGATAAATATTACAAGTATTTAATTTATTAATTAATTATTAATTTATTATTTATTTTAACTGATGATTTACTACTTTTTAATTATATAATTATCTGTAAATAATACATATTTTTAAAAATTATTTTCTTATAATATTCAATGTTTATAAGAATGACATTTTCTACATCTAATATGTTATATGTATCAAATATGCTATAAAAAGGTAAACTGTGCTGTCAATACCTCCTTAGAAATCAATCTGATGTACTGAGTTTGATTCAGTCATATTATATATTATTTTTGACTTGGATAAAAACCAATTAATTTTGATGGTACCACATGCAACACATTATTTTTGTTTACTTGACAAATTTTTTTTTTGCTAAATGCCAAAACTAAAAGTCCAAATGTTGCAGTAGATTCTCAGTGCCAATAATCGGGCCTTGCCTTTTTTTTTATTCATTTATTGAGAACAAAACAAAACAGCAAAGTAATTTGGTTATGCGTGAGAGAGGGCAGAGGGAAAGATTGGAGGCATGTAATCCCCTTAATTTGGAACATCACACCTTCAGCATTTGCCTGTATTGGAAAGGGGCTCTTATCCAATTCCACCTCTGTTTCTGGCTATTCTTATTTCCATACATCCTGACAAAACCATTTTGTCCCATCTGATTGGGTCTATTTGCATCAGACACCTTTTCTGCATATAGATTGATGGGTTTAATCAGTGAATCAGGGAAACCGTTCAAACATCAATCACTGTCAGTGCTGTCTTTCTGTCTCTCTGCAGCCAGGCCTTGATTTTCTGCTCAGATTCATCTGAAACGCACGCAAATGTAACGAAGAACTAAGGAGAAACGATTTGAGAAGAGACCAATAACTTATCGGCGGCTCACGCTGAGGCCTTCTATTGCTCTTGGTCCACCGCTCCTCTCGTTCAAGCCCTTCTAGTTTCACGTCAAGGCTAGTTTCACTCGCACAGTTTGCAGGGAAAGGAGAAAAGGAGTGAGGCAAAATCTCTCCACCTGTCTGCTCGTTTGTGAAGAACACCCCAGATGGGTAACACCTCACCAAACGAAAATAGGAAAATAAATCAAGTGCTTCCTAAAAGACCCTCTCTGATTATCTTCTTTGAAAAAAAAAAAAAAAAAAAAAAAAATTGCATTTACACTCCAATAGGTAAAACAAACAAGTGACATCATATACCTTCCCGGGGCAGATCTGGAGAGAAGTGGAAGCTAAATGCAGTCATATGTAAAACAATTAATTATGTCCTCATGAAAATAATTTTGCAGAGCAAAATCTTGGGTAATGTTTACACCACTATAGCTGCACCAAATGAAATGGCAAGAAGAATGATTGTTTCCAAACAGGTGTCCTATTGTCCCTACAAACATTATCAGTCATTGTTCTGCAAAACTGAACACAATGGTTGAGCCAAAAAGTGTTATGACTGTCCAAACAACAAAGGAGTCTCTTCTAAAATCAGTTCTCCCTAATTTATTGATGCATTTGCATGAATTTAAGATTAATAGACCTTCAGGGGTGTCAACCAACAAATGGCTTTCTTATAATTTGTCTCTGTATATTCAACTGGCATAAGACACAAAATATAAAACTACAAAAGAACACACTTCATCTTTAAAGGGGTCATATGACGTTGCTGAAAATAACATTATTTTGTGTAATGCAATGTGTTTATGCAGTTTAAGGTAAAAAAAAAAACACATTTCCAACATATATTCCACATAATGTACATATGTAAATGTGATCGGAGAAATGACAAACAAGCGCCACTCTACACTGCTCAAAACTCACGTTAGAATCATCAGTGGCAAATTCTTTACATATTTAAACATACTTACAGACATGAGTCAGAAGTGCCAGACTGTACTTGCAAAGTTGGAACTTCCCTACTTTATAGAAACAGACACCGGTGTTGTAGGCTACTCTCACAAGAAACAGGCCTCACCATCTGTAAAATGCACTGAAATAAAAGTTACGCATTCTTTCTTTTCTGTGAACATTTGGGCAGAGTTATGCAAATCTTTGCACATTGTTACATGACAAGTGGGGGGGTGTTAAAACGAGCCATTTTAGGAGGGTGTGGTTAACTCTTAAATATATAAAGAATATCTCTTTGGATTTGAGATTTCAGTCTTTGCAACTTTACAGATCTTCTTTATGCACCAAGAGCTTGTAACACTCCAAAGAGAATGGAAAAATGGCATCATGTGATCCCTTTAACTAAAGCTTGAAAATCTCAAGTGAAAATAATTAATAATCATTAAATCTAAAAATGCTTTCTCTTACATATGAAAGTCACAGTAAAAATATAGAAATGTGGTTGGAACTTTTCAAATGATTGGGAATATTTCAAAATTGCAACTTTATTTCTACCAAATTGACTCAAAAATGAGAAATAAAGTTGCGATTGTGACATATCAATAGGTTTTTTTTCACAATTGTGATGCTATATCTCACAATACGACTATCAAAATTGCAATTTAACGATCTCACAGTGTGACTTTTTCTTTTATTTTTTTACATTCTCAGAAATATATATATATATATATATATATATATATATTTATTTTTGCTTGCAGAAACAAGGTTCTGTACTAATGTTTACATCCATTGAAAACTCACTTACTGTAGCTTTAGCATGCAACAACCACTACGCACAACACATTCAGGCTTGCCATGCTCTGCCATTGGCCACAATACACTCCTGATCCTGAATCAGGTCTTTGGAAGCCCTCAAGAGGCTGAGCAGTTGCACATGCCTTTGCATCTTCTGCATGGGCTAGTCAAGCGGCTCACCTTTGGCTCTCACCAAATTAATCAAACTGCCCTTGGTGCTCTAATTGGATGACAGTCATTCTCCTGCCCTATACACTGAAGGGGTACGAATTCAAGGGGGGAAGGAGGGGATTCCTATATATCTTTATATATTCTGCACACCTTTCACCTCATCTACGTCTCAGTCTCCACCACCCCCCATCCTGACCCCTCATTTTTTACCTGTCTCTCACATTTGAGGTGGAGCAGGTCATTAGGGCATCTTTTTACCTCGCATGTGATTTTTCGTCTGTCTTAAGCACATGCAGGGATGTAGGTGGCCTCTAATGTACAGCACACCGCAGCGGAGCAGTCAAGGAGGTTATGGTGCACAATGCATCCTGGGAGAAGCATGCGAGCAAGAGAGATGACTTGTCTTCCACATTGACGCCTCCACTCTGACAGCCATTTGCATCCCCTTAGAGGTCACACACTTGTCTGTGGAGGACGAATCGAAGACAAGCAGACAGATCACTTTCACTAACATAATCGTGTTTGTTATGGCTGAACGATTGAGACATATGCTTCCAAGATGCAAAATGGGACGCTTGTGTTTTATGCAGGGCACATTTGATGGAGTCTCTATCAAAATGAAAAAAGACGCTTCTGTCTACGTTTCAAAGCATGCGTATATTCGATGTATGTATATCCAGTGGCCCCTAAAGCCCACTGTGCATTAGCACAGAGTCTGGAACCACCAAATGAGAATTAGCTCTTACCTTTATCGGAAAAAATAAGAGTGCTTCAAGAAGTCTGTTGTATAATGTCAAATCAAAATGCTTTATCTTTAATGCGGCTGTACATTTTTACAAGGGCTGACATGCACCATGCTTTCAGGGAGCTCCACTTTGTCTTTATGCTCTTTGATGATTTAATGTAACCAAAAAATAGTTAAATAAAATTAAACAAAAAATACATCATTATGCAACATTTAACACAAAATATTTGTAGGATATTAAATAAATAAAACAAATAAATGGTTGATAAAGGTCAATTTTTCTAACACGTAAGGGGTTGTGGATTCATAACCTGAACTCATAGTCAGTTTTACAAAACACACAAACAGTACGTATATTAAATACTAACATAGATTAATATATATATATACATTAATATATATACATTAATATATATATATATATATATATATAATATGCATTTAAAGCAAATAATCCACACAAAAAATATATATTTTCAGTCATTCTTCTTACAAGTTTCAGATTTAATTCAATGTGTTACTTGTCATTCTTTACAATATTTTAGAAAAACACCCCCCCCCCCATACTTAACTAACATTAACTTAATACTTCAATGAAAATTTACACAAAATAAAAAATCTAAATAAATACACAAAATTATATGCTAACAATCTCTTAATGTTGTCCTTTTTTGAGGTATGACATGGGTGGTGCTATAAGCAGAAGGTGGGACATCTATCACTGTCACTCAAGACTACCACAACTAATTATACTCTGGCCTAGTCCTGGCCACAACGAGTCTGGATCACAACCAGACCTCATTGTACAGCTTAAGACAAGCTACAAATAGGCTAGTACATGATATCATTGCCTATTTTATGGTTGGTGGGAGCAATTCATTCATTTCATAGAATACAGACATGTTTCTTGACTCTACCACAGATAAAATACACATTTCCTGTCTCGGTTCAAAGTGAAGTGAAAAGCTGTAAAACCTGACCACTACAAGACCTGAATATGCATTTCAGATTTATGCCACTATTTGGAGGCTTTGTGGAATAAGAATGTGCCTGAAAGATTTTCACAGTTCAAGGCACTTACAGGCAAACGTGTCATCTGCAGTTGCATTGTGCGAGTGAACCTTGGAAGAGCTTTCAGTGGCTAAAGCAAGGTGAGAGCATTTTTAAGCACAAGATTGGCCACTTGAGAACAGCGACCTATAAATGATACACATCTGTAAATGGATGCAGCTTCTTTCCTTTTTATCCATGGGCCGAAATCTGAATAATTGAAAAGAGACGCATCTTGTGTAAGTGTCTGGAATTTTAAACATTAATAGCGCTGCATTCCCTGGACAGCTCCAGCTACACTGAAACCACAAAATGATATACAGTTATATGAGTTCTGCCATTTAGAGCACAAGAAAGCACTTCCCAAATTATTTAAATCACCAGAATATATGTCATTGACCACATTCATCCATGCAAAAATACCTCTATGGTTGAAAGAGTGATTACACAACACATTATGGATCTACAAGGGCCTCATGCACCTATTTTTCTGAGGGGATCAAGCAGCGGTTTTGCTGCGGTCCTGATACCAGAGGTGAGAGGAAACCAAACACAGTTTGACAACTGAGCAGACATATTTAATATATTTTTTAAAACAATAATAAAAACTATAAATTAAACGAAAGCTAGACAGAGAGAAAGAGAGAGAAAAGATTTGGCAGTATCATTTGATCAAAAATAAAAAAATAAATAAAGTTTTTAAATTAATTAGGAGTTTCTTATTAGAGGGGACTATATCAAGTTGATGTCCATATCGAGCAGTTCATTAATGACATGTAATCAACAGACGGTGAACACTATTGAGAGAAATGATTATACGTTGCAATAAAACTTAGCCAATAGCAAAGGGAAAAAAAATCACTGATTCCATATTATATAAAAATAAAAATCCATTACATAACACTTGTCAGGTAATAAAATCAGACTATGTGCAGATTACTTTTGACCTAACGAGTTTATCACATTTATTTAAATAGTGTTTCTGTAGTTCAATTGGTAGAGCACTGCGCTATCAAGCCCAATGTTGGGGGTTAGATTCCCTGGAAACACATGATATGTAAAAATTGATAGCCAGAATGCACTGTAAGTTGCTTTGGATAAAAGCGTCTGCTAAATGCATAAATTCAATTTTAAATTTAATTTAAATAGGATGATCTTGTTCCATACTGATATAATAATACAAAATATATATATTTGTTTTTATTGACAATATGGAGTGCATTAAAAATTATATTACTTCAAAGTATTCCAAACGTGAGCTCGCAAAAGAATTGCAGGGGTGTTCGTGATTTTGATGAAAAGCTAACAATTAATAAACCATAAAATGTATATATATATATATATATATATATATATATATATATATATATATATATATATATATATATATATATATATATATATATATATATATACATTTTATGTATATATATATATTTATAACAAAAAATAAATAAGTGAAATATTAGACCTGCTTACCTATATGTGACCATACTATTCACATGGTCATGTGACCATGTGAATAGTACCTAATCATGTAATCAATAAAATTTAATTAATTGAAATGTAATATATTCCAATTACAAGTACTCAATTTTTGGAACCTGATTACGTAATCCAGATTACATGTAATCGGCTACTACCCAGCACTGCGTGCATAAATATAAAGCAGCACAACTGTTCCCAACACTGATAATAATAAATCAGCATATTAGAATGATTTCTGAAGGATCATGTGACACTAAAGTTTAGTAATGGCTGATGAAAATTAAGCTTTGCCACCAAAGGAATACATTATATTTTAATGTATATTGACATATTAATATTTTATTTTAAATTGCAATAATATTTCACAACACTACTATTTTTGAGCAAACACATGCAGCATAAAATAATTTTTAAATCTCTCTCTCTCTCTCTCACACACACACACACACACACACACACACACAGTTTTAAAGAACCTGACACTTATGGATCCAGACAGATATTTTTAACTCTACATGTCACTGTTCAAGTAAAGTGGTAGATGAAGTTCTTTTCTTGGAGAAAGAACAGGAGCGGCTAGGAATTCCCTCCAGCTGTTCTCTGGGCATCCCTTAACCTGCAGGGTTTTTATTGATCGCTGTCTAAAGACACAGATCGACTGTCAAATGTTCATTCAGATTATCACAGGAAAGCCTGACTCATGTATGACCTTAAGCAAGATTTTCATTTTTAAGATTGGTGCCCTTTGCTTCCATTAAACGGCACTGGCCAGACACAGTTAACAATGGGCTGCTTTATTCGAAACATTGTCTTTTATGACAGCTAAGTGGGGCGTCAATAAAATCCTTTTTTCAAAAAAATATTGCCACTTGTTTTGGTAAACCGCCAGTCCCATACTGCCATAAAGTATGGATTTCTGACATAACAGTTTGTTTTTTTCCACCTCCCACTCTTATCTTTGTGGCCAGGTCTGTCAGAGTTTTACTCAGCGTGATCAATATCACACAAGCAGTACTGGTTTTTAACGTCCTCTTGGTGGTTTTAAGCAGGTGTATAGCTTTGTTAAAAGGTGAGCAACCTTTAGGCTTGTCATGTTCTAAATGCATCTGATGATCACGACAAAACGCACAACAAATGCTTTATCTGCAAGTGTCAGTTAGATAATAAAAATGCAAAATAAACTGGAATCAAATGCGGCTCGTCACAAACAACCACAAAGAAAGGCTGTGCTCAGTTGCTGGTGTGGGGCTGATCGAGGGGCCTATTTAAGAGCCATTATCAGAATTAGCAGGAAAGCCTTTTTAAAGACAAGAAGCACAACAAAAACCACCAAATAAACTGCCTCTGTTTTCCTCTTCCCTTGTGTTTTGGAACTTGCTGAAAGGGTTGCTGAGTTGCGGCTTATCGCTCAAGAACGTGGTATCGGTGCTTTGCATAATGTGTTCACCGGTGGTCTCTAACAGGAGGCAATAATGCAGTGCTTTCTGCAAGCTTATCATTTGTGGTTTTGTGGCCAAAGGCACATCCAGCCACCAAGAGCATTATGGTCAGAGGAGGTGACGTGGTGAGTTTCCTGATGTTCAACAGTCATTTCCCCCTGATTAATTAATAATGAAATACTCCTACATTCACAATGAACTGAATCAAATCAAACCAAACCAAAGGCTATTTGAAGATGTTTCAAAGGTTATCTGATGGAAAATACTGTATTAAAAGTGATTAATATATACTGTTGACATAGCATCTGCTTTTTGTGAGCAATAGTGCTGCAATATTGTCATGTTTCAGAGAAAAATCGACCACTTACTTTGCGTGTTTTTTCTCCATTGATAAAAACAGTTCCAAAAGGCCTATCAGTCTGTCTAAATATGACGGGATGGTCACATTGTTCACACGACAGAGCTAGCAATATCAGCTAACTTCAACAAAATCCTTATTTCTGTTGAGAAGAACGGTCTTTAATACCAGAACAGACTCTGAGATTGGCTGCGCATTTTGACCGAGTAACAGTGTCTCACTTAATTGGCCTTTAGAATAGAAAAATGGACATCTCATGAGACTCATTTTAATTTGCATGAATAATGTGGAGGTGATACTGTGTGATGCACTGAGATCAGAATACACACAATACCGTTCAAACCACAGAGTATATATAAAGCAGCGGTTCTCGTCAGTTGAGAAGCGTGGCACTGAATACGTCTAATGGCAGAGGGCAAATCACGGGCAGGTCTTTCCCATGGCCTTTCCAATGATCAAGAGGAAGGAGGAACATTCTTCATAAAACTTCAGATACAAAAGACAAACTGTCTCTCACATGCCCCCTGAGACTGGAGAACATCATCTCTTGAATATTTCACGGCTGTATCAATGTCAGAGAACATTTCTTGCTGACTCCCTACTGCTCAGCGTTAATGAATATTAAGCGGGACATTTTCCTTTGGGTGAAAGGTCCCTTTATTTATTCTCTTTATTGTTTGAAAGCCATCCCCGATTCCATATTTCAGAGCCGCAGTCTTTCCACTCATTTATTTGAGACCTGCAGATCATTCGTTTGGGCCAACTCGCACATAATTCTTCATGTGCTGACACTCATGTTATAGCATGAAAGAAGTCACAAGCTCAGAGGAAACGAGAACAGGCAAGTATCTGATTTGTTCATTGATTAATTAATGGTGTAAAAAAGATTACAAATGCTCACCAGCTTCGCAGATCTGTTCAGTCGTGACGTCAGTTTATAGGCCAACCTGGAACGTTCATTCATCTCTCGAATTTCAAATGGTTTTTCGCAATGCTGGTCATGGATATCTGTACAAAAGAAAATACAGAAGATCAGCAATATTGTGCAGTAGTTTTACGATTAAAACTAGCTTTTGAATATTTTGAAATTCCTGAGGGAACTCACAGTCTGAAAACAAACCTCCTGATTAAAGTGATGTAATTTCCTGTCATAGTAGCACTGGGAGATCAGGTGACAACTATCCACTCTATTCATTTAAACACTGCTATCATATTGATGAATTTATTACATAATGAAAGTATTCCCACACTGAGCTGGTCAAATATTAAATAAGTGCTTATCGATTTTCTCTATATTATTCAGGTTTTGGATCCCTTCTGTCTTTGGGAATTCATCCCCATATTTAAAGCACCGAATTTCTCTGGCTGAAATGCTTTAATGATTTCCAGGCACTGGGAGCTCATGGAATTTAATTTCTTGACCCAAATATCAGCATCAGAAAAAAGGAAATTAAAGTTATCATTACTGTCAGGACATTATCGCAGCCTCACTTAACCTGCCATTCAGTAAAATGAATTATTTATGTCCCTTCTCTTTTATTTGGAGATGGGAGGGTTCAGAATTATTCTCTCTGCTATATGCGAGTCGCTATTAGGAAAAATGGAACTTTCTGAAACATTTGCACTGTCATGTTTAAATAATTATCTACTAAAATTGACAACTGGCACATTAACACATCCGGTGGAATAGTCAGTATAAATGAATGCATGTATGGATGGAAAAATAGGAAGGAACAAAAGAATATGTTCTGCATTTGAAATGCTCAGGTTACACTCTTAAAGGGATAGTTCACCCAAAAATGCTTAAAAAGATTAAATAAATGATGAAAGAATTGTCCTTTGGGGGTGAATTAACCCTTTAACTGCATAATATTAGTAAACTCCATGTTTAGAAGTGTAAATTTCCATTTTCTAAAGTATGCTTTCAAGCTATGCACCATTAAAGCCAAATTTTGTGCCGTAACTACAAAATGTGTGTTTGCTAACAGCGAGAAGCCAGTTACTGTGTTTCAGTCATTTTGTCTTTTATTGTACACGCTCTGTTTTCTGACAGGTCTTATTTTCAGTATTGAGGGGTTCAAGCACAGCAATGTGTGATTACAGCATTTGAGTGTCATTCGACATCTGGAGATTCCAGACATCTGTGTGGATGAGTGACTCTATTCCTCTCTGCCTCTGCACACTCACACACATATGGTATCTGAGAAGCTTCAAAAACGTGTTAGCCGGCTCCTCTCTGAATCCAATCACACTTTTCCTGAAGAGCTTCATGTCCACGTATGCTAGTTAACAAGACTCAGTTGCTTCTGCTAATAGACAAACCGCATACACCTTATCAATGTCCATGGGAAAAATAAACACTACAAAGATCTCTGTTAAATTTTGATGCTTTGCGCAGACAGAATGAGAGTACAAGCAGACAGGTGGATGGATTTTTTATTTTTATTTTTTTTTAAACACTACGCCAAATCTGCTCTCAGAGCAAAAAGAACAAATGAACTAAGATAAAACACAAAAATCAATTAACACTGGCCAAGAGTAGACCATTATATCACATGCAATAACCTGAATGATAGAATAATAAAGAGCAATTTATTTAGAATTAGGCCAGTGTGATTCCAGCAGGAGAAGATGGATGTGTGGAGATAGACAGATCTAATTAGCTTTGTAGTAAGTCCCAGTGCTGTTCTCCTTGTCTTCTCCAGCCGGTCTCTACAGCGGCACAGTGCTGCTAATCCATGTCCACTGCTTAATGACTGCAAATCGCTGATATCTGCTGCTGATGAAATGCTGAGGAGATTAATCTTCTATCCCTTTTCACCAGAAAGCGGATAACCTTGGAAGAGTGAAGTATGCTGTATATTTTCCCGCTAATGTGTCAGGAAATAGATCTTCGTAATCATTTTAATAATTTCAGTTTGTTTTTTATCATCCCCACATTTGACCAGAAAGCTCTATGGGTGGTGCTAATTTATATGCTGTTTATATTTATATGGAGTTAATGGTAAATTTCACAATATCAAATGGACATACAGTTATAATATAAAATTAGGCAAAATGTTGGTGATGTTTAGTTGGAGAAAGTGTCGGTGAGGCATAACTGGCAAAATAATCTCAACCTTTAGAAGGGAAAAAGGCAAAAGGGTCTGCAGAAGGGAGGGTAAATGCCCCTTTGGATGGCTGCCAACTGCTGCCATCTTAGAATTTACATCTGTTTACTTTCCAGCTTAAACCCACTCATTTCTCCACAGCTGAGGTTTGCTGACCCGTGCATCTAGCCTTCTTGCCTGAAATGTAGCCCAATCTCTCTCTCTCTCTCTCTCTCTCTCTATCTCTCTCTCTCTCTCTCTCTCTCTCTCTCACTCTGTTCATCCTTGTCCTTTTTAAAGTGTATGTAATATATAGAAAGACTATTTAAATATCACTATAGAATATATTTTGAAAAATGTTGGTAACCAAACATTTTTGTTCCTCAATGACTTCGACTGTGTGAACAAAAATTTGACACCTATCAAAAATATCCTCTTTGATTTTCCATATAAGAAAAAAAAAATGTCATATCATTTTGGAACGACATGAGGTTGACTAAATCATGACAGAACTTTCCTTTTGGACTGATTTATCCCTTTAAATCTTAATATAAAAATGCATGTTTCCTCTAATTTTGAATGCTGCTTGTAGACACCAAGTTTAAAACCTCTGAATTATTTATTTATTTATTTATTTATTGTAAATGCTACAGTCTAAATTAGGATTCAAAAACAAAATTGTTTCAACAAATTACAATTTAAATAAACAAATTTAAAACAGTATGTATAGATTACATAAGCGTATGGTGTACTGTATGGAATAAAGGTTAAAACAATATACATTTGTACAGTTTATTAGCTACAATTTTTTTTTTTTTTTTAATGATTTGCTTTCGGTTCCAAAACTGTGGAGCTGAAAAGTCTATACTGAACACTTTAATGTAAATTTTCCATTGTGACAACATGCCCCACTGTTTAATCATCATGTGTATAAAAAAATAATAATAATAATAATAAAATAAAATTGTTCATTTTATTCTTGGCCAATAAGTCAAAACTTCAGCCTTTGTAGCTATGGATTCTAAGTTTGTGCCTATATGCAAAAACTGATCCAAAATAAACCCACTGGTAAAAAGTGACAACTAGCCACACAGACTTCAATTTATTTCTTCATTTTTATTATACTTTTCACACTAACTTGTTGCCTTTTATATGTTATTGCAACTATCACCCTCATTTATGAGTTCCCATTATGAACATTTTAAATCATGCTACAAAAATATGCATTAATGCATCAATTTTAGAATACTGTTAATCAGCAGAAGCACACTAACACCAGTTTTCACTGCCTTACATTCATATTAGAACCTTGGTATAGGGACTGGACACACGAGCTGTCATGAAAGAGTGTTAGACCACAAGGGGGAGGAAAGGGCCGGCTGTTAGCCATCCTTCTCAGCTCCGCCAGCGAGAAGGATGGGAAGTCTCACACATGCTTAAACTTTACTGGAAACACTCCACAGAGATTGGATTAAATCTTATTGTAAATTCAGACTCTGCAGTAGCAGTCATTCCAAACAATCATTCCAAAACATTTTAACACCATTTATATAATCTACCAGAATAAAAGCTTGTCCTAAAAACTGGAATGAATGCAAATAAATAAATATGTTTACAACAAAATATTTCCAGTTTTTTTTTTTTTTTTTTTTTTTTTTTTTTTTACAAATCTTGAAGTCTGCTGCTTGTGACAAAAATGGAAACAACTGTGGAAACAAACTCATGTTGTTTTATAAGCCTTCACCTTAACTCATACTCTCTTCTGATTATCTGAACCGATAATCCCCTTCACAGTTAACAAAAATGTGTGTTCAAATTTGTGTTTGCCTTAAAGCAAGGTTCATTTTTCAAATTGCCAAGACTTGTTTGCCAGGTTTTTAAAGCCATTTTCACAAGGAGATACTGAACACATTCCCGAGCATTTAAACTTCTCTAGCTACTCTAGAATCACTTCATCTCTGCAAGCGGCTCCATCTGCATCTCTCGCTCTCAGGACAACCTTCAACCGAAGATCTGTCAAACTCCCCTAAGAATGCCCTTATTCTCCACCAGTCTGATCTCACATGATTATTTGTTAACTAACTCTTCTTTAATTAACTCCTGATTAGGTATTTATATCATACTCCGGGTTTTATGCTAGCAGTTGATGCTTTTAATAAGTGGATTAGCCCAAGTGTCTTAAAGGCCCACCCCCCACCCATGTCTTTGCTCAAGCTACAATCTTCTCTCCCCTTGAGTCCTTGGCACTTGGCCAGGAGATGTTCTGCTAACAAGTTTCTTCTTGTGGTCACAGGCATAAGCAATGAGGTGTGAGGAGAGCTGAAGACTGTTTGTCCTACGAGGTTGTCTGTTTTAATAGTAATGGAATAAAAAAAGCTAACTTTAAAGGGTCAGATCACAATAATTAGCCTGGGGTATTAAAATATCTTAAAGGCATCAAAGATCTGTCTACACGAAACCAGCGCTTTCCCTATACAATCTTCTTTTCCCCCTCGTCTCCAGAAATATGTGTCAACACAAAACCACAAAACTGACACAAAACGATTTACGTAGAATACATGCCAGACCAGTATGTGGCGCTGTAGTTCTGCCACAGAGATACACTAAAAACGGAGAAGAAGACTATGCGCATAAACCTTGCACGCGGTATACAAACGAACATGGAACAATACATTTATTAATCTGTGTTAATATTCGTTTATAAAAAAACAATCGTTCAGTGTGTGTTCATGTTTTTGTTGCTGTTACATGTCATACCGGTGTCTGACTAGGGACGTGTGGCTGATGACGTCATAATTTCAGAAAATATACAGATTCGCTGTCTACATGAAAACGCAAGGGTGGTGTTTTCAGATTTATCCACTCTGGGATCTGGTTTTAAAAAAATACCGTTGTAAATCTCCCAAAATGGCGGATTCGTGTGGACGAAACACTAGTACGATACAAAATGTATGCGTATACATCTAAAAGCGTCTCGCCAAGTAACGGGGGGGGGGGGTATTTTTTCATTGTTTGGGTAGTTTTTGTGTTAGCCAAGCTATCCACCATTTTGCATCTTCTCTTTATGATGAATCAATTCTAAGCACCATTGAATTGATGCATTCCTCAGTAAAATACAGGTTTGTGAACATTTTATTTTCTATATAAAATTGTTAGTGTGCTCACTGTATATCGTTCAATTATGTGCAGAGCAACGTAGAGCCTGATGCTTTGCCTAATCTAAACGATTTTATTCATAAAGATACAGAATATAATACTTTGGATGCTAAAACGTCATCAGATCTATTTATTGTTTGTTTATTGGCAGGTTATGGAGTCATAGCATGTTTCGGCTAGAGTAAAATGCAGGGCGGCGGTCAGTTAGCAGCTCCCTGGCAAACACGACTCCAGTTTAGGCACAAGAACCAGCACCATTACGGTGGAAACAGAATAAAAAAGACTGGTTGATTACACGTGAAATACTTCTGTTTAATGTTGAATTTTTGAGTTTTAATATGGACAATGTGTGTATAGCCTATTAAAAAAATGATAAAAGCAATGCTGTAAATGATAAATAAAGAAAAACTAAAGGAAGTTATCATACAAACCAGTGGTTGTGTGGAGTCTGAAGTTTAGACAAGTTTCAGTTATTTAATCTGTAAACATTAATGAAGCTAGTAATATAGTAAAAAATTAATCAACCAATTATGCAGGGTTAAATAAACAACCAAATTTGCTGGGTAAATTTAACCCAAGATGAGTTCTGTCCTTTACCCAACCATTGGGTCAGTAACAACCCAAATTGGCTTGTTTTTAACCCAATGTATTTTAGAGCAGAAATTACACCATTTACCATTCAAGTGGCACCAAATTAACTGTCCTGAAAACTCCTCTCATTTGCTACAGGGACAAGCTGTACAATTTTTTGTGTTTTTGAAAGAAGTCGCTTCTGCTTACCAAGACTGCATTTATCCAAGATTTCACTAAAAACAGTAATATTGTGAAATATGTTTTACAGTTTAAAATAATTGTTTTCTATTTTAATATATTTTAAAATGTAATTTACTCCTGTGACAATGAAACTAATATTCCACAGCCAACATTTTTATGGAAGCAGTGGTGCAACTTTTTCCAGGTCGAATGAATAGAAACAACAGTATTTATTAGTGTTTTGTAGTGAAGGCTTTGTCACTTTTGATCAGTTTAATGCATACTTTTTGAATAAAAGGATGTATTTCTTTAAATTTCTTATATATATATATATATATATATATATATATAATTCACTAATGATACAGGTACTACAGAAAAAAAATTAACTGACAAAGTCATTTTGTGATTTAGGAATAATAACATAATTTCTATGAAATATAAATGACTAAAATAAAATATTGCCAAACTACTAAACATTTTTTAGCTAGTTATACTTGTATGTTGTAACCTAGCCTCAGTGCTCCACAGCGCTGTTTGTGTAAAAAGGATCATGGAAAACCAACACGATATATTTCAACCTAGACGGATTTGACAAACCATATTCCAAGGAACAGTTGCAAACACATTATACAAAATTCGATGCAAATAAGGTCCAAAACAGAAGTTCCCAACAGGAGTTCATTAAACTTCATATTAGCCTTTAACTGACAATCATCAACGTATCCTGAAAAGCGGATTTCTTGTACACAAGGCATTGTATCTCAAATTATACCCATACAGGCCTGGAAGACGGTGTTTGTACTTTCCGGGGGAATCACTGGAGATAATAACGCCACTCATTTAAGGCCAACCCTGCAAAACCTCGACCAGTACCTGTCTCCCGAGTGTCATAGAGCCCCTTTCTTGTTCTGCCTGCATGTCATAACCAGGGTTTGTCATTTGCGCACAGCAGTCCTTAATTACAGGCTTTTAAGCTGCACGTCAGGACCAGAAGCCTGTGAAAAGTTCTGAATTTCCTCTCAAGAGGGCTGACAGCAACTGCCGCTAAATAGGTGTAAAGCGACAAAAAAATTCAGACTCGGCGGACAAATTAGATGTGTCTGCGCCGGCCACAGATGGGTGCCGTTAACCTGTCGGGACACAGTGTCACGACATTAACGCACATTGTCTGTGGCTCTCTGTCACCGGCGTGCACCTCAAGCGGTCGGCAGCCTTCATTTAAACTAATGTAATTAGGGGCTCTCTTTGTGCTGAGTGGGTTGAGTCACATGACAGTCTCACACATTTGCATAACTCTAGAGTACTTCCATATCTGCATGTGAAAAAGAAAAGAACAGTTTATTCTGCCTCGTTCATTGTGAGGTCAGTTAAATAATTACATGCTAGGGTCATAAAGAAGGGTCATACTTTATCGTACACCAATATTTGGACATATCTGAAACAAGGACATCATAAAACAGTATCTTTTTCCATTCAAAAGGTTTCAAAATATTCATAAGAAACACCGAACTTCAACACCTGAGCTATAATGAACCATTTCGGCTGTAGTAGTTCTTTGCCCGCTGCCATTCTTTGTAGAATGTGACACATATATAAGGGCCTCAAGGTAGAGCAGCAAGAACACACAATCTGGTGTTTAGCCCATTCACATGAGAAACTAGATCTTTTACAGCACAGGATGAAGTCAAATCCTCGACAATCTACACTGGAAGAGCCATTTGCGCTGAAACCGTACCTCGAGTGTTTGACCCAGATTTGGCAACAGACAAGTTTAAAGTGACCCTTTGACACACTATATCCTATGAGGGTGTTATCAGACAGTGCCTTTGTGTTCAAGATAACACTCTTTTCAAAGTTTCCTTTCAGGCTCTTTGCCTCGAAATGTTTGTATTTTGGTGTTCTGCAAACTTCCTCCATACAGGCTGTTAAAAGAGCTGTATTAAAATGTTTCATAAAATAGCTCAAGCTTTTTTTTTTTTTACTATACGAAATCAACCATTCCCAGCTTGTCCTTTCCTTCATATCACGCTTGGTTTTGTTTTGCATAAATGTCAAACTTGCTGCTTGAAAGCATTTGCATTGATTTACATTGAGGTTTTTAAGATGGCCATTATAAATCTGTCACCCTCAGGACACCCCTACCCAAGCATTCATCCACCTATGACATATTTGTTAAGAGCATTTTGGACGTAGGCCAGGAAAAGCCACTTCAGGATTATCTTAAGGTTTAGCAGGAGTGATGAGTGAATTCCGGCTTGAGTAGACATATCAGACTGTGGCTTTAATCTCCCTGCTCACACATCTCTTTTTCTGCTTCCTTTTCCTTATAGCCAGATTTTAAAAACAAAATAGAGCATATTAAACTTTAAAAGGGGTGAAGTCAAAATATGGTTTTATTAAACCATTCTCTACCTCTACTTTCTCTTGGCCCTTGGAAAAACAAAGTTTTTGCTTCTATTTCTGTATGTAATTGATCTCTTACGATTGGTTATCCTCTTCATATGTGGTGAAAAATCTCACACGATATGCTGATACAAATGATGAGCAAAAGGTAATCGGTTGGCAGAGTTCACTGAAGTTTCTGTTGTCGATGCATTTTCAGTGGCAATAGTCACTAACCACAACAGAAGGCGCTCCATCTTGTCCAGCGGGTTTCCGCTCCTGCGCCACATTCACATCGAGGCTCGGATTTAATCACTCAGCATGGTGCAAGCTACAAAGGTCAAGCCCATTGATTAAGTGGATAAAAGGGTGACTTGTCATCTCTCATACAAGACAGATAGATGCTCTACATTTTCGGCAAGGGACAGTCATTTACATGGCCAGTCCCGTGGAGTTTAGAATACACACAGACCATCTTTAGTTCACAATAAAAACAACCACACTTTTTAAGGGAATGATAGGGATGCCTATTAAAATACTACCGTGGTAAAATCACTGTAAGGGATGGTCTGTAATGACATCAAATAGAGGCAGCAGCAACATGTTTATGTTGTAAAATATAAGAACTAGTAAATAATCAACAGTTATCACATATGACTTATATAATACAAAATATAATTAAAGGTAAAAATATATTAATAGTCAATAGTGCATTCATATATCAATAATACTGAACACATTATTACAAATTAGAATTATTAGTGGAGAAAAAAGTATTATATTATTATACATTTAATTATTAAACAAATAATATATATATGTGTGTGTGTGTGTGTGTGTGTGTGTGTGTGTGTGTGTGTGTGTGTGTGTGTGTGTGTGTGTGTGTGTGTGTGTGTGTGAATTATTAAATATAATATAATACAAATATAATTAAATCTAAAAATTATAATAATAGTCAATAATGTATTTGTATTACTATTTTATTAAAATAAAATATTGATAATTCATATGTATTATTAATTAAGAATTAATGAAGAATAACATGTTAAACCATTAATGATATAATGGCAATTATTCATAATAACTATATATATATATATATATATATATTGTATGTATATTATTCAGAAGACAAAACATATATATAATTCAAAATGAAAAAAAAGGGAGAAAAAAGACTCTATATTAGAGCAAAAATAAATAAATAAAAATAGGTTAGGAATGCACAACACATTTAAAGTTCCTTCTGTTCACTGGAAATAAACCTTTGCATACTTAAAACCTTGCAAGCCTTAAATAAAGCATCACCCTTAATCAGTGCAACACAACTTTTAATTCCTTTTGCTTATTAACTCAAAATATTACAGAAATTGACAGAAGTCTGTTCAAACATCCATGCGAATAGCTGGTAATGCAACTGCATGAAGACAATTCCAAGATAGTGTTTCAGCATTGTCCATCTCTATTTCTGACCCTGAGGCCCAAGCTACTCAGCCCTGCTCTCATCGATTGGTGTCAGTTAGCCACTGCGATGACAACCGAAATGTCCTTTGGGTTACTATGACATCATACCCCCTTTGACCTTGGCCTCACATAAGTCCGTACAATAGAGAGTGTGTGAAAAGGCATTCAACTTTTTTCATCCGACTGGTTGTTCTGACACAGATATTCCTCAGCGAGGACAGAGAGAGAGAGAGAGAGAGAGCACGCCATCCCTCTACAACAGCAAACACTTCATGCGTTTCTCTCAGCCCTGGGGACTCATAATAGAAACCCAGAGGCCTATTTAAAATTTCATCTGATCCTATTAATTATTGTGAAAAGTGTGTGTCAAACTAAGGTTGATGGTAGTCAAGCTCTTCCTGCCATTTTGGGGAGATAAGATGTCAGTTATCTCTTTGGGAGGTTAATAGACCAACCACATAATCCTTTCCCTTCTCTGCAGATTTTGTGGTATTTGCATTTGGTAAGCTGATATGGTCATTCACTTGAGAGTGTGACTGCATTCCTAATGAATTTCCACACCGCCTAAACCCAAACGAGAGGACAGGAAGCATCTCCACTCTCATTCATTATCTGTCTTCAGACATCCTCTCACATATGCTGCCACTTCTTCTGGAAACCTCTTCTGTTCACTTTTTCCCTTCATCCTCATCACCGGCTTCTTGACGAACAGAGGATGCTTTACAAGGACCAGTTGCTTAACTTTGGAGATTAATTAAATGTGTTTAATGCCGTTAAAGACGAAGCATGTTGTTTCTGCACCACTAGCGGCACCAAACAGAATTGCCAAAATAATGTCTGTTGTCAAACAGGTTTCAACCCCTCCCCCGTCTGCCACTCTTTGAACAAACTGCCCCCAACCTCACACCCTGGAGTAATGGCTGCTGAAAATTCAGCTTTGTCATCACAGGAATACATTTGTTTTACTGTATTTTAGATCAAATAAATGCAGCCTTGGTGAACAAAAGGGACTTTGTTTTAAAAACATTAAAAAAAGAGTTACCAGAATTAATCACATCTAAAACAATAGGAGGGAAAACATCTAAGAGATTGCAGCCAATAACTGCAGGCGTAGTCAGTTGTGAGAGAATTGTCAAGGAGCTCTGATCAAGGGCTTGCTGTGCTTCTAAATAAACAGTGACAAAATGATGGCTATTAACCCAAGCTACCTCATTTGCTGCCCAATTGGTTTAAAAAGACTTGCACACAGCATGGACTAATTCCTGTGAGGAAAAAAAAAAGAAGAAAAATGCACCTTTCTGATTTCTCATAAAGTCACTACTACGAGTAAAATGAGAGCAGACACAGAACATTCCATGTCTGTTTTATTAGTATTATGATTCTAAAAACATTTATAAAATACGCAGACATGCAAATGTGAGTCTGTCTTCTGACCTTTGCATATGTCTTGATGTTGTTGCTTTTTTTGCCTTTTTTTAATGAATTGCGAGAAAAAAAAAAGATTGTGTGAAAATCAGGCAGCAGACGGGGACATTTTAACACTGCGATCATCGAGGTAAGAGTATGTTTGCCCTTCAATCACACGATGCCAGAAAAACAAAAATCAACATCAACAGTCATTTCATTCTCTCTTCTGACATGCTCACTTAAGCTAAAAGACATTCCTATAATTCAAGGTGAGCCCCTTATGCATATTCATAAGGGCCATTACCTTGAAGAGGAATGTCAAAACTCACCAGAAGAAGCATGCTTTGTTCTTCCAAGGATAAATGTGTACATGTTTGTGTTACCATGATGACACTCTTTCAAGAGAAGTGTAGACAAAACAAAAACTACTTGTATATCGGTATATGCTCTCTCTCTCACACACACACACACACACATGCACAAATGAGTTTTGCATCCAGTGAATGTATCTGTCAACTATTCATCAATGATTTATCATTCTACCTGTAGTTCTTACTAAAACAATGGGCAGACGATAAACAGCATCCTTCCCAGAATCCCTAGCACACTGACCCGCAGATAAAGGAAAGACTGTGCCTGAACAAACAAAGTCCTGGAACACTTGCCACCACAATGAACTTTTCAAAATCACCTGGGAGCTTTTGATTTTATTTATATATTTGCAGCACACCAATGTCCATCACAACTCACCAACTTGCCATAGGAAGGGACATAAAAAAGTAAAAAATTAGAATAATAATAATTCAAGTGAGTAATTTTGTTTCATTGTCATTTTCATAAAAAATATCAAAAATACTCCATTTATTAAAGATATTACATCTTAAAGACAACATGAAATGAAACTAAACATATTTACAATCTTAATAAATGGTCTTATTGTAAGTGACTTACAAAATAATTGTATTCATAAAATAATTCATTCAAAAATTCTTATTATAATTAATACCCAGTTTAATAAATGCCTTAAAATAACCTATTAATTTTAATAAGTAAAGCTGACTTTTCACAGTCAAATTAATTCCACCTGCATTTTTTCTCAATGAAATGATTGCTTTACTTGGAACTTCGTCAGAGTATAATGTGTTGCAAAGTGTTTAACGTTAGGGACAATTAAAGTTAAAAAGTAGATTCACTTAAAAACACTTGACGGGCTTCAGAGATCACATCCCATGCTGCAGCCCAGCGTGGAATCAGTCCACATGTGTGAAGCGTGCCCAGACTGAACCACACCACATTTCCAGCCCTGTTCAACAGCTCAAGACTGTGTCTGGTCTCAACCCTTCCCCCATCACATCCCCCATTCCTCTCTCTCAGACAGAATTACAAGCCATTACACACCTGTCTGGACACAGATGAACTTGAACAATAATCCCAGGTCACAGACTAGACCCACTTGAGAGCCAGGAACTGGCTTTTGAAGGAACTTCTAACATTCTTCCACAGCTTAAGGGCTGGTGTAGAGCACACAGAGCCAGACGCATTTACACCAGCACGTCTCGTTGTACTTCTTCCACACAAACACCACTTAAGGCTTTTCTGTGACTATGAAAGGACAAGGTTATTACTTAGTTCAGTTTGTGGGATACTTCAGATAACTTCATCTTGTCAAATCAATTTTGTAATATAATAAAAAAAGATATATTTACTTGTAAGTGGTGGTATGAATAAAAAAAAAACGGATGATTTTCCTCTAAAATATAAAGTAAACTGAGAAAACAATTTAAAAGAAACTTCAAATGAAGAGACTTCACGGTAACAGAGAGCTCAGAATTTGAATGTACTTTAATGGTCTCCGTTGTGAGTTTTCACCTGAAATTAATTATTCCTGTATTCCTCATATTAATCCTGACATTTACACATCCAAAACTGTCAATATGCTCAGTATGCTTGAATAAATGGCATGACACTCTTCAACAATTGGGACTTTAATTGGGGAGAGGTTAATTTTCTCTTTAAACCTTAAAATGAAACCTCTGCCACGAATGTAACCAGATAACATTTCACCCAGAATGTGACTTTCACATCCTCTCTAACTCCTAATTAAAAGTAAACTCCTCCTAGATTCTGGCATTGAAACGCATTGCAAATCAGCACAGCTGCAAAAAAAAAAAAAAACACCTTACATAGAGTCCAATCTCCACACTCAGGTTCTAACAACACTACTAACTTTTTGTATTTATTTATATTTTTATATTATATTTCTATTTATATCAGTAATTGTTTAGACAACCCTAAACAAGAAAGTTTAAAGCATTATTTGTTATTATTTTACCTTAAATTGTTATGCTAATGTGCAATGAAAAATCTTTTTCTAGAAAACTCTTATATGAATTCTAATATGTAAACACTTTATGTTTATTTACTTTTAAATTTACTTATTAACTTAATATATAATACTATTAAAAAGTTAAAGTATATATATTTGTATATATTATATAAATATGTATGTATAAATAATTATACATTATTGTGTATCATATATATACACACACACACACACACACACACACGTATATTGACAATGAAACTGTTGCTTCGGACAACCATTGTGTTTGTATAAAAACATATATATGTTTTCTGTGCATTCATGCATTTCCACACAAATAATCTTCACATCTTGACATGGAAACTGTTGCTTCGGAAAACCATTGTATCATTAGAATTTTATGTTTCTAAAGTAACACACAGCTGTGCTTGCTGTCTAACACTCATCAGTTTTTTCAACTTGATACCCAGCTCACCTCTCTTACTTCTGAGGTCAGAGGTCATCACAGATCTGTCAGTGATTCATGTCATGGTCTTGTCATCCAAACAGGGCTTTTTGTTGTTTGTTAAATTTTTTTTATTTTTTGGAGGAACCATCACTATGATATAACCGCTTATTCGACCTAATTTAGGAAATACTATTTTTCAAATTATTTGACAAATGTGACATTGGACGCTTTTAGAGAAGAGAAAGAAACAAGGCAAGCTTTACCTGTCTGTAAGGAGAAGCTTATCTACAAACTCAGTATGGAGTCTCTCTTGTCTGCAGAGGTCAAAGGTTATGTTAACTTTGGGAATATCATCTGGGCTTGCCGTCCTCCTCGGGGAAGTAAACTTGACTCACCTCTGACCCCCACAATGAGGGTCGGCTCTGGAGATCACGGCCGAGCAGTCTGTCTGCTCATCGTCAGCAGTTCAACACCCCCTCCGTCATCATCAATCAGACACAGCCGTTTTTCCCAGCCCCCTAATCAGCGCTGCCATCAATAACCACACCACTGATTTACCATTCAGTGAGTGCCAAGTCCACTGCACACCTACCATTAATCATAGACATTATGCCAAAGTATTTGGACTGTCAGGGACGTCTTAAATTATTGGATAAAGCTGTAAAAATAAAGCTCATATTATTTAGTGCGTAATTTTATCCAAACCCCTACATTCTGTTTCAAAAAAGCAGCTTTAGACTGAGAGATTAGTTAATCCTCTATTAAATGAAAAGCGCTAGAAATAATGGCACGGCTATTCATATCGAAGGCTATTAAAAGCACACAATCCTATTCTATGACTGTTATTCTAGTTCTCTAAACCTTTTATAAAACAGAATATTCCTGCAGAAGATGGATTTTTTTTTTCAAGATATAAAAACTAGTATGAGAAGTCCCTTTAGCAAGTGGACGGAAGCTGAGACCTATCCACAGCAGAGCATTTATCAGCCCCCTAAGTGGCTGTAACAAAAGCAATGCTCCCTGGGAGAGAACCTGACAGCAGTTTTCCCCCTTATCGATCGCCACGCTCGCTCTGAGTGCTCCAGTTTATGACAAAAGAGTTCACGACACCACAGTCAGAAAGTCAATACCGTGATAAATACTCTCCTTCTGTTGGTCCCTTGTCCGGCACTTTACCAGGCATTTGCCATGACAGTTATTACTGCTGCAGTAAATCTGTGGCCAGTAGAGAAGAAAGAGAGAACGAGACAGGGAGAGAAAGACAGAAAGGGGGGAGTTTGGGAATTCCAGGGCCATATTTATGAACCCAGGATGCTGTTTACTTAATTTAAAGACTCACCACACAGGGTCAGTCAGTCTGATCTGAGGATTTGATGGGATGTTTACATCCACAGTTAAGTTTAAATAAGTAGTTCAAACAAAGATGAAAATTATAATTTAATATAATTTATGTTTAATATTATTTTTGTTATATTCATTACTTAATAACAAATACAATATGTTGCTATTTTCAGGTGGAACAGAGAATTGTTAATACTGCAGCTATATTTAAAAGTACATTAAATATGTCAATGCATAAATAACTAAAAATATATATATATATTATTATTATTATCATTAAAAGTCCACATAAATTGGGCACCAGACCAAGTCTTCTAAAGCAATAACAAATTCAACTAAATTGTTTAAAAGTTAAAATATTAGCTGGTTCTTTTCAATTAATCAGCTGATCCATTCACATACTGATGTGAATGAATCAACTGATTCGTTGAAAAGAACCATTTACTCCAGTTCAACTCAATGACTCAATGACCCAGTCGCAATAGCTTTAAAGTATTACTGAATGAGTTTGACTGTCAGAACACTTGAAATATGCTGCATAAATTGTATAAATGAAGAAAATGATATACATTTGACACAACATAACAGTTGATAAATAATTGCCTTTAAGGAACTCATTATTCTCCCTCTGGATTTCCTGTGTTGACTAATTTATATCCCAGGAATAATATTTCCTGTCACTTGCAAAGTAACTACTTTAAGCTTGCATTTTAAATTGAAATTATTTCATAAAAAAAAAAAAAAATCTTTATTGCATTTACGCTTAAGAGATTTTCTTTCACAGAAATGTGACATTGCCACTTAAGGGAATTGATGTAACGCTACACACATTTATGGTATTAATATTCTCAGGGACACTTGCTTTATTTGACTATTTTATTTTTATTTAGTACATTTTCAGAGAGACAGCTAAACCCTAATCCAAAATAAATCCGGTTAATGTTAAAATGGCCATGTCCCTCTGCTTGGAATAACATTAATCAATATGGAAGATTATGCCGATGGAAATTAAGTTATGTAAAATGCCCAATTCCTGTTCTAGATTAATATATCCTTGCATATTTATACATCTGATATTGTGAAGAAAATCACATTACACTGTGTAACCTCAAAAACCTGCTAAGTGTCTTGCAAGAGAAACGTATCGCATGGAGATTACTACTTACAGAGCTTACAGAGCACATCGCAAAACACTGCGCCTATAACTTACAGCTAAAACCTTCCTGGAGCTATAGAGAGATCATGGAAACAGGGGCTGTCCAGAAATGACAGGTCTGAGATCAAATCCATCCCTGAAGAGCAAACTATAACACTGGATTTACTCCAGCAGGGTGGTGTGTAGATACCTGGAACAGATTCCTGTCATGAACACAGACTTTCCAAATATGAACAGCAGTCAAAACAGAACCATGCTGTTAAAGGGAGGGAGAGTATACCGAGGAATGAACATTTGCTGACTCATTTCTGTAATTGAACAACTAGGTTGAACTAAACAGCATGTGTCTCTCACCAGGGAGTATATTTATTCCTAAACAGGTTTTAAATATAAATAGTTCACCCAGAAATATAAATTCTGACATCATTTACGCACCCTCATGTTGTTTCAAACCCATATGACTTTCTTCCTTTTTTAGAAAGGTGGATTTTGGTGACAAGATTGTTCTGCCAAGCTACAAAATGACTAAAAACATTATATTTATAATTATTTTTTTATTTATTTATATGATTTATTTGTTTTTATAGCATATACCTTGTCAAAATGTATGTTTGTAATAATTGCAATTTTCATTGTTAGGTGAACTATCCCTTTAATAATCACTCATGAAGTAAAGTTGCACATAAAACTCAAAGAAAAATCCTTCCTCTTAAAAGCACAATCAACTTTGATTGTCAGAGTAAGTTAGACTGGCTTAATGTAGGGTTAGTTTAAGGCCACCTTTGCCTCCATAACAATACAGAGTTAATTTGAATATGTTCGCCACTGATTAAAATTTCAGACCCCTAGACCTTGTGTTCCCTGCTATAATATCGTCAGTCAGAGACAATGCTTATTTGCTCCCCTAAATTTCACAGAAAAAGAGAGTTTCCTGCTTCTCATAAAAAGATTCAAGTGTAGTGGTTGCATATTTAGTAAAACTTCACTAATTTGTCTCATACCAACAGAACGCATGCGGATTAATTGAAAGTGTTGCATACGATGGCTTCTCACATTTAAAATCCTCAAAATATCCTGAGGAAATCAAAATCAGCCCTATGCAGCTGTCACATACGGGCTATAGCACCAATATGTAAGCAAATCTACTTTGAAGTATAATTAACTAAACAAGATTCTTCCGTCTTAAGGACAGATAAATGTACCTAGATTTAAAGAAACCAAGTCTAATTCAACATAATAATTCAACAAAATATCCCGTTACCGTTGTGCATGTTGTGCAAATAAGTTGGCACTATTTCATCAAGCCAATAGGATTCATATCCTCACTAAACTGCATGGGGCAGCCGAGGGCATAGTAAATGGCAGAGACCCGCTCGCTGCCATACCCACTGCGATGCACATTAAACTGTTCAGTGATAATGACCAGAGAGAGGGTGAAGAGGTGGATCAGGAGGTACAGCGAGATTAGGCCCTGTGCGGTTGCGCTGTGCCAGAGTGTAGTCATGCGTCACACAGAGGCTGTTGTTCTGCTTAGTCCCTGGAGTGAACAGGACACTCATGGCTCCCTCTGATAACTTGTCGCACCATGCAGATGAGCCAAGACTACCTCAGCCCACCAGATTTCAACACTCTCGCACACACACTAACTTCTGCTGTAGATGAGATGATTTATACCTAGTCAAACGCACGCACGCTGTTCGCATGCAAACAGATTTGCAGACTGCACTTCCTTCCTACACCCTCCTCCATTCTGCATAGCTTGGTGCAAGTTATTCTGGGCTTATATTTGTTTTATTGATATGTGAAGTCACCATTTAGGGACGGGTAAATGTAAAGTTGAATAAAGTGGAATATACAGGTAGTTAAGACCAGCTTAACTACCTGATCATTCAAGTTCAAGACCAAAAAAAAAAAAAAAAGTCTAATTTAAAGGGATAATACACTAAAAATTAAAATTCTTGAAAAGGATGAAAAGTCATTAATTACTCACCCTCATGTCTATCCAAACCTGTAAGACATGGAACACAAATTAAGATATTTTTTTATAAAATATGAGAGCTTTCTGACCGTGCATAGACAGCAATGGAAAAACCACGTTACAAGTGACTACAAAGCAAAAATAACTTAATTCAACAATTTGCTCTCTTTCTTTCCCCAATTTCTTCTCTTCCATACGCATTCAGGAGAGTATCATGACACGTGTGTGGTGCTGCTGATGCAGGAGTAATGTTCTGACATAGAACCTTTATCTTCATAAAATTAAGGTTGATCCACTGTCTATTTTAACAATGTCCTCACCACCTTTCTAGGCTTTGAACATGGTAGTTGTTGTCCATGGTCAGAAAGTATTCTTCATTTGTATTCTGAAGATGGGTGAAGTTCTTACAGGTTTGGAACACCATGAGGGTGAGTAATTAATGGCAGAATTTTCATTTTTGGGTGACCTCTCCCTTTAAGTCAAGACAGAGACCAAAATTTTATCATGGAACCGGACTTAAAGGCCAAGACCATAAAAAAAAAAATATCTCTGAAGCATGTGGACTTGATCTTGACTTAGTCTCAACCCTTTTTTGGCATTGGTCTGGACTCCAATTCAAACCTCTCCTGGTCTCTTGACTCTGACTTGACTCATCTACAATACTGGATATTTTGATAACTTCCTACAGTGTCTCAAGTAAATATCTTTATAAGATTAAATGGGACAAACTTTTCCTTTAGCAAATCAAACGACTTAATAGTGTTCAGTGTAATAGCCCAACTTTGATACACAGCAGAATGACAAAAACTCCTGGAAGACTCCTGGAAACCCAATTGTGGTTACAAGTTCCATCGTTACTGATAAAGTTTAGTGGAACTTACGACCATAGTTAGCTAACGATGGTTTTGGGAAATGCATCCCAGATCGGAACTGGCTGTTTTTTTTTTTGTTTTTTTTTTTTGTTTTTTTCTTGCAATATGCTTCAAAAAGTATTTTCCTTCAAAATAAATGGTAAGGGGTATTTACACTTGGACACTTCAAGTGTTTTAGTAATGAAAAAACATATGATCAGCAACTGCAATACTCAAACACTTGCCATGTGAGGCCTAATATGTGGAAACCCATAATTTGCATTCAATCGGATCACTGAGGTTGGGACTAGGTGAAACCACTGTGCCCTTTTGAAACAGTACTGGCTTTGGAAGTCTTTCATGGGGGGAACATTCTAGAAGCTTGTCTCCTCCGTTTGAAAGTATTCATCCTCTTAGATATTAAGTGACCCTGTGTCACTAGTATAATCTGTTGAATGAAGTCTCATAGAGACATTTGCATTAAATTCTGCATGTCATCCTTAAGTGCTTCTTGACAATTTAAAGTCCCAGTCACAGTTTAGATCTCATGTCTGCAGCCGTTGACCAAGCTCAGCATTCAGACACATTGTGTTAAGCCTAAACTTAAACATCCTCTTTTTTTTTTTTCTGAAGACCAGATTCTCTCTTTAGCTATGTCCCAAATTATTTCTCCAAAGCCCACCCATTAAAAAAAAAAAAAAACTGCTACCTGAAGTGTGGAAGATCAGCTTATCCCGCAAGCTGAAGAACTCTCCTCTAATCCTCACCGTCGCTTTTATCCCACCGCAGAGCCGGAGAGTGCCAGTCCCAGCAGAGCAGACCTATTCATGTTCCCCTGCCCTCTCCGTTCACACCGTGCCCTCCACTGGCATACCACAATCCCCTGGACAAAGAGAGCAGGAAATCTCTATTGTATTACAGTGCATCTTAGGTTACTTCCGAAGAGAAGTCTTAAGGAAAAGAAATGGTTTGATAAGAGTAAGGTAGTCATCATCAATCAGTCTTATGAAGAGTCCTGCACAAAAGGTGATAAAGCTGGGTTATCAGAACTTCAGCAGCAAATCCAGCAATATTTACCCTTTATCACAGCACTTTGGTGGGTTTTAACATTCTTAACATCTGTCCTACCCATTGTGAAACGTTTAACTTTGAGACGTACTGTATGATCAGACTTGACAATTAAAATTCAAGCATTCGCTTGACAGTTTTATCCAAAGCAACTTCAAGTGAGTTATGAACCTTCTTTTGTGGGAATCCAACCCATAACCTTGCTGTTCCTACCCTGCAAAATTACTTTTTACACTTTTGTCACTTGTTTTCAAGTTATCTAAAAAAAAAAAAAAAATTTAAAAGGAAAATGTATTTTATGTTATAAAAAACTGTAAAACAAGACACATTTACTGGAGAAGCAACACTAAGACTTTTGTCTTGCGGAAATGTGTCTTCAGTGTGAGAATATTTTGTTTATATTTTAACTTTAAATAAAAAAAGACAAAAATCATTCAGAATTATTATTTTTTATTATTATTATTTTACAATGTTCTACCAGTTACTACAGAGCTATAGAACAATAAATAAATGACTATGATTGTCCACATCACCCACAATGACTCTCTAATGACCCAGTGTTTTGGCGTATGAAGAGAAATGAAGGGTTTTCATATTTAATTATGGGGGATCTAGCAAATAACCATGTCCTCATTATTTTGGCCAAGAATGACTTATTAGCATTCTTGGTTGAACATCATTCCATCAGCAGTCAGCAGTATAAAGGCAGATTACTCTGTGGAACCCTTTCTCTTTAATTACAGTGTGGACAGCTTTTTTTTTCAAAGGTGAAACTATTCCCCTGTTAGGTGTGGCTTCTGTTTATGAGGAGACTGAGCTCTCTTTTTTGTGGCTTTCATGTGGCAATTAAATCTGTCTCCTAACACTGGGTGGCGGGAGGTGCTAAGACAAGCAAATGTCTGAACGAAAAAGAAAAAAAAAAAAACCTCTTTTGGCTGAAGGCTTTAACAAACATAATTAATTACTCCAGACAGGTATGTATTGAAAACATTCTGAACGGAGTCTGTGAGCCATTTAGATCAGTGGATATATTAAAATAAGCTACAGCAAAACACAGGAAATTAAGCCAAACGTTTCTTAGAAGTTTTTGAATGCGGGCGGAAAGAAAACTGTTCTCTTGTTTTGTCTGAAGATTTTTTAAACCACTTTTACATGACTGATGGATATGGTCTGAGGTGTCGTAAAAAAAAATCAGTTCAGTTCAGTAGGGTTAAGCTCTATCAGCATTTGCAGCATAATGCAGATTACCACAGAAAATAATTTAGATTTGTCCCTGTGTTTTCTTTTTGTTTAAAAAGCAGAAATGTGGTTACAGTAATGCATTTACACAAAGTAAATAGGGCCAATGTTCCAGAGGTTTTCAAACCATAAGAGTGAATAAAAAGTGAATCATTTGAGCTGTAAATCTGTCTCAGCTGTCTCTAGTTAGCCTATGTGTTGCAAATATGATTCCTGAGTTTTCGCAATTTAAAAAGTATATAGGTTATGTCAAATTCCTTGCACATTTCCTATAAAATTTCACATGGTAACACTGAAGTTGAAAGGTAGGCTTTTCTTTGATAATTGCTGCCAATAGAGCTCAATTTGCATTAAACACATTTTTATAAGCATATTTGTTTAGACTAAACCATATATTTGTGCGTGTGTGTGTGTGTGTGTGCGCGGGCGCGTGTGTGTGTGTGTACTGTATGTATATTTGAACCTACGTTTCTTACTCAAATTACCCGCACACAGAGATTTCACCCCTCTAGCACATTAGCAATTCAATTGTTCTTCTTGTAGGGCGGGGGGAAAAAAATCCCGGAGTCTTCTGACACTTCCCAAATCAATCACGTTGTTTCTACCCTCTCGACAGAGATAAGGTGCAAAGGGAGCAAAAATTCCACACCATTAGGTCACTGTAAGAGAAAGTGTCTAGACGTTTATTTGTGTCTCGTGTCTCTCAGTCTCTCTTTGAAGGCGCGGGGTGGCCCCTCTGTCAGGTGTGTCCTGACGGGAGGAGGCGTGGGGCGTGGGGTGGGGGGTCTGGATCAAGGTGTGGCGCTTGCGCTTTGATGTGGGGCCTGTCATGCTCCGTTGCCTCCTGATGCTTCTTGGCTGCCGTGGAGTCTACAGCCACAGACCAGGTAAACCCTGGGCCTCTTTCCACACACACACACACATACTCATAGCACTGTCCTTTTTTGTACTCTGTGACACAGGAGGTGCTGAGCTATTGAAGGGGCTACAATGCATGTCTTGTTGCCCAGCCTCCCACATTTCTCCATTCTGTGGTTACTGAGAAGACAGCTATGCAGTAATTTCAGAGGTATTATGCCCCAGGCAATAGGCTCCTGTAAACTTAATAGGAAAAAGGTGTCTCAGGTAAGAATCAGGTTGAAGGCTGCGTGATTTCCATTATGACATATTATTCTTCGCGTCTCACTCCCTCAAATCGAAGAGCAGCCATTCCACTTCAACATGTCGGCGTTTTAGACGCAGGTTAATTTCTTGCCGGTCTTTATTCTATTATGATAACCCAGATGGCAGCTGGAGAACTTAATTCCACTTATATTTACCAAGTATGAGCAGAGCTGTTATGAAAATCAGCACGCTCTGAAGTTGGGCTGTCCACATTGCTCAGAAACATCATGCATGAGAGATTGTGATTGTGGTGTGCATGTGCAGCATATGCTGTGGGCGGCCTGGAATGTACATAAGTAGTGAACACAATTGCACACACACACACTCTTGTAGTTTTTGCAGTAACTTCAAATACTGAAAATAAGAATGACAGAACTGTGCTAAAAAAAAAATAAATAAATAAATAAACTTATGTTGAAAAATACTGATGGAATAACGTGGTCATTCAGTATATTCAGGTAGTGAGCTGACCTCATTCTTTGGGCACATAACATACAGTAATCATCCATGCAGTAATTATCCAATGGGAGGA
Source organism: Carassius auratus (assembly GCF_003368295.1). Classification (NCBI taxonomy): domain Eukaryota; kingdom Metazoa; phylum Chordata; class Actinopteri; order Cypriniformes; family Cyprinidae; genus Carassius; species Carassius auratus. Next base: position 16,607,260 of record NC_039259.1, on the reverse strand, counting down.
TATTACCTATTTGCTTAGTTACATGTAAATCCAGGTGGTGACTTTTTTTTTTTGGAAGGGCAGTGTATTCACACATACATACGTACATACATAAACACACACACACACACACACATATATCACGATTCTCCCACAATTCTGAACTAAACAAATGTGTATGCCAAAATATTATTGCTGCAGTCGATTAAAGTGTTTAATTAATTTGAATGTATTAATAAACATTTTGATATACACTAGAAGTCCACAAGTTTTGAAACAGTAAGATTTTTTATGTTTTAAATGAATTCCCATTTATTCGATACAAAATACAGCAAAATAAGTAATATTGTGAAATAATTGTACAATTTAAAATAACTGCTTCCGATTGAAATATATTGTTATCCATTTGCCAAGGGTTGAGTCTGTGCCCTTTGGCATTCTCATTGCAACGGTGATCATTTCCCATCAAGTAACTAACTTGAGGTTTTTCACCTGTAACCTTTACGTCTGCACACCTGAAACTTCAGAATGGCACATCCTCTACATAAACACACCTTCAGTGCTACATGCACAGTCATTTCAAGTTGTAGGCCTCATTTGCATGGGACTGAACTAACCCCTTTTAGAAATTCACGAGCCACAAATTCCCTTTTCACACAGTTTAACTGCTTGTAACGTCACCTTTTGGTTAAATATAGTGCATTTAGTGTATATAGTGTATTTCTACAATGCCTTCACCTGGGACTTGGACTTGCATTTGCTGACAACTTTCTTTGCTGTTCGATTGCTTGAGCTCCCTATTGCAAAATCAAGTGTATTTAAACTACAATGCCAGAGCCCTTGTGAGTAAATGCTTCCACTGAAAGTGATTCACCTAATGCCAGATTTCCAATTAAAAGTTCTCCTTTCCCCTGGTTCTTCAAATTTGGCTCAACACAACTCTCTCATTGACTCATACATGCATGTTTCTTGCAAATACAGCACATCAAATCAACCTGTGGTTAAAGGCTTGTTTTAACCTGTGATTAAAATGATTGTGAAAGCATATACTTACTGAGCCACATGTGCAATTGAGAGTGCGACCTCTGCATTTGCAAACCAGGTCTTTATGCATTAGGCTTATATAAGTGCATAATTAATTCACACATCAGCATCTACAACAAGCACAGTGGTATATAAAATGATTTTATCATATACTGTAATACTGTATTAAAACCTTTGCATAAATGAACAATAAAAGAATGTGAAGCCCATTCAGTAAATACTTTGTTTTTAGAAGAGAAAAGGGCTAGTTGTCATACGTTGTCACACTCTGGTGAACACAAGGTTCATTTATTTTAAGTTTACAACTAATACATTTAACAAATACCTAATAGGGAAAAAATTAAAATAATAAAACACTTCATAATAAACTTCATATTATATTATAAAATAATAGTAAAATTAACTATTATTAATGAAAAAAAAAACGGAAAAAAATAAATAAATAAATAAATACATCTAGGTTTGAAACCACAATATATACAGTAGTCGAATAGCCCTGGTCTGCTGTTTAAGTAAGGTGTGTGTTAAGGTATTCCAGGGGTGCGGTGAGCATTAAAGGTTTTTAGGCTATATTAAAACATCCCCAGCGTATGATATATGAGTGTGTGTATTATTATTTTTTTTTTTTTCAGAAGCATGAGTTACAGTATTTTATGTGTGCGAGAAATAAATTTTATAGTATTTTTACAGTGCATTTGAGGCAAATGGTTAAAGCGTTCTCGGAATATGAAGTGTGTGTAAAAGCGTTCAGAGAGAGCTTAGTGCTTGCATTAAAACAATGTACTGTATGTGATGTGGGTGTGTTAAAATACTCTCTCACTCTCTTGCCTTTAAATGGATCAGCACTTCCTGTCTCACAGGCCCTGCCTCCACACATTGTGTAAATATTTTTTTAGCAAAATAATATGCAGCTAATAAAGTTTAATTGATCTGTGCAGCTTTGCATGAAATCTGCATCAATCAAACGGAGCCTAAAATCTAGACTTCATCTGCTAATGTTGATTTTCTATTTACTGTTGGTTTAGAATTAATTTATGTTTAAGAAAGTGGGCCTCATTCATTTAAAACTGCACTTTCTGCTGTAAAACAACTGTTGCATTACTCGACTGATGAATATAAGTCAGATGTAAAGTCTACAAGCATCTAAAAATCATAGGAAACATTAAAGCTTCATCACCAGAGTTGTTGTCTTCTGTTTAAGGCATAACATAAACACAATCTCACCAGGTATGAGCAGTATTTCACAACCACTAACATTTTCAACTTTCATTTTTCCTCATACTTTCCCACCTCTCCAAAAATGCCTGTAAGATGAAAGCGCGGCGGCCGTCCCTTATCGCTGTCTTTTGGAGCTCACCAAAAAAATATGGCAGTTCCACGTTACAGGAGAAATAGCATTTGGGATTATAGTTCTAAGGACAACCCTGACTATTCACACTTGGCATTAGCAAGACAGCCTCAGTACAAGAAGGATATTTTTTATTCCTTCAATTTAACTTTAATTACTCAAATCTCTGTGAGGGCACACAAGAAAAGCCCAGGCATTTGTGTCAAGAAGATTACCAGACTGCCCTGCCAAGTCCGTGCGTCGCTGCATCGTTAGATAGAATTCAAATTCAAATCCGGGCTAAAGACAGTGCAGCTGTCACCCCCCTGGCCTGCAAAGCACCCCTTGGATCAAAAATTAGCTGTCCTCCTCTGCCTGCTTCTCATCTCCTTCCTCTTCCCCCCTAAGGACCCTAATCCCTCTCTCCCCACTGACTGTGACAGCCAAAATAAAGCCATAAAACCCTCAAAATAATTAGTAATTAAAAATAAAAAATGTTTTCCCTTTCATTTCCGAGTCAGGTAGAGAGAGCTGCATAGGTGTCATGGGTGCCGATTCCTGTGCCAGAAAGAGACTGAATTTTCTTTTCGATTTGAACGAAGATGCATGCGCCCACGGTGGAGTCGTATCCATCATGAACCGTGCATGCAGATTTGAAAAGACTTCCACTAGGCGTTCAGCGTGAACTTTTTTTAATCGCAGTGCTGGAATGTGCAGATGTGTCAAACTGACACAATCAGGAAGTACTTTGGTCTCATCAGGTTAGTGAGTAATCTTTCTACAGTAGGCTAGTGCTCTCTTATATCTAAAGCACACTTAATTTTGATTGAATAAGTGTTCAGTTCACTTTTAAACATTGACGCAGCCACATTTCATGCCAATTTTATGAATAGAAAAACCTAGAGAAAGCTGTCCGTTTGCAGAATGATAAATAATACAGAATATTTGGCTGCATTTGAATGGCCGTTAATGGTGAAAGGTGCTTTTTACAACCAGATATTGTAGACACAGCATCTATATCTGCAGTCTTTCGGGCCAGGAAATGGCCAGAACCTCTTGTCAAATGCAGAGTTACCAGTGAAATCCAGTTAAAGTGATTTTATACCAACACACATATTTTCAGACCATAGTTCATTTTCAAAACCTAATGAGCTGCCCCACTGCTGACTGCCTACGTATGAGGCGGCATCATAACCATGGATCTAAATAGGCCACAAACGGGACTAATAATGCATCTATCAACTGATTTCTAAAGAGTTTGCCAGTATCATGTATCATATACTAAGCTTAACTATGAGTTGCACATTTGGCAGACACTTACCCAAAGTGGCTTGCATTCAAGGTACACAAGTTCCTGCATAGCCTGTGATTTGAACCCATGACCATGGTGTTGCTAGTGTCATGCTCTACTTTTTTCTTTTTCTTTTTTTTTTTTATTATAAGCGTAGAAGTACATAGAACACGTAAATACCTGGTAAAATAATCTATTGTTATATATACTGCATAGTTTCAGTAATGAATGTCATATATCCACTTGTCTCACCTTGTCCACCATCTTTAATTTAAATTGTCGATCTGCAAGTGTGCTGCAATGCATTCTGGGATTTCCTTCTGTGAAAAGGAAAATTAGTATCTCAGCAGGAAGCATAATTTTGGGTCAGGAAACTTTAAAATGCTGCCTCTGAAGACGTCTTGCTAGGTTTTGGAACAGAGCACATGCCTACTTATGACTACTGAGTGAGGGATTACAAGCAAATGGCACTTATTGGCTCTGCTGTCTTATTATTGACTTCCATTAGAATAGCTTGACATCATGGCCATGGTTACTCGCTGCCTTCTTACACAGAGGATCTGGAGTCCCCCACCCCAATCAATCAGATCTGTTAAACCCCATATGAGGTTCTGCAAAACCAGATTATAGTTCCATGGTTTGGAATGCTATGTGCAGCAGCTTGTTTTTCTGCTGGAAGAGCACCATACATGTGCTATAATTGATTGGCATGCTGAAATTACAGGAGACTTGCAAGGTTACGAACGGAGCTGGCATGGGGCTGATACATTAAATGTGTCTGGCATAGCCAAGTAAAGCATCTGATTACAATTTCAAAGCAGAGACCTGGCACTGATTAAAATCAAGAGTCCAGATGTATAGTCTGAATCCCCCCTATGTGGCAACGCTAAACAGGCTAAAGCAGCACTATGTGATGAAGTTTAGTTTATTAAGGAGTTTAGCCCTATGAATGGGCCTTACTACATCAGTGAATATGGGCGGAGCTTCAGTCATTGATGCACTGAGCTTCACAACAGACTCTCCAGAAAAACCTAGTTCCTGGTAACTGTTGAAGAAAGCGTGCATTTCAAATGTGTATCTCCTGAAGGAGTTTCCCAACTGCTTTCTGCCGACTTCTAACAAGCAGCAAAAGCCTGCTCGGTAACCCCACCCCCTCTTCCTCGTTCCTCTCTTGGCCCCGGGGAGGGAAGGACGATTAATATCTGCCTACCTTGTTACCTAATTCATTATGGAATAGCAGTTAATTTGATTTGATATTATTTTAATAAAATTCAGTAATATATTAGATTGTTTCAGGCTATCAAAATAATTTTCCAATTATTACGGTTACTCAACCAAGTCTCTTTTTTTCCCCTTTGCGAACGGCAGTTGGTCTGACTCTGAATATATTAGCTCCAACAACTCCATCCCGTCTGAGGGAAGAAAAACTGTATATGCATGATTACACCAGAAATGTTATTACTGGTAATGTGATGCCCGCAGAACTAAGAAAATGGCCTACAGATTCGCGCAACGTGGAGCCTTAAATGCTTTTGATTTCTGTCCTGTAGGGAGAAGTAAAATATATGTACATTATTTATTATTTTATGCACCAAATAAAAATGTGTATACAAAAACAAAATTTCCTTTAGATAACATTTAATATTAATATTGATTAGTACGCAGATCTCTTAATATTATTATTTTTTTCAATATAAAAAAAATAAAAAAAGAAGTATACAAACTTAAATACTTTTTTTCAGAAGTGGAGTAAAAGTTCTGTCATGTGAACTTTTATATGAATTAGGAATTCATATGACCTGATATAAAGATATATTTTATTTTGGTGAATGCATTCTTCCAGACAGTTTTAAATTAATCTAGTCCTTTGCAAAACACATGAGAACTAGTGTTGATATAGTTAACTATATCTAAAACTATTAAAAATTAAATTCATTCCTTGAAAAAAAGCTAAACTAATAGGCAAAACTAATCTACTGAATCTACTAAACTAAAACTAAAACTGATGGGAACAAGAAATCCACGGTTCACTTTTTAAATTATAACTCGTTTATGTTTATGATTTCAAACTATATTCCACAACATCATATGAAAAATTAACTGATATTTTGAATTTGAATAAACAATGTTCAAAGAATTTAAATGCTTCAGTAAATGTACTTGGCGTGAACCTTTATCTTCTCATGCCACATGAAAATCCATGAAAAGTTTTTGAGTTTTTGACCTCACCCAGACCACACTCATGCCAAGATTTTATCTTGGATCAGAAACACAGAACAATGCACAATAAAGTGACTTCTAATTAACACTCTCTCATCGGTGAAGGATTGTTGGATTGCATCTATATAGAAATCATTCGCCAGACTGGGGACCAACATTCCCATAGTCCTCTGAGATCTGCGTACTAATCATCTAGGGAGGGTCACGATCTGCCTATCGGATGCTCTCGCCTCAAATTCTGACCGAAGGGCTCCCACAAAGCGATGCTCCCCTCTTCCCTAACATTCACACTGCCAATTCGGGAAGTCTCCTGCTGAAGTGAGGGACGCTTGGCAATGAAGTAACGCTTTTTTGATGTTTTTTGATCATTCTGCTTGGTGCAAAGTTAGTTTGACTTTTCCACCAAAACTTCACAGATTATTATTTCGCAAAAGAAGGTCATTCAGCAACTTTCTTTGTCATTAAATAAATATAAAAGCATTTAATGAGTTTGTGACTTAATTTTGAGCATGTTTTTAATTTTTCACTTGGAAGCATCTTGTTGACTTTACATTTAAATACACCAAACAAACTGATGGATCCATGGAAAAAGAGTTCATGATAATTTTTTTTTTTTTTTTTTTAAGTTACTTCATCTTCTGGAAAGAGCAAAAGGGCTTTTGAACACAAAACACTTTCAAAGGACAAGTTTACATTTGACGTCTAAGTCGAAATTCCGCTATGATAAATAATGTAAACCAGTTTGCTTTCACAAAGACATGTCCAAATCAGGCCACAAATGCCTCATTGTTGTCACAGGCCATGTTTTTTTGTTGAACTGCCCGGGTCAGTTATACATATGTGCTACATAAAAGTAGGTTCAATACAGGCAAAGATTTATTATCTGAAGTCCGCTGTAACTGGTTGTTCTGCACTGTATGTGCTTTATTCTTAATTAGGGTCAAAACAAATAGTGAGGGGAAAGAAAAACAAAAGTGAAAAGTTCCAGTATTTTTGAATTTGTGTGCGTTTCATCCATCGTAGACAGACAGATAAACAGAAAGACACAGTAAATACATGGTGTGTCTCTTATCTAATTTACTAACCTTGATACACAGTTATTTGGGTAGACAGGATGTTCTCTATGAAATAATTTACTGTTTTATGGTATACTGCATGAATAAATAATTTAACATATAAGGCATTTCTTTTCTAGATACACCATCCACACATTCTTTTCTTTTTTTTTTTTTTACTTATTAAAAAATATCAAAATAAATTTGAAATAGAATGAATATTTGGGAAATAAAATAAAATAAAATAAATAAATAAATGTAATCAGTCAACACTGCAGATATAATTCTTATTTTTATTCCAAAATTCATGAGGTAAAATATTAAAATCAAGACATTTTCTCTGAAGTCTTTTCGCACAAATAGTTGCTCTAAAAAATAAAAATAAAAAAATAATAAATAAAGATCTTATTTTAAAGATGAAGATATTTTTTCCTGGAAAGAAATAGAAACAGTTTGTTGCACACAAATACTCTTATTCTCTCAAACATTTCTTACTCCACACCCATTGATGCATTCACATCTGCACACAGAAACATGCACACGCACCCACACACAAAACGCACAATCAGTCACATGCACGCTTTTAATGGTACCAGTACACAAAGAAAAAAAAATGTACAGTAACTATCTGAAAACATGACAAACCACCTTTGACTACATCAGGTAACAATGCAGAGCCTTCTAAAACACAAAGCATTAGGAAAACCGTGTTTCTCGCTCCTAAGATTCAGCTGAAGTAGAAAATGAAAACTGGAGAATGACAAGCCATGATTTATACCTCCAGAAGCAAAGATAACAGAACAATAGCGGTGGCCCTGCAGTAAGTATACAAAAGGGGATTGTTGAGGTTTTTTAAGCTTTAAGGCAGGTTGTCACGCTGAATTTTTCTGCTTAATATCGCACTTTCCTTTCCAATGGTCAACTTGGTCTGTTAAAACAGTAAGACAAAAAGCTATTTAACAGCACTGATCTGACATTCAATCATTCATTCATCTGTCAATAATGTTCTTTTTTTAAATTCCCAGCTAAATGATCAAGACCCGGGTATCTCATTAGTTGTGTGTGCATCTTTTGATGCAGCCACTCACACTCCTGGTCAATATATCCCAGCTTCAGCCATTAAGAGGTGTTCCAAGAACAGAACAGGCCACCAAGGGCAGCGAGCTGTCTTTCCTGGTATTAAACCAATCCTGTAATGTTTCGCACACTAGAATATGTCCGGCATATTATTTAAATAGTCGCTCTTTTGATGCTTTTGTGGGGGGGGGTTTCTTGTTTTTTATTCCGAGCCACATTATTTTTGGAGACAACTGCATGCTGGAGGATCCGACCCTCTCTGCCAAGTCTTCCTCTTTAGCCTGATTCGAATAAAGAGCTTTGAATTAAGTGGACAGCCCCCCTTAGACTAACAGCAGTGTGCCTTTAAGGAAGCGACCATGCCAGAGAAAATAATTTTGATTGACGTTACAAGGAAATTTCCAGCCCGGCTGATTTAATTGTGAATGCCAGGGGGCATCATCGGGGGCCAGGTAATAGCTCTTTTGCAGGGTGATTTTTTGATCTGGGCTTCTCCCTGTGGTAGCGTCCGCACGGGCTCGGAGGGCCAGAGGGCAGAAGAACAAAGAGAACTTTATGCCTGTGAATTCCACTTCCTTGCCTTTGAAAACAAAGCTTCTGGAATGGGCAGTTAAACTGTGGAAGCAGATTCCCAAGCTCATTTGATGTTAAGTCTTTAGTGTCAAGAGTGGCATATTCATTTATGAAAAGCGAGAGAAAGAGAAAAAGAGCGAGTGAAGGAGAAAGGGAGGCAGCTGCATCTTCTAACAAACAGGCTTGCTGTGTCTTGGACGGAAGAGGTGTGGATGGCTTTTCAAACGGGCCTGGAGGATTAGGGGATGAGAGCTTAATGAGAAGCACATCGGGCGTCAGCTGACTGAGCTGTCAGACGGCATACTGCGGCGGGCTGGGGAGCGGGGCGAGGGCGAAGGACCCCAAACCTGCTCTTAGAGCTGACGCCGGCTGGCCGCTGAGCGACCTGTCAGGTTGTGAGTTCAAATCTCGAAACCAATCAACGCTGACCCCAGCGCCAATGGCTAGTCAATCTAATCTCGCCTGTAACACTTTAAAGCAGTGTAAACAAATGTGTATAGGAACATGTAGGGATGAAAAAGCAATGAGACAGTAGCATTTCTAAGCTATTGTACATGTGCTTAAGTTTGAGAATCATTAGAGTCAATCCTCAAGTCCGTGTGTTATTTTGGTCCCATGATATGGTTTAGGTTCATTTAGTGCCCATCAAGGTAAAAATTATAATTACATTACATTCACTTAGTGAACTACTAATCACACAATTTAAGATGCCTGTAGTGTTATCTTAAGCAGGACTAATTAATTAATCAATAGCCTGAGCAAGTATGTAGCTATATACATATGTCCTTTATAAAACACTTTCAAATATAAGGTATGAACATAAATTCCTGCAAATCACACAAAACCTTGCATGTCTGGAATATTGCTTATAATCGCTTTCTTTCCAAGGATGAACTATTCAAAGGTTTATGATGCCACTGAATTCAATTTGATTTTTTTATATATATTTACAAATAATATTCCACTAATGTTTTTGAAATAGGTAAAGACAAAAAAGGGAAAAAAGGCATCTGATTAAAAATAAATAAAAACAGACACTTTTAATAACATGCTAAACAGATACAGCAGAGCCTGTGATTGAACTGGCTTTCAGTTCATGTATTCAGTCTCTAATTGTCGTGTTTTAGTGTATGACAAGTCGCAAGACAAATCAAATGTATGCATATGATGTTGTGAAGTTTCATTATGAATAAATCACAGATTATTAAAGGGCAAAGAGTATGACAAATAAGTCATCGCTTTCTAAATTTAAAGTTTAACACTATATAACATGTTTTTAAACACATATATTGGGACATATTTTCTACTTTGCACACTGAGACATATTGAGATCATCAGTTGCCCAGTGATTGTTAAAAAAGAAAGGTTTATTTTTTTCATCTTGTGTAAAATACTCAATTTCTCACTTCTGATGTCGCCAATACCCGTGTGTCCAATAATTTGAGGAATTTGAGATTTGAATGTAGATTTATGCATTGACTTAAAAATGAGCTGCCAGATGCAGCACAGTTGTTTGCGCTGATCGTGATCTCACTGTACGTATCATGTTGTCCTACGGCAGTATTTGCCAGACGCTTTTGCATAAAGGTTATTTCAGGAGGAATTTTGATTTTAAACAATGTCTGTAACATTTTTAACTACAAAATGATGAAACCAGAACACTGGAGGGAAGCAACTGAGAGAGTGTAAACAAACTTTCATTAAACAAAACTTTCCCCCTGTCAAAACTTAACCAAAGGTTGTTGTTTTTTGCAAGGAATGTAAACTGGGAGTTTAATGTTTTGTTTGAAGTATTAAATCAGCATTCATTTTAAAGCTGCATAATATTCTGAAAGCTCAAAGGGGAAAGGCCATAAATAGTTTTCAAAAACAGGTATTGCAACTCAAACACTTATAATAATATGCAATACAATACGAATCAACTGAGTCAAGTAATGAATCAAAATAGAAATAAGTGAAAATTTATGGAGTTAGACTATTTGGATGCTGGGACACAACTGGCAAAAGATGTTTTCTGTGTAAACTTATTTATTACTTGTCTCCACATACTTTCTAATGTATTGTTCTGCGACTTGTGAATTAAATTCAAAACTAATTAAATGTACAGTTTTAATTGTAGCAATAATTATATGTAAAATATTAAATCAGTATTTTATGCTATTTAAAGTTCCATACTATTCTGAAAAGTCAAATTTAAAAGGCCCTTAGTGGCTCTTAAAATACAGGTCAAATTTAACCATGCACTGTTTAAATCAAAGCATGTCTCCCAATACACAAAATAATGAAATGAAAAAAATTACCAGAAGACAATAGATGGGTTTATGAAACCGAAAGCAGACAATATCCTAAATCACACCTACTGTATAAAAACATTTTCCTCCCCTTTTTTTGTTAACGCAATTTTCCGATCTTTTTCAGGATTCCTCCTTTAGTCGCACAAATCTGTTAATTTGCCTAAACAGTTGGACACCCATCATCTCATTGTAATGATCGAAATCTCAAGTCGTACACTAAGGAGTGGATTTTGACGCCCACAATTACAATAACATTCCAATCACAAGCTATCTACTTAGCGATATTAGCAGGCCTGGTCTGATGAAGATATTATCCCCGGTTATCTCACGCTGTTATTTTTGGATAGTGTGGATCAAAGCTCCCATGATGGCACACTGCGTAACCTGCCCAGCGAATTTGAAACGTGCGATTTTAGGCCATGATTATTTAACCAGGGCAGCATTGTTGATTTTATTATATAAGTCAATAATCTTCTCTATTCCCCAGATTTAGTTAATCTTCCTAATTACAAATTAGCATTCTCCACATACCAGTCCTAGATTTCCAAATTAACACCCCCGCTTCTAGGGGACGGTGAATCAGCCATGCTCTCTAATTCCTCCATGGACTGTCTGACGCACAGCAGATTTCTCTCTCCACCTCCTTCCTCTTCTTCTTCTTCTGTCATTTTCCCCTCAATTGTCTGCTTCAGAGAGGAGGGTGGAAGGGAAAAGGAAAAAAAAACGAGACTGTAGCATTGGCATCCTTTTCTTCCCCATCACACACACACTGCTGGATCAGTGTGTTTTGATCAAGAGCATTAATAACAATTAGGAATCTAAATGGTGAGGTGGGGCCTAACTGTTTCCCCCTGTCTCTCTTCATCAGGGAATATTGGCTGCGCTTGAGGATCGTTAGGTGGCGCTGCTTGGAATACGACAGAATATCTAGATGAGGCCTGTCAAAATGTTTTGGATGCAATGCGGTAAATGAATTCTGATAGCATGTTAATATGAAGCATTGTATCATTAGACTGCGGGATCCTCAGATCTGCTGCGTGGCTTATAATGAAGACAGAATAAGACTCTATCTGGCAGTGTAAATTATATTTTAGCAGGAAAACGGTTTTAGAGACTTAAAATGTTTTTAATTTATATCGCTCATGCATTATTTAAAAGTTTTCAGGGCTGCCGAGCCTCGTCGTGATTAGAAAAGCAAACATAAATAAGTAACCAAATAATAAATAACGACACAAACATACCAAAAAAATAAATAAATCAAATAAAAAAATCCATCTCTTCATACCATTAATTATGTTACAACAGAAATGATCGGAAAACTCTTGCACATGTTGTTGCACATAATCAAACATCAAGCATTAGCCGGCCATGTTTACAATGCAGCAGACATTCCTCCAGTGGCCAAAATGTTTGATTTCCCCCAGAACCGATGGTCAAATCATTGAACTTTTCCGTCGCTATCCGCGCCGTCTTTGAGGGTTTCAATTCCTGCTCTTCCAGCATGAAAGCGAGAGATGAAAACACTCTCAAAGTCCCACGTCAAATACAAAGTTAAGGGCAACAAGGGTGGAAATAAACAGATTTGAAAAAGCAATCAACATTTCCCTAAAGCTCAGGAGCTGACTTGCATCCGATTCCGAGATCATGTTTTATTTATCAGTAATCACAACCAATCAGGGGAGAAATTAATCAATGAGAGCGTTAGCAGGAGTGATATCCGGCCATCTGGGGGTCACACTTATCTCGCCTTCAGCCCGACATGCCGCCTCACTCCCGGGCACCCGCTCATGCCCTGATCCACCCCCACCCGCTTTCCACTGGGCTTGTCATGGGCTCATATTTAGGTGACTGATTTTTTTTTTCTCCAATGAGCTCTAAGGAACTCCATATGGCCAGGATCAAAGGTGTTGCTGGGTGCATGGTTCTGCTTTATTGCCAGCCGCTGCTGTTAATTAGAAAACAAGATCAGAGGCAGTATTAAAATCCAATTAAATTGATATGAACAGATTGCCAAGTGATGTTCGCTAATGTATAATTGAGCACCATGCAAATTTCAGTGGCTGCCTTTTGTTTTCGCATGTCTCTTCGTCTATCTCTCTCCCACAGAATGAGCAATGGAGCTTGAAAGTTTTTTTTTTTTTTTCTTTTGGCTTCTGCTAAAGATAAACAAGTTAATGCTATGAGATGGGGGCACTGCTTTCATCAGTTAAGCTAAAGCGATATTTTCCCTGGTGCTATGGGGCTGCTGGCTAAGGGGCAGAGGGGCAAGGAGAGAGAGAGCCGACCCCACAGGGATTGAGATTTGAGAACGCCTGTTTGAACATGCCCACAGGACAGGATGGAGTAGATCAGGGACTTAAAGTGAATCATAAGGAAAGCCGGCGGCATATCTGTATCCGTTTCTATCATCAGGTGAGGTGCCATTTACCTGCATTGATAATTACACCAAGACCAGCATCAGGTGGATTCAGATCAATCTGTGAGCGATCTGATGGGTGGTGTTAAAAGCCGTGGCATCATATTCGGTCTTGGTTTTACAATAAACTTAATTGCCATTCACCCCACAGAGACTGCAAAACCTCAAGGTAAAAGTCTCTTATCTTCGATCATCTTTAATATTTTGAAAGCACTGTAGGCACATACTAGTATGACACCAATTCTTGAGTGATGGGAAAAAAATAGGCAAGTAATAATAGTAATAGTAATGTTTTAAAAAATCTAATTTTTTAGGGTTTATCCACTCCTTTTTTCTGTATTCACTCAATATGGGTAAGAAAAAATAAGATACGAAAATAGCGTGTCATCATAAATATTGACAAATGTACCATTTACTATGTTGAATGAATGATCAACGATACTATAACATGGTTTCAAACTGCTTTTCAGCTTTATCTACTGAATTCCCACCACAGTCAGACAGAATATCTTAAATAACCAAATATTTCACTTTCAATATGTGCTGTATATCATATCAAATATGCCATAGCCATTATGTTATTTTATTCGATGGATTACTAGTAATAGAGTCTAAAATAAAATAAAAAACCTAGAAACTCAAATGTAAAATATACTCCACAATCTCTTCTCTCTGTGTATTTTCTTTGAGAACTCTCTCTGTGAGCAAAAGTAGCAAAATTTTCCCTAAAAATACATAAATGTACTGTGAAATAGAGTAGTCCACTTACAATAAGTTTATTTTAGTCTGCAGTTATTAGTATAATCGTATTGCATGTGTTGCCTTTGGCTTGCTCATGGTGGGCATTAAGGAACTCTTTAAAGCTGCTTTGAAACAATGTATCGAGAAGCTTTGTGAAATGCGCGAAACAAACTATACGTGAACTGTATGATTTTGCAATATTATTAGCGTTACACTCGTGTGTGACTGGCAGCATTTTTTTGAGAAGGGGTGAAAATCATTTTGAATTGGGATCTCTTACAAGATTGATTTTGTCGCTAAAAACCTTACAAGAAGGTTTTTTGCCTTTTGAAACTTGATGTGTGAACCAACTAAAGTGTGTTCCCAAACAAAAGGAGACGTTGTTAAGTCTGAAAATGGGATCACATGACACATTGCTTCTCACATGCTTTTACACCTTCAATGACAATGTGTTGTCTTCCTGTTCGTGACACTTCCTGATCACATGTATGTGCGTGCATTTGTACTTGCTAGCATGCGTTTATACCTAGATAATGTCTGCATGCATACATTAGTATATGGTTTCATTTATATGCAAATTCACAATGAAAACACACAGCAAAACAAACTCTACCGCAATCCTGACAAACAACACAATTTTCAATGCTTGTGCCTTATCAATAGACATCCTACATCACCACGGTGGTGACAAAACTGTGACGGAGAGGCACTAATAAGGAGCATTGTTCGTCTGAATGATTGCACTGCCTGGAAACGTGCTCTTCAGCGAGCCAGGCTACCGATGCTCCGAGGCCCCGAATCTGACAGGGGGTACCGGGAGCGCGGAGTGGCTGCAGCTGTTGGTCTTTGTGTACGTGTCCCTCCGCCCCCGACATCAGCTGAAAGGTCCTTGCAGTCAAGTGAATAGCAGGCAAAAAAAAATTCCTTCATTCCCACAAAATAGCACGCTAATGTCAGGAAATAAAACTCGAGTATCGGAAATTGCGCCAAAAGCTTCACCGTAAATTGCAGATAAAGGGAAATGTGCTTTTTTTAAGGATAGCAATAAAAACCTCAATAATTTGCAATAAAAGGGATATGTGAAATATGTCAAGGCATTGGTGTGGCACAGGAGCACAGAGACAGGGGTGGCTTTTCTTTTTTTTCAGCATTGATAAAGTCATCGAGAGCAGGGGTTCTGATTGAGGAATCAGTCCTATTCACATGAGGTTTAAATAAACCAAATCTGACACAGGAACTATCTGCAATAGACAGATTGTTAAGGTTTTTGTTTAAAAAAAAAAAAAACAGGTCGCACATTAGTCTCATGCCTTTTCTAAAGCATAGTTTGGGCAATAGTTCACTCAGATAATGACAATATGGTCATTATTTATTCAGCATCATGCTGTGCCAGACTTACGTTTTGTTTGTTTGGAGAATTTCTGAAGAATATTTATGCAATGATCACTGTGGCCACATCTCCACAAAGAAACACCATAAAAGTAATCCACATGACTTCTTGCTATGTTCCAGGTCCTCTAAAGCTGTACAATGTCTTTGTGTAACAAAAACCTCTACAGTCAAACATGAGGGTGTTATTTTAGACAGCAACTTTAAAAAAAGTTACGTTACAAAAACAGCAATCTTCCATCTTAGAAACATTGGTAAGTTACGAAACATGCTATCCTGTTTCAGATGCAGAAAAGCTAGTTCATGCATTCATGACTTCTAGACTGGACTATTGTAATGCACTGCTAGGTGGTTGCATCTTCAATAAACAAACTACAGGTAGCCCAAAATGCAGCAGCTGGAATCCCCACCAGGTCAAAAAAATATAATCATATTACGCCAATTTTACATTCTTTGCACTGTCTACCTATTAAGTTCCATATCAAAATATTCCAAAATATTATATTACTTTTAAGGCCCTAAATGGTTTATCTCCTGCATACCTGACTAGTCTTCTATGAAGCTACAATCCATCCGCTCCCTGAAGTCACAAAACTCTGAACTCTTGGTGTTCCTGGGATAGCAAAGGCCACTAAAGGAGGTAGAGGTGCATAACAATGTAGATGTTGAGTCCATCTTTCACAAAAATACCGAATGGATTCAGGAGACGTGAAATACATCACAGAAATAATATAGAATACGTTTAAGGTTTTATGATGAACTTTGGAGCTTAACAAACCTAAATGTTTCATTGAATGTTCCATTTATAAAATGACAGTTATTTTTGGTGATCTTTGGAGCTTGACAAAACAGAAATTATTTTTTATTGAAAATTCCCATTTAAAAATACAATTATAGTGAGCAAAGAACAGATATGCAAAATAAAATAATAATAATAAAGTCTGACCTTTGTATTCAAATACAGTACATCAAGTAGCACCACAAAGAAGCCTAATCACCAACAAAAGGATGTAGTCAATGAGATCTCCGTTTTTGTGAGATGTCACAGTACATCACCGAAACCCCTTCCAAACCTCTCTGCCTCCGACTCAGCGTGCATTTCACACGCATTAATGTATGACTGTAACATAACTGTCCAGCCATTACCACTAAATTATGCACTGGAAAATTCTCTCTTTATTAAAGTCATATTTCGCAGTGGCAGATGGTTCCACGCTGAGCTGAAGCAAGGAGCATAATTAAACGCGACACTTTCCCCTGATCCAGTTTCCAGAGCTGGCCTGGGCGGCGGGGCGTTCGCTGTGGAGCCGTGCATCGAGTCTAGTACCCAGATCTGCCACCTCTGTCACTGATTGTTATCATCCAGAAAGCCACAGATATGTGTGTGTGTGCTCAGTTGTTAGGATATAAATACATATGCGTGTATGTAGTAAATTATCAATCAATCTATCTATCTATCTACAGTATCTGTCTATCTATATATCTGCACATTTGTAAAATAAATAATTAACGCAAAAAAATAGCAAAATATTTAACCCCCTTACAGTAATTTAAAATTTACATTTGCATGATCATTTCTATACTGGGAAGTTATAAACATACTGTATATATTTCATCTATGTATACTGTATTCCAATAATGCCAACAAAAAAAAATTACACTCGTAAAATGTATTATATGGTCTTTAAGGGCTTTATCTGACCACAGACTCTTTCAGAAATCACTCTGAATCATTCATTTGTAAACAAAGACTATATTTGAAAGCTATGAGCCTTTTACCTTCTGTCATAAGTCGGTTTCGGTCCTTCTACACTTTGCAAATATTTAAAGGCCGTTGTTGCACAATCTAAAAGAGATCATTTGGTGTGTGTGTGGGGGGGTGGGGGGGGGGTTAACAATAAAAAAACCTCCTTCAGCAGTAAATTAAGGGTATTTATGCAGCTTTCTAAAATAATTGCTTCTAAATAATGTCAAGCGGCTCCCTGAATTAAATTTCCCACCAGAGGAAAGAACTTCCATAGACGCAACACTTTGAATAATTTGTTTTGATCTGTTAATACATATCAATGCTACAAGCTTAATGAGCTACTGTTACAGCATGTACAGGAAGCTGATTAACACCACAGCGGTTAAATTGTCTGCACTTCCTTAAAACGCATCAAGACTATATATATCAGGTGTTATTCTTAAAAAGTATACATTTCTCACAGGGCACCTCACATATTCCAATGCAGGACAATTACAACAAGATAATGCACAACATTGACTTTTAAAAGCACCTTTCCTGCAACTTGCAAAATGATCAAAGAATGTTCATTCACAGCATCATTCACAGAGGAACAACACCTTGTTGCCTCAAATTCGAGCTTTCAATTGGTTTGATAAAATGAGCACTTAGCACTGAATCTAGAGCCTTGGTAGTATTATATAACATGAACAAATGGTATCAAACAATTACTAATGCATTTCATGCAGAAGGAAATTAGGAAGGAAGAAAATAAGTGCACAGGTAAGGAGTGTAGAAGCAAGGGATTGGGATGAAGGAAGTATGCGTAATGCAACTGCGGAACATTAATAATTGTGTTTTTGTGACCTGATATCCAACTTCCATGGTGCGACGCCACTTTAGCAGCGTACATTTTCCAGGTGGGAGCCCATTTTTCCCCAGTTCATATTTTTCTACTATAATGACAGCCCAAAAATAACAGCTTTATTTTGTTATTTTCTGCTCATTTTGTGTTTTTACATACTGAGTGAGACACTTGCCTCTTAAATACAGCTAGCAGCAGGCAGAGATGAGAAGAAAATAGAAAGAGATAAAGAACTCTCAGACAGAGGATATGACACCTAATTGGCCCAGATATCACAGCATGAAATATTCATGATGTGATATAAAAAAGGAGGACTTTTAAAGAGAATATGGTTTGTAATGATGAGGTTACAGTATTTTATCTGGCCTTTGACTGCTGTGAGCTCCACTGACACAGTTACTAAGAGCACACGGCGCTACTGCCTCCCACCAGATACACGTTTTTGTGTGTGTGATGCCTGCATTAAACTGCTGTCAGCACTGAACATAACCCACGACAGGTGAACTAGGGCTGATTAGTATATTAAAATCATCTATTGCTTCTCATAGAGTGAGTCATAGTACAAGAAAATAAAAGAGAAAAGCTTGGTTGAAGTCGAGGTTATTACAGGTGAGAGGAAGCGAGATACGCCCACTGTTTAAAATTACTACAGCAAGTGACGTTTCAGCAGAAGATGAGACTGCTAACTTATAACCCTTTCTTATCCACTGAGATTTAAAGAATGAATTAGAAAACTTGGACCCTAACCCGCAGAATTTAAGTTTTGCTTTTGAAAACTGAACTCCTGGTTGTTTCTGTGTCATTTTTGAAATACATCTTTTTGAAACACTTTTAATCAATTAAAAAAATTATATGCCAATTAATTAATCACAATGAACTGCATCTCAATACTAAGATAATGCATGTAATATATGACGTGAATTTGAATATAATAGACTTTTTTAGTTATACCAAGTAATTGCATCCCACCTTGATGATACCTTGCATTACAAAAAAAAAAGACTTTATATGCAAATATACAATATTATAATACTCATAAAAAACATAAATAGCTAAATAAAAAAGAATGTATATGTCAATAAATTGTAATAATATGCATGTGTGTATATACTATAGTACCAGGTGTCCTGGAATGACTCACAAAACCTTGAATACGGTACTTCAAGTTTAAACCTGCTCCGATGGTATATTTTGTGCAGATAAATAACAAAGTTGTTTTTTTTTATTTTATTTTATCCATTTATTATAAATTAATGCACTAAATTGGCTATGCAAATTTTGAAATTAACCCCCGTCATGAGAAAACCTACAGTACCAACTCGGTTTCATTTGGTCACCATTGGTTATGTCTCTCTGCTATCCAGCACTTACAATACAGCAGGATTTTAAGTACATCTCTAATCCTATTTCCAATGCTGCTCTCAGGGTTTCTTGGAAAGGTGCACAGGTGAAGTATGTGAAAGTATGGATTCTACAAGTATGGCTGGAGTGGCCTTTTACTGCCCTTCACTCAGAAACACACACACACACACACACACACACACACACACACACATACATACACAGGAACCCTAACAGGCATCTCAGGAAGCCAATGAGCCAGTGCCAGTGCCAGGGATCCGTGCGGATGCCAGACTGCCCCCTGCTGTAGTAATCTGGAAGAATTACATCAAGAGGAGTGAAACGAGTGTGTGAAAGTGTGTGCAGCATTTGTGTGAGTGAGAGAGACAAAGAGACAGGCAAAGAGACAAAGCGAGAGAGCGGGAGAGAGATTTTTATAAGGATATAAAACTCATAGAGGGCTTGTCACTTGTGTGTGGTGCTCTCTCTGGGTTCTGCATCACAATGAATGACATCACGCTCACACAAAAAGGATCTGGCGATGGGCGCATTAGAGTCCTTTGTGAGTGCAGACCTTGGCACATTTCACCTTAATGAGTGGCTTCCAGCTCCGCTCCACTCAATAGTCTTCTCATTTTTTTTTTCTAATGGATTGCTTTTATGATTTGCCTGAAACTGTTGGCTCGTGCCTCACGCTCTCTGTGTTACCGGCTTGGCCTTGGTCAGCCGCAAAAACGTGTGAGACCAACATTCTCCCCAGTCATGCCACAGAAAAGAAAGGCAGGGAGGGGAGGAAAAAAAGAGGTATTGAAATAAGAGAGAATAAAATGGAAAACCAAAATGGTTTTGGTGCTTTGTTTTATCTGTGAATAATTAAATCCATTTTCCCCTTTCCTTTCTTCCATTTTTCTGTAAAACCAACACTTGTAAAAATTTGGCCACATAATTGTCTGTATGGTAGACGCAACTGCAGCCAAACTATACCCATAGGACTTTGAGCTGCTGACATCCAAACCATTTTGTAATGGAATGTTTCGGAATGAGCTCTGAGCCGGGTACTGACAACGCTAACAATGAATGCAGATTTGAGAGCACGTCCCTGCCTTGTAATCTTTCCGGAACCACACAGCGTCCATTCCATTACATTCAAATAATCTTAAAGCTCAGACTTTGACACCGCACATAAATTTAGTACGGAATTCAGACGTTAACTGCATTATAATTTTAAAATAACGGAGCCACGCACATGAAATGCAAGAAAAAATAAATAAATTGTGCGTAGGATTTACTAAATTGTTCCATCGATATACTAAAATGTGCACACAATTACTATTTCATTCCCTCAATTTACTAATTCATTCCCTCGATTTGCTAAATTGTGCACACAATTTATAAATCAAAAGAAACAAATTAGTAAATTGTGTGCACAATGTATAAATCTAGAGAAAAAAATTGTGCGCACAATTTATAAATCGAGGGAACAAAATAGTAAATTGTGAACATGTTTCCTGCATGTCATGCGCTACGCTTCGTATAAAATATTCCAACCAACTTGCATTATATATCTATTTCCATGTTTCTTGTAGCAAGCTAAGCATTTCAAAAATTAAGGTTTTAAAAAAACATGCTTTAGCATGCACTGTATTATAGTTCCAGTTTATTTATTCAAATTCCCACTATTTCTGCCATAAGAGTAACAAGGGCCATTAACGGCCACTGCGAGAACCCAACAAGGGCAGTCTGGGAAATGCAGCCCTGACTAAGTCACTATCCGGACAGCCCCACCATTTCTACCTGACACTGATTTCTTCATCTGACAGTAATTTCAACCCTTACAGTTAATGAATAATGGAGTGAATGTGCTTAAATTCTGAAGACAGAAGTCAGTTTAACATAACCACTGCCATCAGCTCTGACATTAATTGCTCCCTAATTCTGGCAGTCGTGGCTCGGAGAGGCCTGGAGGAGAGAGTAAGTGCATGAGGGGAGAATGGATATAAGCCCCTGACATGCAGGAAGAGTGACAGTGAGGACCAGTAACTTGCAGGGCGAGGAAAGGCCCTACAAGGCCAATGGAGGGACCCTGTCTGACACGCCAGCTACAGAAAAGTGGGCGAAATTGCTGTTGACCTCTATACTTGGAAATTAAAAGTGAGGTCATTTTTCTTTTCCATAAGTGCTCTTTAGCGATCCAGAGGTGTGGTGGCTCTGGTACATTCAGAATGTTGAGAGCCATCAAGTGAACTGGACAGGTGGGAGAACTAGAATTATGACTAATGGCACTGCCATCTTGAACATTTAAAGACCACATAGCATTTCTTGAGAACCGCAGTTTGCCTTTCAAGTGTGGATGCAAGGACATGTAAAAAGGGGTGCCACTTTAAAAAATAATAATAAATATAAGAAAGCTTAAGTTAACATCAAAGACGTTAGAATTTGCTACCATATGAAACCATTCAAAATGCTGGGGTCAGTGCTTTTATTTATTTATTTATTTTAAATAAATTGTTTAATTTTATTCAGCAAGAATGCGAGTGTGTGTGTGTGTGTGTGTGTGTGTGTTGGATTAAATAAATATATCTGCTGACTAGTTTTAAGGTTATGTTCATTCCTTAACATTGAATTAATTAATTAATTAACAAAGTCATCAGGTAATAAAATATGTGCCACTAACTGACTTGCAAGCAAGGCTTGTAGGAGAAACACTGAGCCTTATGAAGTATTCAGTGCCCTCAAATGTAAATGAGGTAGCCGTCGCTTTTGTCCTTTTCGGCTGATACAAGGGAAAAGAGCAGCCACCGTGGACCCCTTCTTTTGTCTCCACTACACAAGAGGTGGCGGGTGACATCGGCTTCCTGTCTAATTACTGGAGAGTACTATGTCTGGCCAAAAGGACAGTCTTGTGCCATTACGCACGTCCTACTCCAGGCCACTTATCACACTCTTTCTTCCATTCCGTTCTCCCTCCCAAGGCTTTCCACTGTCAACTCCTGCTATTTGCTGCTCCTTTACCCAGCCATTAAGACTGGACCCTGTCCAGGCCAGATCCTCAGAGTAAGGTCTCTGACATGGTCATATGCAACCCAGCCAGTAGCTAGAGGGCTGACAAGAGAGAACTCTCTTGCATTTAATGACCCTTCACCATGGCTTGCCTCCTCAAACGTCATTGGCCTTTAATGACTGCACCGGGCATACTCAAGTCAAAGTCAAAGGCGACTTTTTTTTAGCAGAGACAGACTTTTACCATAAAGTTGTATATCTTTCCATTGGGCAATTTCACATCCGCTACATTTGCACTCCATGTGGCAGGGCAATTATGCTATTATGCATAATTACACTGAGGGTCCGATGAGACTGGGAGATAACCTTAGAGATACCGAGCCATCCCCCCCCCCCCCCAAGAGCCTCCGGCAATGGGCAGCCCTATTGTTTTTCAGCCTGGCTGAGGTAGTATGGTGCTGGTGGGATGTAGTATTCATTGTCATGACAGCGGGGTTGGAGAAGTTCAAGGTGTTCGTAGAACGAAGGGTTCACATTGGCCCAGAAGCTTCCAATCTGGTGATCTGGGGCCCTTTTGACCTGATCATCTGGTCCTGGCTGTCCAAGCACGTTCACGCTCTGTTTCCTGATACGGTGAGACAAAGGGGCCAAGATACAATCTGACTGCTAGTGCGTGCTGAGCAAGCCCAAGTGATTATCAAGCTCCCAAAGACCACAAACACCTAGTTTACACCTGGTATCAAGAACCATTTCAGGTGATCCGATCGCAGGTGGACAGTGCTAAATACAGATGTGAATGGCGTCCAGAATGCTTGTGATCGGATCGAATGTTCTTTACTGATCATATGATGGGATCATCAGAGATGTGATGGGATCATCAGAGATCTTATGATGGGATCATCAGAGATGTAACTTAAAAGTTTAGTTAAAAAAAAATAACTTCTGTGAACATTTACTCACCTTCATAATGTTCCAAAACTATATGACTGTATAGGACATATATGAGAACACACAAGAACGCACACTGCAGCTCAAATTTTAAAACCCTATGATTTCCTCGATTTGGGAAACATGAACGGAATCGTGAAAACCAGTCATAAAAACGGAATTTACTGTACAACACGGAATGTCACATAATTTGCCAGTACGTGTCAGTAATATGTCAGTACACTTAAATCAAAATGCCATGAGGACTAGTGTCACACAAATACCACTTAAATACGAATCCTGCATGTTCTGCATATCTCTATGTGAATGAATGGCACAGATACGTGGTTTTGTTGACCACACACATACTGTATCAGTACTGTATGTGTAAGCATGTGACCTTCACAAAGTTTTCAGCCTTCGCCGCCTTAATATATGAGGACATGAACATAAACATAATCTCTAGAATTTCTCAGAGAGTCACTTCCTGAGTATTTTCCCATCTCTTTTGAGTAAAACTATCATATAAACTGAAACCTAAAGATCTTCACAGCAATCTGTCAAAATAAAAGTTTGGTTTAACCTGAAGCCAATGTGACAGAAATATAGATGGACTGATAGACGCGGCTATTCCTTTTTTATTTTTTTTTCCTATTTTTTCCTTTCAATTACTTTCATAGTATGGACAAGCACAGTTACAATTCTTTTGTGTACCACCAAATAAAGAAAGTCATACAGATTATGAAACAACAAAGGTGAGTAAATGATGACAGAAGTAAATGTTTCTGTTGTTAACTTCTCCTTGTAAACAGAGCCAAAATTAAGGTAATTTCATTGCTATACTCAATGCTTAAGGCAACTAGACAGAGTGTGAAATGAAACATGGTCAATACCTCATCTTAGCGTAACTTGTCAAGCATTTAAACATTGCTCAGCCACTGGACTAAAAGTAAGACATGTGTACATGAACATATTTCATATGCAGAAAGAGTAGCACAGTGGCGGGGTCATATTAAAGGGCTAAGCTTTTGCTTTCCGCCCAGTCTTCAGGGCTTCCTGCCCAGAGCCGAGCGAAGAGCCTAGTGCCCGGGTAGGACAAACAGTACAGCTTCAAGGTGGCACTGTGTAGTCTGAATCAGCGCTCTCCTCACGCCCCGCTGGTCCCCAGGGCATCCGCGCCAAGGCTGCTTTCATTTGCACCCACTACCACACCAAAAAAAAAATACGATGCAGGGATTTGAATAATTCTGCATCGTAGTCACACAACAAAGGTAGGCAGGCAAAAGGGAAAAAAAAAAACTATGGAAGCTGAAATTTCGCAGGCTTCTCCTCTTTGCTATGCTAAGGCTTAGCGCACAAGCAGCGGGCAACATTTCAGGTGCAGCAGAGAAAGGCTGATAAAAGCAAGCGTGGGATTACACTTCATGACCAAAGACATTCATCTCTCCTTTTTCTTCATTTCTCCTTTCCTTTTTTCCCTCCTTTTGTTAAAACGGCATCCTCGGCTTTTCCCTGTCAGCTCATCAGGGTAAAGCCACTCAAGCAGAATGCCTCAGCGCTGCTTGTATAATTAGCTGGACATCTCTTTCACCTTGCTGCACTGATAGTGGTGTGTGAGGCTTATGTCCCCTGAGGCATGTACAATCCCCTCCACCCCACCCCCGTCCCCATCAGGCCAACCAAAAGTCTTCCTCCACACGTGCTGTACTGTACTGTACTGTCCTATAAGCCTGATGCACATTTTGACACATTTTGATAATTACAAAAAATTTTCATTACTTTTTTTTTTTATGCACATGACAACCAATAGATCTTAGCCTCCAGAAAATTCTAACAGTCTCAGAAATTTTAGTCTTCATTCCTGCAGTATGACTGCAAAAGCAGCACCGAAACTGATGATGTGTAGGCTCAACATTTTTATGGATTATGGATGCACAAATTTCAAAATTCTTTCCAATACTGATAAGTTACTGTTATGGCTAATAACCAGTAAATGGATGATATTTAAAATAAAATTAAAATACCAAAACAGACTACAAAATGCTACAATGAAATTTAAGCAGCAACATTGTAATGTATACAGTGTGAAAATAGATTTGCTAAATTCCACATTTTAGTATTTTACTAATTTTTTAAGATTACCATTCAGTGAGCATTAAATCAAATACATTTTATATATATATATATATACACACACACACACACACACACACACACACACACACACACACACACACACACACACACACATATATCAGACCTGTATTTCCATTTGACCCTATGAGTCACCATTCATTTAAAAATGATATTGCCAATGCCTTCATGCATTATTATTGCATTAACTTAATGAATTTCCACAAAAGAGAATTTTTTCACAAACTGTTTGAAGTCTGACACATTTTTCCACTCCCTTTTGATTCACAGAATCGGCCCTGATCATTGGCCGATAGTGTAGAATTGTTTTTAATCGACCAATACCAATTATTTGTTTATACATCAGTGTGTCCCTAGTTCAAATTCTAGTTCATGTCCTTATATACAAAATAAAAGCATTTTATATTCAAAATAAATTAATAAATTACTGACCAATCAATTATTTTGACACCCCCCCTCATTTGCCCAAACAGCGATCTACTGTCTCTCAGTCCATCCACCTTAGTCCTGTGCTCTTGGTGTACACCCGAGAAACTGTCTCACATTTGAAATAGAATAAATTACTCAATTATGAAGACAGAGCCGGCAGTACTGCGATGTGGAGGCAGGAGTGGTGTGCGCGATCAGAGGCGTTAAATCAGCAGGGTGTTAATGCAAAATGGGCCAAACTCCCCAGCAGGAGCAGCAGCTGAATGACAACCACCTAACTCTGCTGACAGCCCCGATCAGCCCGTGTTGTCCAGGCAGGAGGACACCACGGGAGCTACACGCGCTGCCGTACCACCAGGACAGGTATTCAGATCCCTCACACCACATATTCACACCACAATTAAATGTCTAATTTATACACAACTGATAAATGTAAAAGAAAATCTCTAATATCAGGGACAGATCCCTATATTATATGACAAAAAGTGTGAGGCCTGGAAAAGTGTCATAAAAACTCAACTTAACCACAGTTTTCTGATTGGCTGTGGATTTGTTGTGTCACGTAGCATTTTCACTTTCGATGCGGACGGCCAAATTGCTTATCATTGAATGTAAAAACAATAATGTGTTCATGCTCGAATCCTAGTGCGGTCTCTTGGTTAAAAAATGATTAATGAGACCTAATGAATGTGTGACTGGCAGAAGGTGATTCGGAGGAAAATAATATCAACTTTTGCCTCATGAATCTTATTTATAAAGCTTCATTGTGACACAGTATGCCGTCACTTCCATCTAGAATGCAGTAATTATTCACTTTAAACTGCTTGATATTTGACAATGATATTGAAAATGGGATTAAAATTTCAAATTCAAGTATGTAGTGCAGTGCAAAGGCAACTTTATGTATACTGTTTAAGTTCATTTGTAAAAAGGGGAATGCTAAATGTATGATATAAGGTTGTCAATTGCCATATTCAAAGCCTAGACAAGAATGCACAGGTTATATCAGATGCACATATTCCAGTCGATGATCAAATAACCAACAAAAAGAAACACATGTACGCTTAAACACCCATAAATTAATATCTTTAGACTCTAGTAAGAAAAAAAAAAAATTTTCAGTCCATGCATTTAAAGGGGGGGTGAAATGCTATTTCATGCATACAGATTTTTTTACACTGTTAAATAGTTGGATTCCCATGCTAAACATGGACAAAGTTTCAAAAATTAAGTTGTACATTTGAAGGAGTATTTCTGTTCCAAAAATACTCCTTCCGGTTTGTCACAAGTTTCGGAAAGTTTTTTTCGAGTATGGCTCTGTGTGACGTTAGATGGAGCGGAATTTCCTTATATGGGTCTTAAGGGCACTTCTCCCGGAAGAGCGTGCGCTCCCGTATAGCAGAGCAATGAGAGCCTGAGCACAGACAATCACTGATCAGAGCGAGAGCGTCGCGAAATATCACAAAAGGAGTGTGTTTTTGGTTGCCAGGGCAAGACAACCCTGCACAGATTACCAAAGAAAAAACAGCATTAAGGGACCAGTGTATGGAGTTTATTTGTACAGAGCATCAACGGAGTTGTGCAAGGGTTTTTGTTTGTTCCCTGCATTTCGAAGATGCTTGTTTTACAAACATGGCCCAGTTTGACGTCTGATTTGCGTATCGTTTATTTCTTAAGGATGATGCAATCCCAACGAAAAATGGTCACGATCGTGTGCTGGAACCGCAGGCGGTGATTAAAACTGCTTCGAATATCTCTGCCTCCTTGTTAGTGAGTCCGCCTCCCATCGGAGATCCGGGTTCGAGCCCCGCTCGGAGCGAATCGTTGCTGCTGCTGCTCTCGTTCAGTTTCAGCCTCGGGATCTGATTCTGGATCATAAATAAACGGCTGAATATGACTGTTAGCCATGGTTTGTTTTGGATGATGTTTTTTTCCTCAAGGTAATGTCAGCTTCCAAACGCTCTCAACGCAAAAGCCTACTGGCGCTCGTGATTCTTTAGCTCCGCCCACACGTCACGCCTCCAGTCGGTCGTGTTTTTCCGGGAAAAATCGGTACAGACTATCTTTCTCTTATGAATATAATAAAACTAAAGACTTTTTGGAGTTATGAAGGATGCAGTACTACTCTATAGGTACTCAAGATTAAAAGGATATTGAGTGAAAACCAGCATTTCACCCCCCTTTAAGTTTCAATGCCATCTACATGGTAGTGTGTGTGTGTGTGTGTATATATATATATATATATATATATATATATATATATATATATATATTTATATATTCATACTGGCTATAAGAAAGGGACAAACTTCCAATTTCTAAACTTCCTTTTCAACAAAAAATGCATCAAGGCATCACATATTATATATATAATATATTTATCAGATCTATAATATTTTAGATTTGTTAGGATAAGTGAAAAAAAAAACTATGTTTTTTGGATGAAATGGTACCACTCTCTCTCAGTCTCTTTCTTCAGTTTTTCCCCTTTCAGGGAGCTCTTTTTCCTCTGGAGGCAATCACTCACAACCCCTCCTCTGTGTGGTTCTCCACTCAAGACCTGAGCAGCTTTTCAACCTCATCTTGTCAATACGGGGATAAGGAGTCCGCCTGAAAGTTCATTAATTCCTGAGTAACCTATGCTTCAGTTTTGCTAATACCCAGTTCTATTGATGTTTTCTTTCCCATGGAGTGGGCCAGGTTAACCCCTACACCCCAACCCAGCTTCCTGCCAGAAACAGCCCATTGTCAAGCCCCGCATCACGCCACAGAGATGTACAAGGGGCATAAATAGGGCATCATTATGGTACGACCCAGTGCAAGGGAACGCCGGGATGGTTGTGTACCCAGACCCACCTGCCCTGGGAGACTCACGCTCAGCCCTTGCCTTACACAGCTTGGGGCCTGGGCAGGATGTATAGGCCCTGACCCCTGAGGTCATGTTCCGTGTGCAAATTCAAAAGCTTGACATCTGTTGCCTGGCTTTTTGATCACGCAGAGAAAGAAAAACTCAGACCGCTTGTCAGCAAAAGACTTGTTCTACGTGAAATAATATCCCTGCAAGCCACCTAGGCCATAATTAAGGGGTTTTGTTGTTTATTTTCTTTTGTTTTGTTTTTGTTTAGACCAATGAAAAGAGAACTGAAAGTAGGATGGGTTGAGTTTTGCTGGGAAAGGGTCCGCTCTTTGTTTTACAGGACAATGATGTCCATAGAGCTTATGCAGGGAGGGCTTCTGTCACGCAGGCCTTAACTCTATAAATGCTACTGTATCATATTCGATATGTGAATTTCTAAGGCCTGTAAATTATTAACATCTTCAAAACTTTGCCGAAAAAAATTATGTACACAACCTACCACAAGCCATCACACTTTTTTTTGCAATTAAAAAGCCTTTTAGCTTTTAGCTAACACACATACTTAGTGTACACTTAAATTCTGCACATAATATACCTGTACATACATAACTGCTTTTTGTAACATACCTGCCATACAATTGTCAATTTGTATATTGTCATTCCTTACCAACTTATATGTATTTTTTTTTTTTTTTTCGTATTTTATTCTTTTATTATGAGTTTTTTGTTTGGTCACTGTCATTATGTTGTACTGGAGCTTCTACCATGTTCAATCAGTTACGAAAAGAAAAAAATAATCTATGGTAATTAGGGATGTAACAATATTATTAATATCATGATATCGCGATAGCAAAGCTGTCTCGATATTATCGTGTTCACACGACGATATAAAACTATAGTCAGAGCCCTCTATGGAAAGCCTTCCCACTCCCTGTTAACGTAATTTTCGCACTATAAGTCGCACCTTAGTATAAGATGCATCAATCCAAAAATACATCATGACGAGGAAAAAAACATATAAGTTGCACTGGACTATAAGTCGCATTTATTTAGAACCAAGAACTAAGAGAAAACATTACCGTCTACAGCCGCGAGAGGGCACTCTATATTTTCAGTAGTAGGCTACAGGAGCACTGAGCAGCATAGAGCGCCCTTTCGCTACTGTAGACGGTAATGTTTTCTCTTGGTTCATTTCTCTTGGTTCATGTCAAATTAATTTTGATAAATAAGTCACAGGACCAGCCAAACTATGAAAAAAAGTGTGACTTATAGTCCGGGAAAAAGTCATATTGTACCGAATTTTGGTTGCAGTTCCACCAGAGTTCCACTGGGGGCGATCGCCATGAGTGCAAAATAAATGGGAGTCTATGGGGCTAGACGGCTAAATTTGTGCCTTTCACCCTATTGGCATTGTGAAATCTCAGCTCTGATTGTAGGTTTTGCAAGTTCAACATGGCTTATAGGTCAAAAGTTGAATGAACGAGTGCTTATGTCCTTTCGATTTCTTACAGGTTGAGTTGTTGTTGCCCATAACATACTAGCATTCTGCTAATGAACACTGATTGGTCAGTGAAGGACTGATTACCACCAGAGATACAGCTTGATGGCATCCGAATCAGAATCAGCGGGATCAGAATGTTCAGGCGGACTTTTTCGCCCACGTTTTTCTTTTCAACGCTGCAACCTTTTTTTGGTTGCTGGCACTTTTATCTGCCTATTGTTATGTATGTACTGTGAAATTTACATGGAAAATAAATTGAATTTGAGTAATTGTTTTGTTATTCTTGTGTTAAGAAATACCTGATGCATATGGTATAGTATTGTCACTTTAAAAAACAAAAACAAATGTCACACTCAATATTGCTAAACATCAATAAAAATGTAAAAAGAAAAAAAATGCCTCGCAGGTGTGCAATGATAACTTGTTCTAATAGTGGGCAAGGGTTGTCCTATTTCTCGTTTCACAAGGATGAAAAAAGGTAACCCGTGTGGACTGTGTTAATTGTCAAAGCCATTGTGTATGTATTTTCGGCGTGGTCTTTCAAAACAACAAAACAAAAACTCTTCTAGCACGTGTATTTACCTGTGTCAGCTGTGTTGTCGATGCCTCGAGAGAAAAGAAAGTGCAGAGCACGAGGCACCAGAGCCGTTAAATATTTAATTTTTCACCGGCTCTGGACACCATAGACATTCTCTGGAAGCACCAAAGTGACTGAAGGATGATCATGATCATGATCCGGTTTTTTCCGTGCCTCAGAACGGCTCCGTTCACAGTGAATAAATGCAGTGTAAACTTGTTTATTTAATGTGCTGTGAGTTTAGAACACAACAGTCACTAGTTATGCCTTATTTTCGTGGCAGATGATTATAGCGTTTCACTAGATTTGTAGTGAGGTACGTTGTTGTAAGCATGTTTTCACTGAAGCTGGAGATTTCCTTCAAAATAAAAGCTCTGCTGACTTTTCCGTCAAAATAAAAGCTTATGTGCAGTATGACAGCTAGCGGTTTAAATGCAGTCCAAATTCAAAATCTCTTTTTCAAGTGTAGAAATTAGCAAATAAGTATTATAATTTCCCTCTGTAAAGCAAAAATAATATACCTATTAAATATTTATTTTCATTTAATTTGAAGTGTACTGTTGTTTTACTGTCATTGTTGTTATTATCATATTCAAAAAATGTTTGGCTTCCTAAAACACCAGTTTGAATGTAATTTAGACTGAGACAGTACATCACAAATTAAAAGAGGGATTTACTGACTTTTTTATAAGCTCTCAATTTTGAACTCTCATAGTTCATTACATAGAATATTTAACATTAAAATGTACACAATCTATATAATTTGCCTTTTTTAATACAAAATATGGACTTCATATCGCAATATTATCATATCGTGAGATTTCGATACTGTTACATCCCTAATGCTAATTGAAAGAAAACAAGTTGATAAAAAAATTTAACCTAATATTTGGCAATAATGCAGCATAACGAAACATTTATTAGCAGTTTTAGGTGTAACATAGTGGGCAGAGGGGAGGATCACCCAAAAAGTACAAAAATTATCAATTTTGTTTGGGAAGTTGTTATACCCTTCGTGAACAATGCCAGTAAGTTTATGTCCAATGGGACCAATCAGCCTCTTGCAAATAAATAAATAAATAGATAAATAAATAGGTCAAAATGACTGGAACACAACATGAGAGATAGCCTAATTAAAAAAATATTCAACCTTCATTTAAATCATTTTTCATGTGTCTTTTAGTTGTGATTTTTAGCTTTTATTTTTATACAGTACACACAAGCATAACTTTTTTTCTTAGTCAGTCATCACAGCATTGCATTATACATTTTGCCTCCCATACAGTAAAATTACAAAGCCTCTCATAAAACGAAGCATTTAAATATCATCTTACTAAGACATATTGCTAGGATACATAGAGTGACAACTAATTAGTAAGTAGCCTGGTTATAAAGATAAGCTATCAGATTTTTTATATTACATTTTGGCCACATAAAGTAAAACTACACCGAATTGCATAATTTTGCTCAGCTTGGGCATCCAAATTAAACTAAGGTGTTTTTCCTTTCTTAGGTGTAATATTCATATTCTTCATATCTTCAGTTTATTGAACACACACAGGCACACACACATACTTATATACATATATATAGACAAACATACATATATACATATACATGTAGATATATTCAGTAAACTGTTCCATTTAAAAGCATAATTGTTTCTCAAACCTAAGGCTTTACGCATTTTCCTCATGCCCGTGTTTGCGCTTTGCATTTTTTCACAGATCATGATGGTGCTTTCAAATCCACAACCATATCAGTTTTACAAGACATCAAACTGTTTCAAACATTAAAATAGTTTGAAACTGTTAAATGTATTTGAATACCTTTTTACATGAAATGCAGCATATTCAGATGTTAAACAAACGAGTCGCTTTGAATACCACTGTTTCTCACATTTTCATTTAAAACCAACCAGAATGTGAGAGAGACAATATGTATGAAAATTAGTTCTTTTTTTCTAGCTACCTCTATTTCTTTTAAAAAAAAAAAAAGAAGAAAAATTGTCCTGTAACACAGAGGAACTTTCCCAACTGATGAGAGGCTTATCCTGTTGGGTGCGATAGATGTGCATTGGGGCTTTTTGGAGGTCCCTGTTTTTTGATGCGGAGCTGTTTAATAGTTTGCTGGCACAGTTGGCATGGTTACCAGTGGAGAAAAGCAGCGACTTAAACCTTGTGACTGAATCTCCCTGAACCCCCGATAATCTTCGGCCAATCTCCGTATTAACACCCAACTTCTACTCGATCTGCCTTCATGCCCCCATCCCAGCCTCAGCACATGCTCACTTCTCAACGCCTCACAAAGGCTTCGGGATAAATGGTGTAAAAATTGGCGCCCCTGGAATCATTTCCCACCAAATCCCTTTTATTGCCAGACATGTGGCATTTGTCTTTTTAATTTAAAAAAAGAAAATATCATGCAGTCTGTGTTGACTGCCGAGAACGTGCCATGGTTGTTCGGCATGATGCGAATGATGAAAATATAGATGAGGGGTTTAGCGTTCTTCCGCGGCCAGCTTACTGGCCCAGAAACTGTACGTAGGGCGAGTACGCGAGCCAAAGCCTTTAACAACCCCTGCCATGATTAAAACACTATATTAAAATGACATGGGTGGTGGAAACGTATTCTTGCCCTCAGCTCCTGAACCAAAGTCTGCATTATTTATTACCGTGGCCTGTATTGACCGGGTTACATTAGCCATTTTCATTTCTGTATCTATACGATGATTGCTTCTGCCTGGCAGACAGTTTAAATGATCTCACTTTCAAAGTGCAACAGCTAAGTGTGTTTGGGCATATTCACGGTCACATTTAAAGATAATGTGCATGATTTATATTGTCTTCAAATAAATCTGGTCATATTCAAAGTAGTTTGTAACTTGGCACTTACGTTATGTGCTCATTCCTTATGCTCGCTGTCATGTGGATCTTAAGTGGCACGTGCGTGATAACTCTTAACCTGGGGCCTGTACCATGATGGTAGATGAACAAATTCAGAGTTACAGGATTAGTTTTAGGTTGACAAAACCAAACCACTTTGTTGGTACCATGATGCTGGTCATCAACTTTCTTTATCAACTCAAGCTTTGATCCTGAGTTTGTGGACCATGTGCACATGAATGTGTGACATCACTGGCGAACATCCAATCACGAGCCTTGATTAGAGGTTAAAGGTTAAAGGTTTTGCTAACGGTTAAGATATTGAAGAATATGATGAATCTTAATGCTTTTACAGTGAAAAAAGTACTTGTTCACGAAAGAGGACAAATAAAAGAAATGATCCTGCTGTGACTTGACACTTTGGTTTGATTGGTCCAGTTTCAGTTTGGGATCTCTAACTCAGAACATAACCTGTCCCGGAGCAGGTTAGCTGTGGAGTGTAAGTTACTATTGTAATAAATGCAGCTAAAAGCAAAGCCACTTTCATGGTACCTAAAACCCAGGATTGGTGCAAACTAAACTGAAATTTACCTGGCTAGCCAGTTAATTCGGCTTGGACGACTCTCCATCACGAGATAAACAACATATCCCTTGTGGATAATATAGTGTATTATTGCACACAGTGTCTGGGTATTTCTTCATTTAGTGACAAGGAGCACAACCGACAAATGTTTCAGGCCTGAACAATATTTAGAATACAGGATGCAAATAATATTTGTAAACAACATTGCTACTAAATCTGCAAAGCGACCAGTGTAGTCCTATTCGCAAATGTATGACTCTTGTGAGCTGGTTCCTTTTAGTGAATTTAATAATAATAATACTAACAATATGGATTGTCCTTTCAACTGAATCAGTGTCTTTATTCTCCAAGAGGTTATTATTTGAACAAATTACTCAAATGAATTAGTTCTTTTTATTATTATTTTTTTTAATAACAATAGGGTAATACAAAGTTGTAAAAAATGTAAAAAATTTTAAAGATTAACTATATATCTAGAACATGAAGCAAGCCTATCCTTTTTAATAGTTGAGATGTCATAACTAAGAATTTTATGATTGTTCTGTATTGAAGTTAGAGAATCATAAGAAAACCTTTAAATCAATGGAAAATAGTCTTCCATTTGGTACAGTTAACATACATTTTGCTTTATGTGATATTTCCCCAGTAAAACAATAATTTTGATTATATTGTCAATTTCCAATAAACGGATATCACAATCCAAAAACAAGACCATTATATCAGTTATTATTACAGACTTGTCATATCAAAATTTCAGTTTTTGCCAAGTTTCTAAATGAGTCTGATTCCTAAATGAACCATTACGACCAGGAAATAATAGCCTATTGAGTGTATGGACTGGTGGTACAAATAATAAGCATGATTTTGTTGTAATCAGTGGTATATTATAAAAGTGATCATATTGATTATTAATTGAATAAAACACATAGGCTAACTAGTCTATTTGTTATTTTTCTTTTAGCTATTGTCCAGGCCATTGGACTGCAATTGCTTTCTCTAAAAAGTCTGTGAAAAGTCACTTAAAGGTTTTGCAATAACTTATTAAATGTAGGACTATTTCTGATTTGCTATATCTGTTTTTTAGAAATCTGAAATTATCTCATAATTTGGCACTAGCCCCCTTAAGGCAATATATTCAGTATGAACCAGCATTTATTTTATACAAATATTTCTTCATCAAATAAAAAAATGTTAATTGAACCATTAAGGAACCAGAATCATTAAGAAGGATAGGAATTGGAACCGGAACTGTTACATTTCATCACTACTGTCAACATTGTGCCCAGTGAGGGGTTCAAAAACTGCATCTGTGCACAGCACAAATGCATACACACACAAACATAACATGAAACTTCAGCAGTCAGAGCGAAAAACACCAGATAACAAGGACAAGTGGACTCCTGCCGTCAGCTCAGTTTCGAGACAATGCATGTCTGCTGCAAAGACATGTGTCTGTATTTCTTAACAAACAAGCGGACACCCAGAGGTGTGGGCAGGGTCTGATCAGCTGTCAGTCACTCCTTGAGAATGTCACAGAAATATTCTTCAAGTATGCATTTCTATACTTAAACCCTAGAAAATTGTGGTCACTTGTGGGACTTTGTGACTGTCATCTCTGTAAATATTCTTTTCTCTTTTCTTGTTGCTTTATTTTCATTTCTTTGGGGGTGGGGGGTAAAGTTCTTCATGAGAACGCCTTTCTTTCTCATCTTTGGCTTCACTTTGAATGTCACCGGTTTCTCAGGATTGACAGAATAATATGCACTCATCATTTTGCAGACGCAAAAAAGGAACTGTGAACACTGGGTACATTTTTGGGGGTATTTGCTTCTTTTTAATCAGTGGAGAAAGACTGACATGTCCAATCATAATAACACATCAACTGCTAAATGGGCCTTTGCAATCACTGTCAGTTCCATTCCATTAGGGAGTCCTGTATGTACGGACATCAATCAGCTTTTTGTGGTGTTATTTATTCATAATTTTATAATTTAACTATTTATCTGTTTATTCATTCTAAACAATTGCATTCTGCACTTTGACTATGCCCTTGCCTAATCAAACAATGCTGGCACAACAAATTGCTTGTGTGCAGGTTGTCCAATATAACAACAATAGAGTTTTTTAGTTTTTTTTTTTTGTTTGTTTTTTTACAGTAAGTGCACAGTTATTTTTAGTAAAAAAAATAATAATAATAATAATAAAACATTACTAAAAATCTTCCTGATTCCTAAAAAAAAAAAAAAAAACAGCTAATCCTGTGCTCTGATTGCAGCATTAAAGAAGCTGAATACATCATCCGGTATAAACCGAAATGCATAACTTCTAAATTTATGTTTCTAAATTTATGTTATGCCGTGGAAAAACCCCTTCATCGACTTGTAACCCCTGCAATAAATTGTATATAAAATAAATTATATGAAGAGATCAACTGTGGGAAATCTTGTTTTATTACCTCAAATTAAGCAACCATGAAATTATTTGCCTTCATTTAAAACGCCATGCAATCCAATTTAAATGTTGCATACTTTAAATCCAGGCTGATTTCTTTTTTATCCTGCATAAAAGAACATCCAGTGGGTCACCTACGTACTGGCAAACAGATAAAGCCTGCATGAAATTGTAACGAAACCATAACCCACTGACTATCCTGGAAGTTCATCAAAATAGATCCTCAATATCTAAAAATCATGTCTCACTCACATATGTGACCCTGGACCACAAAACCAGTCTTAAGTCTCTGGGGTATATTTATAGCAATATGCAAAAATACATTGTATGGGTCAAAATTATTGATTTTCCTTTTATGTCAAGAAACATTAGGATATTAAGTAAAGATCATGTTTCATAAAAATATTTTGTAAAATTTCCTACTGTAAATATATTATATAATTATTATATTATATTATGTAAATATATTATATAAAAAAATAAAAAACTATATATTTTATTTCTGGAATTTAGCAAGTGAACACTTAAGTTTTGCAAATAAATGTAAATGTTTCTTAAGGATTTTTTTTTTTTTTCATCCAGTTTCATTTTTGTACCATCACCATGTGTGTCACTTTTTTCACCTTACATTAATTGTATTTTGTGTTTAACAAAAGAACAATAGTCATACATGAAGTCTTTTTTATTTGTGTGTGAGTTGTCCCTTTAATATGACTTAAAAAAGCTTGATCAAAAGCAATCAATAATCATCACAATGCTAATGTTGACATTTTGAGTTTAAAAGGATGAAAACGTAACCCATAAAGTATTTACCAGATCACAAAAAAATAATTAAATGAGAAGCAGATATCATACCAGCATATGAAGTCCACACACACCACACCTCACTCAATGACCTTGGCCTTGTTCCCAGCTGACACACGGGAGGGTCAAAATGCAGAAACCCGTCTAGCCGCTCGCGTCCATTAGTCCAATTGCTAGCCAGCGACTTGGCACGGCCAAGATCCCCCTCTCTCCCTAACTCACCAGACAGGTTGTCAATTTATCAAGGAGAGGTCACTGTCTCTCATCTCTTCAAAGTGTCGCCTGATTCCTGAGCTTCTGCATTGTGGATTCGACGGGCTATTAAGCAAATTACTGGCTGGTCAGTTATTGCACTCTGTGCATTGCTCATCACATAACTCAAAGGGCCTGCTCATCTCATTTCGACCCCTAGGCCCACTCTGCATATCTTGCACTGCTAATTCATTGATTAAGTGCTTGTAGCTCTTGTTGTCACTAAGGACAGCAAGCAGAAAGTGGGAAGGAAAAGACAATGCACCATTATCGGAATCAAAAGCAGCGGGAGGGTTTGTATAGACATGCTGGCATAGCAGCACATGGGATATTTCCCATGTTTGTTTGTGTTTGTAAAGCATGTAAATAATATAGTTCGGTAAGTATCGCTGTGGCTTCACGTAGCTGAGAAAAGGAGCAGGAAGAATGGAAGTAATCAGATTAAGACCACATGCTGGCTATAGACAAAAAGCAGCAGTATAATACTTGTTTGTCCTTTTTTCCTCACCAAATGCAGAAGTAGAAGAAAAATAATGAGAATTCAGGTAAGTGTTATTGTACCTAGCTTTACTGAAATGTGGTTATGGAGATTAAATCGCAGTAGTAAACAGTGATATGTGTTTAGTTAGTGTCCAGTCACACTATGTCAGAGATCAATGCACTTTTATGGTAATAAACATAGAAATAAGTAGCATAAATGTATATGTAATAAGTATTATTGTGTGTAAACTACTTAAAATGCCTCTCTTTATCTTTTAATGCTATAGCTAAGTCTCAATGCCTGTGCTAACACAGAGCAATACA
The DNA here is from genome assembly GCF_003368295.1 of Carassius auratus. NCBI lineage: Eukaryota > Metazoa > Chordata > Actinopteri > Cypriniformes > Cyprinidae > Carassius > Carassius auratus. The sequence goes on along the minus strand of NC_039259.1, from coordinate 16,568,698 downwards.
GCAAAGGCTGTAATTTGTCTTTGTGTGTGTGTGTGTGTGTGCGTGTGTGTGTGTGTGTGTGTGTGTGTGTGTGTGTGTGTGTGTGTGTGTGTGTGTGTGTGTGTGTGTGTGTGTGTGTGTGAACATGTGTGGGTGTGTGTACGTGCATGTTAATGTATGTGGTGTATCTAAACCCACAACAGTGTCTACTTTAATGCTGTTATCCAAACTAGGACAGAGGAGAGGGCATCTCTAAATGAGATTAACATTAAATATATTGCATAGGTACACAGATGCCTTGATCATGATGGGAATGGAGCTTAAAGATTATATCAGAACAAATACAAACCTACATCTACAGTATTTTTAATGTTGGTGTTGCCAGGTTGATGTTGGACAGTAACAGTCTTTAGTATTATCTCTCTGTCCTGAAAATTGCTTTTCTCTGTGTTATTTTAGTATCACTGAGAGAATAAGTTTGGATTAATATTGCAAATCATTTTCTTTTTTTATTTTCCATTCACGTTTTAATTTAAGTTAAAGTGTTAGTAATGTTTTTGTGTTCTTTTGTCATTTTAAGAGTTTTTTGTTTTTGTTTTTCAAACGTTTTTATATATTTATAGTTTTTTTTTTTTTTTTTCATTGTTTTACTTTTAGTTTAGAAGTTAAACTAGATTAAAACTAGATTAAAATTAGAAATTTTGCCCTGCCAAATAAAAAGTTGATATATATATATTTGTTTCAGTTAACTATAACAGCTTGTCTATAACAACTGTATCGGTTCAGAATTAAACAAATAACAAATAAAGAAACTAAAAAACAATGAACGTAAAATTGCCTCTGGAGTTTTCCGAATGTATATGCATATCTGTGTTCTGAAGTTTTTTTTTTTTTTTTACTCAATATTTGATTGCATTTTTTATGCAGATTTTAATAAAGAAAATACAAAAATATATATTTATTTGTATTCATTGTATGTATAAATTATAACTAGACTAATGGCTAATTGCAGTTCATATTCACTTCATGAATGCTTCATACCAATTGTGTTCCCTGCAATTTGTATAAAAGTAATCCATCTTAACTTGTATACCATTAGAAATATGCAATGATAATAGTTTTGCAAAAAGAAAAGTGAGGTCTCACGATTCATAAAGGTGTTGATTTCAGCCAATTATATGAGTCACATACGAGAGTTTCAATTGGCCCCAAAGATACCCTTATCCTTGTCATAATGATTACTTAAATAAGTTCCTTTTTCCTCTTTATTTTTGCAAATTACTAACCATCTTTTAAGAGGTCAACACTCCCTGTCTTGATTGACATACTTGAATGTATAATGAACTACTCGGCTGTTTCCCACAAAAAGCCTTAGCTGGATCTCAGCCTCCAAATTCCAGCAAGCTGCCCTTGATGTGCATGAGACCGGGCTGACGCACCCCTATCTGCGCTAATCATTACCCAGCAAGGCCTCCTCTTTTTTTTAATAAACGAGATAATTGGCTATCATTGTCTGGCTGGCTCTGTTTGGTGAGTGGGAATGGAAATGGCAGTGACCAGATGCCTGGCTCCCGCTCTCAAAGCTCTTTAATTAGAGAGGGCCCAACGAACCTGAGGACCACGCCACTACAAAAGCAGGGAAAAGGGCAATTAACGGCCAAGTGGTCCCCTCTCCATCCATCTGTCAGAATGCAGGTGAAAGGATGATGAAGGAGGTCTATCCTCACAGGCCCATATGGAGATCCTTATGGACAAAGCCTATCAATGCCTTTCCTTCAAGAAACGTGGTATTTTTTTCCCCCATCCCTTTACACTGTATCATCAATATCTGCCTGGGAATGCAATGAGACAGCTGCATGGTCAACAGACAGGCGGTCTACTTATCTTGTTAGATGGTGTACATGTAAATGGGATTTCTCCATGCATGGTTCAATGTGTTTTTTTTTTCTTTCTTTCAAACAATGCAGCCATCAGACAGCCACCCCCAGAGAGTACATATATGGTGAAATTTCATTCCATACGCCATTGTGATGTTCGCCTTACAAAAATTTTACATGCAGTAGTAGAGTGTTCAGAATAGCATGCTAACATACTACTATTTTCTTCTACTGTTTTGACAGTATATAGTAGGTATACAAAGAATGCAAAATTTATCTATGCACAGGACACCTGCTACTACACTACATGCCTAACCGAGTCTGACTCTAACAACATGACACTTTACTAGTTTACCTGCAAGATTTGGGGGAATGTATTTTTGATTCATCGTTCATATGACTTTCAGTATTTAAAGATACATATAATGAGTTTTGACCATGGTGATTTATATAAAGAAAGGGATTTGTTCTAAATGTCATGTATTCTGCCTAACTGTAGTCGCAGTTTTATTTATTTGTAGTCAGGGATTTTATTTCTAAGAACATTATATCTGCGCACCTGGATGTTTGCAGGCAGGTGCAGTGGACACAATAAAAAATATATATATAAAAAGAAAGAAGACAATACCTGTACATTTCTACAATCCAGTATTTATTGAGGAAGCTGCTCTGATAGGCCATTCTTCAGTGTTTCAATGTCTGCTTTAATGAAGGTTGCATGAAAGATTGCTATCTCCACAACTATTTCTCCTTACTTTATTTTTACATAATGGTACGATAACTTTACCTTGAGCAACATGACTTCTACTTGGCAGGAGTTTAGAAACACCTCACATAGGTGAGACATAATTCACCTTTTCAACAAAACCAGCATTATTAACATGCTCTTAATTAAGACCAACAGTATTACAAAATTGTGAACATGAGGGGGGCAGCCACGTACAATCGTGAAGAGATTATTCAGTTGAAGCTAAGTGTATGTGATCATTAAATACTGTAATGAATGTGAACAGTGCAGCAGAACGTCTGGGGAATGATTGTTGTTACACTGAATTAATCCTAGTTCTCCAAGCAGTATATTTACTTAAGCCATTAAAACCCATGACAGTATGCCGTCAGGCAGAATCAGTGATATTCAGATGACCTGCTTTTTGTCTGAACGTTTCATTGGCCCTGTGCCCATTCAAATGTCTACAGCCATTACACTTATCAAACGGGATCTGAATGCAAATTCGCATTTTCTTAGCAGCCGCAATAGCTCTGACACTGGCAGTTTACTATTTAAATAGAACTCTTCAGCAATTAGATGTAAGATACTATTATTAGAAGTGGCAAATTTCAAGCATTTATGTTCTAGGTTTTCTCTTTGACCGACATTTGTTTATATAATTAGTGTTCACCTACTAAAAGTGACTACTTAAATATCCATAGAGTTAATAAATGTTCAAACTAATGCCAATATTATATAAACATACTGTATGAGAGACTGAAAGAACATGAGTCAATTAGCTAATCAAGGATATTTATATTTTAAAAACACTCCCAATTATTGTCACGTAGTGATGATGATATTCTGTCAGCTAAGGTTACGGAGTGAGGGGCATTCTTGTACACACGTTTACACACTTATACTCCTCTCTCTTGCTATGTTCTAAAACCTAATGAACTGCATATGTAGCTTTTATTGTAAGGCATCCATAGGCTATATATTATTTTTTGCTATGCTACCTTCTAAAATACTTTATTTAGACCAAAGCATGCCGCTAGTAATGCTGTGTGCTATGCAGAGTTATCAGATCAGTATGTGTGGGATATTGATCCTCACTTTGTCCACACACTCTGGGAGGGCCGAAGATGCAATGTGGTTGTTGAAAACAGAGTGAGGGGGGAGTTTAAACGTGTATGCACCTGACATGAGTGGACTCCTGGTTGTGTTGATTGCATGTTTTTTATGACACAACTGCTGAAAAGCCGGACAAGGATGAATAGGCGTCTGATCACGGCCGTGGTACTGACCAAGAGGAAGACTTCAACCTTCAAGTAAAAGAGGCCCATGTCGATTTATCATTCTAATTATCCGAGGCAGGTCTGGGGCTGCGCTGCCCAGCGACTGTCTGAGTAAGGGAAAATGCACCAGCAATGCACAGCTAAAGTGAATATTAATAGGCCTGGCGGCTGCAGACGTAGGATGCGTTTTATTACGAAGACTAATGGTCCACTTGAGCAAACCCTCATTGCAATATCTCAGCTTGTTTGACCCTACCTGGCCTGCTTTGAATATAATACCAAGATCTGGTCAGGTCATCCTCTCAGAACGCAATATCACACGAGGCAATTTCAAAGTTAACCCTGCAGCCGCCAAGCGTGTCACGTCCTTTCATAAAGACCGTTCCTGGAAGGAGTCGATGCTACTCCCTGTTCTCTTTTGGCCTAAAAGGCTAAAGTTTGTTTCCTGCAAAACAGCTTTACATTTAACCCTTTCCAAAAAACAGTGAGGTGGAAGTGTATTATCAACAATTTCGCTGGTGTAAGTTTCCTTTCTCACTGGTTATGAGGTGCTTCCTCGCACACACCCACATGCAATGTCCTGTGAAATCTCTCTAGCCTGTCAACAAAATATTTTCTCCCTTAAGAAACACAAGACTGTTAAATCACAGCTCCACTGCCTGGTCTTGTTCGCTAGGAATGCTGTCGCAACCAGAGAAAATGGTATGCGTATTGGGGGGTGAACTACAGGGAAAACTCTGTGTTTAGCATGTACAGTACGAACAAATATCACAAAGCATTCAAAAACTGCCCTTTTTTCTTTTAATCTCGCTACATTGGAATTTTGCAATAACCGCTCAATCTGATCCTGGACCGCGATTTCGGAAAGGTCAACTTATCTTTCAGACGCATATATGCATGCAATGGAGGGTGAAAAAAAAATGTGTAATGATAATTCACTGCTCAGACAATGAAAACGAGAGACAAAAAAAAGAAAAAGATTTTATCATTAAATAAAATATATACATGGAAGGAGAGGCTTTGGATTGGACAGGGCGAAAGAGAGTGTTTTGCTTATCAACAGGAATCAGGAGATTGAAAGATACAATCGCCAGACACCCCCTTCCAAAATGGGCTCCCCCCTCCTATTTCCATTACTGCATCGGGATGCTTTCATCATCTCATTTGGGTGCAAAAACGCAGGTGAAAAGCTTCACACTTGAAGTGAACTCAGCTAAGGTTACGTAGTGAGGGGCCTTCTTGTACACATGCTTTCACACTTGTACACCTCTGTCTTGCTATGTTTTAAAACCTAGTGTACTGCATATGTAGCTGTTATTGTAAGGCATCCATAGGGTTTATATTTTTTTAACTATGCTGCCTTCTAAAATACTTTATTAAGACCAAAGCGTCCCTGTTTAAAAAAAAAAAAAAAACAGCATATGCTGGTTAAGTATGTTTCAAAGAACGGCTGCTGGTTTGAGCTGGTTTAAGCTGGTCCTTAGCTGATCATGTGCTGGTCCTTAACAACAAGCTCCTATTCAGGACCAGAACTTGACCAGCTTAAACTAAGCTTAAGCTAAGGACCAGCTAAAAACCAGCAGCCGTGCTTCAAAACATATCTAACCAGCATGCTGTTTTTTTTTGTTTTTTTTTTTCAACAAGGATCACATGTGTCATTTGTGGAAACTGAAATCCCAGAATGTGTTCAGCAAATGGTGATTCTAAATTTATTTAATAAAATATGTTCAAATTAAATATTTGTGCATGCTATGTGTTTTATGGCTATTAGAGTTTATTAGCAAAATGCTAAAGTCAAACTTTGTTTTAAAGTCCAAATGAATTGAAAATACATTTTATACAACATACAATTGAAAATGTATTTTATAAATGTATTAAAGATCTTATTGTGAAGATTTTTTTTTTCTTTTACAAAACGGAGTCCCAGTCCTACACTTTCCGATAATTTTTACACTCTGTTTGTCACATTACAGAAGAAAAGATCTGTCTCTACTCCTGTTTCATATTGCAACCAAGCTGATTCATGTGAAGCAATATTTACATGGCATGTGTTTTGACCTGTATAGAGTGTTCCAGTTTATTCACCAAGTTTAGGATGCCTGTGTAGGTTTTGAAACAGAGCTTCAAAACAGAACATCTCTCCTCCATAAAAACCACCATAATATCTAAAGGAAAAAAAAAATGTGACTCTTTTTTTCTGTTATAGGTTCAAACAGGAGGAGGGGCTGGGTCTAGGGTTTCACTCCTTCTCTGGCTTGAGGGCTAGCAGGCAGCTATTGAGAGGTATGTAAACCACGGGAACAGGTCAGAGCAGTTCAGACACAGAGTGGTTTCTTAACCCCTGACTGTCTCAGCCTGAGACTCTTATATGGTCTTGACTAGATTAAAAGGTGACTAGTGTAAAACAACTGGCAGCCAAGCGGAAACTGGCTCATTTAACATTTGACCTTGAGGTCAGCAGGGAAGAAAATTGAGTAGATGAAATGATGGATCCTGTATGTCTGAATGGAGATAAATAATGGGTCCCAATGGTTTGCTAGAAGATGCTTCCGGCAAAAAAAGCCACAGGTGCTAATCATATCAATGATTTACATTTTCTGTTAAAAACAAAAAGACAATTGGGGTGTAGCAGTTACCATATGCACACTTGCATGAGGTGCTTATTTAAGCAACATGACTTTAAATCTGGTTCATTGCATTTTCTGATCCCATTCTACCTTGTTTCCAGGTCATATTTCATCTAAAAAAGAAAAGAAAAGAAAAGAAAGAATAGAAATAGAAATAGAAAATGAAAATGAAAGAATTTCTGCATTTTGACATTATGTTCATGCAAAAAAATTTTGAAGAAAAAAAATTGAAAAAAATAGAATGAAGTAAAATAATAAAAAAGCATGAGGTTTAAAGCTGATTTGTAAAGCATGCTGGGTAACAAGCAGTGCCACAGTGTGAGGCCAAGACAAAGAACTGAGCTTTGGAAGACAAAGCTAATTGCAAACAATGAGTAAATGCATTAGGACTGGTTCTCAACTAGGGGAATCTTGATTTAATTTTAATTAAATTAATATATAAATTAATATAATATTATGTAAAAATGCTATACATTTACATTACAGAAGGAGTAACAGAGATGCACATCAGCCTTGATAAAAGGGCCTTTCATTATTGTCAAAAAGGGGCTTTGGAGTCAAAAAAGTTGAGAATCACTTGTGCTAGGTCATAATGAAGGACAAAAAGACACAATCAACCAATGAGTATATAAGTATATGATCCTCGGAGTAACAGTATGCATATCATATACTTGTGAGTATCAGTATAAGTTTGTTTTTTAATATTTAAAAGATATTTGTTACTTTTTATGTAATGTGTACACACACATATATATAATGGTGTATATATATATATATATATATATATATATATATATATATATATATATATATATATATATATATATATATATATATATATATATATATATCCTTTTTTGAGATGCATTACACCTTTAACTGTACCTGGATTCATTTCTCTCTTTCTCTTTCATTTGCTCCCCTCCTCCCTCTCTGTTTTGGACGAGCACTTAGTTATCGCAGCTCTTTAGCTTCTGCTGCCAGATCTCTCATTTTGTGGCCTTTTGATCATAGGCTGGTCAGGGAATTTGGCCACAAAAACAGTGTTTAGTAACTTGATATTGAGAACAGAGCCAAACAGGCTCTGTCAGTTCAACAGGGGAAAAAAAAACGAACCCAGATACGTAGAGGAAAAAGCTCACTCTAACGCACACAAGTAGCTTTTAAACATCTAGGCTCTGGATCCACGAGTCAAAAGAACATCCTGTTTAACAAGGTGCTGGTTTTACAGAGACCTGTCATTTAGGTCATGACATCGGCCCATGTGAGCCACTGACAATCTCTACTGAGAGAAATTTCCTGTCCTTGACTACATAGAGCTCACTTAGGCAGTCTGTGCCTCGTCTCGGACACACATAGACACTTAGAGAATGTGCAGAGACTGCCTGCTGTAGTGTGGAACAGGATTACTGTGGTTTTTATATGTGCAGGACTTCATTTGTAACAAGATATTTCTGTGGATTCGTTGTTAAAAGCCGTCTGACCGCTTTGAAGCAAAGCTGAGTCAACGGGAGACACTTTTTTTCAGGATTTCCAGCTCATCGTCGTTTCACATTAGGGCAAATAGGTCTGAGCATCTCTCCCCTGAAGGCATGTCAGGATAATTGCATTGTGTGACAATAAAATTAACGCAGAGATGATAAAGACTAAGAGTAAAATATTTTCAGCGAGCGATTTACATTTCACGTCTGCATTTTGAGGGGGAAATGCCTCCAACAATAGAGTGTTTTTGACCTATGGCATACCTAGGAGTCGAATGTGGTGACCCCAATCTGGAATTGTAATAAAAAGGTCTGCAAATTCTAGCTAAATGATCCACTAAGTTATTATGAATGTTACTCTTCCCTCCAGGGAGAGAAAAATCTAAATTTGATACCACTCAATACAGCACACAAAGAAACGCCTGTCATTTTCTGTTTACTCTGTTTCATAATAATCATAATAATTTTTTACGAGATGGTGAAAGCATACATAAAACAATGCATGTCTTTTATGTTTTCTTTTGTTTTTTTTCTGTCACAATCATGGAAAGTTTTAATTTAGGTCAAACATGCAAAGAGTGATTTGTTCCATGATCTTACTGAAATTTGGGAAAACTTTACCACACACTTAAAATCCTACAACAAAACTAAAACAAGTCTATCTAAATGAATAACAACTTACTGTAATAAAGCACCACACACAAACAGAAACCATGATGTAGTTGCCAGTACAAGCTCCACTCTTCAGCACAATTTTAACCACAAAACATTATCCAACAGAGACATCTCTAAATCTTCAACATAGCACAACATTAAACACTAACAGACATAAAATAAAATAAAATAAAATAAAATAAAATAAAATAAAATAAAATAAAATGCAAAGACAATGCAGTAAAAAAAAAATTATTTCATTTTATTTTTTGGTTTACACTAGTTAAAGCATGAATATACTCAATTATGCTTGTAGAATTGAAAGCTCTTAAAAGCTATCTTTAAAGCTTTACTTGGGATATTTCTTATTATTTTGTTGGTTTTATTTAAAGTGATCTTAGGTACTGATTCTGTTGATTCAGTTGATCCACAAAGACTATTTTTTAACTGTATAAAATTAAGTAAAATCTACTTAACATTATTGTCCAGGTGTTCCCAGTATGCACTGGGGCATGAATAATTATTGAGGTTGTTATTTGCTCTGTTGTTTCTGTTGAGGTTGTTGTCAAAGCTGTTAACTTGTTTTTTTTTTTATGCATGTATTTTTATGAGTTAATTTAGATTATTCATTTCATAATAATTCATATAAGAATTATTAGCCATTGATTGTTACTGTTATTGTATTTTATGCACCAAATGTTGAGGTCAGTGTGGGAAAGTGAATATCTGAAAAACATTAAATGTTATATTTTCATATTTATATTATGTTTTTCACATTCTTGAAGTGTGGTATAATGTGAATCAGTTTTTGTATATGTGTGTTCAATTGCGCTTAAAAATATTATCATTAAAATTTACAGATTTTTTTTTTTTTTAAGACTTTACAAATATTTTTTAAGCTGTGAAAACATTTTAAGTGATTTATAATTTCATTTTCAAAGAATAAGCCTAAATTAGAACTGAATTAATCAGGACATGCAGCAGGATCAATAGAACATTGAATTACATTTTACACATGTGGACGTCAACCCCGCCGTCTGAGGAAACACAAAACATGAGCGTATATATCATAACCGCGCCACACACAGATTCAGAGTGAGGTTTTTATTGCGTTGAGAATGGTATCCATAACAATATTTGGTTTCAGTCAAGAAGTCATCACCCGACTATTCAGAACAAAAGTCAATAAAAGCGTTATTGCTGCTCAGGGACGTGAATTGGCTCGCTCGAACTCCGAGCATGTGGCTGTGCCACACTGTAAGATAATCTAATTGGGATGATGAGTGTGAGGTCAAAACAATGAATGAAAAATCGCTTGTCTCTCCATAAGAAGCCTCAAACATGTCATACACCGCCTGTAAGCTGCGTATCGTGACCTGACACTAGAGGTTTTGTTCACTTTCTTTAAAAAAACCAAGGTTAGCATTTATAAGAGGTGAGTGGTTCTTAAATCAGTGCCTCCATGTGCAATATATCATACCATGCCTTATAAAACACTTTTCAGATGGCAATGCACTGAGATGTTTTTCCTCAGCGGTTCAGGGTGATAGAAGAGAGGTTACGCGCTTCTATTCACACCGTCCTAAACAGAGCGCCAAGTGTGTGACACAGAGATGTCAAGGCTCGAAGCGGCGATAATGCAGAAATAGCCATCTCAAACTGTGCATGAATCTTACAAGACTCACACCCGCACACGCAGGGAGACTCCGACGTAATGTACTGTATGTTATTGCTCGAGAGCACTTGTCTGATTTTCAGCATGCTCCTATTGACAGACTTTTATTTTGTATCAATATGAGGGCGACCACTTTCTTTCGCTCTCTGAGAGTGTGAGTTGAAGGTTGGAGGAGTCTGAAACATCCCTCATGGATGTCAAAAGTGCAATTTTACTCCTCACTACCAAGCCAAGGGCTAAATATTCATAGAGCAGACAGAAAATTAATAGGCATCGACATTCTTCTATGTATGTTCTGCAAGATGGGTTCAGGCCCATCAGGGCCATCTGGTCTTAATAGAACATCAATTGATGTGAACAGGAAGAGAGACCAATTTGTTTTCTCACTGGGGGGTTTGTAAATCTCACGTGCGCACTCGCACACACTTGGTAAAATGGTCTTCCTCATTCTTGGCATCGCAAGTCAACGGCTTTACAGTAGACAAGAGCCCAAAGCTCCTGAATGTGCGCGTCTGTGTGTGTGTGTGTGTGTTTGTGTGTATGTGTGTGTGTGTGTGTGTGTGTGTGTGTGTGTGTGTGTGTGCGTCGTTTAAGTGGACACAAGCGGGATTCTGCACTTCCTTAAGACATTCTCAGGGCTATTATGAAAGGTTGTGTGCGAATGTATGTGCGCGCATGTGTGTCTGTATGCATTCAGGCGTCTGTTGAGGGTTTTGCCATTGTGAAAGGGGTTGAGGGAAGGCATGAATACCCTCAGTCAGCCAGCTGGCAGTCTCGGGTCTTTGAACAGCCCAGCTTTTCATATTGTCTGCTCAGTTTACAAATAAACATGGCCTACAACAAACAGATAGCCCCATTCATTGTGCCTGACAAGCTGCGGGGAAAGCCCAGGCCCCTGTTTCCACAAACCACTCCATTTTAACGCATGCATTCAGCCAAAAACATCTCCTCCTAGCTTTGTATGTATACATTAGATGGCATTTTTATCACCTACTCCCACCACCTCTCTCCCTTGGGTGTGTAAGTTTGGTTTCTTACCTTAACTTAATAATGCATTTAACATCATAACTGAATGTTACTTTCAGAATTTCTTAGTATTAGAAATTTTGCTTTAAAGTTTCACCCGAATATAGAAATTCAGTCACCACTTACCCTCCCTCATGCCTCATGGAATTCATTTGAATGATGTTCTTAACTGTAACACAAAAGGAGTTATTTTAAGCAGAATGACCGAGCTATTATTTTCCAGTGAAAGTGAATGGTGACCGAAACATTTTCAAGCGAATAAATATTTACATTTTAGTCTGCTTTTCACATAAGCATCAGAAAACTTACGAAACTTACTGAAATATAGTGCATAATTGTGTGGAAAACTTTTGTTTACCTTTTGAATAGCGTTTCTTCAGAGTTTTGGAGCTTGATAATCTGGTTTTCACTCAAAAGAAGAAAAATCAACATCAAAGAAGAGGGAAAGATATAGTCATGCATGTATGAAATGGCAAAAATCATTTAATTACAGCACACACTTAATTTTATATAAAATCTGATCATGTTCTCCAGTATTATTTAAGAAGATGAAAAGAGCATCTTGTGCTTTATTGGAAGCAAGAACATCTGACCGTCTGTACAAAGGAGTCACATGATCAATGTCAAAATTTGCATATTTAATGAGTGAGGTAAGAATAGTACAAAGTCTTCTTACATTTTACATTTATTGATTTAGCAAACGCTTTTGTCCAAAGTGACGTATTACTTTTACATAGTAGTGTGTGTTTACAATTTTATTAAGATCCTGCAATTTTCTGTTTATTTTCATGTTTGTGTTAGACTTTATATCATAGGTTTTCAATATAGCCTCAGACTTTTGTATCCCACTGTACAGTTGATCTTGTGTTTTGTATTGCATTAGCCTCATTAATAGCACAAGGACGGCGAGCAGGTTTAAGCACAGATAAAACATGACAAAAGACCTTTTGAATCAAATGCTGGCTTTTCACGCACTCTAAGTACAGCCTCTCTCTCTTTCACACGTTTTCTCTCTCTCTCTCTCTCTCTCTCGCTCGCTCTCACATTTTTTTTTTTTTTTTAGGGAAATAATAGCTGGTTGTATGGATCCGCCTCCTGGCCAAGGGAGCTACTTTGTCTTAATTACCTCAGGACGAGTGAGTGGCCCCTGAAGCAATCATCTTTGTTTGTTAAAACAGCCGTTATCTGCTTCGGTAAGGTCCATAAATAAAACATAGCCCAGATTACAATGTCATGTTCCTTAGGACTCCAGAACCTGGGAACCGATCACAACAACAAGAGCAAAAAATCCCTGAGCGCTACACACACACACACACACACAGATGATCTCTGTACGTTGTTATCTGATGTCAGCTTGTCGAGACTGTCAGCACTGAGTGATCTAGAGCGAGCTGATTGTGAGTATCCACAGATGTAAATAACCTTTTTCACTAGTTCAAGGTGGGCCATCTGTCCACTGTCATTTATTTAGTTTATTACTATGAACTGAGGGACAGCACCAGTGTCTGCTGCAGGCAGGAAAAGCAATAAATAATGACCTTTCTTTCTGAATTATAATCACCAAAGTGTTGCCATGGCACAGATCTGTGGCTCTTGCTCTTAGCAGCAGGGAAGCATCCAATCATATGTCGGACATATGGATCCTGCCCAGCCCTGGTGTTGGAAATGGCTCTTTATGGAAATAAATTCCAATAAAACACACTTTGCACATTTTTGTCTGGCGTGAGTTTTGAAAAGTGACTCTTAAGATGTGTGTACAGTTACATCTACAAAACAAAGTTAAATTAAAACAAAGTATTGTATAACATGACAAATTAGTGTGGTAATATTGGTAAAATCTGTGATTTAATTTTTTTCCCTATAATTTAATTTACAAATAATAATAAATAGTTTAATTTCATTTAATATTTTATAATTAAATTTAAATGTAATTTTTTATTTATATATTTTTATTCCTGTTTTAATTGTTTATATATTTATTTTATTTTATTATAATAGGATGCCAAGAAATTCATCATTCATTAATTTATTATTATTATCATTAATAATAACAATAATAATAAATCATATTCCTCATTATTATCTACTTTTATTATCATGATCATTACATATTAAGTAGTAGTATTATTCATTTTAATATAGAATTTATATATTTTTTTATTTTAAGTATTTTGTTATATATAGACAAAAAAAAAAATCGTAATTTTTTTCATATTTCCGAGCAGAATAATTTCTCAGCTTTCATTTCAAATTGGGAGTCATAAACCACGCTGTGATCTTGTATGCAGGGTAAGAATTATGAAAATTATCTTTAGCTTATCAACTTTTGTTTCATAAAAGGGAAGTGGAACCAGGTATGTGCAGGAAACAAATTTTAGCAAGAAAAATTATGGCTGCGAGATTCAATCCACTCTTGAAAATCTGCATTCGACAGTAACCTTAGAGAAAAACTGGCTGATTCCAATCTCTTGCCTGCGATGTAAACCGAATCACAATCACAGGAAATGAATCCAATCATGGAGGGGTTGTGCAACAATCTAGGTCAGTTTTGGAAATGACTGCTACAGGCAATAAGATTAAGGAACGCGCCGATTCGCTGAAAGACGAATCAGTAAATCAGCTCTGAATGAGTAACACTTTGCTTCTGTTCTGTGTCTTGTGTGTAGCTAATGTTTATTTTTCCAGCTTATTTTTTTTTATGATGAGAGAATAAGAAAGAGGCATTATGTATCTTTGTATCAACAGTACAGTGGATGAATTAGAAAAATATATATATTTTCCCCATCTGCATTTGCTAACACCCCCCTCCCTCCACACACACTCACACACCTTCCTTCCCATTTCTACAGCTTAACTTCATTGTCTCAAACCCTTTCTTTCATCTTAAGACAAAGATTTATGTAAATCTTTGGGCCCGGCGTTAATGCGAGCCGCAGTGTGAGAAATAGCATCCCTAAATCGCAGTATTGTTGTTGAAAATGACAAGGCAGCCCCCTAATCCCACAATGCGATCATCCAAATGTGTCATAATGCTCTGTGTAGGCAGGCAAATCTGAATATCAAAAAGACACCACGCACCTCGCCAGAGCCTTCAGTTCTTCAGAACCGCTTTTTTTTTAAAGAACTCACCCCGTTGTCACTTAAGGAAAGGCAAAAAGTACAGAAGACGAAAAAAAAAAAACAGAAATGTGACATTTGAGTGACTGGTTTGGTGTGCTGTTAAAGGAATTTTCTTTCTTAGTCTCAATGTCTTGGTCCTATGCTTTTTGTGTTTTTGTGTTGTCGAGTGTGACCTTCTCAATCCACATCTAGACATAGTGTATTACTTTGACTTTGATTAGAAAAGTTTGATAACTGACAGAACCATTGGTCTTCATTGAAGTTTGTGTGTCCTATACAAGTACATTTCTCAATAACATTTTTTCTAGATTTTTCTCCCCTTTCTATATACATATTATAAAACCAGTCTTCATTCTTGCCAAGTGCCAATGTTTATGCATCTGCTGCGATTCTGTACGACTCTGACTTGAAATGCTACATTTGTTAAGCTTCAAATTGATTTAAACATATTTGATTAGTTTCCTTGTCATTTGTCATGCCGATCTGTCTGTCAGAGCGAGAGAAGAAGAGGAGGAGAGAGTGGCTGCTTTTGGAAACAGCCATGAAACAGCCATGCCAATCAATTGGACAAGGACAAGTTGGTTGAATAATAATGTTAATAATTACAACACAAGTCTAGGGAATCCCTGATTTGCCATGACTCCCTCATTGAGCTATCTTCCACAGAGACTCCTCCGTTACAATAATTAAGAGCACCATTCCACTCTTCCTCATCGTTTTCTGCAATTCCCCCTGGATCAGGTACAAGTCCAAAAAAGAGAGCAAGAGAGAGAGAAAGAGAGAGAGAGAGCGAGAGTACAAAGTACAAAGATTCCACACCTCTCTCTAAGTTCTATTTAGCAGTTTGAATTCGCCCCCTCCCCATCCGACAGTAAAATCTCAGGCCGTCACTTGAAGCCCGGTGGGGGATTTTGTGGGAAAGAATAGCCATGTTGATCTTGAAGTCTTAAGTCTCAGCGTACCTGTCAACACTCCGGCTCAGCAGCAAAGACTGTGGCTTAAGTCACTTGAAGTTGCCTTTTAATGAGAGGGGAGGTCTGCGCACGCTGTCAGACTGAGCCGAAATAATTCCATACCTACTGAATAACCCAAGCGTGTCTTTTAATCCTGCTGCTGTTTATGTAATGGAAATAAGCAGGAACAGGTTAATGAGAGGGTAAGCTCTGGCCCGCACACACACACACACACACAGACTGGATCTGGTACACTGAATATGAAGGTGATGTGTGTGTAATATACAAAAGACTCAATGCAGATCTCCCTTTAAACATATTCTAATCAAGATGATTGTAATAGAACTTTTGGCATTTAATTCAATGAGATGATGTAATTTCCTTTTCCTCTAACTCACACACACACACACACATTTATTTTATTTATAACCATATCATTTTTTTTTTTAATGTAAGCATTTTTTTTTCCCCGAAAAGGCAAATGTGATCTTTATCTTTAATTTAGTTTTATTGTGTATTAATATACTTTTTGTAGACAGTTAGAAGAAGGAACTCATGGCATGAGAAGAAGAGAACTGATATTCCCTTATTTCAAATAATAATGTGTTTAAAAAAGTTATGTATTTTTTTTAATTATCATTTATCATGTTTATTAAATAATATAATTTTATATACACACACATATAATTTAATGATGTGCCTGTCTGTACAGTATTTTGACCTGCATTCTGACAGCAAATTCTGAACTCACTGATGTATATATTAAATGATCAGGAAAATTTTTCCACTTATTCACCTAATTTTGGTCTTTAATATTGGAAATTTACAGGAAAATGAACAGAGAATCTTAATTCTTCTTGCCTCTTTCAATTCTCCTTCTCTTCCATCACTCATTCCCTCTGTATTTTTTTTCTTCCCTGCCTTTTCCCTCCCTCCCTTCCTTACTCCATCTCTTTTTTTCTTTCAGTGGGAATAATCCCCCCTACAGGAGACTTCAAAGAGCAGGCCAGGCAGGGACAGGCTTAATTACCCGCCTGCCTTAAAACTGATGCCAAATCAAAACTTGCTCTGGTCAATCTCTGTCCTGCATTGGCAGGACTAATTGTGGCCTTGAATTCTATTTTGGGGAGTAAAAAAAAAAAGAAGGAAAAAGTCACAACTAAATCAAAACAAGAAATATGTGGGCGGCACATCACACATCATCATGGACTTTATATAGTTCTGGAGGTCTTGCCTGATTGATGTGAATTTTGGAGCTATTTCAGAGTACAACATAGTCATTTTTATAGCAGTGTTTGGTTTTTTGCTAAATAACACCTCAGCAATAGCACGGGCTGTGCATGGCATGCTATATCGAGGGTGTTTTATTTGGCCAGTCCAGAAAGTACTTCTATAATTTTTCCATGTTTTTAATCTTACATGGGGTAATCTGGCCCTTTTTTTTAAGCGAGTGAAGTTTAAACCTCTCCGGGATGTGCCGTGAGGTTTCCATGGCTGGCTAAGGGAAAGCATTACGTCGGGGTATTTAACACCATGGAGAGTTGGATACGAGGGGGCTTAATGATGCCGTAGCAGTCGGGATGAGTGCTAATTCACCGCCCAGGGCCCACGACGGATGGGGCACCTGCAGAGCCTGCCATCAGTCAGCTTACCCACCCTCGACAGGTCCCGGGAGGGGCTCCATATCCCTCTAACTCATGGAGCTCTGCCACTCTCCACAAAATGGCCTCGTAAGGACAGACGAGTGCGTGAGATAGTTTGCATCTTTTAGTTTTTCTTTTCATTATGACTAAATGCAGTCTCACTTGTCAGCCTCTGAAAACTGTTTGCAACTAAAAACACATCGTAAGAATTTTAAACACAAACAAACATGTTTATGTGCACTAAAAGGTCTTGCGTTCCCTTAAGATTTGCCGCACGATAAGAACATGCCCGGAAGCCAATTATGTTTAGATTGCAGTTAGTGTTACAGCATCATGTGTCTTGCCTTAATCTGTATGTGATGAAGCTGAACGTAATGTGACATCACAAAACCCTTATCTGTGTGGCCCCGCCCACTCGTGTTTTCATGTCAGTTAGATATAAAAAGTTTTCTTATATCTCATTAATAACAAATATAAAGAGTTTGAAGAATCATGAAATGTGAAAGAAAGAGTAAACAGCAGTAAACAATCATTTTTTTTTTTTTTTTTTTTTTTTATTCAAGACCTGCATACCAAAGTTGCCTCAGTCCAAACAAGGAGCATCAGCATCTAATGCTTGGAAGAAATACGGGAGGGAAAAAAAACTAAAATATACACAGAAGGGAGGCCTTCAAAAACAACTAGTATGACACAAGTGAACATAATTGTCAGTTTGAGATGAAGGTACTGTATAAATCAGTGGACAAACAGTTGTACAGAGCTCTCTGACCTCCATGAAGTACCAGATCTTTTTAAAGATGCAGACACCAGAAGCTAATACATTCTGGGAAAGGGTTTGAGAGCATACATGGTGGGTCAGGTTGATTGATTCGTGTCTGTATGAATGTGGTCAGTTTTAGTAGCTCTTGATGACTTTAATTGTAGCTTTTGCTTGGAGGCAAATAGCTTTGATGTGAATTGCACACAACTGAAGAGAAGATCATATACAGCAAGGTTTGGCTCGGCTATCCTGTAACCTACACATTTAAAAGTCCCCTGTGTTGATTATTTTAGACATATTATGAGTGAGCCTGTTTCCTGTGTGTGTGTGTGTGCAGAGGGTCGGAGACTGAGAGAGACAGACAGAGAGAGAAAGACCTTCCAAACTTTCCAGACCTTTTTCTTTACTTCCTGGTCAGAAAATTATGACACAATAATGACTTGGACAGGTATAACATCTTGTATTTGTGCTCTATTCTTCTCATGCTAAAAGACCTGAACTTTACAGGCCCCAGAAATCAGGTATAACGCCCCACAATTCAGAGGACAGTCGGGGGCTTTGTTTAAAAAAAAGACAGACTGTTGCCAGTGCTAGTCTGAACACACAAATAAAAAAAAAAATGAAAAAAAAAAAAAAGATCAAGAAAGAGAGAGAAACAAAATTAAGTCTGGGCAAGCATATAAAATTATTTACAACCAAGATAAGAGTGAACAAAACATTTACTGTTGTATCTGTAGCTACAGTAAAAGGTCAGACAACCTCTTTAACTCATCTGTACATTTTAATTTCAATTTTCACAATTGTATCCTGCCAAATGTGTGTACATATACAGTATTTATATATATATATATACACACACACACACATAAACACATCATAGTGCCTACACATGTATTTCATTCCAGCCATTAAGAAAATCCATTACCGAAGAAGAAACCAGAAACATACACATGACAGGAACCTCAGTATTTTTCCTGTGATCATCTTTCCATACATAAATGTTGCTGGCCCCATTGCAGTTCTCTTTTAATCAATTTCATCTTTATTTTCTTACACCCAAGGCAGAAAATTACTAAAACTCAAGACTTTTACAATTACAGTGACAAAACATTTTAAAGACCCACAATTTAAATTGGACTGTGAAATCAAATTTCGTAAAAAACTAAACAAAAACAAATAAAAAATACATACAGAAATAATAATTGGGAAAAATATATATATTTTACTTCCTTTTTTTTGTGTTTTTCCTTTTTGTAAAATGCCCAGGCATTCTCCAATATTACAAATACTGGTATACTTTTACAGTAAACAAGAGAAATGTCATATATATATATATATATATATATATATATATATATATATATATATATATATATATATATATATATATATATATATATATATATATTTAAATCCCGTCACCAAAAACCAATATACACACGCCACTATGGCATTCAGAGAAACTTGATAAGCAAACTTGAAAAAAAGAAAAGAAATATTTTTGTTTGTTTAAAACACACATACACAGAAATATCATTTTTACCCTTGTACTTGTTTCAATACTGTAAACGTATTTTAAGACAGAGTGCACTACTTTTTTGTTTAATTTTTTTTTTTTACTTTTTTTTTTTTTTACTTTTTTTCTTTTTTTTACATTTCTGTAGTTCCTGATTTTTGTCCAGTCTCTTCCTTGACTATTTGTAGCAAAAAATCATCCATTATGTTCAAGGGACGCAGTCTTGTCATGAAGTGAAAAATTTTACATATACATATTTATATATATTTGTCTTTTGTGTGTGTTTTTGTGCAGTTATATGTACATATGCATACATATATATACACACATAGACACACATTAGTATTGTGCTGGCTACTTTTCATTTTAGTTCAACTTAGTTCTTTAAGTGACCTATGTATCTGTTTTTATCATTATTCTTCTAGAAGCAGATTAAAACCACATGGACTTAAAATAATATTATAATTCTTTTTTTTTTTTTTCAATTCTTTGCTTCACAAAAGTGTTGCATTTGTCTTATAAGACAATAAATAGGAAGATCAGTATTCAAGGCACACTCTTGTCAAATTGAATGGCAGTACAAAAACTGTCCAAATAAATTAATTTCATTTTTATAGTGCCAGCATTGTGAAAGCCAAGCCTATCAACACTGGCACTTCAATCTCAGATGCTCCCTCTATAAAGGCCCAATAAATTTGTATTTTAACATAATTTCTTGCTCAGAAGCCGTTTTCGCTATTGTTTTCAAATATGTAAATCAAAATAATAAAGTGCGGGTCAACTGCGAAGAGCTGCGTACATGTATGTTTACTTTTATTTCTCTCTCTCTTTCTATTTCATTAGTTCGCTTTGCTCTTTTTAAAACCACGATATTCCCTCGCTTCAATCGTTTGCGCTGGTTAGGGCATCTTGTCGAAAGAAGGCTGTTTAACTGCCAATAAATCAGTTGGATAGAAGAGAAAAGAAAAGGGAAAATTCAGCTCTGCATTCTGTAAGCGTGTTGCTACTTCTGAGAATGTGTTCAACTACACATCACAGGAAGTCCTGAATGAGAAGAAAGAAAGAAAAAAATTGTCTTACTGTTTTAGCACACGCTCAACAGGTCATGACATACACTCTTTACTGTGCAATTGACTAATCTGCATACCTGCTGATGGCTCTGACACAAGGGACATGACCAGATTAACCAGATAAATCAATATCATACACGTTTTATAACTATAATCAGATTAACTTTGCAGTATAAATTTGTTTCTCAAAATGATTGATAAATATATATATGTACAAAAATGCATAGGGCTGTTTCAAGTGACTTAAGAGACATTGTAATAGAATGACAACATTGCTGAAAGTATAATTGTTGAATTCATTCTAATCTAATCTGGTTAAAGTGGTGATTCCGTCTAGAACCTCAGAACCTAATACCCAAAAATGAAACAACAGAACTAAACACAAAATAACAATGTTTAGATTTAAATGTCAGTCAACGGAAACAGAACAGTGATGCTGCCTTGCTTTGACTAATGTGCTTTTAGGTTTACTAACCCGAATTGGACTGTAAAGATCCTTCTCTCTCTTTCTCTTCCTGTGTGTGTGTGTGTGTGTGTGTTTAAATCACTCTGCTAGTGTACGAAAACTGCTTCATCCTCTGGCCTAGACGTCTGTTCCTTTAACTTAAAAACGATGTAGTATGACAAGCCACTTTTACGGGAAAGATGGAGTTGATTCATGACATTTAAGGGTTGTTGGCAGTATAATATGAAGTGTGGAGACAAGGCGAGGGTTGTGAATGAGCTGAACCAGAGGACCGGACTGCTTTATCAGAGAAGACGGCTGAGATCAGATAGCAGACTTGGCAGAAGTAGCTATGCAGCTCACCCTGAGTTGTTTTAAAGCCATCTTCATTCTACTACTATTGTGCTGTTCAGCAAAATCAAATGGGTTTGTTTAAGTGCAGTGTCTATGGAAAGGGTGCTGGCGATTAAAACTGACTATTGAGACCTACAACACAATCCATACTATGACTAGCGTTGTCTGGGTTGGTACTAGGTACCGATAAGCAGCTGCCTTCACTTTTGTCTGTCTTTATAGTCTCCTCTCCTTGATTTCGAGTAGACGGATGTCTTCAGCCCCACAGTTCTCTTTAGATTTACTGTTAGAACTGATATTCAGTGCTACGTTCCCAATTAGATTGACATGCTTAAAATCAGTTCGTGCTACAAGGTCTAAGGATTGTTGTCCGCTCATTTCGTAAGTATGGATAAAAAACAAAAAAGGAAAACAAAAAGAAAGACTAAGCTTTCTCAATTCAGCTTTCAAAATATGAAGATAGAATGCGGCTTCTCTTCAAGAAATTACATGTGTATCTTAAATAATCTACATTGTAAGCAGCGGCCTATGGATCTCGCAAACGATACTCTGTTTTGCTAAAAACAAACAAACAAAAATCTCAGGATGTCTTCTGGTTTAAACAAAATCTCAGCATTTGAAATAAATCATAAGATAATAAAAAAAAAAAAATGAACCTGCACATGCCAAAACATAAAAAAATCCAATAAATACAGAAATTATTGCACAGTTAAAGGCTCCATTTAAAATATTGTCTAATGTATCAACTCATATATAGGCGGTTTATGGCGGCTCCAAATTAATTTCCCCCTTTTTTTTCTTTAATGTCTTTATCATTCTCAGATGGCAGTTTCTTAGGACAAAACTAACTCAAACCATTAACTTGAAAAAATAAGGAAAAAAGAAACAAAAAAACAACAACAACAAACAAACGGAAAAAAAACAGAGTATCCAGCTACCCCTTTTATAATCAAGGAATTGTGAGGCAAAATAGGAAATCTGGCTTAGCTTCTCTCTGCTTGTTCAATTTTGACCTCATTCGTCATCAAATGTTCCCCATGCCACTTTTTCATGTGTTTCTCGAGCGTGCTGTAGACGCTGAAGGGCATTTGGCAAATGTCACAGCGGTACACTTCCTTACCGAGCTGGCCGTGTGTCTTCATGTGGCGGGTGAGCTTGCTGCTCTGGGCGCAGGCGTAGTTGCAAAGCTCACACTTGTAGGGCCTCTCGCCTGTGTGGCTGCGTCTGTGCACTGTCAGATTGCTACAGTTCTTGAACACCTTCCCACAGTACTCACAGGTGTCACTCCTCCGGCTTTCTTTTGAGCTGGGCCGGCCTGGTCCTGGCCCCCCACCCAAGTGTGGGGTGCTGCCTCCGCTAGCGGTACCACTGCGACCGGAGAGGCCCCCGTCCAGCAGGTCCCCTGGTGGCGTGGAGAATCTCAGGCTGCCGTTCTCGGAAGAGTGCTCTGAGGAGGTGGCGAATGGAGATTGTCTGGAATCGGTGAAGCCAAGAAAGGGATCTTTGATGAAGTGGCGGGATGCTGCATAGCCCACTAGCCACTGGGAGTAGACGTTTTCAGATGGGATTAGGGGGGCTGGGGGTATGTCTAAATCCTTTTCGATTTTGATCCTCTTGTTAGAAGAGTTGGAGAGGCTGGGGCTGGTGATGGGAGTGGGCTTACGGGGAAACAGTCCTGAGAAAGAGTCACCCGAGCCACAGTTCCTTCCGTTCACAGTTGCCCGCTCCACTTGGTCTATTTCCCCTGTTACTGAATCGTGGTTACCTACATCCCTCTGCCCTTCTGACATCCTTTTGGAGAACGGAAGCCTTTTCCGATTGTCAACTATTAAGTTATTGTACTGCTGGATGGAGCTGAGCCCTACATTTTCCACCATCTTCCCCAAGGAGAGGTTCTTCTCATCTGAAGGTGGCTTTGAGCCATTTTCCCTATTCCGACAGAACTCCGAGTCCATGCTGAAGTTTGACTCAGGCCTACTTTCATTTTCTAGTTCCTCCTCTTCTTCCTCTTCCTCCTCTTCTTCATTTTCAGGGCCCATGCCCTCACCTCTAAAATCACTTTCTCTGTTCTTCATACCCTCCCCAGTGACGTCACTAGTTCCTGGCTCGGGTGAACTGGTGGTGGAAAGGCCATCATCAGAACGCCCTGTCATGGAGCCAGACTTGTGCATGTGGGTCTTCATGTGTCGTTTCAGTTTGCTAGCCTGAGAACAGGCATGATCACACAGTTGGCACTTGTAGGGTTTTTCGCCTGTGTGGCTTCGCCGATGAACAACCAGATTACTCTGAAACTTGAAGGTCTTACCACAGAATTCACAGGACTTCGACTTGCCCTGTGTCTGCGGTGGGGTGGTGCTGTTAGGGGGCATGGGAGGTAGTGGAGGGGTGCTCAGAAAGGGCGACTTCGGGCTGGGCTGGAAGGGGTTGGGATTGAGGAGGCGATGCATAGGGTTGGCACGGCTTGGTGAAAGCGGTGGAGTGGAGTTGTTGTTTCCAGCGAGCTCTCTGAGTCGGCGGGAGAAATCCATGGACTGGGACTCCATGGCCATGGGTGTCATGCGCATCACTCTCTCAAAGGCACTGGGATGCTGGGAGATTAAACCCATTTCCTCTGCGCTAAGGCGTTCTAGGCGATGGGGATCTAAGTGATGGCGAGGAGGGGGGCTGACAAAAGGAGGCGTATTAGGGAGGCGGTTTTCCACAAAGCCAGGTGGGGGCTCTCTAAGTAGGGGCCCAGACATCCGTAGGAGGTGGAAGGGGTTGTTTTCCCCTAAAAAGTTGGTTAATGGAGACTGTGGTATGGATTCAGCACCAATGGGGGGAGGAATAGTGATCCGTGGGGTCAGGGAGGTATTCGAGTGGTTGGTCTCCAAGTAGATGCGGATCCCATGTGTGTTCTGAGCGTGTTGCAGAAGGAACCAGGCGTTGGTAAAGGGCTGTTTGCACGTCGTGCATATGTAACTTGAAGGTTCATCTCTACCTGCAACCAAGCAGAAACAACAAAGATCTTTATTTATCTTTGAGTTTAAAACCTCTGCAGGTCACTTCCACAACATTTGTGTCATAATGCTAGAAATATAGTCCCGGTTATATAACCCACTAAAAGTAGATCAAGTAGACTCAATGAAGAATGAGACGTAGGGTCAAGCATGATTACATGTTACAAAGAACAAACTCTGAGGTATCTGACACTTTGGGCTATGGCCATTTTCGTGCACCCATCAGGCTGACACATGAACAGGGCAATACTTAACAGAGCTGTGACAAGTGCATTGCCATTCTGCTCCACGAAGGGTTGGAGCTGTGGGGACATTACATTCCCCATTTTTCAACTTTAATCTTCGCTTTTACAAACGACTGACTCATTTTAGAAGCATAATGTCAGGCAAGAACACTCTAAACTGGGAAACCCTCCAAGCACTGAGACTGTCCTAGGATGCTAGAGTAATATGGCACCAAATTGGAGAAGTACAACTTAAACTGTGATTTAGGGGACTCTCGTCACTATCAAACAAATAAACTTAAGTTGTCCCCTCAAAGAAACAAATAAAAAATGAGAGAGGAGGGTGTGGGGGAAAAGGGGGAGCACACATCAAGATAAATGGTTTCAAATAAAGAGTGAAAACACTGCCTGTGATTTAAGAGGCTGAGAGGAAAAAAGCACACTGGTGAGAGTGTTAAAGTCTGTGGCATTTAAAACAGCTCAAGGGTATTATTTACTGTTCCATTAAGAATTTCTCAAGATTGTTTTTCTTACTTCCTCTCACGTTTTTATCTTATTCTATGGTTACACTTCCTGGAAAACCCCCTCCCCCCTTAATGACATCACAGTGAATCACTTCTGCTCTGAAAGCAAGTTTGATTACAAAGAAAAAATGGCTCACTAGTGAATTAATTTCCCTGATAACAATTTTATTCCGTATTCAACAGTTTTAATCATATAATTAAATACCAGCAAGTGAGCGTGTGAAGTTTGCATCAGTTCAGTTAAAGTGTGAAAAGCATCAGTTCTCGGATCAGAGGATATGTTAAAAAGTGGCTCCTATGCTTGGTGTGGCTCTGGAGCTTTAACTATACATGACTAATTGATGCTACAACTTCACTGTTACACAGGTTCCACCATGCAAAGGGGACTCATTATCATGGCAGCACAAACAAGCCAAGTGTACTGAGTATACAATGAAAAAGTATGCTAAACCATCTCTGCTATACTCCAGGGGCACTGGTGTAAAAAAAAAAAAAAGAAAAAAAAAAAAAAAAAAAAAAAGATCTACAAAGTCGAAATGGTAATTGTGCACTAGGAAATGAGTTTCATTTATTCATTAAATGAAAGCTTGCTGTTCTGACCTAATGCAGCAATTTAGGACACGCAGAAAAACATATGCTGCCGTAATTGTTTGGGTATTTGATTTCTGGCTGTGCTTTGTGTACCTTTATGAGTGTTTTCATGTATATGTATGTGTGCGGGAGTGAGCGACTGCGGAGAGAACAATGGGGCGGCAGTCACACACAGGGCTCGGAGGAGCTGGGACTAGGAAGCCCTATGGGTGTCTATTTCAATCATGGCCATTGTGAAGGATCAAAAAGAGCAGAGAGAATGAATGGTTAGTATCTGTTCTAGCATTCCTTTACATGCTGCCGAAGAGCAATGCTAAACAGGAGAGTGTGTTTTCATCTGAAAGAAACAGAGACAAGGGATTATATACAGCAATAGCCTGAAGCTTCATCTTATTGGTATACTGAGATGCAATATTTCATCAAGGAATTTGAATAGTAAGCATAGAAAAATGTAAATCAGTAAAAAATGAGTAGTGCCATGCGCATATTTAAGTTTCAAAAGGGCCACATTAACAACATTTAAAAAAGCATTTTTTTCCACAGGTATCATAGCATCCTTTTGTACTTAGAGAAATATCATTATCAATAGTTTACCCTTCGTGTCCTGTTTGGGGTCTGACCCTATGCCATCTAAACATTTATTTAGAATTTATATATCAGGTTGATTCTTAATGACAGTTCCTAATCTTATAAAATCTGATTATAAGGTGAAAATATCCTCAAGGAAAAATCATAAATTAAAATAAAAAAAATATAGAGTGTAAAAAATTATATGCTGACATAAGTTTCACATTGGTGTAAACACTAAGAAATACACTCCAACCACTGCTTTAATGCATGCTTTACATTTTTTGCCATGGTCAAATTTACCAGAAACATTTTACTTTATTTGATATCAGTCACAATTCTAAAAGGTGAATATTTACTACAACAGATAAGTTAAATCTGAATTAATGTTTGCCTATATCTCATAATAATAATAAAAAAATATATATATTGTAAATGAGGAGAATATTACATTTCAAAATTCTTTTTTAAGTTTACAACAAGTGAAAACTCCCACATAAAGCAGAAACATTAATTCTCAACAGAACAGGAGGGTTAACACTAAAAGCTTCTGTCAGATGATGTGTTAGCTGATATGTATGACACATAGAAAGAAATGTTCAATCAATGCCCTTTAATATGAGAAAAATCCTTTAAAGATGAAACATTCACAGGCACTTAAACGCATTTTAAAGGTTTACGGAGGAAAAAAAATAATTCCCTACTATATGTTATTATGTGGCTGATGTGCATTCAGAAGAACATCTGTTTACCTCTTCCCTTGTCCTGTAAAGCCTTTGGGCTTTATCATACATGCGGCGCGTGGCACAAGTGTTTTTGCTAGTTTCAGCCCGACGCAGTTCACATTTTCACATCCTGGACTGCATTGTTTAAATAGCAAATGCATTTGTGCCCATTTGTGCGCCCACGGGCATGCTGGTCTAAAAAAAGAAGTGTGCTCAGGCACATTGTTGGCGCGTTGCTTTTTTGAAGAACTGAAAACAGCATGCGCCATAGACCAACTCCAAACCTGTTCTAAAGTTTGGCGCAGTCGTTTTCTTTGTTATTTAAAGAGTACGTAAGTAATACACACCCATAGGTGAGTGCACAGCTCGCGTATACTTTGCTTATTACACATAGCAGGGACGCACAGCCGCACACAAACATAAAAAAAAAATGAAAAGTTACATTTCGCCATAAAAATAGCAAATCCACCATGGCGCAAGTGCAACTTTTAAAGGGGATGAGAGATGAGACTCTGGTTGGTTTATTGCATGTTATGTCCAAAAACACCCATTTCTCATTTAGAGAATAGGGACAAGCCATTTACACCATGTGCCCGGGCACACCAACCGTTTTCCCGTTGTTAAACTAGCAAAAGTGGATTTAGACATGCCCTAAGTGCACCTGCGTGGTGCGCTTTAGACCATGTGCTTGATCATTAAAATAGGGCCCTTTGACTTAATTACAGTGGACAGAGCGTAAGCTCCACACACAATGGCCATCTTTCCCCCCCCAGCCTCTCAAGGCCTACATATATACATACACACATAAACACACACACACACAATCCTCCAACCTCCTCTTGTTGTTTTATGGCAGATGCTTTCAAAGACTAATGCTCCATGTAAAGGAGGCCTAGAAAACAAGTAGCGTCTGTGTTTACCAGGCACTGTCCTTTTCCACTGTGTGTGTGTGTGTGAGAGAGAGAGAGAGCGAGAGAGAGAGAGAGAAAGCGAGTGAACCTTTCTCTATGCTAACTATCAGGGCGTAAAACACGGGCTACTGTACTAGCTGATCCTCTCACAGACAAACAGAAGTCATCAGGGGGCCGAATGTTCATTTCTGCCCCACAATTAAGACGAATCAATGGCTGCTGCCTGAAATGGTATTTGTGGCCGTGCTGAAGGGACTCGGGCGTGAGTTTATTGAGAAGTGTTCAGTGCCTGCACTCCCGAGGGGATTGGAGTCCGACGCAGATGGCAAATAAAGTATGCAGCCCGAGGCGAGAGCACATTATGCTAATTCTAATGTCAGCTGTACTTTAATATACAGCTCTATTTAATCACCCTATTATTTCACATTTCCATATGAAAAAAGGAAGAGAGAGGCAGAGGGGGGAGAGAGAGAGCGAAAAAGAAAACCTGCATCACTTCTCTTGCTACTAACACTACGAGTGTGCTCAGGTTTAGGTGGATGTATCCCTGGATTTTGTGTCGGCATGGGGCGCTGTAGCTATTCACTATTAGGTTCTTGTATCAAAACATGTTTGCACACATTTACACCTAAAATAACCATAATGAATCATTGAAACCAAATATCAGAAAACACATTTATACAGGTAATATTCTATAAAATAACACATAAATAATAAATGCAATAATGATAATAATAAAAATAACTAATGGTACAGTGTTGTCTTTATAAACATGCACCTAAAACACTCATTCATGAATACATAGAATATAGAATATAAGACTATATAAAATGGAATCCACAAAACGTAACAATCAGAATGTGATTTTATTGGACAGTGAGTCAGGCTTTGTTAGGATATAGAATTATTTTGAATTGATTATATTGTTATTATTATTAATTTTGTCATATTTAATTTTAATATGGCCTGTAATAAACATATACACACACACACACACACACACAATTATAAAGCTAAAATTTACTCAAAAATAATATATTCAGAATAACATAATCAAAACTAAGATCATAGTAATTATAATAGGATTTATTAAAAAAAAATAAAGTCTTTCTAAAGGATTTTGTTTTAATGCATGTATAGATATGTACACATTTAACTTTGAAAATACAACAAAAAGCATGAAGCTAAATTATGACAAATATACAAGACATGACCTTTAATATAGACTTCCACACAGACACATTTAGTACTTTTTTTTTTTTTTTTTTGCATTGTTGCAGTGCATTCTGGCAATTCCGATTTCTCTGATTTGGAAATGAAAGGGCCAAATAGCAGCCTGCCCATTCTGCTGATAAGTTTGGAGTGATTAGTTTCTCATGCTGAGCACTGGCTGATTCTATTTTCAATTAGATATTCCCAACGAGGCCCAGCTGCCGGGCGGGAGAGGAGAATGAGGACGGTATTGTGTGAAAGTGTGTGTCATCGGCAGTATCAGTCGTGCATGCAGACCCCAATTCAATTAAAGAGAAATTATCACTAATAACAATCGTGGCTCTTCACACACACCAACTTGAACAGCATGCAAATGCCGGGCTTTAAGACACATTAACTGAAAAATAAAAAGATGACAGTTAATAGGTTTCGGCGTCGCACTGAGGTACAATGATCCACTTTAGCTTTCATCCGGAAAATTAAAAAAAAAATACATGAGGAATAAAAATTATTCAAAATGCATTGTACAATTCATAGTCAGTGTCACAAATTTACTGTGACAATTATTTTGTGGTAGTTGACAAGGCCAACGTTTGAGCATAAATTACACCTGGAGATGTGCTTAGTGAATTCTTTGGCTTTTGTTGTTTGCACCTTCAATGAGATTAAAAATAAACCATAAATCATAATATAATTTTTTTAAGAGGCCAAAAAAAGGATTTTCGTTTGATTTGGCATATATTGTAACATATATTATTTGCTTAGAAAGCATAGGGTGAATGTGTGTCTGTGTGTGTGTGCAAGTGAACGAGACACAACCAGATTGTCTTGCGAGGACAAAGGGGCAAAAATCTCCAGGAATTTTAGATTCTGACACAATAAAAGCGGTTATAAATTGACAGGAATGGGGGAGGAAAGGGATATAGCATCTTTTAATGAGGTGCTCATTTGCTGATAGTGGTTTTCACTATAGGGACTTCATTTAGGCTGTCATTAAGTTATTATCTAGCATAAAGAATTTTGCCATCCTGTAAGTAGCGTGTTGG
The DNA here is from genome assembly GCF_003368295.1 of Carassius auratus. Taxonomy (NCBI): domain Eukaryota; kingdom Metazoa; phylum Chordata; class Actinopteri; order Cypriniformes; family Cyprinidae; genus Carassius; species Carassius auratus. Next base: position 16,538,712 of record NC_039259.1, on the reverse strand, counting down.
GTCTGGAAGCTTTTCTCTCTCTATTAGTGGAAGCGTGCCGCGCTGGCCTGGATGGCTGCCTGTGTTTTGTTTGGCTGTGGTTCACACACAGCTTTGGCAGGGGGCTTCTTGGATGGCTTACAGAGGAAAGAGGGAAAAGCGCGCGCAAGAAAGAAAGGAAGAGCGAGAAACTAGCTCACTCGTGCACGGTGGCTTTTCTGAGCCCACGAGGGAGTCCGGTGTCCCATTTTCGGCATTTACAGTTACGCCATCCAAATTTCCAACAGAAACAACTGTCATAGTACAGTAAAGACAGATCCAGAGAGAGTCATGCCGCTGACCGAGACGCCTTTGAGACATAAGTGCTTTATCATGGCGGTCTGGAAATGTTTTGCAGCTTAAAACAAAAATAAAACGTTTCTGCTGAAAAGTGAAACATTACTGTAATTGTTAATAAGAACAGGTTAAGGGTATTTGTGTAGAAGCACTGTGATGTGCTAAATTTGGCAGCTTGGTACTATGGGTCATATTTCTAATCGAGTAATACTGAAATCACATCCCATACTGAAGTGTTCCTTCATTTTCCATACATTTACAAAAAAAAGTTCTCCAAAGCTTAAAGGAAAACATCACAGTTTTTCCATATTCAACTATGTTCTTCACTTAACTTAGACGAGTATATACATACCTTTCCCGCTTCAATCACTGTGGCGCGCAGTGCAACTATGCTAGCGTTTAGCTTAGCACCATTCATTCAAATCACTTAGGATCCAAACAGGGATGAATTTAGAAGCCACCAAACACTTCCATGTTTTCCCTATTTAAAGACGGTTACACGAGTACACGAGTAAGTATGGTGACACAAAATAAAACTTGGAGATTTTCTAAGCGGATAAAAAATTATAACAATAATGTATGGCGGAAGAGCACTTTGCAGCACTTCGACTTCGGCACAGTAATATCATCACTCCTGAAAACTCCTCACATTGGTTGTATTGACGGAAGTTACAGGGAAGGGGAAGGGGAGTTTTCAGGAGTGATTATATTACTGGGCCGAGGTCGAAGCTCTGCGAAGCGCTCTTCCCTTTTCACTTTTAGTATAATTGCAGTACAAACTACAAACATAGAGGTAAACTAGTTGTGTACTCAAAGTTTGCTACTGTTATACTTAAAGTATACTTAAAGGTATATTTTTATATACTAGAAAGTGTACTACAAGAAGTTTACTACTAGAACACTGATATTTGTATACTTGCTAGTTGCTACATAAAGTATTCTTAAAAATATACTTGAACTTTACGTGAGTATACATACTAAATTGAACTTGAAGTATACTACTTTTTGGTAAGGGTAAGCTAAATGCGAATGTAGGGGCACTGCATGCTACAGTGATTGAGAGCATGCACTGAGATGGGAGAGGTACGTATCAACTTGTCTAAGTTGAGGGAAGAACACAGTGGAATATGGAAAGACGGTAGCGTTTTCCTTTAACACCCTAGTTTTATTACATCTGTTTAGAGTAAGCCAGCATGCTTTTGGGGAGGCCCTGCCTCATGCAAATGCCTTCTGAGAGGTCTCTAATAATCTCTACCTTAATCCCTATCACGGCATGCTCTTTTTTTTTGTGTGTGTAATATTGATTAAGTGTAGTCTGGTCCTTAATGATAATTTAGAGGGACTAAACTCCACAGGCCTCAGGATGACTATTCCATTGAACGATTATTAGTGTGGACACCCTGCTTGAAAATTAAGTTAGATTCTCCTCGGATAGATATGCAGAGTGACGCATGTCCCATTAATTAGGACTCAAGCTGCTGTTTTGCAGAGCAGAGACGAGTCTCGTGAAACATGGCGGCAGCCTCATTCAAGCGCAGCGTCTGGCTGCAAAGCACCGCGCAGCTGAGTGTAAAGAATCGCCACACGTCTCTATTCAACCAGATGAGCCCATCAAACAGAGATGAAATACTTGTCTATCTGAATATATGAAGGGAGAGTGAGAGAGGGAAAAAAACAACAAATTGGAGTCCCCTTGTGAGAACAGGGAAATAATCCATGGATACGTAAACGACACAGCACGTCACCTCACACTAACCGCTATACGCTAACAAAGCAAGACTCTTGAGATAAAAAAAAACAAAATGAGACTCTAAACACTGGTAGAACTAAGATGATGTTATGGCTGAAGGATTTCGACACTATGGCTAGCCTCCCTTTGAGGAAGGCACGGTGCGGGATAAGCCTGCAAATGAGGGCATACAGTAACGCTGGTCTCTTGTATGATGAATGCTATTGTACTGTAAGGAAGAGGTGGGTGGTGCAGACAGAAAGGGGAGAAAGAGGGAGAATGAGAGAGCCGCATGGCATTGTGGGTCTCCCCTGCTGTTCCTCCCTGGAGTACTGTGATGTGTGCTCTTCAAAAGGACTCCTGTCACTGGCACTGCTTCATTTAAAGTCAGACTCCCCTGAATTTGCATCTTGCAACGTCTTACAGGACGTGCCATATGCCATCCAAAAACGACAATGCTCACAAATAAATTGGCACCCCCACCTCACCCCATCTCTGCCCGGCTCAGAAAAACAACATCTGAGGATGCGAACGGATGTTGTTTTAAAGATGGCACACAACAAAATCCAGACAGCGTCTGTTACAAACCAAACAACAAAACATCACCTCAGGTTTGGGGGGGATCATCTGATTTTAAAAAAAAATTAGATTTTTATAATGACTGTCTTTAAACCCGTATGAGGTGTGAGCCGGAGAAGCTGGTTAACACCGTTTCGCGGTGCAGATCTGAGAAGAAATATTTGGCGGTGTTAATTTAGCTGGGTTTCCATGTTCTGGAATCCTCTCAGGAGCGCACGCCGGCCCCGCGCGGAGACTTCATACCTCACAGCCCAGTCAGAAAGTGCAATAACGAATAAAAATGCTCATTACCGAATGTATTCAGTTTTCTCTATGATTCAATTTGCAGTAATTACTGTGGCCCGCGCTAATAAAAACTGCTACAAAACGCGAAGGTCAACTACCAGTTAGGCATGTTCATTTTCATCTGGATGTATTCATCCTCAGCGCCTAATGGCCCAATTTTCTCCCCTCGCTCTTCAATAAATATTGCTGGAATTACAGGTTAAATAGCTAAATTAAATCACGGCTATTATAGAAGACTGCACCAGTCAGTGAGGAGAACAGATTTACCTTTAGATCGACAATTGCTGGGGAAGTGCCAATCACTAGACAGTTTACGATTAATGTCAACTGTGTCAAGGCCATCAAATTACAGCGTTCATTCCCCGCTCTACACCTTGTGTGCTGTGAAATAAGAGAAACATATGCAAATGCTTTATTACGGAAAAATCTAAAGGGTATTTGTCATGCACTGGAGCAGATTAGGCTTTTAAACAAACTAGATGCAAGGTAACTTAGCAGAAAAGGGTCTAAACATCTGATCTGTTTTTGAGGAGGAATTGTGTTAAGGTCAAGCTTTTAAATACTTCGCTCAAAGTTATTAGATTAGCAGAAAAAAAGACCTAGAAGATGACGGTCGAGATGCGCATGGAAAGGTTTAATTGCCAGCCACCAGGTCTTGGAGGTGTTTTTTAATTGCTCGGGATGAATTTTGTTCCATCTGATTACCCAGCATACTCTAATGACCAGGGCTACTTATGACAACTGCAAGAGGTGCAGGCGGATATTGAAGCTGGGAGGTAATTTGTGTAATGACTGCAGAGACCGAGAGTGGAGAGCAACTGATTTGGTACCTTCATTCATCCCAGGCTTCCTGACTGGAGCACTAGGCAGACTGTTTGTGAAGAGTCCCCCTCATTATCCGTCCTCTCGCCCCTTAACGTTTAATTAATATCTTAACCTTTGGAGTTATTTTGGGAGACTCTGCCTTTTCATGCTGGAGATGAGCAAAGGGAAGAAGGAGAAAAAATTGGTCACATGGGACTGCAAATCCCACTTCAAAACTGGACATCCTGTTAACCAGGACTTACTCAGATAACCTTGGAGTTTCCCGAGCTTTAGAAGTCTCCCTTTCTGAGCCGGAGTCATCTCTCTTTGAACTGCCTGGAGTTTTTCACACACTGGAGTTCTTGAAATATTAAGGTCGAGATTATATTCCTTGTATTTCATGGTACCTGCAGACTAGGCGGATTGAGTTCCTGCTTACAGACTCACTCTCTCCAGCGCTTTGCTGTGTTAACATCTCTCTGCGAGAGGACTAAAGAACAAGAAACAGAGAGGAAAACACAAAAACAAGTTCTCTGCGTTGCGGATCAATAACTCAAAATGCCATGAAGTAGGCTGTGCAGAACGAGAGAGTCCACCGCGTGAGCTAGACTGGACCTGGGAGACTAAGCCAGACCTGACAGCCCGCTGCTGGGCCTGGGGTGTCGGAGCGCTCCACATTTGATAGAGTCAATGTCACGACAAACTGATTTGCATTTAGAACAAAGATGACATGAGCCCTAGGCACAGGGTGCCTCCCTCCCGTCCGCCCAGCTTGTGGAAAGTTTCCTGACATTTCTTGCATTATTAAGCCAGGGGCTTCATTACCATTTGTGTGATCTGGGAGTCTCCCAGGCCTCTAATTCCTCACCTTGAATTGCTAATGTCTTGTTTATGACTATCATGGCAAATCGGAGGCAACAATTATATGCAAATCAGTCCCAGCGCATTGCGCTGCTGCAAACAAAGCTGTGAAGAGCCAGAACTGTGCCTGCCCACAGTTTCCTCTCGTATGGTGGAACGCCTCACGCTCTTACGCATGTGACGTACGGTTGTAGGAAGAGCTACACCTGCTCTGTAAGCCTCAGAAAGGAGAGATAATCATGAACTAGTGCTGTAAAGAGCAGCGGCGTCCATAGCCGCAAAATTACACATCTTAGAGCGTACTCAGCGGGGACAGCACCGTCTGCCACAAAGACAGTGGGCAGATCTGAGGGGGAGAGATAGCATTCAGCAGGGGAGCAGGGAATCATGGGTGATTCACTAAGCGTAAATGAGGCAAAGGAATCCAGAAGCAGCTGTTTTTTACAGCCTGCTTGACATACTAGTGCAGACCTGGACTGGACAGCGCACAGCCATTTCCCACAGCTAACATCTGCTTTACATTCTCTGCCTCCTATCTGCCAAATCCCCAACTGGACAGTTTGAGTTCAAGAGGATAAACACTCTTCAGCAGTTTGGACAATACTACTTCACTACTTTTCACCCACTTTTTCTCCCTGTTTTTTTCTTTCTTTCGTTCCTTTAACTAAATATGTCACATCTTGTCTTTATTTTACTTTTATTTTTATTTCATTATCGCCAAATTTATTTATAAGCAGGACTGGAAGCGATAGGGAAAAAAAAGGATTCATAATGCAGTAGTCAAAATAACACACACACAAAAAAAAAATCCTTAAAACAAGATAAATTCACTTGAATTTAATATTACAACTTTTAGAACTTAAAACTATTATGGATTACATCTTGACCAAATATTTATTTTGTCCTGACACAAATTCTAGTTATGAGTAGAATTTTTGCAGTTTCAATCTGGTATCTGCAACGTTAATAGCATGGCTAAAGGTGCGAACTGCTGGGCTGCCTAGACAGTAAATCGAAAGTCAGTAAACAGTAAATCAAGTCAGAGTTTGAAACTAAGAGTTCTCAAAAACATTCACCACAAGTGATTAGCCATTTTGACTTGTGCTTAAGGTGGAGCATGGAGCCCTTACAAAATGCCAAAACCTCTACTCCCATAAACCAACATGAACGTCCATTATCCTGTCATAATTTCACGCAAAGGATGTTATTTATATTCAACTCTGACAGGAAAAGTGCGTGACTGGGAGAACTGACATTTATATGACTGTCTGTGTTAAAGCTTTTCCCCTGACTGACAAAGACACGCTCTCCTCTCCTCTGCCGTGTGGAGCGAAATCCGGGTGCATGTGGCAGCACCGCGGCCCATCTCCTCACGTGAGATTAGGGGAGGCAAGGATTAGGCAGGTCGGGAGGGGGTACGGAGCTGAAGGGTTACTGGCATTATTTCTTATGAATTTAAACGAATGCTGAGCAGCTTAGGAAAATCAGAATGAATTAAATTCATTAACTCACCCAGTGACAGCAAAGTGACAAGGCGGAGCGAAGAATTAACAATTTCTCTCCAATGAGGTCATGTCACTCCAAAACAGGCCAGCGATAGATAGGCAGGGAGTGTGTGCAAACATCCGCGTGTGGCTCAGAACTTTGAACATCGTGTCAGGAAACCATGGCTCGCTGGGTCATTGTCAAGCAGAGGGAGCTAGAGGAGAACAGAAGGTCTCATCTCCCTTCATCCTCTCCGTGGACGGGGGAAACTGTCATTACTAGTCCACTGGATTTACTTCCTCCGGAGAACATCAGGTTTTAAATAAGGCTTTAAAATTACCATAAGTGTGCCTGTGTGCAAGTGTGGCCATGTGTGTACTACAGTGTGAAAAAAGGTAGATGCTTTCAGTAGTTTCTGGATGAGGAACCCGAGCTAATGCGGAAGGCCTAAGTCAGCAGCTCTGTATATGAAAGCCTGTGTCATGTTAACAAATTAAAAGGATTAGAGGTGAATGGGACAGACATGGCTTAACATCGGCATCAGGCTGGTCAGCACTGGGAAGAGGGGGGAGGGGGGAGTGAGGAAATGGGCAGCGTTTCGATGAGATTGGGGGAGAGGGCAATTCAAACCTCCTAATCCTGCTACACAAGTCTTAAGTAGCACAAGCCTCACCTGCCTGCTCGTACCTGCCTGAAAATGCAAGAGAGAACTTCTCAGAATTCCAGATGTTGGGAGTTTAAAACATAAGAATAGACTCAATAGAAATATATAGTCAAAGCAAATGCTAATGCGAAAAGATTAGGTACAAACCAATTTAGGCAGAATTCAGAATGTTTACATTTCAAAGCTCAAACAAATCTTTGACAAATCAATAGTTTATCTAATAAAAAAAGTATTTATATTGAATTTCCTGAAATTGTTGTTCAATTACTCTTCTCTATATTCAAATTGCAATTCGGCTTACCTCAATTCAAATTCAGGAATAAAATATAGCATTCTTAAATCAGTTCTGAATGCCGCACAACCCTAGGCGCTAAATCAAACAAAAACATCACAAGTGACTGGCAAGGTAATTACGGATAATCTCATCCATTTAGTGCATATTAACAATTGTAATTTGTAATTGTAAAAAATGTTTAAAGCGAAGATGTTTGTTTTGTTGCCACTCATGTCATGTTTTAGTTTTTGTTTTTTGCATCAATGCCATCACTGGTGCTTCCAATGAGAACGGACCATAACCCTGATTTGCACGGGACTACAAACCAACAGATTTTTGGACAGCCTCTTCAGTCTGCCCTCATGCCAGAGTGAGATGGTCCAAAGTGTACAGGCCCAAGAGGGAGCATCCCCACATGATATGCCTCGCTTATTGGCTCAACTCTCTCTCTGGCTCTGTGTGGTGTAATGAATCTGCAGTCTTTTGGGGCACAGGCACTGCCATTACATCTACACAATAACATGTAAAAATTTATTGATGCATATTTAATAAATAAATGTTATGAACTCAAACATTCCTCATCAAATTCTTCCAAGACCACATTATCTGGTCAAATCTAATTTATAGCAACTCTATAGCATAAACTGCATAATTTCTTATTCTATTTTTATTTCTCCTCAATTAAATTTAATGAAACTGTTGTGATATAGGCTGAGATTTATCTGCTATAGATAAATCCAGCATGCTAAGTTACTTCTTGATTGACTCCTGCAATTGTCAGACTAAAGTATGAGGAAGGTGACTCAAACATCTGCCTCACTGATTGGTCTGTGGACTCCTAAACACGTTTACACTCGGCCTCAGTAGTGGGTGTAAAAATGTCTCCCACGGCAGAGCAAAAATTAGGTTTTGGCTTGTGGTTGGGCACCTTTATTTACCCAGCAATTTTGGTGCAGAGACGCCAATTTAGGAGAAATTCGAGAGTGGTGCATTTTGTGGGGTGCATGAAGCCAGGTGATGCTTGCATCCCGAAAAATAAGCAGGATATCTTATGAAGCATAATCATACTAACAGAACAGCTTAATGCCTTACTAAAAATATATACTTTTTGTGTGAATTCACTCACTCCCTCATTTTTGCATTAAATAGACCAAATAGTAACTTATTTGAGTTCAGAAACTGCCAAAGGTTTTTAGGACACAGGTAGACCTTTTGTGGTCAGTCTGGAGTAACTAGCTAAATTAAAAGGTGCTGTAAGAGTGCTGGCACATAGAAAATGTCCCTATTATCTGACAGTAACATCTGATAGTTTTTTTTTGTTTTTTTTTTACTTTTCAGAAATGTTATATCTGTTCATTAAAAATGTGCAGTAATAGCTGTTCCAGAATGGCTAACAACAATTAACAGCACCTTTAAAACCATTAACAGTCAACTCTTAAGTATACATGAACAAACCCTTGAGTGTGTTTATGTGGTTTCAGAGGCAGCGTCCATGCGCTCTGGCCGAGGTCTCTGTGTTTACACTGCTGAGACAGAGAGAACCTGTGCGCTGTGTCCTGGAAGAGCAGATTCAGACCAGACATGGGTTAGAGTAGGAATCCAGGGGCTGGAGAAGGGGGGAGGATGAGTGTCCTCTATCATAAACGGCCCTTATAAGGGCCTGATCACATGCAAGCTGCACCTGATGGACTGCGCCGAGACAGTGGGCAGCTGAGGCTGTTGGACCTCAGGAGTAGTGAAAACACACACACATACACATACGCACGTACATAAACACATGACCTGTGCAAGAGGTGCTTCCTATCATCAGGCAGTCTGGAGTGTGAAAGGCTCGCTTTAACAAGCACCTGTAAAATGTAATCAGGCGTACCAAATGCACCCAATAATCGCGCCAGCCATTGTGTCCCGGCCCACTCTGTACTTCAGACCAGGGAGGAACGGCTAGCAATAACGTACTAATTGCACAAGCACTTCATTTCCGTGGCACTCGGCTGCACTGCAACTGAATGTAAATGTTGTTTTAGAGCAACACACAAAAAAGACTGTAACTAAAGCTGTTCTGCAAACTGCATGAAATATTTAAATCACTGAGCCAGACCAAACACGAAGGATGATGTAGCTTCAATTAGCAAACAAAACACAGAGTTTTATGCACTGACAGGCCGGGAGTTTTTAAAATGCACACTCGAAGGGGGCCAGGTCTGCCTTACCCAGGCAGTGTTTGGTCTCCCTGTCTATAGAGCATTCAGCTAGACAAAATAATAAGAGAAATTGGGTGCTCCAGTCAGCATAAACAAAGTACCCCTCCCTGTCAGCACAAAGAAAACATTTTCTCATGGGATGATTATAACCGTGAGTCGAAGTTGTAAAATGGCTCCAATGTCAAAGAGATGATGATAATCACATGACTCTCAGCGGCATGAACCCTGGCATGCTCAGCGTGTTAAACCACACACTTGAAAATGCTCTTTGTGTCTGAGATTTTAACTCTTCGTGACCAATTTTTTTCCTGACAACAAAAATAAATGTTTCAAAATGGTGAGCATGATTACAGGAGCCGTGAGCTGCTCTCCTTCTGTTTAATTCCCAAGTGAAAAAGGGGGCTGGAAAAATAAAGCTAAAAAAAAAAAAAAAACCTTAAGAAAAGAGCACAGCAGAAAGTAATGCTGGAAAAAACATGTCAGAGACTGTAAATGGAAGAAAGGGTGGTGGTAGTGGGGGGTATGGCATTCACACAGTACGCCTGTCTCCAGTATAACTGAAACCAGGCCCTCTCCCATAACCAGTCCAATCTGTTTTCATTTGCCAGAAACAGAGCTCCTTGAACACCCCCATCTCGCCTCCCAAAACCTGGTGCTCAGCGAAGGAAGAACTTTAAATATCAACTCCTCGCTTCTTACTGGACCGTTGACATACTAGCATGTTATAAACATCAGGACTAAATTAAAGGGATTGCTTGTTCTGATGGACCTGGTAAAGTATATGCACTAATAGTACCCTAAGTTCCTTAGATAGCTAGTAAATTTGGTGAATCTTAAACGGATAGTTCACCCTAAATTGAAAACTGTCATCATTTACTTACCCTCATGTCATTCCAAACCTGTATGACTTTCTTTCTTCTGTGAAACACAAAAGAAGATATTTTGAAAAATGTCCCAGTTGTCCATTCAGCGAAAATCAGTGGGATCCTGTGTAGTTTTAGACCTAAATGGCTTTCATTAAAATCTTTTATTTTATTTAAAAAAAAAAAAATTAAGTCATAGAAGTTTAAAGCAATATGAAAACCGTCACTTGCTCACATTTTGGATGAACAACCCCTATTAGAATGCACAAAATAACGATCTCCAATAAAATCCAACTGGTAAATATTAGTTTTGGAACATGTTACTATGGGTTTAGCTGGTTATTAGTTGGTACAAAATTGCAAGTCAGCCAGCTAATTACCAGCCAGAAACCAGCTTTCATGTTCCAAAACCATAGAATGACACATTTTATCTAGCTTTAACCAGTTTTAACTCCTCACTTTATGTACAAGTCCAATTAGTGGTACAAAGTGCAGTGTGGATTTAGCAAATGAGAACGTAAACCTGCTAAAACGTTTAACTAGGTTGCCCCAGTCCATGCCATCAAGGAGAGCTGGAACAGAGACAATCAGACACTAGAAAACTGGAAAATGCTCACTGTCAAAGAGAGCAATGGTTTCTGGCACTGCCTCGGCAGAGAGGGAACAAAATGGACTTCAAAAAATTGCATTAGCTGAGCTATTCATTTCATTTGAGAGAATTTACATCACTGCCTGGGAACGATGTCACAATAAGAGCCAAAATGGACCGTCTTCCCTTGATTCCAGCTCTGTTATGGCTGAGCGTGGCCCTGAAATAATGTCAAAGTGTCTCAAACACCCAAAGAGGACTGCAAGAAAAGGGACGGAGAAAAAAAAGGCATTGTGCAAACTGAAAGGATAATGATTCATTCTTTTTTATTCCACATCAACCGGAAATTACTAAAAGCCAAGCGCTTTCTGCCAGTGCCTTGGATTTTAGAGGGTGATCCACATGCATGTTATTGCTCTGCTGGGTTATTGATCGTGAGCAGAGACTTGTGCGGTCCACCAAGGAGTCCTTCAGAGATGCAGAAGGAGCACAGAGCGGAGGCCAGGCGGGTCTTGGGAGCCGAAACAACGAGGGAAGATGGGGGCCTGTGTGAGCGAATTAATTACACGTGCATTTTTGGATGGCGTATACCATAATGAGCCCCAGCTGGGCCAGGCATCCAACTCCCTTTAAATGTAACTATAAAAAGCTGGGCATTCAGCAATCCCTTCACAAAGAGAGCAGGGCACTATAAAAGGTCCCTGTGATGTGTGTGCAGAAATGTGCAGGGGGCAGGCAGGGAGCCATGCCAGCTGGGACGGCCAGGCACAAAATTTTAGACATCGAAGGTTGTAATTGCACAGACAACACCATCTTGATAGGGGCACTTAAAACCATGTTCAAGTGACATGGAATAAGGTGATGAAGCTGTGTGAATCAACACTAAATATTTATTAACAAGAAAATGTATTGAATGTGAAAAAGTTGGCGGAATGTTAAATAAAAGAGCTACTTAGTTTTACTGACCGACTTCACACAACTCATTTCACACCTCAGGTTTAAACAGGGTTGATTGATATCACTACCATCTAAGGACGAGGCCGATTACCTTCCGCTTTATTTCAGCTTTGCTGATTAACTTTAATGATGCTCATTTAGCCTTGCAATTCTTATCTGATTTCTGAGCCCAACTGAGCAGAGGGAGAGAGAGAGAAAGAGAGAGAGAGAGAGAGAAGATCGGTTAGTGCCATCGAGGGAAGTGATTTTGAATTGGCGAAAAGAGAGAAAGTTGACTCTCCAGCCCCAATTAAACTGGGCTGATGCACTGGCCTCCGTTTAATTTAATTTCACATGCTACCTCTCACTTTCGAATTAGGCAGATGGCCAAAGTTCCGCCAGAGGCAAAATTCCACATGGCATCCTCTCCAACAACAAGGGCCACAGACTGCGGACAGAGCAATGCTCCCAGCCGGGGGTCTACAGATCTCTGCCGACCAAGACGTGGCCACCTGGGACACAAGAAATTCTGCACACAAAGGCACAGCATAAAGACTTAGCATGGAGGTAAATGAACAGGGTGGCCTAACACAACAACTGCCTAACTGCCCACATGCAAATAATACTTTCCTAAGAAAACTCTGGCCTAATTAGGGGACTAGAGAGGGTAACTAAACAGAAGTGGCTCAATTACCTGAAAGATATGCCTTTCATCTTCAATTTTTCCTTCAAGTCATGCCAGGTGCATTAACACCTTTCTATTCAGACAACAGGGGTGCCATCTTAAAATAACAAGACTCTCTTCTCTACTCCACTCAGCCGCCACAAGCAATTTCCCTGGATTAACCGGCGGGTTTCTCTGGTGGCTTTGAGTGCTGAAGAAAGTGATTTATTTTCCTGCGTCTAATCAGAAGGACGTGTATTAAAGCACAATAAGTAACTGCAGTTGGCTGAGGTCCAGCATTGTTTACAGCTAAAAGGTCCTTGAGCTAGCAAATGAATTAGCCTGCCAGTGGGTGGTTTTTGGAATTCCAACAGGTTACAACAACAGCGGCTTTTGTCAAAGATATGAAGTTATCAGACAAGCGCAGCTATTTGCCAATCTTTGTTTTTCAGGAGTTGAAAAAGTAATCCAATTGATTTTAAGCGAGGAAAATGCTAGCATGGACAGCCATATTGTTTTAACAGATTATAGGGGCCACTGATTTAATGCAATTACGAGGGAAATAATTTGATGTGTTTCAGAGTGGTTACCGTGTTTTGATAAAGACAGAGGTTGGATAAAATGCACAAGCCTGAAACTCTAATGAGAAATCGAGTGGAACGTGGCATTCTGTGAAAGCAGACACTTGCTCCAGTTTCACCACGTTGCCACCTAGATAGTCCCGCGTGTGGAGTAAATAGTAAAGTAACACCAGAATTCACCCACATAGGAACAAAATAAACTCTTAAAATGCTACGTCTGCCCAACCTAAACAGGGACGGGTGGACGGAAAGTTTGGAAACGGCTGTAGACTCACTGAACACCAATCGGTTTGTCACGGTGAGAGGCGAGGGAAAGGGTTAACCTGAGAGTGCCTCATGGGACAAACGAACGATGCCAGCGCGTGATCCCCTGCTCCAGCCAGCGCTTTGATAGAGTGCTTTCTCTAAACTCCACAGACGAGAGCAATTACTGTAAGAGAAGCATGATTATAGGTCTGCCATATCCATACAGGCCTGGCATTTTGCTGTTTTACATGCCGGGGGTTTCAAAAGAAGAAAGACAGAGGACAGTATAAAGCAGAGGGGGAAAGAGAGAGAAGTCCATGGGGAACAAATATCAATATTGCAGGATGCATTTCAGCTTAAAGCAGCTAGAGCCATCACTCTGGCAGGATGGAATGTCTAGGGCCTGCTCTGCGACCGTTAGCATGTGAAATTGGGTAGACTTAAAACCCCCCTAAACAAGGGGATCAACACGCATTCGTCAAGCTGTGCCGCCTGCCAGCGCATGCAATCTCCGCAGAGCGCTCCGGTCCTTCCGAACGCACTCCGCCACGCTTCCTACCTTCAACAGTGACAAACAGCCCCTTCGTAGACTGTCACCAGGCTTTAATTTCACTCTTAAAAGCTTCTCCCCCACCTCTCCGCATGATCCACAAACTTTGTATTATTCAACCGCTGGCCCCTAATCCTCCCGAGCTAACAGAGGGAAAAATTAGCTTTTGTTAAGTGGTGATTTCTCCTGCTAAATGGCAACACCCTTTTGTGGGAAGTATTCCAGGCTTGAGAGGCTTCATTAGAAGGTTTGGATTTAAACCGGCGAGATGGACTAATTCCCTCAGACGCGCCGTGTCAAAAAGCCTGAACGGCCCAGGAGAATGTGCAAATGCTGGGAGGAACCTGCACTAACCTGGTAATCCCATCCTGTCCACTGCTTTCTACACCCGCCCCATTGTTTGCGGCGCCAATCCACTTTTGCCAAAGCGGCTTTAGAGGGAGGTATACAGGGACTGCCATCTAGGCCTGCTTAGACCCAGCCTGAGGGGCTTACAATACACTCTCGTCCCCAGCATCTCCCCCGCTTTACAAATTCAAATCTTCATGGAGACTAGTTCACAAAACAAACACTGTCAGTTTGATGGAGCCTCTGTAACGATATGCAAAAGGCGAGCCGGGAAGGTGCTCAGTTTTCCTGAATAGCGCTGCAGCTTTCAAACCTGCAGGAGGAGGACTGGGCTAAACAAATGAAGATAAATACAAAATACCACCCTATACGTATTTGGTTTTGAGAAGTGCCTTCAACTCTAAAATCTTAAGAGGATTTAAAAGCAGTTGGTTACCTTGAATAATTCTGCATGAGCCATGCAGGAGAAATCTGTGTGCTGTATACATCTCTGCTGACAAATAAAAGAAACGGAAAAATAAATAAAACAAAGGCCAGCGTGAGGGCGAAAGCCACCAGCGTGTGCACAGAGCCTTGCCAGCGCTCACAGTCCAAATTAGTGACAAGTTTATTCCCCGCCTGTGGTCGGGAGAGACTACAATCCTGCCATACAACAGCCACAAAGTGGCACAGGGACTGTTTGATGTCTTCATGTGGGATATAGTAACCTCTTAAAGCTTGTACACAGTCCAAAACACACGAGATTACACTCTCACAATTACAGTAGGAGGGAATTGTTTACTTCTTTACAGATCGCAGGGAAGTCTGTTAGTCCCTCATCTGTGAAAAAAAAAAAAAAAGATAAACTGCAAATTATTTGGGAGTGAATTGGGGCAGCAGAAAGAATGCTGAACTCAAATTGAACATGTGAGGAAGTAAAATTAAAATATACTGAAATAAATTTAAACAAATCCTGGACTTAATTTAATTACATTTCAGTACATTCCTCTTCCAGTCATTCCTATTCAACTTCCTGTGGGGTGTGGTCAATTCAAATTCCAACACACAAATTGAAAGACTCAGCTTTTTTCCTAATAGTGTATGATTTTCTAAATACTTTTTATTATTATTCAAGTTTATCATACAATTACCGATCATCCTCCTCCTCAAAGAAATCACTTGCTCTGATGTTTAAGGTCTCATTTGATGCATGTACTATGAGCTTTGGATGATTGACTGGCTCTGATTACACTGCCCTTGAGGGTTTAGCGCCATTGTAAGTTTCTCTCTGCCATTATCACAACACTGATGGCACACATGGCAGCATTTAGAGAGCGCCAGGCTTCAGGTATGCCAGAGCCGTCACACACTCTGTGCACTGCAGCATAGCGCTCATATGCTGAGCGTCTGTTGGCTCACAACACATCTCTTTGTTTTGGAACCAGCCCCAGAATCCTCATGCTGGTAAAAGTTGTGTTTAATTCTGTCGCTATATCATAATGACAAGGAGACCACCGGTTTCTGAAATAGAAAAGGAGAGAAATAAACTCACATATAGACTTCTTAGTCTTGCTAGTAAGGGGGATTCACTCATACACATACACACACACACACACACACACACACACATTGCCGTGTGATGCCTTTGCCAAACCACAAGCAAGGGGCCAAAATTCCATAGGCAAATGCTTAAACCCAGCAGGGCTTTGACAAAGAGAAAAGAAAAATCAGTGGAAAGGTAACATTAGTGAAAAGTGTACAAATTGATATGCTTAAATTAAGGCAAATCCCTAAGGACTGTATAAATGGAGCTCATTACAAAGGTAAAATACTCAGTTATTTAAAAAAAGAACACACAAGCTAATAATAAGCCACAGCATTTAGAAACATTTTATCAGGTTTGCAAGGAGGAAAAGAGATCACAAGCTGACGCTAAGTAAACTAAGAAGAGAAAGCAAAATGTAAACCTGCTACTTAATTGCATACTAGCAATAAGACAGATTAAACCAATCAGGTGAGAGACTAAAAAGGTTGGAGGCGGGAACAGGAAGATCTGGAACAAAATGAAAATTAAGAAGGTAAACGATCCTATTTATGGTTCTATACTCCCAACGTCCTCCATTCAGATGGTAAAGACACCGAAGCCCTCTATTGCAGAGAACAGTCTGCTTGTTTAGAAATAAATAGGCCAAACAATAGATTTGAAATGCCTGTCTGCAGTTGAGGGGCTGTTTTCTTCTGCTTGCTTTATGACGTTTCATTACATAGAAAGCCGTTTAAATGACTGCTCTTTTTCTTAGACCAATTACAGGAGATATCTGAGACAACAGCAAGAGAGCGATGCAATAAAGAGGCCCGCACAAACACACAAATTTGCCATCTCCTCTTTCTCTCCGGTACATCCGACGCCATCTCCTCCTGACCCCCCCTAAAACACAAATACTCAAACACACACACACACACACACACAAATCTCCACATCCACAAGCACCACCGCCACCAATCACAGCCCTGACGCCAGGACATCAATTCTCGCAAGTCGCAGAAAATTACCATGCATGAATGCAAAAAAGCCTGATCAGGAGTAATTAACACGGCTTCATATGCAAATTTTATTAATGCAGAACTACAAAGTCATTATGCAAATGCAACTTTCGTCAAGCCTCTTGACAAATATTCAGAGCTCCAGCCAAAGAACAGGTTTTTTCTCTCTCGGTCTCTCTCTCTCTCTCTCTCTCCCTCAGACTCTGTACTTTTTTCCAAGGCACAGAGAATGTATACCAAAGTATGTTAAGTTATTTTGAACTTGGGAAATCTTTTTTTTATATTCTTATGGAAGTTTAAACCTTAGCAGTAAGGCGATGATGGCCAGGCATCCGCAATTAAAAAGCTGGCTCTTGGTAATGACTGTTTGGCTTTGGAGCGAGGTAATGAACCTGTAATTCTGGGGGAAGCGTGGGGGGGGGGGGTGTGAATATGAATATGCATGAGGCTCACTGCCTTTGATGATTAAAGAAAATTTTAATATTTAAATGAGTGCATGCAAAGTGATTAACTGAAAAAAGCAACGAGGCAAAAATCTGAAAAGGATTTCAAGATGCTGAGAAGAACATGGATGCAGCTTTCCTTTTTTATGGTCTATTAATGACTAAAACTGTTTTCTCTCGTTCGTTCTCTCTCTCTCTCTCTCTCTCTCTCTCTCTCTCTCTCTCTCTCTCATTTTCAGCTTCTCACTCCTCCTGGCTTTTCCTGTTCTTGCCGCTGCTGGACATGACCCAAATGCAAGGATTTGGAAGGCATTTCAAAAGCTAAGTAAAGGTAGCACTTTGCTGAAATTTGAAGTAGTGGATTAAACACACAGGAGGGAAGAAATTAAAGTCTGGTTCACCAAAGGGAACGGCTTTAGCAGCAAGTAAGGCCATGTCATAACTATTGAAGATGGTTTGACGAGCCGCAGAGGGCCACGCAATCAACTGTCGATTAAGAGAGATATTGCTAAAAACAGACACTCTACTTTATCTGACTGCCACGAAACTAATAGCTCTAAACATATACATCTAATCTTTTTTCCAAGCTTGATTATGTGTTGCAGTAATGTAAAAATTTAAATTATTTCAAATGCAAATGTGCATATGTAGCATGATAAGTCAGTAAACAAACTATTCATGCAAATTAGAATGGTGATCTTAAGTGTTAATACGTTTAAAAGGTGCAATGTATATCTAGTCCAGGAAAACATGACAAAAAAAAATCCCTGTTTGTTTGCTTGCGCCTCAATGCAACATTCAAAGTATTATCCAGGCTGCAAATTTAAAATGCACATACAGTATGGGGGTAAAAAACACAAATTCTGCACAACTAGACAAAAATGGACAATTTTCACTTTAAAATGGCCGCTTTGTCTGACTTCAGGCTTTTTCAAATAACAAAGTGAATAAAACAAGAAGACCAACAAGAAAACTGTATCTGAGGCAACATATTAAATCAAACATTTATCTGTGCACACTGTTTCAGGCATAGCCTCTGCACCAGGGCAGACTGTCCTCCTGCCAAGCCTTTGTGAATCTTAATTGAAAAAATGGCATGTGTGTCATATTATGGAAGCATGTTTTCGATATCTCTGCGCCTGTGTTGTGTCATTATTTATTGAAGAGCCCTCCCAGTGTCTATGTTGATTCTAAGAGAGGGACATGTACTCTCAATTGAGATGTTCTGCGCAGTGAGGGAAGATCTAAATATCAGTTTATTCTGGACTGTGCATGTTCATCTCTGCTGGGCAGAAAACAAGAAAAATATACCATCTTCTGATGTACTCAAAATTCAGTCTGCTTTACAACAACGTTAAACATCTAATGGGCAGCGCATGTTCTCTCAATTCCCCTCTGTAAATATTGAATTTAGACATTACATCAGAGAAAAGTGAACTGTACATGCAAGATAGACTAAACCATGAAACCTACATAGTCAACCTAAGATGAAATCTAAATAAATGCTAACACTCGAAACAAAGCACATCGTGCACAGTTACAAAGCTGGCAAACCATGCTGGCACCACACCACTGCAAGTGAAACTCTGAAACAAATCTTTCTGGGCAAAATCTCAAAAATAGGTAGGAAGTGAGGGCAGGTAACAGGAACCGGCTGGCCAGGCTCAGTATCACTAAAGCCAGGACCGGATCGTTCTCAAGAGCATTAAAAGCTCTGAGATGAGAGATACACCACAATCTCGCTATTGAGAGACAATAACCAGGGGTGCACAATTTTTTGAGCCTGGAGATTTGGACTAGTCCTCACACGGCACCACCAAATATAACTGTAAAAACGACATTTATTGCAATTTATTTAGTTTTGTTATATATACATATATATATATATATATATATATATATATATATATATATATATATATATATATATATATATATATATAAAGTGCACCCCTGACAATAACCACATTTTGTCACTCAGTACACTGCTAATATTTTACAGTGCGCTTCATAAATAGAATTTAACCAATTTGCATATTTGAATAATTAAAGATGCACTCTGTATGTTCTTATGTTGTGCTGTATAGCATTGTGCTAAAGTTTTCAGTAACCAAAGCAGAAATGTGCATAGACAGCCATGATTAATTTATTAGTGTCTAGTAAAATAATGTAATAATGTGATCGTATTTAGCTGGTCATGTGATCCCAACATGGTGGCACCCTTAATGCCATTGATAAGATTTGGGTCTGTTTTACACATATTTCCTATTAATTCAAGCACTATTCATTCCTTTACACTTTAAAATTTTAAATGAAGTAAAAAAAAAAAAAAAGACAAATCACATTTAATTACCATTCACAATGAATCTGTGACCATCAAATATGCTGATACTGAGCATGTCAGGCCCTGCACATCAAGCGTTTTGACTCCTGATGAATCGATTTGCATAACACCTACAAACGGTTCTGGCACTTGACTCGAGACGGCATTAATGGCAGGTGTGGGCTCCGAAGCGACAGGGGCCCAGCGGTGTGATCACTCTCAAGGAGAGGCAGGGTGAGAGAGGAAAGTGTTTGAGGTAAATTTCTTTATAAATATAGCATGTCTCATGAAATATTCACCGCGACGGTCTGGTGAGCCAAGGGTCAGAAATAACTCCCCCTGTCGCAGCACTTGTTAGACGTGTAAAACTGTGTGAGTGTGCTTGGATGGTGTGAGTGGAGAGAAATTGAAAGAGAGAGAGAGAGAATGAAACGTTGACAGAAATGGGTCCATGATGGCATAAGACATGTCCACCATCTCACCACATGGCTAGCTGGTGTTCCTATGGTGATAGAATGCGAGCTAACTGATGCAGCCTGCTGTGAGCTTTTAGATTGAGCACTAATGCAATTGTATGGCATTTTTAAGTCACTTTTTAATAACAGCATCACTAATATATTTATGTTTATTCCTTCCTCAATACTGATAGTCCTAAGTATTAAACTTCAATTAACTGCTTAATTGCTTAACATGCATTAATATTCAAATAACAAATCGAATGAATGAATGAATTCAACAAAAATGAATAAATCGAATGATCTAAAATACTTGTTTTAGATTATTTGAGACTTTGGTTGTTGTTGTTTTTTGGAAACTTTATATTTTTAATACTGAGAAAGAGTAACAATGAAAGAATATTTTTTTTAAAAAAGGTCATGTTAACACAGTACTGCAACCACATTTATCTGGACAAATCAAAACCCTTAAGGAAATGTTTGCTTTCTATTTGACACTCTGATTTTCAGACTGATATTTAAGCCAACCTCAAATGCAACATTGGTTTGGAATGGTACATGGCAACATCACCACACGTGCACACCAAGAAGAGCCTGATTACAACCAACACCAAACACTCGGAGAAATAAGCCTTTATTTACCCTCTTTATTTACACCACATCTGAATCGGCTTTCTTGAAAAACTTAAACACAACCATCCCTGTTGGATGCTATAGAACACAAGCAAACAGAGCTTGACACAATCTTCTTTCCTTCCACCGTCACACATGCATATTTAAAGCATACAAATTTTGCATCTGATCACTTACAACTCATAAAGTCAGTAACTGCTAATTCAAAAGCAGATTTTGAGAATTAAACATCAGTAGGCAAAATAAAAGAGATGGAGAGGAAGCTCACATTTCCAGAAGGATGTTGATTATTCCAGCTGTATTTAGATATGAATATGTAATAACCTGACCAGAGCCTGCCTTCCAAAAACCCCTATTCTAAGATTGTATGCATAATATTATGCCATAATCCTTTTGTTTCAGGTTCATGAGATCATATTAATTATGTCTCTTTAATTAAGGCATCCTCACAGCGGACATTCTCAGCACAATGCACCGTGGTTCATAGCGCCTCTATTTGAGATCTATAATTGAATAACAAGTACCATTAAATGCCTGGCCAGCTTCAGCAGGCTTAGCCATCTAGATGCATTAAGGGGTGGTAAATGTCTTATTTATTTGTTTATTTATGTATGTATTTCACATTTGGACTGCTTAATGGTGCAGGGTGGCAACAGCCAGCTATGTCGGCCATCTCAGGGCCCTATTTTTCAGTGCCACTGAACTGTTTTAACCTAGCTGTGTGACACGAGAGGGGCTCTAGTGGCTCGTGCACGCAAACCAAGCCCTCCCAATGCCCCCAGCAGCAGCTCCTATCGCCTGAGGGTATGCAGAATGTCATATTTTATTTAATTAGGGCTATTAAATATAATTAAATTCCACTGAAACTTAAGATGGCTAAGTGGCAATACAATACGGCGCCGAGCGTGCCTGTGTCCTGCTGATATTTATGCGAGAAATATTGAATTCAACCCTCAAGTGGTTCCTCTTCGATGGCTGTCCCGTATTGTCATAGATAACGTTGACTTTTTCATACACACTAATAAAGAAAAAGCCACTGGGAGAATCAGCGCTAAAAGCAATTTCAGTAATCAGAATACTTTATCACAAGGTCTTTTTCGACTGATTACAGGGTTTCCGGAGCAAGGCACACAATGTTTAGTTATCATCACGGAGTCTCTAGAGAACAGTTACGTATATGTGACTTAATGAAGTTGCCGTTTAGTACCTTCACTCAGCCAAATACCAAGAATCACTTGGATGATTTTCCTCCTAAAGGCCCGTAATGTACGCAAGATATGAGCCGTGATATTGGGAACGTTAACTCCAGGAAGGAAGGCCAGAAATTATGCTCTTCCTGTCGGACTTTCTGTGAATCACATGTGAGAGTCCAAGAAGAGAGGTCTGATGTGATGGAGGATGACGCGTGGGAATGAAGCGCTGGAGTTTAAGACCTGTCACAACATTGCTCGCATGTCAAGGTTACTCAGACGGTTTAATGAAAAGATCAAAATGCACTCTGGCCTAAATAAAAAAGATGTGAGGGTCTGGAAGAGCAGGGAACTCGGCCTGAACAGAGTTAGCTTTTGGAATCGTATGGATAGATTCAGAAGTGGCCTTCCTCATCAACATCTCTCTCTTTCTCTCTCCCGCGTTCTCATGCTTTCTCTCATTTCTCCACTTGAAGCTGGCAGATGGATAGATCATAGAAAAAAAAACAAATTCATGAAAAATGATCTGTGCTTTGCCGAGCAAGAGTACCACTGCCATTTTAAAGGCGGCATGGCTGAGTGTTTTTTTTTTTTTTTTTTTTTCGTGTCATTTTCTGTTTCACGTCGAGAACAAATGGAACGGGAAAGGTTTAGCATAAAAGAATACTTTAACCTGCTGGGAGGCAATTATGAATACAAGGCAGCCTGTGAGTGTTTAGCTGCATGCTCAAGCTGACATTCAAGCGTCTTAATCACTTTCAGAGGATGTTTCATCTGCCGTTATACTCTTCTCTCCGAACTGCCTCCCTTCTCCAGTACTGAATTAATGAAAGGTGTAAAATTTACTCTTGCTAACTGCAATATGATTTACAAAGCCAAATGTTCACCTTTCATATGCCATTTTTCAAATTCTGAAGTTTAAATGAGATCAAAACTACTTTTCAGTGTGGACCTTTTCACAAATTAAGAGAGATTTTGTAATTTTAGATGGCAATGACTGAATTAAAATTAATTGGATAATCTAATACTATCACATTTTTTCATCCACAATAAAAGTAACATGAATAGTGTCCTTCCTTTTTATCCTTGAAAATACAAGCTAATGTTTTAACATGTACAAAAATAGAAATTTAACTAGAAAAACAATTGATTATATTCTGAATAAGTAATTTACAGTTTTGCTTCAAAAAAATTTTTTTTTTTTCTCCAAAAGATAAAAAAAGAGATGCAAACACCCATGGGAAATTGACTCAAACTATAATAATTATATAATACATTCAAACTATTAGAGTTATATTTGTATGTGTGTGTGTGTGTCTTTGTTTTTGAACCTTGACCTAAAGTTTGTGTGTGTGTGTGTGTGTGTGTGTGTGTGGTTAGCAAAGTGCACGCTTACCAGTCAGTCTTTAAAAAAAAGGAAACATCAACGACGAGCTGTAGCGGAACAGTTTGCACGTAACTGTGTGGACGTTTGCATCATATTTCACAACTGACGCCAAAACTCTCTCGGTGCGATCAGCCAGCCAGTCAGTCTGGGAGTGAAGTCTGCCTGCATCATGTGAGGTACTGAGTAATTTAGCAGCGGCCTCATTATTACAGACATTTAAATACACGAGGCATTGTGGTGGCACAGAATAAATTGTCTCTGATGCCGCGGGTAACTTTCGCAAATAAGGATTGTGAGGCATTAAAAAACGACGTTATTAAAAACCGAGGCAGTGTCATAAGCCGCTCCCCTACGTTTCCCCCGGTAACTTTGTCCAACCTAGAATATTATTTTATGAGACCCATTTCCCAAGATCCCTCCGGGTTCTTTGTGAAGGACTTGACTGCGCTGTTTTGTAAGATAACTGGGAGAGTTCTCTCCCTACAGCTGGACTAAACTAAACAGCCTCTTTACCCCTATTCGATAGGAAACTCTCTTTTAATCCGACTCTATTTCTTTCTTCCTTTCTTTCCTCTCTCCCTCTTTTTTTTTTTTTTTTTTTTTTTGGAGCATTTGAATTTTAATGAGCTTTTCACCTTTTAAGCAGATGGCTCAGGCTGGATTTCTCCATGAAAGTAGGGTGAGTTCTCCGTCACGTCTTGCACAATTTGTTTCAACTACCAGAGTCCTTCAGGGGGTTTTAGGGCTTTGAGTCAGTAATGTGATGTTTCACTTTGCACGGCGTAGGCTCCCCTAATGAAATCAGCTGAAGGAAAAACAATCTCTCTTGAGGCTCGCAGATGAGCGGTATCACAATCACTACAGGACGCCCAGAGTCCTACTGAGGTAAATGAGTGCGTGTCTCCCTTTGTCTGCAACTCTGCAGGCTCTAAGTGTACGTTTGCGCACATCAGTTTTAGAAAACACACTGGCGCGAGAGAACGTGTGAGTTCATTAGTGTCCGCTTCGTATGCCTGCTCAAAACTTTTCCGGAGAGAGTTTGACCTACCTGCCAGGCCACTTTCTTGCTTGGGGCAAATTCCTTTTGGAGGCGTCCACAGTCTCTCGTCCTCTTCTTCAGGTGTCACCTGGATTCCAATTTCGACCGGTTCCACCACTTTTCTCAGCTCTGCGCGGGGCGGCGAGGGGCTATTGCGATCCGCCATCTTGTCGTAGCAGCCGTGGCCGGTTGTCAGACCCTGGCATTGCTTTTTCTTGTGCTCAATGAAGAGCAGAATGTCCCCCAGGGGAAAGGTTAGTTGGCATTGGCCACAGGTGAGGAGGTCATGGTCGCCCAGGCCCGGAGGCAGATGCCCTGGCATGCTGGGATCCAGCAGCGGGTGAGGGTGAGAGTGGAGATCAGCCACGGCCAGTCCCGCATCCACATGCTCAGCTTCCGCTGTGGGGCAAAGCAAAAGAAAGAAGCGTTCTGAGATTCTGACAAATGCTCCATCTAAGCACAAATAAACAGTGCATATTAGTCCAAACAAATTAAAAAGAAAAAAAAAAGATTTAAACTTAATAACTTCTCTGCTACTGAAATTAGTTTATTTTTTGCTGATGTAACCCAGGCCATGTGGGTGAGGAGATATATTATCCAATAATATCACAGCATAATGTGCTTAACCCGATTTCAGATCCTGATAATTACAATGAAGTACCAGCCTAGATTATTTTCCACATAATATTCAGTTTCACTCTGAAATATGTCACTTCATGCATTTAGATTCATTCAGATACATCAGCAAGGGAATTTGAAAATAAATAAATAAATACTAGCACCTAGGTAAAATTGTTATTTAATAAGTAAATATTATTTTCGTCGGTGATCACTCCGGAATACGTCACTGTATCTGTATCTATCTATTCTTTTTTTATCTTCTCTATCCTGTCTTCTTACACAAATTAATTGAAAAATCATAGCATTACAAGGGAAACAGAAAAAAAGAAGATTTGGTAGAAAAATGCTTAACCAATAATATCATAGCACAACATAAATTACCCTCACTCAATCAAAAACAAAATCAAGTCTCACTCTAAATTATTTCCTGCTTAATATTCTGTTTCACTCGTAAATGCACTAGTCACTATATGCAAATTGAATGCATAAACAAACACTGATTCATCTTTAGCTCATAATTTGCCACTGTATGCATCCCTAACCGCCTTCACACACAAATTGATAAAAAAAATTTTTTAATTAAATAAAAAATTATAAAATAAAAAACACACACCGGTACATCAGTAAGGGGATTTGAAATAAAATCCAAATGCTGTGGAACTTGAGACATAATCACACATTTTCTGAAAGTTCAGGGTCAGGTCATTTAGCATTTCATTATTTGGCAGCTTGTTAAAATAAAGGAAATGAATGCTGGGGCCCGTTTAAGCATTCACCTACGTCCCATGACAGTCCCACTAAACTTCGAGAGCAGAAAATAAAGGCAGACTTAAATTTAATCATCTCAGCGGCCACACACGAGGCCCTTCGCTCCAGTTCGGCGTGTTCTGTCCTGTAACCAGCCAACTCTTGATAAACATCCATATGTGAGGCCGAGACCCAGCAGCAAGACACTGTTATTAATATACAATACAGTATTTGTGAGGTTGAGAATGAGACCGCCAGACCTGAAACAGAAAGTCTGAAGGGAGAAGAAAAAAAAGCAAGAAGGAAGGAGGGAGGGCTCCATTTTTGGCTGTGAGAGATATTTGCACAGCCATGAGAGCAAGAGGCCCTGCAGATCTTCTGGTTGATTCTGTCACCTAGATAAACAGCGCGGAGCGGCGGGCTCTCAAACCACAGAGTACGCCGGACAACCTCGGTCCCTCTGCCTCCATTTTGAAATTTCAGCCTCACCTTTCAGCATGTGGCCACAATTGGCCCTTTGTAGCCCAATGCCGGGTGCAAGAGCAGTTTTATCAAAGACAGTAGAGGCCCTTGACAAAGCCCCCTCGGGACCCTCTGACAGACAGCTCTGTTGATGTTACATTTGACAGCTTATCCTTGCGCCATACTAATCATAAGATCTAGACAAACACCTCTCTGACTGCCACTTTACACTCTTCAGCTTCCTGTCACTGCTTTCATGCTCTCTCTACTCAACACGCTGCATGATTTGGGTGAAAGCAGGAAAAAAAGAAGAAAAACACTACCATAGCAACACTTAGAGCCTCACAGTGAGCAGGTGCGGATTTTTGAAGTGCACATAAATCTGGGAGGAGAATGAAGGGAGGAATTCTCAAATTGTCAGAGCCTAAAGGACAAATGTGGGATGTTTTTTAAAGAAACAACAACCCTGCGGAACAACACAAATTAGAATTCCTCACATTTTTTAAATTTGTCCTGTGCACTTTACATGCTTTGCACCAATATGAGGCCCGAAACCCTCTTTGAGAAACGCAGTGAGAAGAGACAGACGGCGATAGAGACAAAGATGGAGGAACGGACCACGCTGCTCACACAACACAGGTAGCCCTGTTTACATCTCCCAGAGGAACCGGCTAACCACTAATTTTCGATGATAAATGACGAGCAGCCTGCGCATCCATCTGCAATTTGTCCACGATCCAAATTATGAATGCGGACAGATTTGTAATGTCAAGCTTAGAATGCAGCTTTGAAAATGAAACCGCTAAACCCCCTCTTATCTTTATTTCAGACGATGCACACTACATTAGAGCGGTGTTAGATGTGCATCCTGTTTAACAACAGCATCTAAAGACCTTGCAATCGTATTAAGAAAGCATTTTGATTAAATAAAGCACTACAATATATATATATATATATATATATATATATATATATATATATATATATATATATATATATATATATATATATATATATATATATATATATATATATATATATATATATATATATATATATATATATATATATATATAATTACATCTGCACACACATGGCACTGTTTTCAGATTTTGCACTATATTGAATGAAATAACTGAAGATGACTAAGGTACTGTAGTTGAACCCCCCTCAAATCCAGCCCTCCTGACTCAGACATATAGGAGTGGAGCACATACCCCCTTCAGGCAATAACAGGCCATCTGTGCATTAAATTAGCTTGCATGTAAATAAAGAGAAAGGCCTGTAACCTATGCAATACACTGCATTAAAAAACAAATACTTTAAATTATTTCAAATAAATAATTTTGTTACTTAAATTTTAATATTCATTTATTTTGAACCACACAATTTATTTATTTTATTATTTTTTTTTTTTTTTTGGGGGGGGGGTAATCATAAATGATTTTCAATCAATAATATTGCATTTAGTTTATAAGAAGAATTAATAAGAAAGTAATAAGAATAAATTATTATTCTTTTTGTTGTTGTGAGATGTGAGAAGCTTTTGTCAGGAGGTTACATATCCAATGTCACAATTTACTAAAAAAAAAATATATTTTTTTTTACATAATAGTGTTCCTTTTTTAATTTAAAGCTTTAAAAAAATATGATTTAAATAAATATTTTTATATGAGGACTTTGTGACTCATCTGTAGATTTCTCTATCGCTGTGGAAGGTCTCACAACAAAAACTATTTTACATATATCTGTAACTGTACTTGCACCTGTGAGCACATGCACAAAAAAGCATATGCATATGAACCAATAAATGAAGATTGCTTGCAGGCATGTACATGAGCGATATGCGTGCACGTTTGTGTGTCACGCATTTGTGCATCCTGGGAAGCTGCACCAGCAGAGATGCGCACACACGCATGCATACACAAACAAACACTACTGCAGGAAGAGGTAATTTTCAAATGATTTACAAGTTCAAGAAGACAACATCTACCACAGAGCATATTTTTGACATTTGTATTAGACTCAGATAAACAGCTATAAATCATCAAACATGTAATAAGTTATACAATAAAAAAACAGTAGTTATAAGCTGTTATAAGCTCTCTAACAGGAGGTTAGGGTGAGATTGCAGCCTCTCGGTACAGTGGGAGAGAATTTGAGGTGCGCTAGTGGAAAGCGTTAGTTTAATGTGTCATAGGTCTAGCGCAGACCTGAATCAAAGTGACAGCTGAAGAAAAAACCCAGAGTGGTAAAGAACGTGCACAGCTGAATTTTTTTTTCTCTCTCCCTCTGTCCCCTTCTTTTTCTCTGTCTGTGCCAACCACAGGAAACACGCTGCTTGCAAGCAATGCCGCTAGTACGCACTTCAAAAGAAGGGACCCCCGTACGCATAAACACACACACACACCAGGTGTTGCAATCATGTAAACATACGGCAGAGTCTTGGATTTGCCTATAGAGTCTGAACTAATCCATAGGTGAGTTAAATACTTCAAGATGTCAATTATTCAGATTCATTTGATTCAAAACCTGTATGACATGTTCCGTGTAGAATGTCCAAGCAGCTTTTTTTCAGGAGAATAAAGGAGAATGGTGATGGTTAAGCAAACGACTTAAATTCAGTTGAAAACTGAATATAAAAACAACTGTGGAAAAGAGCAGCTCGGATATTCTTCCAAATGTCATTTTTTGCTTTCCACAGAAAAAGAAAGTCATACAGGTTTGTAAAGATAAGGGGCTAAATAAATGACTGAATTTTCATTTTTGGAGATCCTTTTCCTTTAAACAACTGTGCAGAAGGTATGAAACTGAACTGCGCAGGCCCGATCCGATGGTGTACATTTCCTGCTCTAGGCAAACAGGTGAGAGTCTGCAATTCCTCACAGTCACACACACACTCACACTCTCACACACACTCTCATCCACCAGCGATAACAATGCTGTCACCAAGGTAACATTACAGCTCATGATTTTCTCTGATCCCTCAACAAATACTCCATATAATTCTATCAGGGCCACCGAAATGTCAAATGTTATTTGTCTTTATCAAGCACTCTCTGGCAGCCGGAGAGAAAGACAGTGAGGGACAGTGGAAGTAAGGAAGCCTGAATAATATTTATAGGTGGCTAAAAAAGGATGATATGAAATGAAATCTTGACTTTGGATAAAATTCACACTTACTATTTTACCTCTATTTCATTTTTGAATGAAAAAAAAGTGCAAGAAATAGACTATATTTTTCATCCACGTTACCTTGATATCCTGGAATCAGTAAAATGTGGTTATGTTAAAAAATAAGCCCTTATTAACCTAAGAAAACTATATGTATATGAGTCAGAATAAACACTAATGGGATTTCAGTAGAACAAAACTAAAAAAAGACATGGCTTCCAAAAATGAACGCATCACAAGGCACGTCTTAACACAGTTTAGGATTTATCCTTTTCCATTCTGGATTTACGCACCATTGTTCACGGGCCCTCTGACTCATACTTAACGGAGTCTTTTTGTTTGTGAGGAACCAAATTGCTGTTGACAGGTATTTGGCTGATCGCGGTACAGTCTGGCTTTCCTTCCAAAGCACACAAAGGTCTGTGAGTTACGTAACAACGCTTTAGCAGCCCCGCGTTAACGCACCTTTCATCCTCGGACTGTCACCCTGCAAACCCCACCATTAACGCTCAGCGCTATTTGGCTCATAGTTGAACTGTTGAGATTTTCCGTAGTGATACCAGAATGAAAAGTCACAGTCAAACAGGTTTTAGAGGGGTTTTTTAGCCATTGCAACTGTTAAGGCCTAATTAGACAACACACACCATTTAACGGATTTCATATTGTTTTTTACTGGGTCCATAAATTTTCCTATTTAAATCTTGAAAGACTTTATAATGCTGTCCAGATATAAAGATTTACCCTGCGCCAATTAAAGCCATTCACAGAACTGTGCGCACGGAGGGGAGAGCGTGCTGAAAATAAAAGCCAGGGAAAGGGCCTAATCAAACAATAAAAGCTTTGCTTTACTGTTTGTGCATTATTTTCCTATGTTTCCCATCAGCCCGAGCTGCACAAGAGCAGAAGCAGTGGGTGGGGGCTTAGCTAGTCACGCTGCTACATACACAAACCTGACCACACCAGCCCACAAACTCCAGTTCAGAAATACCAACCCATTACCCATGCACAAAACAGAGATGCAGGCAAGCTGAGTAGGACAGGCTGGATTTGGGTTGAGCCTTCCACTCAGACGGCATGCAAACAAACAAAAACAGGTTGGCAAAGAGGCAGCAAGTCAACATCAGCCGCCTTTCCAGTCATTTCACGTTCACCAAAGGCCTGTGTAACACATGCACATGTAGCAGCAGCGCTTACAGGAATCTATCAGGAATTAATTAGTCTGTCATTAATCTGTAACCCACAGTCAAGCGCACTGACGCTCAAACCGCAAACCTCCGCCTTGCACTAGGCCTCTAGTTTTTCCTGTTTTCTCTTGCTTAAAAACTTCTCTGCGACCTGTTTGTTAAACTAAATATGTGTAAAAATGTATGATGCAAAGCACTCTTCCTCGAGGGATACTGTCACGTTTTAGCTCTGTTAGCCTGAAGGCCTTTGCAAAATCCTGTGAAATGAAAAAAAAAAAACAAAGCACCGTCTTGTTCAGGGTATTTAGCTGCTTTAGCTTGCAGAGCACTTCTGTGCAGATGCAAAGGTTTTAAAATGCTACTAAATGCGCGCGGTGTGTGTGTGAGTGTAAAGCGTGGTGCATGTGCAAATGAAGCTGTTAACAAGAAGAGAACAGGGATCATCGTGGCACACGGCGGCGGTGGTGGCGGAATTTTAAAAGCGTGATCCTCGGCCACTGCGGCATCGCTAGTCCATTGTTTAATTAAAAGGGGTGGGGGGGTAGAAAATGAGTCGTCTTGCAGGTAAAAAGAGATTAACATGATGATGTCCACTGGGAACCTTTATCTGCAAATCTCATCAGGGAGATATTACCTAATATTTTCACAAGGAAAGGAATTATTGGTAGCTGAATAACTAAATATCACCTGAAGATTGGCATCACTCTTTTTTTTCCCTGCAAATGTTTTATTCTAATAAAATAGCACCAAAAAAGGCGGAGCTAGTAACACATTCCCACACAACACGCTCATCTGATGCTTAGGAAGCGGAGCGCTTCCATGCTCAGAGCCGGACAGAACCCAGCCAGCTGTGGGACGTCAAACACTCAAGCCACTATTACGAGTGTCTGTGCCTCATAAATCAAGCCATGAAAAACTATGCCCACTTTTGATGCCGTCCAAAGGATTCAGCCGCCTTGATGCATTTATACTGACAGACATGCATAGACTTCTGTACATTTCATCAGAGGCGGCTTTCTGTTGCTCTCTCATTCTCCCGCTCGTGGTGCAACAAAAGCCACCTGAAACTGAAAGGAAGAGAGAATATGCAAGTGTATTAATCAAACGTGCCAGGCAGACATTTTGCCCATTGTTATGGGGAGAGTGTAAGCCCTGTAGAGGCTACCATTTTTTATATCACAGACTCAAATTTATTTATTTAGATGGCAAGAACAATAGGTCCTCAGTCAGAGGGGCCCACAAGTTCCAGAGCCACTTCATCATTCACTTTTTAAGCATACTTGGCGAAACGAACGAGGTGACGTTCAGCCTAAATTTGTTTGTTTTGGTGTCACGCTTGATGTCCTATCTATATTTAAAGCTACACCTATCAAATACTTATTACACATCTAAATGAGCACAGAGAAGCGATCCAGCTCTCACTGTAAATAATTAAATAATTCTTAAGTGCTAAAGACAAAGTCAAAAAAAGGGAAAGAGAATGACAGTGCCTTCATGTTGTAAGACCAGCTGCTGCTGTGAGGCGTTGACAGTTTGCATCTGAGCGTGTGTGTTAATGGCAGTATCATTTGAAACATCTATGGCAAGTCGTCGGAAGCCGCAGCCCCCTATTTCACTCGACTTACCCATTTAAGTACATTTAGGAAATATGTTTTTACACTTTTCAGAACTGCCTTCCACCCCCTCTGGCAGACTTAGAGCTCCCCCTAGCAGGTCATGGCAAGCACACTCTGCACTGCTAATGTAAAGTGGCCCAATTCAGCACCCAGAGAAAATGAAATAAAAACAAGGATTTTTGATTCCCTGAACTGTAAAAAAAAGAAAAGAAAAGAAAAAAGCATTTAAAAGAGGGGTTGAATTTTTATATTTTTTTTAACTTAAAACGTGTCTTGTTTAATTCTAAATAAAACCCTGCCTATTTCATACATGCAAATGACAATGAATAAGCAAACATTTTAAATTTGTTAAATTAATAAACAAAGAAACAAAAAGAAAAGACAATGATTCTGGATTTCTGCTGCTGCACACCTCTCATGCGTTAACGCCTGTGTCTGTTTGCAAATTCATATTCCTATCTTGACTTTCTTTTTTTTCTTTTTTTTTACTATAATCAAATATGTTATTGTTTATATCTAAACAAGTAATAATGCAATTCAAAGTTATTATCATAAACTCAAATCTGTCAGATGTGATGACATGAAGTCATGGCATATCTCCTAAATGCATTCAATGCAAAGTTCCGATAAAGACAGTTTCCTGTGCTGGCAGGTCTAATGTGAAACATGCATCAGAAAATTTATGTTACAACTTCAGAATTCTGCAGCTCACAGGAGGAAAATTATCCTTCTCGCCTGTCATCTGATTTCCTTTATTTAAAGACGACATCTGTTAACTCACTATTAGTTTTATTTTAAAGCACTACATTATAAAACACACTCTGTGCAGTGACATGAAAAGTTGAACAGGTGTTAAAAATATCATTTAAATTCGGACAATTACGTGACGACACGCTCACATGAATGCAAACATTTAGAAATGTGTGGGTAAATTATTATAACTTATTAACGTTAAGGATTTGGAAGGCAAATGATATTCAGAAATAATTCTTACTAAAAAAAAATATTTAAAAAAAGCTATAAAATTGTAAAATACCCTTCCGTTAATAGCATGTAATGAAAATCCCAGCATATGTAAAGGAAATGCAAAAATGCGTTAAATGCTGCAACTGGTTGCTTTTCACGCAGAACTAATAAACCACTGGGTTTATAGAATATGCGTTTGAGTGGCGTAATGTAGCACACAACCACAGGCTGCCAAACCATTAAAACTACTGATGTACAGCACTGCAAAGTCTGCAGATCGCTCACGCCGAGAACACATAAATTAACATGTGGACATAAACTACACACACACACACACTTTTGAACACTTGAGCAGACAAAAAATTGCCTCTCTAACTTGAGGCTAATCCAGCTAAGACACCGTGGTTAACAAAAGCTAAATACCACAGAAGACATGCTGACGAGCAGACATGCACACACACACACACACACACACCCTTGTTTACAGCTCCAAATATGTCCTCAAAA
Source organism: Carassius auratus (assembly GCF_003368295.1). Lineage (NCBI taxonomy): Eukaryota > Metazoa > Chordata > Actinopteri > Cypriniformes > Cyprinidae > Carassius > Carassius auratus. The sequence goes on along the minus strand of NC_039259.1, from coordinate 16,505,468 downwards.
ATGAAACTTTGAGGTTGGGACCACACTGCTTTTGACCTTGACATTTAAAGCAAAATTTGACAATTTAACTATTACAGAGAAAAACCAGATATATCAACTGTCATCCACATATTCTTGCTCTACAAGAATCTGTTTCACATAATCAGCCACATATCAAACGGAATAAAAGCGAACAAGGGAATTTAAGGTTGCACATTTACACACACATACCAGTATGAGTGAAGAGTTCATGCGCTGCCTACTACAAACAAAAACACTCGTTACATCAAAATCATAGCCACAATCAGCATGTGATGAGAATTCTGAACTACGAGGAAAGAACGCGTCCCTGAGCTCAGATGACTATCTGCTAGCACCTGGCCTACATGCCCTCTGCATAAAACCCACTAAGGCATGATACGTTTGAGGACCCTCTCTAAAGCTTACATATTCATTCACCGGTGATGCAATGAACACCTTTCAATCTCTAGTTTCTAAGAAGGAGAAAGTCAACCACCTTCCTTTCTCTCTTTCTCTCTCTCTCTCTCTCACTCACACACACACACACACACACTGTGTGCATGTAAAAAAAAATACAAAAGCTTGATGTCTAAACTGGCGTCTGCTTCACTCTGTGCACGTCTGCATTTGTGTCCGTTTATGAATGTGTGTGAGAGAGACAGAGAGAGAGAGAGAGAAAGCAGGCAAAGTTCCTTGGTGTAACTGGAGCATTCTGAAATGTAAAGCCCAAATTAATAACCACGGCCATTGTACATGCAATGACTGATGGGACATGTGATAACTACAGCGACAGAAATTCAAAAAGGGCCATTTTCTACTAAACTGGAATGATTGTTTTACATGCATTTTGAATGGATGGCATTTATGCAGTAAACACAAATGGTTTGCATGCTAGTGCACAATTAAATATTGAAATATATATAAATTATGGTCATGATCTCATATGCGGATGACATACAAAAAGAGCTGTGTATGCCCTATAGCAAAGCTAACATGCAATGCAAGCCAGATAATGTGCTTTAAGCTTTAAATAACATCTCCATTCTCATTCGTTCATAAGACATAGTCATATTTGTAAGTCGTAAGTCATATTTGTAATCCTTAACGGTAAATTCAAACACACAATGGACAGGCATGTTAAATGTTTACAGTGCCACTGTGTACATATGTGTATGTACAGTAACAGATTATGCCATTAGCGAAAGAATGGTGTGTGTAAGTGTAAATATGAAACGCATATATGGACCTATCCCTGCAACACAAAACAGATTTGGCTGGTATTACTTGACTAGGCTCTGCTATGAATTATCTAGGTCCTGTACACTACACTTGCATGAATATGAAACTAAATCTGGACAGATTTCATTGTCTTTTAAGTGATATGATTTTTATTTTAACTGCAACAGATGCATTCTAGGAAAAATAGACAGTGTTTTAAAATAAATCGCTGGAGTTGTTTTCTCACAAATGATGTAAAAGTATCTCGAAGAAAAACCTAAAAGGTAAATTATATCAAGCATTAGAATATAACTGCTGGCTTTGAATATAACTTTGTCAAGAAACACTCTCGATTTCAGTGTCTGCCTCATGTTACCTTTACTTCACAGTCACAATCTTGACTCGGGGGCAAAGCTAAGTGTGAGAAACATTATTAGACCTATGCCTGCTTTGTCTCTTTGTACACTCGTACGGATTTAGCTAACTTCAGTTTTCTCCAAAAAAGAAAAAAAGCATTGTATAAAACAATGAGTTTTGTGTAAGAAGACAGTTTATTTAGTATTACAGTGAAGTAAAACTACTTGAGTAAAACTAAGCATGCTTGACATTTGTATCACCTAATTTGACACAAGGATATCAAATGAATTTCATTTGAATAATTTTCCTTGCTCTGACATTTCATTGCATTCAGTTACACATCTAAGACTTAATAGCACAAATGTTGCATAATTACAATAAATTTTACGTAGTCTTTTAAAAAAATAACAACCACATCACTGCATCCGTGCAGCATGTGCTGCAAAAGTAAAACCTTAAACTGTTCCTGTGCTTGGTGGTTACAGGTAGCTGCTCACCTTGAGAACTACTACAAATATCTTGTAAAAAGTGCAAAAGATTTTGGTTTAAAACGAAACATGATACATAAAGTTTCATTGCATCAGAATTTAAGAAGAAAGGCCTACAACTTAAGCATGACACTTTTTGAAATTTAAAAAAAAAAAAAAAAAAATCTAATAAATAAGAGAATACAATATATTTATATTGCAATAAGTTATTTAAATAGTCGTATATAGCTTAATATAGGCCCAAATCTTACATGGATTAAAGTAGAGAAAATAATTATCACTCTAAATTAGCATAATATATTAAATTATGCTTAAATATTAACATAACATACACCTCACTTATACCCTACACTTTAATTTAACGTAACTAAACTTAAATTTACAGAAACTTTGCAAGTGCTTGATTAATCACCGCAATTTAAAGTTTTTAATCCTGGCCTGCTAAAAATTCTTATATTAATCAAACCATTTTATATTAAAATGAAACAACAAAACTTAAGCAATACTGACTAAATCAAAGATTTGTATTTTAAGTAAGTCTAAAAAATTGCTGTATTTTAATTCTTTTAATTGAGTTTCAACCAAATCACTTTTTAATTTTTTTAAGTAGCACCAAGCTCATAAACCGGTTTGCTTACAGCTAAAGCTATAAATATCTTATATTAATTAATTTAACTGTTCTATTTTACTACATAAAAAAAAATAAAGATCCTCCGCATTTTAATGAAACCAGTTAATTACTAACACCACATAAACTCTCACACACAGATCGCTATTACTATTACAACAACAACAACAACAAAATACAAATAAAAAAAAAAAGGCCGAAAATGACCGAACAAACTCTTAAACACAAATAAGTCAAATTAAAGATGGACTTACGTGTTATAATTTCTCTTTGCGACAAATGCTGAGGGTTTCCCTGCTTGCGACGGGACATTGCCCTGGCATTTACACTGGCATCGCCCAGAGACCCGCACAAGGAATAGTCGGCTCGCGCCTTCTGTCCTCCGTGTCCGTGGCGTGGGATTTTACCCACCTCGGTAACTAACTTTTCCTGGGACTTCCAAAGAACTGCCACAGCTCCGGGCCGTGAATACAGATAGGGGTCCCGTGAATGTGAGAGAAGCGAAAGTGTCTTTGCGCTCCGGCTCTCCAGATGACCAGAGACGCGCAGACGCTCAGTATCTCAGCGACACACACATGCACTTCAGCTGTGTGCAGAGCGCGATCTGTCTGAGGGCGAAAATATCCTTCACGAGTGACAGTTGTGAAGAAACCAAGGGAAATGTCTCAGAACGAGATGCCCGGTGCGTTTGGGTAGGTTGGACCCTCTCGCGGCTCTCTCTTCGTCCGGTCTGCGCCTTGTGGATTTGTCAAAAGCAATTCGTTTTTTCTATCTATCTCTCTCTCTCTCTCTCTCTCTCTCTCTCTCTCTCACTGAGTCAAAATAACTCTAAAAAAGAAAAATGGTCATTACTTATTAGATCGGATGAAACGAATCCAGATTCTCCGTGAGTTGGCACTTGAGTGTGCCAAGCACTGGACAGTTCTTCTTCTCTCCTGGGCTCTAAGTGAATGCGATGCCCGGTTACTTTGCACTCTCTCCAACTCTTTGCACTTGCTCCACTATTCGGCTTTGCGCACTGGAGACCAGGGACATGGACTTGCCACCTCCTTTCCAAATGAATGAAGCTTTTTTTTCTTTCTCCCTTTTCTGCCTCTGTGAAGATGGCGGAGTCCTGCTTCTCCGGGAGCTCTCAGTGTCTCTGTGGCGAGGGCTGCCTCCGTACAATGGGATAAAATTCAAGTTCAAGTGCGGACGTGACGTTAAGTCTACAGTGGGAAAGAAAATTGGAGACTGCAAGAGCACTGGGGGCGACTAGTGGTGGCTTTTCACAACTATCGGATCACCAGAACAGTGGTGGAAAGCGTGGACATCGCGAGCCGCTGTCTCACACACACACACGCACACACACACACACACTCACTCACTCACACATACACGCGCACAAACACACAGCACCTGATAGACCGGCGCACTGCTTGTCTGTATCCGCTTTAACGCAAATAAAACAATGCAATATTGCATGCACTACAACGTTTGCAATGAATTTAAAGGGGGAGAGGATGCGAATATAGCTCTTATAAAAAATAAAATAAAATATAAAAAAACCTTTTTCCGTGCATATGTGAATGCGCATTAAAATTAAATATTTTATGTATGCAAACAAAATAAAAGAATAAAAACAGTGATAGTGATAGTCACGCATTGACATTCAATATTCAAATCAGAACATTTCAAATCATTTGATGGAAAAGATTAAAGCACGGACGGATGCACAAAGAATACACTTCAGTGAGACATAAGTGTGCTGTTTACCTCATAAGCAATAAATTACACGAGACAAGACAGGCGTTGATAGACACATTTCTTCTTTATGTGTTTTATGTCCTACAGAAATGACATTATTAAATTAAACCCACATTTGGAGAGGAAAAGAACATCGGAAGGAAGAAAAAAATATTGTGAAGTGTTATTGTGAAGTACATTTCTTAATCCTTATTGATAGGCAATCTAATGTATATTTTTAGCATTTCAATCCACATATAGCAGACGTTTAATAATTTGATCAAATCTGTTTGAACAAAGGAATGAATGCTACACAAACTGTTGCATGAGTGGAAATGCAAGACTGAATACTGGAGGAAATGAAAATAAGGGAGGTGTGTTGTGCAAATACTTGCATGATTTGAGTTTACTGGGTGAAATGCAAGTGATGTTCCTTTGCATCTGTTTTACACTCCGCGTACAGCAGTAAAATGAAATCTAGTCATGTGGCTCAGATTTTTGGAATAATTTCTTACTGAGTTTTGGAAACTGTAACACACTCACACACACAACTGTATACGTGGGATATAAGTAAATACACAGGTTATTTGTTTATTTATTGTGTGTGTCTGTGTGTGTGTGGTTTTTAAGGGTGCCTGTATAGGTTTTTTTTTTTTTGGACAGTTTCTTGAAATCAATGTATGCATTTCTAGGTTTGTTAAAACATTGTGTTCTAAAAACTAAACTATTAACAAATGTATTTAATTTATTTTATCAGACTGCAAACCTTTTTTGTTTTCTAATCATAAAAAAATAATAATGTTTTACTGAAGTCAGACTGATTAAATATGGTGACAAATGTTCCACTGTGACATGACTATTAATTCTAAATAAATTCCTATGATTCATGCTTTCTTGGTAATCCAATTGCAAATGCAAAGAGGGCAGGAAGTAACCCATAATCATAATTTTGGGGTTAAACTGAGGTTCGCAGAGGTATAACTGTAAATAACCAGCTAGTTTGTTCAGAATGGCATTTCAATTTAAAAAAAAAAATAGAGGTCACACTTTAGTGTTCATACATATGTTAACACTGAGAAAAGCTAATGAACTACATGCACTAAATATGTAATTATTTTCTAGAATTGCATGTAATTAGGCATTCTTTTTGTTATTGCCATAGCACTTAATTATAGTAACATGTAATATGTGAACATGTTTCGTGTAAATTGAAACCAATTAAATAGACATGCTGTGGAAAAGTAAGCTAATGGCATGAGATTGAGGGGGACAGAACAAGTTGTTATCGTTTTAATTCATGGAGACTGTATCTACCTTCAACTGTTGATTAACTTGGTGCATAATAGAGTCACGGCGCTACCAAAGGCACACAGAGCGTCCGGCTTGTGCCAGTTCAGAGGCAGATATCAGGCGGAGCGCCCAGATGAGAGTGTGTCTCTGTCGATCCATCTGCTCATGATCCATCATGGGATGTGACGCTGGGTGGCCCAGCCTCACCAACAATGCCATATATCCTGCCACTGTCTCTGATATATCCTCTGCCCCTGAACTCTGTTAAACTGCACCCCAACTTTTTTAGTAGACAGACAGACAGACAGACAGACAGACAGACAGACAGACAGACAGATAGATAGATAGATAGATAGATAGATAGATAGATAGATAGATAGATAGATAGATAGATAGATAGATAGATAGATAGATAGATAGATAGATAGATAGATAGATAGATTCAGTTTCCTTAAAATGTGGCAAGAATAGATGAGTGATTTATATTAGAAATTCCAGGTGTTGCCAAAAAAATGACATTTTATGATTTACAATCATCTTCCTGGAAATCAAGACTGGAGGAGGTTGCTGCTGATATGAGCTCTGTTACTGCTGGATTATTCTCCCTATAAAAAGCGTGAAATGTTCTCTGAAAAGCAGTGGTTGCCCACAGCTGAAAAAAATATTTTATTGCATGAATTCATTGGACACATCCTGTACTTCCTCTGTTTTTCATTGAATATTTTTCCCTTGTGTCAATAAATTTGTCTCTATAACAATAGTTTGGCTCAAACTTTCTTCTCCATGCATTAGTGTGGTGTGTATAAATAGTCTTTTGTTCTTGTTAACCTCAGTAAACATATTGTACATCTTCATAGTGTTTCAAGTTATTATATAAAAATGATATAAAACACCTGGAATCACTGCATATAGTATTACTGCTGTTGATTGCAATTTTACAAACTTTTGTTTTTACGTTTATACAGTTACCTGTACATTGGACTTGTATTTTTCCTCAGGTGCTAATGGGTAATTTGCACACACAGTGATCTTCATTTATGGCAAGAACCATAAAAGGCAACTTTCTTAAATGAGCCCATAGAAGAGGAGAAATGCCAAAATGATATAAAACTTATTTTATGCATCTGAATTAAATTTTAAGCATCTCAATTAAACGTGGTTCTTAAAAATACAGAGAGAGAGAGAGAGCGACGGTGGTGAGGAGTGGGGGGGGGCGATAAAAGACAGACGTCTTTGTTTTTCTCAACACAAGTGCCTTGCTTAGGTGAATCACAAATCAAATATTATAAGCACAAACTCTAAATATAGTTTACTCCAGAATACAGATGCAATACTCCATATTTTAATACTGTAATTCTCCTGCAGGTAATATCTTCATATGTGATGTCCAGTTATAAGGACTACTGCAAGTGTGTCCACCACACTTGATAAGATATATTTATTTACAATCTATCGCTCCTATGTGCTGAACTTGCAATGCAACAGTACCCTCTATTGGCCAGTTACTGCCACAAAGATACAGAAGCATGGATCCCAACACACATTTCCCTCAATTTCACACTTAATAATTTTTTTAAAGCATAATTTATGCCAAAATAAAACAACCAACCTAATTTGGAATCACTAACATGAATTGAGTGTGTTATCTTTATATGTTTTTACAACACAAAATGAGCTCTTGTTTGCCCTTCATCTACATTAAATTAAATGATAAGATTGAAGAATAGAAATTAATATGTGGTCTCTTCAGCATTTAGAATGAAAGAACTTCGACATTTTAAGTTGAATGAAGCAATCTAGTTTGAACCCTATATTCACAGTTGGATATTTTATTTTAAGATGTTTAATAAGCATTTAGCCACCTTCTTGTGTCTGTTAAACATTATTTGGAAAACATTACATAAGGCAATCGCAAGTATCTTAGAAGTGAGTTCACTTGCAGATTGCAGATTTTTAAAAAAAAATTTTTATAGAAACAGAAGAAACCGAGAGGGACTAAATCTTCCCACACCTCAAATCAGTTTGTGAACAAATCTTAAATATTCCATAAAAATCACAATCAATATGTACACACAACCAGCATAGCCTCATCACAGAGCTCATTAGGACTAGTCTACAAAGATTCATCTTATTTCATCTGTCCCCAACTCTCTCTCTCTCACCCCTACTATGTCACCAGTAAGAGAGAAACATTAATCTAGTGAATCTGAAGGAATGTCAGCCTTAATTGCTGTTCATTGGGGAAAAAGAGATAAAATGGAAAGACATGGCTTTGTCAAGCAATAAAAGATGTGAGCGATAAGACTGTCTGATAAATCACATCTCAGCCTTCTGTCATCACTCAGCTCAAAGCCTGGTAGCCATCATGTGGGCGGCTTTAACCTCAGGCCTGCAAATGAATCCAAACAGGTTTGTTTCTGCCCAGGGGCTTCCAGGACGTCTCCTATCACCAACCCCTGTTGGGACAACGCATCCCCTGCACTCTTCCAGGACCCAGTGAGCAAGTCCAGGGGGTAAAACACGACTGTTTGAAAAGAAAAATGGCAACAGAGTGTGACTAAATCGGTTTGCTTGGCAGCCGGACAAAGGCTTGATTCCACCGCTCCCGAGAGAGAACGCGGGGCCTGCAAATCCTGGCATCAGATCGGAAAGTTGAACGTTGCCAAAGGCGCACATTCACAACAATTAGCTACCTTTTCAGTCCCAGCCCCCTGGTTATCCATCCCCTAGGTGGTTATCTAATCGCCTGCTTTTGTTTAGAGAAACGGCTCTCTTTCACTCTGGGCTGACATCGTTTACGGTTGCAGGTTGGCCGCTGCCGCTTCTCTAAATCTGCAGAGGAGCGCAGGAGTGGCGGCCCATCGAGGAGTCTAAGTAGATGAACAGGGACATACCCAGCCTCTTAATGCAACTCAAAGAGCTCCACAAATGGGACGATCGTCTAGTTGCCAACACGCTTTGCAAAAAAAAACTTTTAGCAGAGGTGGAAGAGTGCTGGCCTGTCGACTTAAAACCACAACAGGAAGGAAGAGCTGGTATTTGAGGGGACCACAGGGATTAAACGGATGAAATGTAAAGAAGATCTCGTCTTTATCCATCAGCTTCATGGCTGACTACAGAGTTTTGCTCAGCGTCCCTTTTCCTGCCCGTTCCCCCACATTTCATCACTGAGGTATTTGTGGCATAAAGCTGTCAATCATCAAGTCTAGTATGTTTTAATGGCCCATATCGTCTCTACACTGTCTCTAGTCAGTGCTGGTCAGGTGACCGTGAGGTGTGTGTCTCTGCAGTGATGAATAGTACAGTCACCATCTCCTGCCGTCCTTACATAGAAGTCATTCCCGGTTCACACCGATAACGCTGCTCTAGCTGTAAATACGGGGCTCATTTACATCCAGCGATGACAAATGTGTGTGTGGGATTGCATACGCGCATGTCCTCCCACCGAGAGCTGGCGGGATGGTTCGGGGCTGTACCATATCAAAAGGCCTGACACGCTTTCAACAAGAAGAGCAAGCACTACTGCTGCAAAATACAAAAATGATGGCACAAATTAGTTCTCATTGTTTTCTTGTGGGCATGTTGCAATGATGCAATCATAAGCAACGCTCACGCTGCCATTTTTGAAGTGTCAGGGTACAAGAGACCGATGGCAATCCAGTTGCCTTGCTATCATGCGTGCAGGAATGACTAAGAAACTGCTTTGCCACATACCTGCCAGGTGAATTAATAAAGGAGTAAGGCACCACAGGTAATGCATTGCAGTGATTTTTTCAGAGTTAAGCGCAACATAAAGCTTAACCGTGTCCGTAACTAGTAAATTTCTTTTATAAAATGAAAGCAACAGCAATATGAATAAAGATGCCAACATTCAATAAATAATTCAGTGAAGTGTAAAGTCAGCAGCACAAAACTGAATTGAAAAACCAAGCATTTTTAAACAAGTTTACCAAAATCTAAAATAAAATAATAGTGTTTTATATTGTCACTATGCTTAAATTATTAAAATAGTATTTTGAGAATATTTACTTTGCAAGTTAAAAGTGTACCTACTGCTTGAGTAATAAAAGATGTAAATATATATTAAAAAATAAATAAATACCTTGATAAATAATTTCCAAATAAATTATAAAAAAAGAATTGTAATTTATAATTCATTTTCAGATTGTATTTATTGATTTGGAAATTAATATAGAATATTAATTTATAAATAGTTTAAAAATAAATAAATACACTGAATATAATGAAATTCAAAATGAATTGAAAATAAATTTTCTCACCTGAAAAAAATCAGAGAATGCCAAATGGCATCAAATATGCAAAAAAGTTGTGTTAAACATATTTAATAAATAGCTACATTAACTTTGACAGCCCTAAAAATATATTTATGTACAAGCTTTTTCCTTTCCCTCAAATTATTTACAGACCACCAAATCACACCCTTAGCAAGGTCAAGTTTTAAAAGTTTTTTTTTTTTTTTTTTGGTTTGAAGCCAATTAGATATATTAATATATAATTTAGTTAATCTGCATCACAGATGTGCATATATCAGACCGCTTTTAATATGGCTCATCCAATCAAAATGTAACTTTTATAATATAAATTGTGTTTTTGAAATTGAATCAGTTTTGGGCTGCTCATAATGTTAATAGCAGCGATGCAGATTCTTTCACACCATGACTGTAAGCAATGGACAGAGTTAATCCACGTCTCTCACACACACACACACACACACACACACACAGTGACCCCACAGGCTGAACCTGCTGTATTTGTTTGTCGCCGTGACTTGTTATCGGGAATCAGCATTTCGAGGGACACTATACATACTTTACACAAATAGGTCTTTGCGCACACACTATCTCTTAGACGCACACACAGACGCACAATCTTCGCAGGCCGTGCACTCTGATGGTGAATAATGGCGTTCTTTTTTGAAAGCGCCAGGTTCCAGCCGTAGTCTTCTCCATCCAGCACCATCAGCACTTTAGAAGATTAAGTCCTACCTTCCCTTATCACACTTCGCTCCCTCCTGCAGGCTTGACACGGGGTCCTCGCAGGCCGGCCATGTCCCCCTCTGCCAGCCCTGCATTGCTGTCTCGACAGGGCCTTAATTTTGGCCTCTCGCCGACTATCTTCTTGTTTCACATTTCTCTCCTCGGCGCTTCGAGCTCATCTCTTTCCGGTCGTGTGATTCATCACCCCAGGATCAGCAGCAAACGGCCTCTCCGTCATTGAGCGATATCTACCATCTCAATGTCAGCCCCTTCAGCCAATAGCCAGACTACGCCACAATACACTGGGAAGAATGAGAAAAAGAGAAAAGCCATGCAAGTAGATCTTGAATAAAAGACGAATGATTATTTATGGTACTGGATGCTGACTGGTCAATAAAATGTTCCAGCCATACAGCTAAAAAAAATCAAGTTTTACCTCTAAACACAGAAAAATGAGAAAAGATGTTTCAGGAATGGCAAAATTGACCTCTTTAGCCTAATAAGGTTTGATAGCGACCACAGAGAGTGTGTCTCATCTGATGCGTTCGTTAGAGGAAATGTACTGCCTTGTATCTGAGTACGCTTTAATCCCTTATCAATACAGTGCTTGCCCTTAATTATGCAGAGGTGACTGATAAATTAGTTGGGACAGAATTGTGATTATCAGTTCAATCTGCCTCTATCTGGAATTAAAATCAATGGCTCATCAGCACACTACATGCTACACTAGTCCAGAAGGTGGAATACACAATACAGTGCACAGCACTCACAGCAACAACTGTGTGATGTCTTTTCACACTCCAGTTCACACACTTTTTATCCCAAATAGATTTTCTTTGTGATTATTTGTGTAATTGGTTAAATGGATGTCACTTTGTTTTAAAAAGTAGTGGGGAGCAACAATATAATGATTTGCTGGTCTAGGGGTAAGCTTTCTGGAACGAGAGAATTCCAGATTTCCATTGATGGTAATGTCACTTATGCTTCCAATTATATGTTCCAACAATCTGCAAAAGATTTTTTTTTTTTTTTTTATGTAAAAATGTCATCAGGCTAACATCATCTACCTAGCTGACACAGATGAAGATCTGTTCAAATTGTGAGAGTGATTTAACTGATTTACATAGATAGATAGATTTACAAGGATTTACAAACCAGTTGGTAAGTGCATTGATTTCTTCATGTTCATAAATGCATGCACTATTTGTTTCAGCTTTTTCAGTCTTTAGATCCGAATTGTGCTGGCCTCCTTCATTAATTACAGGATTTGACTCATTAACTACCCACTACTGCCCTCCTCTGGTCGAATGCTTCATAATGATGAAAATGACGAGCCATTGTTCTCTGTTGCATGAGAAACAATAAGTATGAAGTCGAAGAGCAATAATCATCTTTTAACTCAAATATGCACTCCCGTCTTGTATCGTTTAGGTATTATAGAGCTATTTGCAAAGGCAACGAGCAATCAGTCCTGTACAGAGTACAGAGCTCTAACAACCCCATTGTATGATTGCTCCAGCCCGCCTAATGCCAGTTCTGTTCATAACTCCTGCTGGTGTGTGTGCTTAGCACCACTCACTTTAATTAACAACAGTCGAGGTAGCACAGTCACATTTAAAAGGTTGCCATTCCACCAATATGAAAGCACAATTAAATATTAATTGCCTACTGAATAATAGATGAAGAGTATCTGTGTACAGTTCAGGAGCCTAATTCCTGTTAAAGTACAAGTCTTTAATCAAGCAGTAATGAGCACTGCTATGTCAACAGGCGTTGTGCCCTATCAGCAAAGAATAGAGAGAATTACCATCGAAGGCTCATGCTGCCGAGAGCCTGTATCAATTTTAATGTAATTATGCTTTACTAATAACAATTCAACTCATTATAACAAGCGCTTGCAGAAATTGATTCTGTAAACAGCAGACACGCACAATTCTATTGTGATTATTCTCTAGAGGTTTGTTCCTGCTGTGTGGTACTTCGCAGCGACGACTATATGCAAGTTCAGAGACGACGCAAACTGCTGGTCTCCAAGGCTTCGTTTTTTGCGGATCGACCTGTCGGCTATCATTTTACCCATTATTATAATAGTTCGCTCAAAAAAAAAAGAAAAGCATGTAGCCATTAAAGCACTTCCATTAAAACAGTCCCTTTGAATTGAGTGCATTTCCACTCAGGAGTAAAGAATGAGTCAGTCAGACAGAAGTTGATGTAACTTTTCATAAAAACCAGTCATGTAACATAGCTTGTGGTATTTTTAATGAAGCAACATTGTCCCAACACAGAATCGTATTAGGGATAGAATTTCACATTTTTGGTGAACTATTCCTTCATGGCATAAAATGAAAAAGAATGTAAAGTACTGAGAGCTTTTCGATGCGTGACACTCTGCTGTGCGGTCAGTCTCTGGTCTTCCTGTGAAAATCCATTAAGAAAGATCTTGTGTCCTGCCCCACTTCTTCTCCTTGAGCTACAAGAGATGCCACATTCACCTTTGATCAACTATGATTTTTCACACCGCACCAGTGAGCTGCACTTTTCACAGTCCGCTTGCAGAAAACGGGAGATGCTTTAGTGTCTGACCATATCTGCATCACAGCCACTTTTCCCGCCACCCTGACCTAGAAACGGAGGACCTGGTGAGCCGGCTGACCGGTGAAGGGGGCGAGGGGCCCTGGCTGACATGAGCTGGCCGCTCAGGTGGACGTACCAAGGAGAGTTAGACGAGATGGCTTGTGGCACACTGGCTTTCCAGCTGGCCAACTCGTCCCACTGTCAGGACGAATGTCTGTGGAAGAGGAATGCAGAGGAAGAGGGGAGAGAGTTCAGCGTTAAGGCAGACCCGATGAGTAGAGGCCAGTGGAGCTGAAGTCACACCTCAGGAACTGGCGCTCCTCTGCAGGGTCAGAGTGTTCGACTACAGGGGGTCAGGGAAAGGTGAAGGAGAGTCTGATACTGCAGCTGTAGCCTAGCCAGATTTTTGACCATCAGCATAAAGTCTGGTCCACATTAAAACGTATTCTAGCAACAAATTGTCCAATTAGACTGAAAACAAACATTTAAAGTGACCAGTGACAATTTGATTTTAAAGGTGTTTAGGAGTGGAATTGGATTTAAAAAAAAATTGGGGATGAGCCCCATTCACATCTGTTCTAATTTGAGACAAATGCATGTTTTATCATTAATAAGGATTCTTATTATAATTATCATCACTATCATCATCATCATCAATAATGATAATATAAATGCAACTAATTCTCGACCTTTACCGTATTGTTTTTGTCTATTAAAATAGTTTTCTTAATTTAAATAAAATATAAATATTAGATGAAAAACTTCAAGTATACTAAGTACCAAAATTACTATAAGTTTAACAATTAAGCTAAATATAAAAAACTAATAAGGTTTCTTATTATCATTTTCATCATCAATAATGCTAATACAAATGCAACTAATTCTCGACCTTTACCGTATTATTGTTTTTGTCTATTAAAATAGTTTTCTTAATTTAAATAAAATATAAATATTTTTTATATTTAGTACCAAAATTGCTAAAAGTTAAAGCTAAATATAATAATAACTAGAGAAAATAAATAAAATGTGCACTTTGGATGGGTTAAATGCATGATTTCTGAGTATTGGTCACCATACTTGACTAGATGGCATGCACTTTCACAACAAGTCTCATCTGTCTGGAATGCAGTATAAGTACAATAAACAGAAAAAAATGAAATGCCATGAAAATGTGTTATTTCGTCCTCTGAAGCACTGATTGCAATAGCCTTGTATAATACACTCTGAAACTGTAAATTGTATATATATAGTATATACCTCTGTAAATTGTTTGTATGCCAGCCAATCAGATAAGACTGAAGGCTGAAAACTATATGCCCTAGCTCTAACAGAAAAGATCCTTACATGACTAGAATCTGTTTGCATTAGACACGTGACAAAATGGGCATAGAATGATACATAAGGGTCAAGTATGTGAATGAACAGCTGAAGAAAATGGTGGAAGTGAGAAGTGAGAAACACCAGGTTGCATGTTATTGCATTCTGGTCTAGCGGTCATAGTGTCCACCTGAAAGAGAGCATGATTTTTAAAGTGCATATTTTCTCCAGAGACAAGTCAGGGTCCTCAAAGCCACATACCAGAACCAAGACATTCATTTTCCCTTTCTCTTCTCCTTATGTTTCTTCGTGCACTCACATATTGATCTCACAAAAGACAAAATTCGTTTTCCGCAGCAAAGAAATGTAATTCTTTTATTACAGAAATGTACCCGGTGAAAACAACACAACATGCTCTCTATCACTTTCGGTGCGACACGAGCCAGAATTCTATTATGGGAATGCTGCACCAGATACAATGAAGTATTTTCAAGGGATCTTGAGGCAACAAAGTATATAAAATGCCATAAATAAATTATGGCAGACAATTTTAAGAGCATTAAAAGTTTGATCTCCTTCAGGGGAGGCCGTGGGGGACTTTTTGAAGCGGTAATTATTCATAAAAATGAAATGTCATATTAGTTTGTCCCGGTCTAATTTGATTTCACATTGATGAATTTTTCCCGCTTCGACAGGATTCAGTGGGACAAATGTGGTGCTCTCGTCACATCATTTTCTTTAATAAAGACACATTTGTTTGAATATACAGACGAGGAGTTCCGAACAATGACAGTAATTAAAACTGTGGAGCCGATCACTGATGTTTAACGATTATGTCTGTTGTTGCATCTGATTAAAGTAATAGAAAAAAATATGAACTACGTTTTAACGGATTGATACACTCCAAAAAAGATGTTTCAGTGGTTCTTAGTGGAACGCTAAAAATAAACTCTGATAAACTCATGTATTTGGCCCCATTCTCAGAGTCACTTACCTCATTCAGTCACTTACCTCTTAGCAGCCTTGCTAATGTTAGCTTCGGATCGTTTTCTTTCCTGTTATCCAGCTGAATTATTAATTTAATAAGGATGCTATAAACAAAGAACCAAATAAATATAACATTAAATATATATCAATGGCCATGGTAAAACAAAAATGTACAGTACTTGCTTAAAGTTACACTTTGTGCTTTGTTGTTTAGCTTGTAAGATCGTTTGTCTGTACTTAACATACTTGAATGTTGTAATAGCTATTATATGAAAAGATACTCAGAATTCATGCTCTGCATTTAAACCAAGTGCACACACACAGCAGTGAACACACACACACACACCGTGAACACACACCCGGAGCAGTGGGCAGCCATTTATGCCGCGGCACCCAGGGAGCAGTTGGGGGTTCAGTGCCTTGCTCAAGGACACCTCAGTTGTGGTATTGCCAGCCCGTGACTCGAACCCACAACCTAAGAGTTAGGAGTCAAACTCTCTTACCACTAGGCCACGACTTCCCCATTACATACATATTATAATGTATAAAACCATAAACTGTCTTTCAAATATTTGGATGCATATATTTGATCCTAAATACAGTAAAAACATACTAACATCAATGTTTCCAATTTTCAAATTGTAACATTTTAAAATGTATTAATGTGATGGCAAAACACTGTCACATGATAATAAAAAAGTAATTCTAATATGCTAATTTGGTGCTAAAGAATAATTTCTTATTTTTAACCTTGAAAACAGTTAACTGTTGCTTCTCTGATGAAAAGATGGTTAGCAACTGTGTTTATAAAAATTAAACATATGTTGTAACAATGTGTTTACTGTCTAACTTTTGATCAATTTAATGCATCCTCGCTAAATAAAAGTATGAATTCCTTTTTATTTTATTTTTTAAACCACAAACTCTTAAACAATATTGTTAATAAATAAATTCTAAAATAGAGGTTAAACAGTGCACTACTTTGTTTAAAAGGATACTTGGTTTTCTGGGAACATCACATAATAATAATAAATTCAGTGCTGATTTGTAATATTTCTTAACTTTGTTACCAGCAGTCTGGAGCAAGAGGTGCCCACAAGGTATGTATAGATGAAATGAATTCTGAATCATCAACTTTCTGATCAGCATAAAGCACCGGAGGACACTTGCATGGACAATTTATTTTAGCTTGTAATTCTTCTACTGTTTGCCTGTTTTGCAACCACACAGTAAGCTGACTTACTTCCTTATAAATATTTGACATTGCTTACATATCTTCATACAAGACCTGGTGTGTTTGTTTTGAATGGTGGACTGCACATACCTGCTTACATTAGCCCTATCCAAATCAGATAATGAGGTGAACATGGACCTGCACTGCAGTAAAAGGACACGAAGAGTACAACTGGGACATTATAGTGGTCTGACATGTCCTTTGAGTCCCAGACACACCTTGTTAAGGGTATTACGATCAACACCGTGATTGATCTACATGTCAGATCGGTAAGTGAAGGCGTGGAGTCAGCTGTCCACAGCTCATTTTCCACCTGGAGGTCAATTAAGACACAGAGAGGTGAGGAAACCACTAGGACGGGTGCCTTACAGTGCATAGACCCTAACATGGAGATCGCAACATGCACACTGCATGAATATACATACACAAACCTAGCCTCGTTTGATTGCCCAATGTCACTGCATGGGGGAAGGGTTCTGTCATGATAGACAGAGTGTCTTCTCTATGAAGGTATACAAAGAAACAAAAGGAGGGGGTGGTGGATGAAAAGATAGATGAATAAAGGGTAGAGCTTCATCTTTGACTGGGCTGAAGGCTGTCTGTAGTCATTCAGTACTGCCTCATTTCCCTGTAACGTGCAGGGCTTTTCTTTTTCATTAGCGGAGCTCGGAGCACACGAGGAGTCAACCGTGTGGATATTCTGACACCCCTACAGCACTCTATTTACCACAGCTCTTCAGTGATGTATCAAGGGGAACGTCTTCCCGGCATTAAATATAGATGCAGTCGGATTAACATATCAGGAGAGAGCATGATTAATGTGAGATTACACTGGATAGCACTGCTGCTTTTTCCATCACTGTTGGAGTAATGGACTTTGATTCAAATCATTATTTTGCCCATCAACATAAGCACTTAAGAGAAAGACGGGACATCGCTTGACTGCTTTGACCGCACGTACAAATAATATATGCACGTTTGAGAATAAGTTTGTGGTAACTTCCCTTGCTTGCCAAGAACTCAGACAAAAATATGCCCTACTGTTTGTGTGCTACAGCTCTTTTGTCGAGGAGAGGTGTGCCATTGCCTTTCCAAGTGATATACCTATGATTTTGACCTGCAGGTGATAAAACAAAGAAATAAACAATTTCATTAACTTACATTGGAGAGACTCAAGTTATGCCTGCCTATCTAAACACTTTAGCAAACACCTTGAACACTCTATCAGCAACAACACATCATCACATCAACCGCTGCAAAATAATGTTGGTGACTTGAACTTGTCCGTGTGAATTTAAAAATCCAGTTTGTGAGTGCTGGATATCCTAGCAAACAACTAGTATGTCTTAGTAGCCACCCAAAACACATTAACAACAAAGCAACACCCTAACCACTGCAGAATCATGTGAAAAGCTTTTAAATGAACAAGTATTATCTTCAAATAATTTTAAAAAATAAAACAAAAAAATAAATAGATTTAACTCACATCATATCTAGAGATATGCAAACACCCAGAACAATGATAAATGTTAACTAATGCAGAATCATGTTGATTACTTTTTTTGAAGATAGCGTCACTAGCATTTGACCGTATAAATGTAAAAAGCTTGCAAGCACTGAACACCTTAGCAACCACTCAAAAGCATATTAACAACAACAAAGCAACAATGCTAACCACTATAGAATCACATCAATACATTTTTTCAACAAAGTTCTACTCACATTCTTCAGAAAAAATGAAAATCTAGTTTATCAATATAACATCCTAACAACCATATTGCTTACCTTAGTAACCACCCAAAACATCTTAACAACCACGTAGCAGCATGCTAACCACTCATTCTAGCTACAGCTTACAACACTCTAGCATCATGACTATCTGACATCATTTTCTGTCAAACATGTAAATAATCTCATTTGTAAAAAAAAATAATAATAATAATAATAAAAAATAAAAAAAAAATCTCATTTGTACTGAACATTTTAGCAACCACAGCATTCGTCCCAAAACAAATTAACAACCACATAGCAGCATGCTAACCAATCAAAACATCTTAACAATCATGGTGGAAACTTTTGCAAAGTCCCACTTTTTCCCATAAAAATGAGAAGTACTTGTCCCTGCAAACGTAAAACTCATGTTTGTGAGTACTGAACATCTTAGCAAATGCCCTGAACACTCTAGAAACCACATAGTTTGCTTAACTAGATGCTAAATCAGTCTTTTATAGAGGCAAGTACCACACATAGCCTACTTCAAAAGTGCAAAAACCTTTTTTTTATTATGGTTGTAAAGTTAAAATAGTACAAGATATTCTTTAAACAAAAGTCTTTTTAAGTTACCACATTTTTATTTCAGTGTTTTGATATAGATTTTTCACAAAAGACCTTTTTACTTTATAGACAATGAAAGGTGCAAAATTAACATGACCCATGTTGTGGTGCAAAAAAAAATAAAAAATAAAATAAAATAAAAAATGACAATAACCCAATAACCTGACCAGTCCATGACCAACTCATTTATTTTACTTGCTCTCTGCACCTTAAGAGATACATCACAAGTCTAAGAGTGCATATCGAATTTCACTCCCTCAATAAATTGCCGGACAAGCGTATTGATATTTTCTGGACTGGTCCTGTTTTGCCTCCTTTCTCCTTGAGAGAGACACCCGCAAAGGGTTAAACCCTCCCCCCTGTTCTGCCCCGTGCCACTGCGTCTCTCTCGCTCCCTCACTGTGTCTCCCTGCATCCATTTGCAAATGATCTCGCTTGTCTGCATATTGTCACTTGCAGCCTGCCCACACATTCATCAACTGTCGGCCGGCTCGCCGCGCACTCCCAGCGCCCTCTACACTTAATTGTTCCCACTCTGACCTGGGAGAATAGAGAATGATGTTTCCCTCATTCGTGCCGGTACGGGGCGAGGAGAATTAACAACTCTGTGGGGATGGCCGAGCTGTGGTACGGTCGGTCAGGCTCTCCCCTCTCCCCCTCTTTGTGTTTCTGGGGCACGGTCCTACAGTACCCTATTACCGAAGGCAGGGGAAGATTCACTAGCCGCAGGAAGAAAGAGACAGATAAGATAGGTGGAGACCTTCCACAGGCCGCAAGTTGCAGATGTAGTCAAGATATATCTGTATAGACAAATGGATACGAACTATCGAGATTTGTTTGAGAACTATTTGAGATTTATTCACACAATTCAGAAATGCATATTAGCATACTACTCTTACTAGCCAATTTCTGCCATAAAATGATACATATGAGGAGTACACTTTTGAAAAAAAAAGGATTATTAATGTCAACGGTTATTTAAAGTTCCAAATTCATGAAACTTTTCCATTACACAGAATGTTATGGAAAGGGGTTCTTTAGATAAAAAAGGTATATGTTACAAAATAAAGGTTCATAAAAGAAACATTTTAAGCTCCTCAAATAACCTGCCAGTGAATAGATCTCTAAACAACCATTTTTCTAAAAATTTTGAAAGCATAAAAACGTTTTTTTTTTCGGCTTAAAAAGATTTTTTTTTTTTATGCAATGTAAATTTAGGCGTGTTCAAGGTTCTTTATGTAGCATAAATGCATCAGCACACCTATAACGACAATGACACAGAGGAACAATATCCACTGGAATCATTTTCAGATTTTTTCAGCCAATCAAAATCCACCTAACGTTAAAGCGCTCAAGTATTTAAAATGGCAAATGTCCTGCTACAAACTGCATCAAGCTCTTACATGTTATTGTCTATTGGTATGAACGATTATATATTTATCATTCTTGATGGGAACGAATGGAAAGGGGCTGTTCACACAAGATGTGTTGTTGTGTCCATCTATTGATTTAATTGCTTTTGTTAGTAAACGTGCTAGATCAGCATTTCTCAACCAGAGGACTGTGGACCCCTATAGGACTCCTTGACGTATGTCAGAGTGGCAGCATAAATATCAGAGTATATACCGTAAAAGTATGCATATTTTGACATTTGAAACATTTCCACAATTTACATAGCCAATATACTGTAACTGTTAAAAAACAGTGAGGTGATTTTGTTCTGGGGCCTGGTGAGGATGGTTTGAAATATAGGGGTCAAGTGCTCAAATAAATGTTGAAAAGTTCAGTGCGCTAGATGGACCTATTAAAAACTTTCTATGCGTCTTGACATTTTTTAGCATCCTGTGTTACAAGCACCATGTTTTTTTTTTAATATGCTGTTACAAGTTAAACGCTTAAATATCTCCTTTTGGTTTTTCATTGTGTGAACAACCCCCACATGCGAAATATGTAATGTTTTAACTTGTTTAATTCTTATTCAATCACATAATAAAGCATAACAGGTTTAAAAAAAAAAAAAAAGGGCTCCTCAATGCATCACTCTCTCCCTCCTTCGGCTGCTAAACATTCCCACTGCATTAGCTAAGACAAGACATCAATTATACATGCCGTGGTTTCACTGTTGCAAAATACTATTTCCAGTTGGCTTAAATAGGATTAAAAATTAAATATTGCTTGCTGAAAAGGAATATGAAATCAGCCTGAACTTCTACTACTTTCAAGCAGGACGTTTGGGGCCAGTGTAGAGCAAAGGGCCTGTTTTGGGCGAGCCGCCTGCGTGTGCTGTCCGTGTGATGGCAAGAAGGGAAGACTTTTAATTAGCTGTTTTTGGTCTAGCAAATATTTACCCAAGCATCTCACAAACAAGTGCTTTTAAAAGTTTGATTTAAAGCAGCCCTAACAGATGGTGAACCAGGCACTGGCTCATAACTCAACTCCTAGCCGAGTTTCAGTGTGACCACAGGGTACCATATTGCATATGTTAACTAAGAAGAAAAAAGACACTAATATTGGTATCAGTGCAGCCATTAAAATCTTAAACAGCATATTCAAGGCTACAGCATGTGGGAGCATCGAAACTACCTCGCTTAAGAAAATAAGTGCATACCTACCACCAAATGTTCATCACACTTTTCTTCATGAACTCAACCGCTCTTCCATCCACATGTCAGTTCCATAAAGAGCAGAGGTCGTAAGTGGTGTGGGCTGGTCACACCAGACCAGTCCTGATGGCTTTTCCCCAGACCTTAAGTCCTTCCTCCTCAATTATGAATAGCTACTTCCATTACGAGAACCACTTCTGCTTTAAGGGCACACTTCCTCAAAGGAAAGAACGCTTTGGCAGTCATCTTAGACTCAAGTGTTTTTATAGATACATTTTTCAGTTTTTCAAATAAATACTAATGTTAAAGGTCAATTTTCAATTAAAAACTAAGTAACGTGCACAGATAACTATACATAAGCAAAGCAATTGGTTCAACTGGTGTGGTTTAGGTAAGGAACAACAATCCTGCCAAGGCAGACTATTTAGCCATACTATATATATATATGGGTCAATATCAACACATAGGGTGCCTTTCAACCCTCACAAATTCTCACAAATTTTGATTTTAACTTACCATTCACTTTATGTCATGTCATAATAGTACACTCAAATACTATAATAAATGTATTATCTGAGCTCCCACAATGTTTTTTTTTTTTTATTATTATGGGCCATTTTTTTAGAGCATAAAGCATAGATATTACAGTTAAATATGTTTTCATTGCACTATTAAGATACATATTATACTTTCTGAAAGGTATGATGTCCCTTTCCTAAACAGGGTTATTTGTTTGCTTTCAAATTATAAATACATAAAAGATTTTATGTAAACAATGCTTTTTTAAAGAAACTCATACAATTCGCACATGTATTTTTTCTTATTTGGAGAAATATTTGAATATTTGGACGCAGTTTTTTGTTTGCATGTTATTGCCCCCACACCTAGCACAATGGATTATATAGGTATGATTACATTATGATTTTAAATATTATTTCAAAATACCAAGATGACAGGGTGGACGAGCCCACGACGGAATGGACACATAAAGCAGAACACAAAAAGCATGACAAAATATGACAATGAAACATTTATTCAACTTAAGAAAATAAATATATAATTACATTCTCAATCACATTTATATATTTTTTTTTATTACAACTATTATCTACAGCAGATGTTTCTATAAAATGTAAGATAACATTTCTATAAATTGCAATATTAACTACAAATGAATGCTATGTCCACCCTGTCATATCATGTCCACCCCAGCGAGTCTAAGGTGCCGACAGGGTGGACATTTTGAGCTTCAATTAGCATATTATCTTACAACAAACTGTGACTAGCTAAATAGTTAGTCTGGTTGTTGAAGAGAATTTGGTATATTTAAACTTACATATTTTGAAAATATTGTATTTTAATCACTTCCTGTATATTTAATGGCGACAGGGTGGACATGTTAAGCTTTGGCAAAACAAGTAAGCAAACTTATATGAAGAAAATTTGTCAGTTGAAAAGTCAGCTGCTACTCACCTCAGCAGCTGAAATTCCCGCCACTGAAGATATAAAAAATCTGTTGTGATGATGTCACTAATGGTGATGGCCTCTTCTTAAAGGGACAGATTCCGCAATACGACAGGGTGGACAACCATTCAAGGGACATGGACAAACTCTTCTTTTTTATTAAATAAAAATATTGTTTTTTTTTTTACAAACTGATCAATACATTCAATTTGAGTAATATCTTATTTAACAAAATATTAATAGAATTTTTTTTTTTGTTGACTATTTTACTCTCATTCAAATTTAATGAGCAGTCGCCTGGGACATAGCAAAACAACATACATCCTCTCATACAAAACTAAAGAAAATATTGAAAATGTATCTAAAGAGCCAAGTAATGCTTCTGTTATGAATAAAAAAACTTAGCCTAATATAACACACGTTTCATAGTCATTTGTGTGTTGAGTCATGGCAAATGAGTTATTTATGTTCAGGACACCAAAAGGCACCCTACAGTGATATTGACCCATATATATTATATAGAATGCCGCAAAATTGCGTAAAATGTTGATTAATTTATTTCATGGTGACTTTAATATACATTATATTCTAACTGTGAATTTATTAGTAAGCTTAAAATTTAATTTAAAATAAATAATTTATCACAATGTAAAAACGTGTTTTAGCACCTTTTCTGCTAAAATTACCCAGTCCTCTCATTATTCAATGTATATAAAAAAAAAAAAAAAAAAAAAAGAATCCCATTAGATAAAATCAAGTCCTTTCCCAACTGCTTTTGTGAAAAGAGTTAGGTTGACTTTAAAGCTGTCACCCTTATCTCTGAAGGGGCCTGTAATATAGAGTGCGGACACTTGAAAAATGAAGCTCGTACTTCAAAGTAGGTAGATGTCTTTCTGGGGGACAACAGACATTAGCCATTTAAATTGAGCTGCATCTATGAAAATTACTAAGACAGCATAAACACTGCCGCCCTAAAACTCTCATATATATATAAAATACACACACTTGTTTGACATACAAAGGGTAGCATGCATGGTCAGAGGAAGCCACAGCTACTACTACATTAAGTTACACTTCACTTCAGAAGAAAACATAACACTGATCACTTTAAAGGGTGGGAGAACACTAGACAGTTTCTCTGTGATTGTTCAAGGGCACTTTATAAATATGACCGTTAACACTTTCCAGCCATGTGTCATTTTAACTAAACCCAAGTTGAGAAACCACAGACCGGAAGTCATGCATGCTGAAGTATTCTCATACAAGAACAAAATTGCTTTCTCTCACCTGCGTGGCCTTTGCCTCAACTGGAGACCGTTTCCGACCACATAATGTCTCATACACCAAACTGTTTGCAAGGGTTGCTTAGCGGTTAAAATACAAAGAGGGTCTTCCCATGGGTAGAAAAGTACAAGATACCAAAAATCCTCGATTCAAGACAGACAATGTGTGAACTAAATGCAGGGCTGCTCTTCTCAACACGCTAGCTGACAGAGTAACAAGGCCGCAGACACTGGGTCAGCATTAGAAGACCTCAACAGCTTAAAAGACGGATCTGAATACAAGCAGAAAGCTTTCAAAAGACAGCTTTAAAGAGATATAAAGTTTTATTTTTTTGGAATATTATAGTTATATTTTAGTTATTCTACATCTCATTGAATAACTGAAGCACTCACGCTTATGAATCGCCAGCGGGGTCCAAAAATCTGAGACTGCTTTTTAGCATTTATACCTAGAAATATAGTTTAAAAGAAAGTTAAATTGTGACACTTTGTACA
Source organism: Carassius auratus (assembly GCF_003368295.1). NCBI lineage: Eukaryota > Metazoa > Chordata > Actinopteri > Cypriniformes > Cyprinidae > Carassius > Carassius auratus. The sequence continues at coordinate 16,480,474 of NC_039259.1, read as the reverse complement.
GACGATTAGTTCTTCTATCTTGCATTGAAGCACAATATGCTCTTTGGATCATTTTTAAATAATGGAGAACATTATCATCTGATTTTACACAAACTTGTGGAGTTAATGCAGCTAGAGTGTTATTGTCCCTATAAAGCAAAAAGAGAGACAAACCAAATACATTCGTAAGTTTATTTCAACAATGCAAATTTTGTTAAAATGCAAAACCAACTTCCACTAACAGTCTCAGATTCTGGATCACATTGTAGATGGTTTTCCAAAGACCCATACAACTTGTATGACAGCGAGCTGAAAATCCCTTTATGGAACATTTATTTCTAAGAGCACAGTGGTTGGGAACTCAACCACTTAACGTGCATGGAAATGTGACCCCGCAACCTTCGAAGATAGCCCCCCTCTCTCAAGTACAGCACATGTATTGGTAAATACTTGCATGACAATGGGTCCTCCGCCCGGGGTCTGACGGCATTCTATATTAATAGAAGCGCTGTGTATTATTCATAGGCAGAATTACTTTGGTGGCATGGTCCCAGGCCAAAGGGAGCTCCATGCACTCCTGCTCTCAGCCCTGACATGAGGAATACTAACAATACCGGACATGTGCAGGGCTGCCCGAGTTTACCACTGCCCACACTATAGCCCATTATAATAATCTATTCAAGGATTAAAGGGGTTTTATCTTGAAGCCCATGAATAATGAATGTGGAATTTCAAAATTTAATTGCCCCGAATTAAATGATTCAAGATAATGTTTCTTTTATAAATTTGTAATGGGGCTTGAGGGGCAAAGAATGAAAAAATACATTAAATAAAACCTTTTTTTTTTTCTCCCTGCAAATGAAACGAAGAATGAAAGGACAATGGAAGAGTGCCCTTATGTCTCCTAATGGGGATTTTTTTTAAAAAGGCCCTTTTAAAGACAGATAGACAGGTCAAAGATTTGAAGAAAAGCACTCCACCTTATTTGATTCAGGTGAAAAATGCACAGAACTTTAATCTTGGACTTGTCATTGTAGGCAGACTCTAATGGCTCTTACCTATACAGTTGTACTGAAATACTGGGAGTCAGTGCAATCCACTGTGTATTTTCTGTATGGCTAGATCACATTAAAGATTTGAGAATAACTGTATTAAAGCTGTTAGCTTTCCAAAGCTATAAATCTATATACAGAAGCAGCAAGAACAAGTGACAGGCTTCCATACACTCATCATCTTTCAACATCATAAACCATTCTAAACAGTATATTGAACAGTGCTGTTTAGTTGGGCAGAACACTTGAACCAAAATGTAATTTCCATTTCTGTATTCCATTGCCATGTACACAACTTCAAAAGGATAACAAAACAATGGGGACGTATTCTGATATTTTGATTAATTTCTCATTACCTAACATAAGTCATTACTTATGGATTAAGTGACTGGGTAGAGGAACACAGCTCTAGAATTTAATAATTATTTCACCCCAAAAAATGTTAATTATTTACTTAACATAATATACAGGGTATAATATGAGGATATTTCTTTATAAAATATTTTATGAATAATTATTATGCATCGACAGTTCGTATTGACTAAAAGCTGTGCTGAAAAGCTTTTTTTAAAAACAAAAAAATCTATATTCAAAGTGTTCCGAAGCCATATTACAGCTTTGTATGAGGAAGAGACGCAAGATTATCAGTAAATAATTGATTAGCTTTGGGTAAATGACAAAAACTGTATCATATAGATTTTAAAATACTTAGAATACAGTGCTTAATAAATTAATAACAATAGAGACATCTGTAGCAACATTAGGGTGAGTGAATAATGGAAGATTTCTCATTGTGAAATATTTATTTAATTAATAGTCCCCAATGTTTTGTTATTTAAAAGCTGACCTTGTGGGTGATGCACATCTTCATCCTGGATCAGTGTTTCTGTATCTTCAATCCAACTAAATAACATTTGTTAAGGCTTAAAGATGACCAAAACAGTTGCATGACGAATGCGAGAGATCATTTTGGTGGTGCAATGAATACTTGCATAAAAATAAGGACAACAAAAATAGATTTCCCAAAGATCACATACTGTATGAGAGAAGTTAGTCCTCCGAGATCATAGTCTCAGTGTCCATTAACTGCAAAGTGTTTCATAAGCATAGAAGGATTAACAAAAACAAAAAACAAAATAGAGAGTATAGCTTTAACACACAAACCTTGAATTACATTCAGAGCATGGTCACCAAAAACCAAAACTAACGCTCACTTTGAGAATACGCTCACTTACTGTTCTCTGAAGTGCATGAAAATCGATACTTTTTTGGGACTGACGTCTTTCAGGAACCTTAGTTTTTATGCGAGTAAAGTAACTAGCGAGCATCGAGGCAGTGATGATCTCTTTACAGATCGATGTCAGAACTTAAGAGTAATGATTGTCAGGCAGCACTAAACGTAAAGCACATTACTGGCATGATCTACAGCAACGGCTGGTTAAAGAGAAGTTAAATCCCCAGTCAGCATTTTAGATGACTAAACAGAAACATCCTTGGCAACGTTACCATGTTAAAGTCATATATTTTTTTCTTTCATTTAGTGAAGTCCAAGAAAGCCTTCATCTAGATGGGAGTCGATATGATTAATTACTTCCTCACTTTGTTACTACCTTTATCTGGCAGAAAGAGCGAAGCTACTACAAAAGAAACCAAATGTGGCACTGATTAAAAAATCCAACAAAATAAAATAAAAACAAACAACAGGCTTCTTCTAGCTGGAGCTAGCTCATACTTAAGCTGCATTTAATAAACAACAACAAAAAATGATTAAACCGAAATCCACTGCTTTAGTTTAGAAAGCTTTTGCTCCTATTTGTGAGTCTCTTAAAAGAAAATAAATAAATAGCAGGAACTAAGATTGCCACTGTACGCTGGTTATGACTATTTGTCACCATCTTTTGATTCACCTTCAGTTCGTATGGTACTCGGGTCTTGCTTCTCAACCTTACTCTCTTTCCCCACCGTATCACCTCCTGGAGGATCCTCTTGAGTACCATTGAGATCTTTACACTGGCCATTAAAGACGGGCGTCTTGGCGGAGTCCAGGCAGGAAGCGTCCGGCTTGATTTGAGCCAGGTTCATCTCCTCCTGAACACGCTCGTCGTCTTCTTCCAGTTTGCGCAGGATTATGGGGAGTTTAGCATCTGCATTCTCCAAAAGGGCGATGTCGCTTTCTTCGTACAGAGGCAGCGGGGCTCCTTCATTCATCTGCTTCTGGAAGTGCAAGCGCTTGGCTCGACCGCAGGACACTGCACGCTCGAGAATCTCTTTCTCTGCCAGCCGTAGCTTTATAGCAGTGCGGGAGTGCAGGGACAGGTCAGGCTTCTCCAGCATGGAGCGGTCCTCCTGAACATCACAACAACAGAAATCTTAAACTAATAACGATTGGTTAACATGATCATCATTCTTAACCAATCGGAAACAAAATGGCTTGATAACAAATCCAGTTTGTGACAAAACTATCTGCAGTTACTGTTTTAAGAAACAGAATGTTTCAATTTAAATTCCACATTTTGGCTCCATGTTTTCATTTGAACCAAAAAACTAATATGCAAAGTGTGCATGCACAAATATAATATGCATGAATATAGAATATGCTATTCATACACATATTTAGTGCTGTCAAATGATTAATCAAGATTAATCGCATCCACAATTAACGTTTTTGTTCACATAATATATGTGTGTACTGTGTATTTTTATTACCTATGAAAACAAACACATGCATGTATACATTTAAGAAAAAAAAGTATGTTTGAATCTTAAATTATATATATATAGGCTACTATGAATATAATAAATGTAAATATTTTCAAAATATATACTGTATGAGTGTGTATTTATATATACATAATAATAAACAGTATACACTCATTATGTAAACAAAAACTTTTATTTTGGATGCGATTAATCGCGGGTAATCGTTTGATGGCACAAATTTTTAAATGTGTGTCAAACCAAAAATTTATTCAGACACCTTAATTATAAAAATTTTCACATTATCACACTTTATTAGCTATAGTTTAGCAAACGATAATGAAATACAACGGGAACGTCAGAGTTAAACTGTGTCAGAACAAATTTATCTTTCTAATGTCAGATGTCTAACTTTTATAGAAAGGTATGTAATGAATTAGGTTGAATAGCTGTCAGTTGTTAAATTTAAGTACACACTTATATAATACAATTTAGGTCAACCAATTACCAAGCAATGCTACATTATGTTCAGTCTGTGGTCTAAAAAGGTTGCATTACCAATGAAAGAAAAACACTTAAAGGAAAGGGATACTCCACCCTAAAATGAAAATAGTGTTATTAATCACTTACCCCCATGTCGTTCCAAACACATAAAAGCTTATTCATCTTTGAAACACACTTTATGATATTTTGGATGAAAACCTGGAACCTGAAAAATCTGGAGGCTTGAGTCCCAGGTTTTATGGACCTTGACACTGTTATTTACCTGGCAGTCTATGGGACAGTCTCAAAATAAAATATCTTAAATTGTGTTCTGAAGACAAACCTATTCTATCCTCACTTACATAAATAAACTAAAGTGTCCTGCACCCACTAGTAAAAACAAAAAGAATAAAAATAAATATATATCTGGTGTCGGAATAATTTCTGGTTTGACTGTGTGTACAGAACTATATGGCATATTTTGTATTCACAGAAAAAAAAGTGGTACTTAGGGTTATGGTAAAGTTGCAAAATGTTTAATGTTTTTATATGTAAAAAAAGTCTATGCAATGTCCTCATTTAGATAGGTAAATGCATGTATGTAAAAAAAAGTTCTTTTGAACTTTAATTGTCTAAATATCCTGAAAACCCCAAAAGATATTAAGCAGCACAGCGGTTTTTAAAATTGATAACATTTTACTTGAGCAGCAAATAAAAGAACGTTGCTACCTTTGTTCCCTTTGCAAACTAAACTTTTTCAAAAGAGGGTTTAAAAAATCTGTGTGAAAGTTCAAAGATTGTTTGCCATCATTCCAGCACCTCTGAGGTGGTCTTGTAGGTTTTGAGAAGCAGCGCAGCCCGTGTTTCCAGGAAGGTCCACAACTTGATTTCGTTCTCCCAGCTGACAGGGAATTCAGCGTTGCCCAGGGTGAAGATCTTGTTGATGGCGTGATCGCCCACCAGGTAGTCCCTGAGTTCCTCTGCAATCAGAAACGCACACCTCTCTGCTTAAGGGAGTAATCTGCCATGCTAGTGAGCCAGCAGGTCTGATCTGCGGCGATTATGTAAGGTATGATTACACGGCTGCTAACGAGATGAAAGGGCTTGCCGAACGAGTGCTTTGCTCGTGCACACCGCTGAATCCTGTCACACTAGTAAAATAGAAGCCCCCAGCACAGGGGCTTCGCTTCGTTTAAAAATTTACATAAAAATTCTGAATAATGTATCAGCTCAGACTTAAGAGGTCTTGCCAGAGGACATGGCCTTGCTTTATGGGATTTATGACAAAAACTTCTCCTACATAGATGCTTATTAATATTTCACTCACTCTGGATCAGTCCTTCCACACATCTGCCGCACTGTCTTGACCAATTAGACACCCGAGGGACACTTGTTTAGGCTTTGTTGTCCTGACTAGTTTAATGTAAGAATGTGATATGAAATATGGCGTCTCATTTCCTGTTTTATGGCCCACAGGTGTACCTTAGTGCCAGACGTCAAGGTATCGGGACAAACAGCGATTCTTACCTTCAGTCATGCAGAAGACACGCAGGAAGGCCAGGAGCTGAGCTGATATGGGCGGCTCGCTGCAGTGCAGGGCAAAGACACTGGACCTAAGGTGCAGAAGAACCGGAGAGGGTTCAGAACAGGGTGTTACTTCAACAGACCCCCCCTCCCATTTCTCTCAAATTAAACCCCAATTAACTCCAGCGGAACGGGCAGGTGCTAATGGAAGCCTCCTGCCTGCACAAGACCACGGCGCTGCTCCCCGCGCATGACAACTGATTGATCTGAAGCGATGAGAGGCCACTGAACTTGATGCATTTTTAAAAACACGCTCAATCATTTATAATTTACCGTTTAATTACCGGAGCATATCTATGGCCTCTTCCTGTCTGACTTAGAGTGGGATGAAAAGGAGCATCCCGGCTATGACCTGAATCAAAAGGTAATTTCATATTGGCCTATGTGGATTTTGTTTTGGAGACTTAAAGGATATTGATCTGTGTGACAGAAATTCACTGAGAGTATTATGCCACAATAGAAGAGGTTTTACAGCACTGTAATTCTGTTACACCTGGATGATGATTCCTGCAGCAGTATGACTCTACTGGGGGGGGATTGAAAGGGCTGTTAACTTGAGAAAACCTTACACATTAAAGATAACAGCTACAGAGAAAAAGAAAAAGAAAAAACTAATTACATGTGAACTCCCCTCCAGAATTACTGTCACCCTCTAATACAATATACATTACAAAAATAAATAAAAACTAAATTGATATCATCTATCGATCAATAATAATACTAAAAATAAAATAATAATAAAAATATATATTATTATTTCTTCTTATATTTCTTTCTTCTATTATTTCTTTTTTTTTAAATCATATAGCGGTTCTTCAAGTAAAGTTATTATTAAGTGGCTATTCAAACTTCCTGTTCACTTGGTTATAATCATAGACACATTTTCATGCCTTATCTAAAGCAAATAGAAATAAATAAGAAGAAAAAAGAAAAGCTACAAAAGAAATCAAACATCTGGCTCGACGTGCATCATGTGGTTTGTTATTCCTGTGCAGGATACTCACGCAGGAATCCCAGCACGAGCCAGAACCTCGGCCTTCATGGCATACAAACGCTCGCTCTTGCTCACACCCAGCTTAATCTTCACGCGGTCATGTGCGTTGTCCTCAAAGAAGAAACCATTGTGGATCACGAACTCTGCATTTGATCTTGTACCATAGAATATGTAGATCTGAGGGTAGAGAAACCAGAAAACCTTTTGGCATAACTACGACACATTACTACAGTAATGCACTGCCCATGGACTCATGGATGCCCAGGTCTATGGGAACGGATGTGATATTATCCAGTGCCAATTTAGCCCTGAAAACTTCCTTTCCATACTACTGCTCACGTCTTCCGCTAAACAGTACATCCGTAACATTTACAGATAGTGCCGTGCAAAGAGTGTGTGAAAGAGAGAGATAAAACATAGTGCTGGAGAGAAAGAGAGGGGGGTGAGAAAAGCACAGTTCAATTCTGATCTCAGCCTCTCCACATTGAGTGCAAAATCAGCAGCAGGAATCAGGGATCAAACGGCTCTGAACGGAGCAACGCTCCAGAAACGGTCCCTCCTACTCCCCCCAACGCTTGTCCGAGTCCCACACACCGGCCCCCGCACTCTCTTTCTTCTTCAACTGGCTGTCTCTGCGAATCTTATCAAATAATTCACATTCTGGAGGTGGGGGGCTGGGTGTGTATACCTGGCCTGTCAACTGTGTGCCCCGCGTATCCGCTCTCCCCATGGCTGGATCTGAATGCCTCCGCTCTGATATTACCCCCGGGCCTCCACAATGGCCACTGGCTAATAAACGCATCACAGAAGCACTAGCATACAGCAATAGCACTGAGGTGAAAGTGTGTGAATAGAAACTGAAAATGTACAAGTGCATTTGGTGAACAGAGCACAGCACGAAATCCACATGCAGATTATGTTGGATATTATATTCTGCTACCCTAATTGTGATCTTAAGACGGTTGAGCTGCTGTGCTAGTGCTGTAAGTCTCACCTGTTCACCCTCTTTGTAGTCTTTGAGAGCCACACATTCGCATCGGTCATCCTCTAGATTGTAGCCAGTAGTAATCTAGAACAGAACAGGTTTTGTGAGTGATTGAAACATTTTGGACACCCAAACTTCAGCCCGGTCAGCCCAAACTTTTTTGTTACTTTAACATAAAATGAAAAATATAATTGCGCACATTAAAATGGCAATTATAAACATTTAGGGATTACAACTGCAAGTTTAGTTTATGAAATATTTCTGTGGGTAAGAAAAAGATAAATCAAAACAACAGGGCAAATCCAACAAATAAACGCCACTTATTAAAAGTTATAGTGTCAACCTATTAAAATAACACACTCTAACAAATACAATCCTTCACTATTAAATCTCTTAAAATCTTCAGAAATCAACTAAATCAAATAAGCTTTGAGTAAATTGTCCGAAAAAAAAAAAACGCTGCAACACATACAATGTGTTTTTATTAAACCTTAACCATGGGATTACCAGAAAACCCATTTCATTACACATTTTAATGGCCGTGAATTTCAATGCACATGATAATTGGAAATAAAACTTGGTTTTAGGATATAAGTGCATTACAGAATCATATGAACAGAGGCGATATATTGCTCTGTGGCAAGAGCTATAAAGCGCAATCAAAGACAAATTATCCAAATAAATACAAAAGATCCCTTGGGATGATGGCATAATCTACCGAAAAAAAGAAAAAAAAAAATCACATTAGATGCTCTTGCATTCCTTAAAAGTAATTTTTTTTTTCTTTCTTTTTTTCTGTACTTCCAAGACTGCAGTACAAGTGAAAGCACTGTAAACATCCGTGTCATGCAGGAATTTATGGAAGAATGGTTCAACTGAATTGGTTGCAAAAGCTTTCTGCTTTTCATCAATTATTTTTGATGGGGAGCTTGGTGTTCATTTTGAAGCAGCGCTGCAAACTCACCAGGCCATTGGTATGGTTACACATGTCCCAGAGAGGGATGAGGGCCAGTGTGACCCGACTTCCATCTGCTGTGGGAATCTGGTTCTGACGGGTCATCACAGAGGACACTGCCCACCTGATATACAAATACCATTGCTTCATTACTTATTCAAAAAATAATGGATCATTTCAAAGTATTGTCTTTGCATTTGATCTACAAAAATTTCTGAAGATGTTAAAGGGAAATATAAATGGAAAACAGGATTTCTCTAGACTCATGAAGATCTCAAAAGAACAAATGTACACCCAAAACAAAATTCCCTTCCCAGTCCACCCAGAACATATATAGACACTTATCTGCAAAAACACATCATCCAGATCCTCATGGCACTTACATCAACACCCTAAACATCTACTGTATTAACTAAAATGTTCAGCAAATGATACATTTCATTTATTTGCATATTACAATTATTAAATGTAAGGAGTAAAAATGGCCTGTTTAATTATTAAAGCCAAAGCAAGGGTGGAAAATGGTCCTAAAACTATCTTATTACATTACAAGTGAACTTCGGAGAAATTATTATTTTTGTTTTTTGGAAGTACAGAAAATAGCTGCTTTAATAGTCTGCATGTAAGGCAATAGAATGACCTTAGATCAGATTGGTTCTGAAAAAAAGGGTCTTATCCAGTCTAAATAATCTGGACATAATTTATTAAACGAAACTTCGTGAAGTCCACTGAAGACAACATTAGCTGTGACAAGACGCTATTCCATTCTCTTCACACATTACCCAACGGGAGCACAGACTTGCATCATATTCAACAATCTGAAGATGAAAGGGGACCAATGATAAATTATTCCTTCACAGATAATTTGGTGCTAATGAAAGAACAATGAGAACAAACGCCTCATTTCTAAAGGCCACTGCGTAGCCCTACAACCACCCTACGGCTCATCTTCCTTCTCTTTTCTTTTTTTGAACCTCAGCAGGGAAGAGAAGTTCCACTTTTTTTAACATGGTAGGACATTTCAACCAACCTGTAGTCGTCAAAGGTAAAAGCATCTTTCAAGGGCAGTTTGCTGGCGTTCGGATGAGTCTGGGAATTGAAGATGAAGAACACAGAGAGTGGAGGGAAGTAAAAGGAGAAAAGAGAGAGTAAAGGACAGGACAGAAGGAGATATGGAGGTAGACGGAGAAAGAAGGAAAGAAAGAGAGAGCAAGAAAAAAAAAAACACAAATCAGTCAGTGGAATTTCATTATGTGGCTCCCTAACAGATCCTAACAAGAGTGTAGCCAGGCAGAGAGCGTCCAGTGGTGCTATGCAAGGATCATGGTGGCATTAGCCCCCCATACATCACTGTCAACTTAATTTGTTGTGCCCAGCAGCCGTCATAAATCTGCTTCATCAATTTGTGTGACAGAGAGCCACTGGTGCCACAGAAATCTACATTTAAAGCCACAGACTCGCTCCCTCCAAGGGCTCATTTGCAGCGGGTGTCATGGAGAACAAAAAAAAAAAAAAAAACCTACAATCCCGTAGAAGAAGAAAAAAGTAGGGAGCAAAGAATGCCAGGGTCTAATTCAGCCAGCCCGTAGCACCTTCCTGAACATGCAAAATGAGCCATAAAAATAGACGTAGGTATGAAGCTGAGAGTGAAGGATATTCTCTTCCCCCACAGGTGCTCTCACGGCTGTGTGTGTGGCGTTTGTCCTGTGAAATGAAGCACTGTACTGCACAATGAGGAACCGTGCAAACCGTAATGGCGCTGATATGTATATAACACAATACATCAAAAAGCTTGTGCTCGAATATCCTAATCACGACTCAGGTGATCAGTCCATCACACAGAACGAGTGATAAAATTGCCCAACAGACACTGGAACCAAAACAACATAAAAGAAAAAGTGAACTTGGCAGACTTCAAATGACAAATCACTTACAGATCTGAATACAAAATAACTTCCTTAATAATAATATAAAAAAATAAAAACAACAACATTTTCAACTGTAAGATGCTGTTTTTTAAAGATACTGTTCAACATTGCTAAACCGTTACAGTAAATGTTAAATCAACGTCAAACATATGTTTGAAAATCAAATTCTCAAATTGCAAACAGCTGACCATGGCCTGACCAAGCTGTTAATTAAATTATAAAAAAATAATAATAGTTTTTTTTTTTTATGAAACAAAATGAAATATTTTATTAACCAAACAAAGAACCGTAAATGTGAACATTTTGTTAAATTATTAAAATATTAACACATGCATATACACACATACATATACATTATATATATATATATATGTATATGTATATACACTGTATAATCCATTTGCACATTGTAATATTTTCTATGCACTTTACGGTCCATTGCAATACTGTAAATTATGTTCATAGTTCTGCCTATAGTGTACATACACTTTTACATAGCCCATCTGTATAGTATGTTCATAGTACACCTATCTGTATATCGTGCTTATAGTATTTAATATCTGTAAATTATGTCCATAATACTTACCTGTATAGTTATTGTACATATTATAGACCTTTATTCTGTACTTACTGCTTATTGCACTTCTGGTTAGATGCTAACTGCATTTCGTTGCCTTGTACCTACATGTGCAGTGACAATAAAGTTGAATCTAATCTAATCTAATATAATATATATATATATATACACACACACACACACACATACATACATACATACATATACATATACATACATATATATATATACATATATACATATATATATATATATATATATATATATATATATAATATTAATGAGAATGAACACTGCAAAACATCTTTTGTGTTCCATGGCAAAAAAGTCATTTGGAATGACAACAAAAAAAAGTTTTTTTTATTTTATTTTTGGATGATCCTTTCAAACAATGTGAAGGTTTCCAGGTAATGTGCTCCTTCACAGATGTCTCAGAGACTTACTTTTCCTTACTGGAAAGGGGGCGCAAACTCCTTCTGTCAACCAAGTTGCACCATTAAGTTTGCAAACTGAGGAATAGAAGCATGAAATGCAAGCGCTCAGTAGTTGTGGTGAACTTTTACCTTCCACGTCTCTCTCCCCATTAATCAACTTCCCTGACGCTAATTGATCCCTGTATTCCCTCTCTCTGCTCTAGAACCCACACATATGAGGTGAAAACAGTGATACCATGTGGCCACATTATATCTTTACCTGGCACTCAGCATTTCGGTAGAGTACAGTCCAGTTTTAACATTGTTGTAGCCCTACAGCAGAGCACAGAAACTTGTACTTCAGCTGCCTCCACTGTGAGCAACCAAGCAAAGGTCTAACACACTCAGGTGGATGAAGGTCTACAGGTCAGCTGTGAATTCATAAAGCACGATATAATAACAGAGCAAAGCCTGTCCACTTCCTTTCATTTTAACCCCAATTCTGGCAACAGGCTGACTTGGTAGCAGCGCTCATGTAGGATGATGGACACCCATTAAAAGATAAGCATTGGGTAAAGCCAACGAGTAAGAATTCAGTGACTTGGTTTGAGCCTCACGCTGCAGATGAAGGGAAGTGGTTCATGTAAGAATGGGAGGGGGGAATATTACAGGTTTTGACGGAAGTAATAGGGCAAATCTCCAGAGAGCCTCAAATGGTTCTCCAAACTTCCTGTAGGAAGATGTGCTGAGGCCAGCTACACAAAGACAGGGAAAAAAAAACATCTTTGAGCATCGGTAACCATTATAGGCCACCTGAAAAGGGGTTAAAGTGTCATTAATGATATTTTCAGCCATCTGAGAGCTGAATACTCGAGTGCCCGGGTACCTTAATAGATTCAATTAAGGCAATAATTAGTTGAACAGAGTGATAAACCTCAGGGGGAAGGGCAAACCTGGCTGCAGAAAGGCCATGAAGAGGTCTGCCTAGATCTCTCAGAGCACTGTGGGTTAGGATAAGACCTCTAGTCTGGAAAAATGTAGGGTGTGTGCACATACAGAGGTAGTTCGAGATGAAACAGAGGGAGTTTTAGACGGCACGTTTGATGAGGTGTAGTTTTTGGAGATAAAGGGCAGCTGCACCGCTGCAGGTTCAGCTTGTGATGCATTAGCATCACCAGAGAGAGGTAATTCATCATGTGCCACAATGGCACCGCGGCTCAGAGAGAGACGAGGGGGGAACGGCCCTGTAAATCAATTAGAAAACAAAAGCTCCCACCACGAGCGCCTGCTCTCCTTAACGAGGACGGCGGGAAACGCGGCTAATTGGCCGGTGGCCTCCAGGAGGTCTTTCTGGAGACGAGATCCCCAAGCACCCCATCCGCCGCACTGGCCGACATTAGAGAGCTCGTCATCCGTGCGCATGCTGAGGTTCAAACGGGACTGATTTTAGGCTTACTTCCGTTACGCCGACTGTTTCAACATTCGACTTTGTACATAAAAATGATGAAACGGACGTCGTCGTTCAACATCGCAAACTCTCCCTCATTTCCCGAGCTGCATCAGGAAGGTCAGACAGATATCTTCCCAGGTGCAGAGAGAGGGGGTGGGATGAGAGCATACCACTGGGACCCTGTTCATTTCTCATCAACAGCGGCAGATGCAGCACACCAAGGTTACTTTGCATTCGCTGCATTCTGGGGTCACCTTATGAGGTTCACCTCCCCCACACACACGCACACATCCAGCCCCAGCGAGGAACGCTTGGCTATCATTGGTCCCCCACGGACGCGGGAGGCGCTCTGATACTCCTCGGAGGGCACCTGGCGTTGACAACAGCATATCCCTCTTCACGCAGGCAAATATATATAAAAAGCTCCTCAATTCCAGCAGGTGAAGGGCCTTGCTTTCTCAGTTCTTCCCGAGGAGAAGCCGGGAGGAGGGGGGAGGCAGGGACCAGATAAAGCATGAAAGGGGAGGGGCTGGGGGGGGGGGTGTTGGGGTTGTCAGTCATGTGTGGAAGGTACAATCAGGTCAATTCAATTCAAAGCCAATGCGACAAGCTAATTTTCCAGCCCGGTCATCTGCGGCCGCCTCAGAAGAGAGGCTGACATTGACAGTAGTCATTACAGTGACACTGGCTCCCAACCTGAAGAGCCGAGAGGAGAGGAGCGGACAGGACACTCACCAAAGGACCAGCAAGACAACCCTCCCCCTCAACTGAACCTCTCTAGAAAAAAAAAAATAGAGCTTTAGATGTGCAACAACAACAAAAAAAAGTTACATGTTCATTTTACTCTGTATTCCTACTCAAATCCACGCAGAATTAATCTTTGTTCATTAAAAAGTGCGACCAGTGTGTAATTCATTACACCAATAGGTCATAAAGGTCCTCCAGCTTTATTTTAGCAATAAAAACTTTAACCAAGTTCATTTCATAGGAAGTAGCGGTTCATTTAGACTAGCATCTTTAGAAGCTTAACTCACTTCTGCCACCTAATGGACAATAAAACGTTCACTACATATGCAAATTGATTAACTTTTAATGACTGATGCCAACGGCTTAAAGTAACAGATGCATATATTCCGGTTTATTGTGTTTCCTGTTATTCGTCTCAGTCGCTGTATAGAAAACGTTATAAATACACTGGATTAAAGTTATTAACAGAGTGCGAGGAACAATAATACTGCTCCTAATTACACTCCAACCCCCTTTTATAAACTAGAAAACATTTAATAAAGAAAATGTCAGCAGATTTGCAGACAAAATGACAAATACATTAACGATTTGCATGAATATTTGATGCCTTATCTTGACAGTAATGTGAAATATTAGTTTCTTTTCCCTAATTGACAGTCATCTAATGAAAGAAACCAAATGTACCGGCAGAGATTTTGAATGAAAATTGTGGAGGACTGGAAGACCATATTATTGCTTCCTTAATAGCCAAGAGGAGGTCCAAGAAATGGGAGAAAATTTATTGGACAGATTGCGGTCCCATTGAAATGAACTCCCAATCTCAATGTGTCATTCAATCTGCATATTTAAGATTTATCACAACACTGAAATGACATTTTTTGGTCATATAATGCACCTTTTATAACCAAAGTGGAAAGAACATGCGTTTGAAAACTTAAGAGGTTAGGCTACCACTGAATATTGAGCAGATATTTCACTGGACTTATTTAAGAACAAAATCAAATCAGAGACAAAAAATCTAAATTTCTGATTTCAGTTTGGTGTGAATTGTGGAAACAAGCAGACAAAAAAATCAAAATTTCTGATTACAGTTTGGTGTGAATTGTGGAAACAAGCAGATGTCTTTACTTTTGAATTAACAAGAAGATGTTCTATTCTAAAAGTACATTCCTATTGTTCCTTATTAAAACAGAGCATTTGGCATCAGTCTTTTCTAACACCAAAATCTAAACATTTTGCACATGCATAAAAGCTAATTCAGGCACATTTATGTTTTGCTCTGAACACTACATTAAGGGGTAAACATCTCCCCCTGCTGGCCAAAGATTGCCACTGTGGCACCATCTCTGAGCCATGTCAATGGCAGCTTATCAGGGGCCCTGAAATTGGGTGCAAGAGGGCATTATAAAGCTCCTTTTACCCATCTCCAATGTGCCTTCAATGGCAGGGATCCTTTTAAAAGTGGATTTCCTCACCTCAGCAGACAGCAGTGTAAAGGACAGCTATTCATGTGGCTAGAGAGTCTGAATAAGTTGTGGAGCTGATTGCTATAAGAGCCCTGCACTCAAACGGCTGGCAGTCCATGTATGAGACACAGATAGGGCTATCAGTCACCGAACTGGCGCACTCATCAAAACTGCCATACATATGAGCACAACTCTATGAGTCAACTGAAGAAGGTTTGGTACATATACGCCAACAATTAAGAGAGAATCTGTGACTTACATGGATGACTTTGTAGAAGTAGGCATACTGCCGCGCTGTGTTTTTGTATTGACTGAGTACGTCCTGTATGGCTTGTGTGGCCAGCAGGTGGCACACTTCCTCCTCTTCAAAGTACAGGGGTGTGTCATAATCAGCAGGCAGGGTCTTGATGTAGGGCAGCCAAGGTGAGCTGGGATTGGCCCGTTCACACAGCAAGTGTAGAGCCAGAGTCACATTGCCCATGGCCTGAAGGATCCGGTCCTGACTGTACAGCGGCCCTGTGAATAAAAGATGAATTTAGGAATCAAGTCTTCTTAAACGTTTTCTTGACACAACTACCGGTGCTTTTCACTTTTGCTATCACACTAGGTTGTGATTTGGACCTGTGTAATTGAGCTGAAAGCTTTGTTATGTTTGAAAGTCTAAGACTGCAACCAGGAACCACAGAATTAAAGGAGCTTGTATCAGGTCATGTAAGCCATTGTACAGTTGGTACCATTTTCAAAATATACCATTGTTCAGACAGTTAAGAAACCAGTGTTATTAACTAAAACTATCAAAAATATTTTAGTAATTTAAATAAAGCTGAAAACAAAACATGAAAAAAATTTAAGTCTAATAAATTGTCTGTGGTAATCAACAGCATGTCACAGATGCTGTCAACAGAGCTAAAAGTTGTATTTAACAGTCCTAGAACAATAAAGTAACATTTTATATAAATGTTGTCTCCTTTTCCTCTGTGGGGAGAGATGTGACATGCCATTGTCAGAGTTTGAGGTCAAAGACTGACGTTGCTACAACTATGCAAACTCACCAAGGACCGAGTTCTTGGCAGATTCTACAGTCATCAGCATTTTTCGAGGAATCCACAGGAACAACTCCTCTGCCTGAAATGGACAGAAAACGTTACAAACAAATTTTGTTTGTTTAATTACAGGGCTAGTCCTTACTGGACATATTCATTTTTTAAATGGCATCTAAAAAATGCATTTTATAACTAGCAGTTAGCAAAAGCAACTGAAAACGTCAATGAAGATAACTGTAGCAGCCATTCAAAACCATCTGAACATTGACTCAATCAAGTCTGGACGTAAAGATGTGCAGTGATCAATAACCTCTATGTATTCCCTTCTAAAGCATTAACAAGGACGATGGTGAAAATACATATACACACCTGCAATTACCACTTGGTCACTGACCATCAAGAAGGACCACACAAATAATTACCAACTCTTGTATCTACAACCAGTATATAAGATGAGTTGCTGTAGGTGCAGGTGGCAGAAAAAGCCAGCATGTCACACAACGGACTGAATCTTGATAACACAAGAGTGTTTAATGCCAGAAAGAGTAGCAGCATGAGACCTGGTTCATACTGCAGATTATTTTGGCTAGGGAACATCCCATTTAAGAGACAAAGGCGCTGCAGGAACAGAACTTATAAAAACAATAAACCAAGATGTATCCGACATACCGTATAACTAAAATAATCTTAAAGTCTAACTAAAACAGACTTTTATCCATTTTACCATCAAACGATCCCAGGGCTAGTATCAGAGAAAGAAACCAACCTTGATATCTCTGGCGGCCTTTAGGCCATATCCTTCATCTGCGAAGTTGGAGATCTCAAAACAGTCACAAGAAGCCCCGCATTCTGCAGCCCAGGCCATCAGCTCGGAGAAAAAGTCCTCCCTAGTGCCCTCGAATGATACTGACACCCCTGAGGAAATAATACAATCCCAACATAAGCTCATTTAGCTATTGTATGTATACTGAACATCAGCGTGAGAAGTTTT
This sequence comes from Carassius auratus, assembly GCF_003368295.1. Classification (NCBI taxonomy): domain Eukaryota; kingdom Metazoa; phylum Chordata; class Actinopteri; order Cypriniformes; family Cyprinidae; genus Carassius; species Carassius auratus. The sequence continues at coordinate 16,463,130 of NC_039259.1, read as the reverse complement.
CTCTGTAATGATTTCCATTATTCAACGGCACTCTACTGTATTATGTTACTGTAAAACCACACAAGTGGACCTAGACGATGCTACCTATTACTCTTGTTTATCCTGCTGCATAATGTGCTGTCTGACATTTATTCTAATGGATATTTATGTGTTCTAATGCACATCTCTGAGACCCCCACAGAGTATTTTATTAAATAATGTGATCGGATCTTACTCAAGTCATCACATCACTGTAACCGAATATATTTCTGTGTCTGCCACAGTACAATAACTTACTGTGTATGAGCATATTATAGTCATCCTATCAGATAAAGAAATGTGTAACATGCCATCTTCTGTACTAACTTCTCATATTCTTATGTTTCTCTTAAAAGAACCAAAAAAAGCAATTTATTCACCCTCAAGTTGTTCCGAAACATTTTTATAGCCATATCAACAGGCCAAAAACAAATGGCCAAGCTATCATTTGGCTTGAAAAGAATCATTTAAAAAAAAGTTCATGAGCCATACTGATGACTTTCATTGTTCTTTTTTGACAGGTCTGAAGATTTACAGGATCATTCTCTATTCACTTGCATTGTGTGGGAAAATATCTTCAAAAACATTCTTCAAAGTGTATCTTTTACACAGAAAAAAAAAAGTCATAACCACAAGTAAATGACAAATCTGGGTGTTCCACACCATCTGCTTTTTTCCAACCTCTTTATTCTAGAAACTAGGACAGTTTAATACTTTACTCCTTAAAAACGGCCAATGGCACATCACGAGGCAAACCGTGCTAAGTAAAAGCTTTAAAACTGTTAAATCATATTAATAAGAAACAACCGTGTACCTTTCTGTTTCTTACGGATCTTCTCCACCAGAGCTCGGATCTGAACATATTCCTCCCACTCTTTCCCAGGAGAGGGAGCAGCGCTGCTACACTCTGAATGTGGAAAAGAAAAAAAAAGCAGTCCAGTAAGTTTATATTTAACAATCGCTTACCCTTAGATTAACAAAACACAATGATTGACTATAGGGGAAAGTGGGAAACAGCTTATTCCTCCATGTTAAAGAAATGGTTCACCAAAAATAAATGAAAGTTTGCTGAAAAGTTACTCAGGCCATCAAAGATGCAGATGAGTTTATTTCTACATCAGAATCAGAACAGATTCAGAGAAATTTTGCATTAATCGGATCATGTGCTCACTAACAGATCCTGTGTAGTGAATGGGTGCCATCAGAATAACTGACAGCTAAAAAAAAAGCAACCTACAAGTAATCCACATGACTGCAATCCATCAATTGACATCTTGTGAAATTAAATTAAATTAAATGAATGAATGAAATGGATATTTTTCTTACAAACACACACTTTTGGCAGATTATTGTTTTTATCAGCTGTTTGGACTTGGATTCTGACGGCACCCATTCACCGCAGAGGATCCATTGGTGATCAAGCGATGTAATGCTACATTTCTCAAAAAAAAAAACTACTTTTCAGCAAATTTTTATTTTTGGGTGAACTATTCCTTTAAAGTACATTTCCCGGGGTAACCAAATGCTGGCTGTTTTATATCTTCTAATAGCTGCTCTTGTGAAAATTGTGGCATTCACAGACTTTGTAAATCCTCTTATATAAAGGATGGACTTTATTATAAACAAGTGCATGTCCTCCCTTAAATGAGTCACACAAATACGAAGAGCTGTTCGACACAGTCACTACAAATTTGGACTCATAACCAAATGATTCCTTGAAATACCACCATACCCTTGAGCACTTGACCTCGGGTGGCACCATTCGGATAAAAGCTTCAGATTATTTAATACTAAATAGATTTTCTTCAACATAAAGAAACCAAAAAGAGGCTAAATTATCAGTATCCAGCTGCATACTTTTTATGCCAAAATACTTTATAACAAATATTATAACAACCATATAATCGGATTATGGGATAATTACAAAAGCCTTTTGTGTATCAGTGATGCACAGTGTTGTTCCTCATGAGAGTAATTCATCCAACAGTATATCAGAACAAGAATGCAGCTATAAAGAATGCTTTATACTCACTCTGCAGCAGTTCAGAGATTAAATTCATCATCTCTTTCGGAGAAACCGCAGCTGTGGCCCCGGTCCCTGATTTCTGAGTCTTCACTCGGCTCTTTTTACCCATCTTGCTGGTCTGGGAGAGAGGATGGCTGTAATAATAGCAAGTTGAAAGCAACCAAATGAAAAAAAAAATTAAATGTTATTATATTTAATTACAGTACATTTTTTAGCAAAATTCAAGATGCAACATGACCAGGTTTCATATCAGCTTCATGCAACCTAGAAGGCTGTACAATAAATGAGCCAATAGTCTGCGAAGTACTGACTCTACACCTCTTATAAATATTTAGGTCCAGTGGATTAGGTACAGAATATTCATAACAAAATGGTATAAATATGAACGTTTCACGTCCAAATAATCTAGAATTACTGCCAAGAAAGGTTAATGGTCTCTGTGAGGGATTATATGGATGGCTACAGTGACCCAAAGGGCACTAAATCAGGTACTTCCTTGTAAACACTGAACATGTGGCTTACATGAAACTCATCAAATACTACAAACTTGTGTCATTAACATAAAACTTCTATGCTGTTAAATTAAATAACGACTCCTATGGCAGCTGTGTCCATATTTAAAAAACTGTCTGGCTGCTCTAACTGTACAAAATCGGGCAACGCACAACAGCATATAGTTAACTATTTGTCTTGAAAGCTTTTTTAGAAAACACATGATTTGGACCATTTTAATTATTTAAAATGCTATTTCTCGGAGATGAAATACATAAGCCGCCCACATTTCGACAATGGATATGTCCATCAAATACCCCAAGCCAACTGTTTACTAAACAATGACGGGCCCAATTGTATTACTGAACTGCAAATTGGATTGAAACACTTAAAAGTAAGCTACTTAAGACTGAAACCACAAGAGAACAAGCAGCAATGGCTGACACCATTAGATAGCAAAAGACATACAACAAACCACATAAACTGAACATATAAAAATCAAAATAGGAGATCAGTATATTAGATAATGATCTAAGCAGATTGATGCCTTAAAATAACTCCGCTTGGCCCAATGCATTCATTCAAACCCACCAGTAGATGATCACCTGCTTCACATTACACACTATTGCACTGCAAGTCTTCATTATAAACACTGGGGGTCTAGAGATCATGAATTATCCAAATGCATTAAGAAACATACAATTCATTCATTCATATGTAACGTTATATCCATTCATTCATCTATCTGTCCGTCAATGGGCCAAGTGTCTTAAAAACTGGTTGGTTGACTGCATTAACATCATTTTAGGGCATCACAGACACATTTGAAACGTTCATACAGCATTTTAAACGTTCAACAACACTTTGGGGAGCGTACTGGACGCTTTAAATACGCCTGCGACGACCAGATATGCTGCCTAGGTAGGCTGCTCACAATATTTTGAGACACATTCAATGCGTTAATAACAAGCATGCTTGTATTTCGCAATTTGTTGCATTACAAACGCTTTATAGCGTACATTTGCGACGCATTTGAAGGAATGTGGTTTATTATATGATGTTGACTATCATAAACACCTCGTGCACGTTTGAAAACATTATTCAATCAGACTGAACAGCAAAAGTACCTTCCAATTGACTGCACGGATCCTCCTGTCAACCTGGAATACAATCCTCTTCTGCTGCTCGCTCTGCTGGTAAAACCTAACATACTTCAGAGGCAAAGCCACGCCCTAATTCAATTTTCAAAAAGCGGATTGGCCCATTGTTGCGTTTCTCCCGCCTTGAACTTGTACAGAAGCGCATTGTAATTGGGGAATGTTCCACGCGTAACTGCATACGTGTGAGATGATTGGTTAAAGCGTAAATATATTTCACGTAGCAAAACTGTACGCATCTAATTGGTTCGCGTTAAGGCGGTACCCGTTTGCAGTGACTTTATTGGTCGCGAGAGTAGTAGATCCGTACGGTCAGATTTACAAGGTTGGTTTGACTACACAAACAGAAAAGGCTTGTGTGCCTTGTGATTGGAAGTTTACTTTGGGTTCATAAAGTGACCATAAAAGGATAAAGTCTGCGCAACGTGATTCGCGGAGGAAACCGTCAATCACAGCAACAACATGTAAAACGTAACCAACAGCTATAACATTGTGGTAAACAATTTATAATTTATAATGTGCATTAATGTGATTTATAATCTGTTTAATAATAGTTCATAATGTAATAAATCGACAATTCATATTTTTATACCACTTCTCTCTTTTACTTCATACATTCATATATATATATATATATATTTTTTTTTTAATACTATATTTTTTACAAATTGTGAGCATGTAGGCAACATTGGGAAATGGGCAACCTCGTATAGAATGCATTAAGCTACTTAGTTTGACCTTCTGGTTGGGAAATAACATATTCTGAAGGCTAAACACAATTTCTCTGATCATTTGCTGAAAAAGACAAAAACTCAAGTCATTCAATGCGTTAAAATTACTGCAACTCCAGCAAACCTCCAGTAGATGGCAGACTCTGCCCTTTTTTCTGCTGCTCATTTTATACAATTCAAAAAGGAAATTAGACTATACAAAGAGAAGGATTCGTTTTTATTTTAAATCTACAAGAGGGTTATTTGCAATTTATTTAGAATTTTTATTAGCTAAAATACAGGTCCATTCTCAGCTACATACAGCTTATTAAAAATATATAAACGCATGCTAGTTACAGGTATTCTACAATAATAGTAGTTATTTACAATGTATTGTATGTCCTAGAATACAACTTCACGTGTTTCACATACAGATGAGCTACACACAACATTGAATTTTATGAAAGATTCAAACATCAAATCGTTATTCACAAAAGAAGCAGTGCATTTGAAAAGAAAATAAGAAAATATCAGCATTTCAGATTTTTTTTTTTTTTTTTTTTTTTTGTGCTTTAAACTGAACAAATACAAAAAGTCAGTAGTTGTGTATTCTAGATCTGTTTATAAAGGACACTTCTAATTGGATTTCAAAAATAGTTTTAATGTATGTGTGCAGTTCAACACCAATGATTTAGGTATTATGTTCACATGTAGTTCAACAGCAATGATTTAGGTATTATGTTCACATGAAACACTTCACAGCATAGAAGAGACAATATTACTGTGTTGTTAACAGCACACACTGTTTTGCTGACCCAAATTCATAACGTATCCTTTTCATAAAAATATGCAACTATTTTCTTTACTTATTCAAATGTTTGCTGCTCATTTTGTTCGCATAAACATCAGACAAAATAATAATAATAATAATAATTATATATATATATATATATATATATATATATATATATATATATATATATTGCTAAAAGCCACCTGCTGCACCCAGTGTGAAAAAAACAACAACAAAAAAACATCCAATACGAATGTGATTTCAGTCTAGCACTATAAAGGTGCTCTCATAAATATACAATTTCAATGAAATATCCATACAACTTTAATACAAAAATAACTAGATCGACAGAAGAATTTCGGCAATGCTCAAAATAGCTTTGATTTAAACAAACAATACAAAATTATGGCTTGTTGGGTTACTGGTTTTAAAAAAGAGCTTTTGTGGGAATGCAGCAAGCATCTTTTGAGACAGTTCTTGTGTACATGTATAATGAATCTGCATTATAATACATAAGACTCAAGAGACATCTCATCTACTGCTTTCTCATTTACTTAAGACTTCGCTATATATCATGTACAATGAGCACAAAAAAGCTGTTGCCTGAGGGTCTCATGAACTAGGCCTATGGAGCAGAATTACACTTTACACAAAATTCATCAAAAGAAGCTTATTAATAATGCAAACCTTACAATTGATCCAGTTTTCATCAACACTTACTGCATGGTCTGATTTCATTCAGTTTATGCAGAAATGTTAAGCTTGGGAAAAGGAATATGGAAATGGAAATGGAAAGTGTGACTGGCTGAGGTACTTTACATGCTCCAATGGCAGATTATGACATTAAAATGCTTTCTGAAACAGTGTACTGATAAAACCTCAGGCTAAACAGAAAACACGCATCACTTCCACATTGCATTTCATCCAGCATAGAGTTTCTCTATTGCACCTATTCGGTTTCTAGAACCTGAAATACAGCTCCAGTTCTTTTCATACAGAACTTAATTTTTAGACCTCAAACAGATTTAAAGGAATAGTTCAGCCAAAATAAAAATGAAATAAAAATAGCTGAAAATTAACTCACAACCAGGCCATCAAGATGTATATGTGTTTGTTTCTTTCTTCATTGGAAAAGATTTGGAGAAATTTTACATCACATGACTTGGTACTGAATGGGTGCCATCAGAATGAGAGTTCAAACAGCTGATCAAAACATCTTAATTCACATGATATTGTAAAGTAAAACATTGATTGATTGATAAGAAACAAATCCATTTTTAAGGCATTTTAACTTTACACCATTGCAATGACTCTCATTCTGACGGCACCCATTCACTACAAGAGGATTCTACAATCTGCTTTCATTTGTTTAAATACAAATGGAGTCACAGAAAGCAGCATTTATTAAAAAAAAATATTAATAATAATTAAATGCTTAAACTGGTGAGCTGACCTGCATATATCCTTTGAATATTTCCAGGTAATAGAATTTATTCAAAATAAAGTATACAGTATTATTTTAGAATATGTATTTCTGGGAACCTGAGAAAATATGTTGTTCATGAACTACCTGAAATAAAGACTTATTTTTTTTGCTGTTATTAAAAGGTTTACTGTTATGTTTTGTTTTTCAGTTATGTTAATGGTCCATAATTAACACTGATGAATGAATAGAACTTGTGGCTGGTACATATAAGTAATGTTTGAGTTTAAGTGTAATGATAACAGTCACATTGTGATGTGATAGGAGTGGCTAAAGTCAAAAAAATATATATACAACAACTGTTTGAAAGTTTGGGGTCAGTAAGATTCATATATTTTTTTAAATAATACTTTTATTCAGCAAGGATGCATTAAATGTAGCAGAAAACGAAAGATTTCAATTGTGAATAACCACCGTTCTTTTGAACTTTCTATTCATTGATGGTTTCAAACATGTGACACTGAAGACTGGAGTAACAGCTGCCGAAAATCCAGCTTTGCCGTTGCAGGGATATACTACATTTTAAAACAGAGAAGCTATTTTAAAATGTTATTATATTTCACTATATTATTGTATTATTACAATGTTACTTTCACTGTATGTAGAGGCAAATAAATGCAGCCTTGCTGATTATTAGTGACTTCTTTCAAAAACATACAACCCAAACTATTGAACGGTGAAAGTGAAGTGACATTCAGCCAGTATAGTGTAGAAGGTAAAAAAATATGTATAATATGGAATGGTCTTATGCCAAAATCAAAAAGCTTTTTAGCTGAAAGCATAAAGGATCTATCTTGTAGGAGTATCTCCATGGAGAATTTATCTGCGTTAGAGCTGTGTGCTTTCATTCCTTATCTGGAACGAGAAACGAATCCATTAAGCTGCCTTCTTGGATGGTGTGCACATAAATAGAGTAATTATTTAGCTTGTGCTAATTGTGAGTCCATTATATGTTAAACTACCACAGGGCATCATAAGTAATAGGTTTGAAATGTCTCAACTGAATGGCATGGGCTGAAAGGAGCTGGCAGTAGATGCAAAGCTCTTTGTGTGGTTTCCCGAAGTTGCCCCGTTCTGAGACTGTCTGTTCCTCCTGTCATATTCACAGATTTGTTTGTTTGTTCGAGGCCCTGCTGGTCATTGACATGGAAGCTACAAAGGGCCTTTGAACTGGTTCCCAGAGAGATGTTGGCGGATGGAGGGTTTGGATCCTGCTGCATCTCCGAGCTTACGCCACACCACCTGAACACACAAACCAAACACACAGTTGGGTGAATCTTTTAACTATACAAAGTCTTGTAAAATGAAAAATGTCCTCAAACTATTCTATCAGTGCTATCATGCAGCATGTTCTGGAATAAAGATGTGGTCATATAATTTGTGATGGTATGGATTTTTGATATCGTGTGTAATGATGATGATGATTTGAATGTTTGGGTTCTGGAGACAAACTTCCTAACAGAACGTGTAAGCTACAATGTCATAATATAAATAATGTTTTTCTCATTCTATATATTTTTTAATTGTAAAAGCTTAGTAATAATACATAGTAAACCAGCTAAAATCTTTATGAAAAAAATAAATAAAATAAATGTTAAAATTAAATGTAAATCATTGATTTAATTCATTGTAACACTTATGTATTAACAGTTTATATATATATATATATATATATATATATATATATATATATATATATATATATATATATATATATATATATATATATTATTTGTATTATTTTTCTACAATAAAATTTCTTGACTACTGACCTGTTTAGTAATGGCACCTAATAAACCGACACATATATATGAAGAAAAAAAAAATCATATATATATATATATATATATATATATATATATATATATATATATATATATATATATATACACACACACACACACACACACACACACACACAATCTGAATACATAGAATACATAAAAACTAATTTAGATGAAAAAAAGAAATGTAAAAGACTTTAGAGAAGTGCTAAATATAATATTCCTATAGTTGAGAAAAGCCCAAAAAAATTAATTCTGGTACAACTTTTTGAGAATTTTACATTGTTAGGGAATCGTTATACAAGGCAATATATATGATTATTATTATTATAATCTATTTGTATATAATAAAGTGAAGAATTCCCAAATTAAGCAATGACTAATCATACAGAATGAGCTTCTAAAAAGGGGGCTGGTTGGTTGGGTGGGACTAGGGACTAATTACTATCAGAAAAGAAAGAAACCCTTGTGCTATCTGAGGTTCTCCATGCAGGAACAGAGCACAGGTCCCAGATTCCAGGGGCTCTTCAGGGAGTTGATAAACCTGCATTGTTCCAGTGTTAAGTTATTTTAATTGCACGGAAAACTGTGCAATAAACACTCCAAGGACTTTCGCAAAGGCCTCTCATTAAAGTGGTTTGAAAATGGGTCTCTGTTGTGCAACACTGAAACAGTGTCCTCAATCAAAGCCGATGTAATCATACAAAGCGGCAGGACAGCAAACACATGGGAAAGGGAGCACAAACTTACAGCCCCTTTCTGTTAACAGGGTTTTATTAAAGGGCCAAGAGGCAAGTAAGCTGGAGTTCAGGGTGGGCAGATGGGAGATGTTTCTAAGTACTCACATTACACATCTCTCTGACAATGGCTTTCTCTTTCTCACTGAGATCCTCCTCGTAGTCCTCCGGGATCTTCCTGTCTAGGTTCTCATGGACTTCTAATACCTACACAGCAAATGAACAGAGATGCTCGACAAATCAAGCAGCACTATGGCTCAGACTTAACTGACTTGAACAAACCACCAATCATAATTATTTACACTTAAGTTCAACTCTTAAGGCACTGTTTGTGTTAATTTAAGGTATGAAATGAAAATTCATTAAAAAAAAAAAAAAAAAAAAAGTTTAGCATTTAAATATTAGCATTGTAATTTTAAGTGTACTATAAAATAATTGTATTTTAATTTAATATAATTGAATGTAAATTTTAAAATGTAATAGTGTTGTTACACTTTATTCGGTTCTTTCATAATTTCTTAAATAGTTATATTTAATTTATATGAATAGTTACATATAGTTATAGATTGCTGAAGTACAAAAATTTCTAAAACTGAAATAAAATTGGATTGAAGTTATAGATAGATAGATAGATAGATAGATAGATAGATAGATAGATAGATAGATAGATATAAAATAGTACTAAAATAGCTAAATTACTAATACAAATTAAAATGAAAAGGTAAAAAGTCCAAAATGTTCTGGTCATCTCTTTTTAAACATCAGAGTTTTAACAAAACACAGAAAATCCTCTAGGTGGCAGTATTACTATAACAAGTAACAAGAACACTCCATGAGCAGTTTTTACCATGAAACTTGATTTTGCAATATGTGCAACAGATACTTACTTTCATGGCATGGACAACAGCCTCTGGTTTCTGTGCAGCCGGCAGGTATCCTGTGATGGGGGGCGGCAGATCATCTCCTGGCATCCGCGCAGACCCCTGAAGACAGATGGACACACATTCATCACGATCAAAAATCACTCAAACTACTCTCTCAGATTACCAAAAGTGATTCAAGCCATGGCTATTTCTCTGAGTCAACTCAGGCTCGAAATGGGTTAAAGCATCTCATTATAACTCATCTCTGCTTGGACCCCTTCATGGGCACACATCAACAAAGAGTTCTTTCAGTGCACGGGGTCTGGTGAGCCCCTGTTTAGACACAGCCCTTTGAGTCCCATTCTAGCGTTAAATCCACAACAATTGAGCTGGCATTTCAGCACTGGGGTTAGGAGAGGACCCCTGGATGGAAACTGCAGCTCGCTTTTGGCCTGGGAGAACAGAACTGTGATGTTCACTTGCAGTTGCCAGCAGGTTTATTAAGGGCTAGAGCCATGGGGACTTTACCCTAGGACTGAATCGAGTACATCCCGAACCAAAGGTCACTGTCATGCATCAGCCTGCAGCTTGATTAGAGAAGCCCAGGAGTCCCACGATTCATTCTGCATGGATTCATCTGCCAGTAAAAACCAAGCAGTGCTATGGATTCTTTTAAAAGCAAATGCCAATATCTATTCAAGGCCTTACAATTCAGTATTATACGTGACCCTGGACCACAAAACCAGTCTTAATTTTTCAAAATTAAGATTTATACATCATCTGAATAAATGAGCTTTCCATCGATGTATGGTGTGTTAGGATATGACAATATTTGGCCGAGATACAACTATTTAAAAATCTGTAATCTGAAGGTTCAAAAACATCTAAATAATGAGAAAATCGCCTTTAAAGTTGTCCAAATGAAGCAATGCATATTACTAATCAAAAATGAAGTTTAATATATTTACAGCAGGAAATTTACAAAATATCTTCATGGGACACGATCTTTACTTAATGTCCTAATGATTTTTGGCATAAAAGAAAAATCTATAATTTTGACCCATACAAATGTTTTTTTAGCTATTGCTAAAAATTTACCGTAGCGACTTAAGACTGGTTTTGTGGTACAGGGTCATATGGTAGTTGTATAATCTATATTGCAAAAGAAAAATATTCTATGCAATAACACAATTACATGCTGAAATGTCACAATAATATGTTTACATTTTAATATAGACACATATTAAATAATATAAATACATGATTCTATTACATATTAAATACACTCATGGCTTTTACAAATTGGATTACAAATTATTCAGTTATTTTTCTTGTGTAGAGTGTAGATTGATGTGAATATAAACCATAATTTAAAAAAAAAACTTAGTTTCCGGCTCTGTAACATAACAAATGTGAAAAAATTAAAGGGTGTGCATATGTTTTCTTTATTAAATGTTATTCAGTGCAACATTATATTCTAACACACAGGCACAGTTACATTCTATTTACATTCCAATATGCTGAAATAGGCTCAGGATGCTATAGAATAGCCTTTATTCTGTTGACCTAAAACACAATTTATTCAGATTATCGATTACTCAAAATAATCCATTAAGAAGCAAGTGGCATCTCCAGGCATTAACATCAAATAAGTGATCATCGCATTTGTTTGGAGCCCAGTTTTGAAGCCTTGCCATGAGGAACATCTGTTTTATTGGCTAGTGTGCCTAGCGCTGTCCCAAACAGAGCAGAGGACTAGATACAGCCAAATTTCATCATATTTCTATAGGCCGCTCAAATCCAAGTCCAATAATATTAGATGTTCTGAAGATCCTCACTAAAGCCTCTATAAACTCCCGCCGCTTATCTATCATCTGTTTAATCTGCGAAATGCATTGATCATAAACACCAAAACACAGAGTCAGACTATATCCTGGATTAAACAAATCCAATGATTACACCACATGAATACTGCTATGCATACAACCTTTCTTTGATGTATGCAGCACATTTCAATAAAGAAGACATTAACATGTAGATGCTATAGATATACAAGTTATACTGCCATTGGGAAAAAAAAGGAAAATTGAAAAAATGTGTGACCTCAAAAATTTTAAAGATACTTAAAAGTGCTAAAATATAGGGCCAGTAAGAATTATTTTTTTTTTTAAAGAAATTAATATTTTTATTCAGCAAGAATGCATTTAATTGATCAAAAGTGACAGTAAAAACTTTGATAATGTTACAAAAGACTGCTATACTGTATCAAATAAATGCTGTTCTTTTAAACTTTTCTGTGTCCTGGCAAGAAAGCATCACAAAATATAAAGCAGCACAACTGTTTTCAACACTGATAATAATAATAAATGTTTCTTGAGCACTAAATCAATGCTTAAAACTGTGAGAGAAAAAAAAAGAAAAAAAATTATATATATATATATATATATATATATATATATATATATATATATATATATTAAAATAGATTAAAATAGAAAAAAAAGTTTTTACTGAACTTTTGATCAAATACTGACCCCAAACTTGTGTACAGGTATATATTCATGTACACTTAGTCATTTAGTAGACTCCAAAGCGACTATTTACATTAATGTCAAAAATGATAGTATTTCCATACTACATTTTAACAGTGTTAAGCAACTCTGAAACAGCACCAATCTGCTCTGATTACCTCTCTTCAGGTAACTCCTAACAACAGCAACCGATCTGTTTGCTTCTACGAACCTGATTATTGTTTCAGCAGCTTGCCACTGCATTATTTAGTGTCATCTCCCACCGTGATTAAAGCGAAAGTTCAAAGCCATGATAATGAAGCCATGAGCTCGCAGACAGGGCTGCAGCAGCCTCTGAGGACAAGACCCACACCACTCTCTAATTGATTTCTCCTTCCTGTGGAAGCTGTCCCTCATATTAAAGTGGAGCAGCTGTGCTGTTTTGGCCTGTCAGAGTTGATGAGTGCACTGATTAGCTGAAGCACCAGGTTCGCAGATGACCTTTATTGAGGACACGAGTGGAGGGGAATAATGATGATGATGATAATGATATCTCAGGAGAAAAGAGGAATAATAAAATAACTTTTAAGGACAGAACATATTTAACAGCATTCAGCTTCATCTCGTACAGGATTGTGGGCTTTGTCATTGGAAATGTTCAAATAGGGTTGGCTGAATTGCTCCTATAAGGTCATTTTTCAGTTAGAAAGGATATCTAAAACAAGGAACAGATCAGCACAGAGACAGTCTCCAGCAGAGATCGGAGCACATCAAACCTCCTGCAATCCACAGGAAATGACCTACGAGTACAGCATCTTTCTTTCTTTTTTCTTTCTTTTTTTCTGTGCTGCATCATGCATATTAAAATAATTAAATGGTTCTGATACAAATACAAAATACACTATCGTTCAAATGTTTCAACTCATAATTAACAACTGATTCTGCTAACTTTCATTTTTAATAGTGTTTCTGTTCTCTTATTTCAATATAAAGCACCTGACTGTTATGCAACAGTTGTTGTATTTAGTTCATTAGCAATCAGTGTGGTTTATTTCAAAATTAAATCTGGCAAAATAATTTCAGGATAGACTATTATACTTAACTGTACTGTATGAAGAGTGTACACAACCAACTGGTAAATACTTGTTCTACATATAGGTGGTCCACAATTTTTATGCTGAATTGTCTACTACCTGAAAAAGTTTAATAGCCATTGAACAACTCATATTGATATACATTTCTCTGTCATTCAGGCTGATGTTTTAAGCTCCTTGGCATGGGTCAATTCTCATCTGCATCAACAAAGAGCAATGCAGAATCCTTAAACCAGCTGGAATTGCAACAGCTAATTGTTGTCAAATCCTCAAATCGGCTCAACATGACCAATCTTTTTAAGCTCAAATGTGATTTAAGTTTTGGCTCTGACACAAAATAATGAGGTCATGTCAGATTTGATCGGTGGGATACGTACATTCTGTAAGGTGTCCTGAAACTGGGATAGCGAGGAGAGCTGGGACTCGGAGTGATACGGAGACAGCCCTTTCCGAAGTGTCTTCAGATCTCCCGTGCTCCCCTGCTGTGGAGAGAAGCAGAAATGTGTCAAACACAGATTATTTGCGATTATTAGAAGGATTAACAGACAAATCAGACCCAAAAATGTTCCAGTTTCCTAGATAAATCAAAGGGGAAACATAAAAAGGATTATATGTACAGTACTGTACACTATTGTTTAAATGTTTGGGATCATTAATCTTTTTTTTAAATGAATACTTAATTAAAATCAAAAGGGCCAGTTATACATACATACATATATACATACATATACATATATATAATAAATTGTTCTTTTGAATTTAATAATAAGTGATGCTGAAAATTCAGCTTTGCCATTACAAGAAGAAATGACATTTTATAATATATTAAAATGGAAAACATTTGTTTTCAGTCAAATAATATTTCACTATATTACTGTTTTTACTGTATTTTTGATCACATATATACAGCCAAGAGACTTCTTTCAAAAACACTGAAAAATCATACAAATCCCAAACTTTAGAACAGTATATTTATGTAGCAATATGAGAAATCGTCCCTAGGTTACGTATGTAACCCTAGTTCCTCGAGGGAACGAGACGCTGCGTCGAGCGCTTTTGGGGAACGCCTTTGGCAAGAACAACTCTGAATATTGTGTGCAATCAGTCCAATGGAAGAGCGTGGCGTCACGGGCGGGGTGACGCAGTGACCAGGAAGCTATAAAGGCACCTGCCACACAGCTGACTTCAGCTTCGAGTAGGGAAGCAAGCGCAGGCAGGGGTGCCGGGAGTATGGCTCTGCGACGCAGCGTCTCGTTCCCTCGAGGAACTAGGGTTACATACGTAACCTAGGGACGTTCCTCTTCGGGAACTCGAGCTGCATCGAGCGCTTTTGGGGAACGATGTGCCAACGCTGCCAGACTACCAAACCCTTGCCTAGTGTGTATCCGAAGAGCACAGCTAAGGCGAGAGGACAGAAGAGCCAGGAGCGGCTTGCATATCAAGATTGTAAAATCTGGCGAATGTAGAGGGCGTGGACCACCCCGCAGCATTGCAGATGTCCAAGACGATGGATGGCCGAACTGAATGCGATAGCCTCTTTCTACCGTGTGCAGGACCCATTCAGATACATTTGGCAGTAGTTTTCACGCTGCTAACTGATGTACTAAGGGAATCAGTCCCTCGAGACTGACCTCTGGTGTAAGAGGCGCCCGAAGGGGCGGCGAGCGTCTCAGCTCCACTACGCTCACGGGCGAAAATAACTGAGAGCAGTGCTCGCTGGAAGCGGCTGCACCCTGAAACTCTGGCAGGGTTGGCAGACCCACCTCCCGAGGGCACTCAGGTGAGACGGGCACCGTATAATGAGGTGGACACCGCTCTACCCCAGTAGGGGCCGCCCTCTGTAGTTGTGACTGAAATGCGTCATGACTTCTTGGCCGTGGACCTCCCAGCCTGACATCAGATTGGGATTAGGCTGAGAAGTCGTCTGCCCAGAGCGTTGCTCTGTCTGTACATGGAGGGGCTGCTCCCGCCCAGCAGTCCCTCCAGTACATCTAACTTCACATTTTCAATAACTGTCATTATATTCCTCAGAATTTAATGCAATCAAACAATCAGACAAGTAAACACGGTCTGGATTGTGATACAATTCACATTGAAGTGATATATTGAACTTCTTGAAGTTAGATAACGGTCATTAGATTCCTCAGAATCGAATGAAATTCAGCAATCAGACAAGTAAACACGGTCTAGATTGAGATAAAGTACACATTGAGGTGCTGACTTCTCAAAGTCATTATATTTCTTGGAATTTTTAAACAATCAAACAATCAGACAAGTAAACACGGTCTGGATTGTGATACAATACACATTGAAGTGATATATTAACTTCTCAGTTATTAAATTTCTTAGAATTTAATAAAATCAAAACAATCAGACAAGTAAACACGGTCTAGATTGTGACAAAGTACACATTGAAGTGATAGAACTAACTCCTCCTTTTTTAAATGGAGTTTAAACCACCAGACAAGCGGTCGGGTATGGAAAAATTAACATCAAAACTGAAAATGATGTAATACACGCGTTGCCTCGACAGCGCGCGAATAATTACACGAGTCTAGACGTGGAAAAAGTGTAGAACTCCATCTGTGACACTAGAAAGATCCAAGACTGGGTGTGTGATTACAAGATAGCAGAGTATCAAACCTTTTAACCCTCTAGTCTCTCTGAACACTAGTTCGTTGCAGCTTAATGTCTAGTGGTTAGCCATTATGGGCCAGTATACCATACCATATCATACTGATTCAGTAATTCTAAGGGGAGATTAAAATTGCTGATGCTGATAACTTCATCAAACATCAGCTAATTATTATAAGCCCCTGAGTTGTTAATACAACTTAATTTGAAATAATGAGTGGTCATATACTGCCAACACAGAAACTGTCCAGACAGATTTACTTCCACTTGCTTTACTCCAGATTTTTGGCATGGGCCAGGCAGTCGCTGAGGGACCCATATTAACACAGCCACAGTGTTTATAAATACAGCTGCTGCCTGACCTCATCTTACCATCTCCTCTGGTCTTCAGTGTTCATCAAGACAACATTTAAACACTTAAAACTGACAGTACTGCAAATCTTATTGTTTTTATCTGAAGAACATAAATCGGGCTCATCTATATGCATTTGCAAAATGCACTCAATATGACTTAAAAATAAAGATCTAGCAATCCCAGCACGAAGAAACCACAAGAACACCTTCCCGTCTTCTGTCATTATGGGTATAAACCTGAAGAAACAGCATTCGTAATGGAGCAGGATGTGCTGTCCTCAACATATCTGACATCAGAATGATAACAAAACCCTTGCAAAAATGTTTGCGAATGAAAAATAGATAGCGGATAGTACGTGATATTTCCTGAGTGGTGATCTGAGAAAAGGGTAAAAGGTAAAAGAAAGAAAAGCAGTAAGCTCTGGAATGGAGAGGTAACGTCAGTCACGCAGCATAAATAATGACCTAAGAAATTTAGCCGAAAGGCACCTGTCTAAAAACTCTTACCGCTGCATATTTGAATGTCACAGCCATGAAATACCTTCTAAACAAGAGAAACCTTGTAAAATGTCATGGCCTTTCCTACATTCATAACTTTCTAAAACAGAAGACTAATGAAAATCTCTCTACACAATAAAGAATGAATTCATTTCCTGCATAGTAAAAGCATCTGTGTGTGATTATCCCCATTTTGGCTTTGTTGTCCCTTAAGTTGATGGCTGTTGTGTGCAAACAGCGCACAAAGGGATTTACTGGAGCTTAATCGAGGTTATGAACTTTTTCAAGGGAAAAGGGTTGTTACAAAACTTTTCTGCAATGTTGATGTGTATATACGTTGCGTAATTGTCTGTCTGTACTAAACTAGTTCTGCCAAGAAAACAGTGCCATATACAACACCCGATTTTACTGGAGGGTCTCAAATGATAAGAAATCTAATTTGTGTGTGTGTGTGTGTGTGTGTGTGTGTGTGCATGCGTGCGTGCGTGTGTGTGTGAATGCATGAATGCAACAAGACTGCATTTATTCTGCATTACAATGATCAAAAGTGACAGTAAATTTCAAACATCTGTTTTCATTTTGAACCTTCAATTCAATGTTCTACTGACCATGAATAATTGAACACAGGTTTGACCCCATGAATGAGATCTTTGTCATGGACTGATGGCCCCGCAATAACAGCATTCTTCTCATCTTAAGCCCTACATTACACAGCTAAACGCAGCTCAATATGTGGTTTACTACCTGCTTGTGGAATACAGTGAAATAGTTCCACCAGCTAAAAGCCATGTAAATAAAACGCTCATATTTCCTTAAAGTAACAGAAAGAATGGCTTTGATCAGTATAATATAATCAGTATATATATAGAGTATAATACCCAGAACAGAGTACACAATACTTGCATATTCTGAGATATCTTTCCTCAAAGAATTGAGTTATCATTGGAGGCAATAACAGAAAAATGAGGCTTCATCCATCTTCATAGAAAGAACAATATGAAGAAGTAGCATAGGAATATCAGAGATGAGCGTATGCAATTAAACTGACAGCAACTAGTTGACTGTGCCGTCTACAAATATTGAGATGGATGTGCTATCTTTGACTATAAATCTGGGCTTAGAAAATGGGAGATGAAGACCGTCTGAAAGAGAAAATTGTTAGTGACAGATCTGTATCTTTGTCTCATATAACTGTCAATGATCCAGGGCCTTTTGTTCATAGCTCTGACAGTGTCATAATATGAAATCAGAGTCCCATTTCAGCATCAAAGCTCTCAGATTCAGCCAGAGTTCTACATGTTAGTGCAATGACATTCTTTAAAGGAACAGTTCACCCACAAAGGAAAATGTACTCAGGCCATTAAAAATGCAAATTAGTTTGTCACCAGAACAGATTTGGAGAATCTATTTTGTCATTACATCACTTGCTCACCAAGTAAAACATAAAACATAAAACATCACAATATTCCACAAATAATCCACACAACTCCAAAAGTTACATGACTGTAAAAATCCATCAAATAAAAGGTGTTTTAAATTTAAACGGTTACTTCTGGTGAAATACCAGTCCATAATTCATCACAATTCCACTCTTTACACTCTTTGTCCCTTAGAATTGTACTGGCTGATGTATTAATATGTATATTTCTATATGAAAATGGCCCTGTTATGATTGGTTTACCCCTGGATTCTGAACTAGGAAGGATGCTTTAGGTTTTCATGGCATGTACCTTACTATCACATTACCAGCAGAGTTTAAGCTCTAGACTCTTACCTGGGATAACAATTGCTTGTTGTCATCCTCTAAAATCCGGACTTTAGTCTCAAGTTGGCGGATGTAGCTTGAAGATGAATCTGCACAAAGAATAGAGGGGAAAACTAATTAGAAAGTTTGGAAACTGGCATTTTTGTACATAGAACATCACATGAACTATAATTTAAAAGTTTGGGTAGGTAACATATTTACAGTATATTATTAAAATATACTGTATATATATATATATATATATATATATAGAGAGAGAGAGAGAGAGAGAGAGAGAGAGAGAGAGAGGAATGCATATATGTATGTATTCCTCTAATGCATATATGTATGTATTCCTCTAATTTGCAGTTCAATCCTTTGTGATCAGGAGCGTTAATAGAGTCAAGATGATCAACAGTTCTTGTGTGGCCCCTATTTTTACAGCCTGTGTGATTTTATTTGGCCTTACTCAAGTTTCTCCCAACATAATTTCTTGTTATGAAAACCCTTTTACTGTGAAAACTCCCTAAAAGTGATTTAGTAATCCCGGAATCTGAGTCATGTTGAAATAGCGCTGCTTTCTATTAGGCACTGACATACAATACCATATCCCAGAATGCACTGTGGCTATGAGTTAAATAAAAGACATCTGTCAAAGCAAAAGAAAGACGCTGAAAGACAAACGTTTTGTACAGTTCACCTTCTACATGATCACATAAAGGCTTATACTTTTAAAAGCTCATTTAGACAAAGAAGAAATCTCAAATCAGGAAATCTACACTGCCTTTGACACACACAAGCGGCTTCATTTAAGCCATCTGACCTTTGTCTCCAACAGAATCAGACGTCAAAGGAACTAGAAGCAAGGGTAAACAAACGGATTTCATGTCTGTGAAGTAAAACCAAGTCATTCAGGATATATATAAAGTTTTTTGGGTCTTGTGTGTATGCTGAATTCCCAGCATGCCTTTCATGACCTTTTGGTGATGGACGTCCTGCCGGCCTGAGTAGATGCAAAAGGAAGCATGTCTGTGTCATAATTTTATATTGAAAATCCTCAAATATCCCTTGCGAAGTCAAAGTCCTCCTGAAAGAGACCAAGAGGTGCTTCTAAACATACTAAAATATCTAAATCCAATGATGTATTGTATGAATCTGGCCAATATCGCAAAATAAACCCATACAAGGTGATCAGAACCCAGACACAAAACAGAAATGCCTTGTATCAACTAAAAAATAAATAAATTAAAATATATTTATGTGAGAAAATCAAGATAATGCAGGCTGGGAATAAAATGAAACAATTATAAAACAATAATACAATTTAGTTGTGCATTTGTGCAAACATATTTGCTTGCCGAATGCAACAATTGACCAATCAGAATCAAGTCTTCAAGTGAGTCATTTGGTACATAATTTCTTGTATTTGAATCTTGTTTTTTTTTTTTTTAATACAAATATCTAAGTATTACAAATTCCAGAAGACAGACGTCCTGAGGGTGATGTGGGTGTCATGCATTGGCACCATTCAGGAGTGAAGACTGAAGAGATTAGTTGTTTCAAAGTATGCACACGCACACGCTCACGTACACAAACACACACAGAGTGTGTGTCGCAGAGGAGCTAAGTAAGGATTGTGTGATTGGACAGATAAAGGTAACTGAGGCCTTCAGTGACAGCAGAATGAATCATCAAGGATTTTCTGGCTTTCATTTTCTCTGAAAGACCAAGGGGCCCCTTGGTGACAGAATAGGGACCTCCAGTTTAGTACAAATGAGATTTTAAGCCTGGCCTAAAATAACATTTTATATAGCACCATATTAAATGATTTATATTGCACAACAATTAAAATAATAAAATTGAATAATGCAACATTTATCCTTTAACATTTTTATTGGTAAAAGTTTTATACACTACATATTAAAAGTTTGGAGTCTGTAAGATTTGAAACCTTTTAAAGACATTAACAAGGATGCATTCAACTGATCAAAAAATGATAGTAAAAACATGCATGATATTACAGAAATGTGTTTTGAATTTTCTATTCATCAAAGAATATGAAAACTGTATTATTTCCACTAAAAAAATATAAAGTTTCATGAGCAGTATGATTACAAGCTATTTCAAATTCTGCATATATTTCATAAAAAATACTATTTTGTGTATTTCTGATCAGATTAATGCAGCATAAGAGACAGACTCCAATTTCTGAACGGTACTATATTTTCACAAAAACTAGTTTGAGCTCTTTTCACACACGTTTCTGCTCACTATCACTGATACACTTCATAAAGCTGTTAAAAACATCAGTCAAGGATGGGCCGCCCGACCTTTGAAATGAGATACAAAGGTTTGTCTCTTATGCCCTTTGAACCCAGAACTAATAAACCATGACCAATCCTCATTTTCCAATAAATCATCATCTTACGCTTTCCCTGCCATTTTGTATGTTTCATCAAAGTGAAATTAATAATCAAGACCGTTATCACCACCAGGTGTCACTGCAGCCTCTTGATACTCTTGATGATCCCTTAATGAGGAGCACCAAACCAATCACTGCATTTGTTTTTTATTCATCTCTGACAATAACACATGCATGAAGACGGCGATTTGAAAGATAATTTAATTTTAGTAACTCTGGGATAGACGTGTTTATGTGCCCACCAGAACCATAGTGGTAGGCAGAGGTCCTGCTTCGTTAATCCTCTTTGCCAATCCTTGTGACCCCATAATCTAACTACAGTACATCTGATCACCTGACACACAGCCAAGCTGATTAGCGAGGCTGTCTACAAAGCCTGACCGGTTCTGCAATGTACATAACCCCCGACTCAACCCACCTCTGGCGTTCCCCACCGCTGACCGGAGCGGCGTTCCATTCACAGCAAGAGAGTCTTTTATCTCTGCGGGGCTGCAATGCAGCAGGAACTCTTTGAACATGCGAGAAAAATAGTTTTCTACACCCCTCTGTAATGTTTTGTTGGGTAACCCACAGAAATGAGGTATACGCCCAGATCTGAATACAGCCATTATCCATGTAGAGAATTAATAGAGCACAAGATTTCAATATGACAGTGGAAAAACAAAAGGGGGTTATGAAAGGAACTTAAACACATATGTAGTCACATTCAAAAAGGACAAAAATAAACGCCTCTGGGTTATCAGACAAGCAACACAAAGTCAGGGACGGTCGTGAGAGCGTCGCCCACCTTTAGCAATCTCTGCTCAATTAGACATTCTCTGCTGCACAGCGTCCGCCTCTATGTGCACAAGCGCTGTAGGCTCTCCAATAGAGCACGCAACTTAACATTCAACTCTAACAAGCTGTCCTACTGTGCCTTTACAGAAACCAAGAGAAACACGTGTTGACGGTAATGCCAGATCTACACTATCTGTTATCGTGCTGGCATCATCTCAGTGTGCGCTTTACTTAATTGGAGAGACACTGTGATGTGGAATAGCCTCAGAGAAAGTCTCCCTCTGTCTTATCTGATCGTGTCATAGTAGTAGTGACCCACTTGTAATGCCATGTTTTTAGTCTTTCTGTCGAGTCTGTCCGCTTGAGATGTGGTCAGTGTTTTTAGCGTTAATGAGAATTCAATTAAAACATTTTCTGTTAATTGAAAATAAAAATTAAACTCAGCATAACTGGTAAAAATAAATAAATAAATAAATAAATGACTCAGAAATAACTGATTTCAGTTTTAGATGTCAGGACTTGGAAAAATAAAATAAAAATAAAAAATAAAAAATAAAATAAAATAAAACATAAAATAACGTAACTCTGGTGGATACAGTCTTTTTTTCATTGGTTCATTTGTTTGTTTGTTTTACTTAATCAGAATGGTACAAAACTTGGTAAAGTTTGTGCCACTTAAAATGTAAACAAACAAATATGAATGAGAAACCGTTGATCTAGTGGAACCGTTTGGTACTGCGCCCAAACAAAATATTACTGAGAGCTCTTTTTTTTAAAAATATCAACCTCATATTTGGAACACAAATTGTCTCAAAGTTTTGGACTAAAACATGTTTTGGAAAAATTATATTTCACATAAAATTAGAAAATATATTTTTGTGCATTTTTCATATTTTTATTTTTTTTATTTTTTTTTCATAATCATTTTTCATCTGTCAAGTGTCTTCTCTAAACCTAAGTCAGTAGTGGTTAGCAGTTAGGATGCTCATATGAGAGAATTGGCTCGACATATCTGTACCCTTAACTTTTAACCATCATTTCCTGTTCTCTCTCAACTATAAATCAAGTAAAGTGACAAAAACAGCCACAGCTGTGGCTCAGGAAAAGGAACCCAGGATCAAGTCAAACTTGGGTCACACTCCCTGTCTACACTCAACCTTCCTATCAAAATAAGTCAAAAAGTCCCAAAAATTAATCGAGATAACTGTCCAAATCATTTGGATACTGTAGTAACCTCCATTCTGCTACGTTTCATCCTATCCATTTGGTAGCAGCCAATCAATTTTCACAAGAGTTTCTACAGAATTAATGTTACCATTAGTGTTGCTTTCATCAACGAAAATTATGAGTATGAATATCGTTGTCAACGAACCTTTATTACGTGAAGAAAACAAAACGAGACACAATGTAAATGCTGGTCATGTGATGATGACTATAATTAAATGTATCATGCAATATTGTTGACACATAAAAACAAAACTAAATGTGCTTTAAAAAATAAAAACTATGCTAAAATGTCTCTCCATTTTGGTTGATTAAAACAGGATGAAACAAAAAGTTTCAAATGGATGTATTCTTGAATCTATAAGGTAACAATAATATAATAAGAAAACTTTGTTTGAAATGGGTTTGGCTAAAATAAAATTTTGGTTTCGTCTATACTACTACGTACTTATACTATATAAAATAGAATTGCATTACTAAAAAGAGACTAAAATACAATTTTCATTGACTAAAACTAGACTAAATGTCATCAGTTTTGTTGACTAAAGCTAGATGAAAATAGTCATGGATAATTCTAAAATAAGACAAATGCTTAGCCTTTTAGTGGACTGAAACTTGACTAGACTAAAATGAGTATGAATGTGACTAAAACTAATAAAAACTAAAATGACAGCTTCACACAAAGACTAAACTAAAACTAAAATTAAAACAGGCTGCCAAAAACAACACTAGTTACCATATAGACATTACTGGCAATATGGCCCAGAAAAAAAAAAAAAAAAAAAAACAAAGCATACGTTCATAACAGATTGGACAAACAATCTGTCCGAATGGACCTCAGAGGCGAATTACTGAGGACTTTGATCTCCAGCACATACTGGTTACATAACTTACATAATCTTAGTCTTTTGATGTCTGGAAAAAGACATGAAGATTTTACAGTAAGGGTGTGGACGAGACATGTTCAGTGCCAACTTTAGCAGTTTCTTGATTTGCACACAGCCACCCAGGCAGGTTGACTGCTGGAATCAATAAAAAGCTCATTAGCTTTTCCAGTTGACCCCACATTCGGCTCATACATGAAGTAACATGCTACAAAAACAACTGTACACCCCTCCCACCATCCTGGTGTACAAGTCCCAGAGCAGCACGGGGAAATAAGCTTTGGTAGGACAGAGGCCCAAGAATGATTTCAATTACTGCAAGATGTGGAAGTGGGGCTAGCCAGACAGTGAGGCATTGTTCCACACCGCTGTGGTCATCTTATTTCCCCATGAAACCTGAAGCGGCTTGATATTCAAAGAGGCCTGGATACAGTTCACCCCGCAACCAGAACATTGATCCCCTCTAGCAAGAGTTACAGGAACTAAATACGTTTCTCAGGTAACAATTGCTACGCAGTTTCTCATAATAATGTTAAGCATAGAAAATATGAAATTATTCATATGAGAGATGACTTGACATTATTATGAAGATGAAAATCATTAAAAAAAAATTCTAAAATCAAAAAAGGAGAAACAGAAAAGCTAAAGCTTTGTTAACTAAATCGCACTATTTAAAATATGAAGCCAAAGATGTCTAGACACTGTTCTGAACAGTATTTTGAGTAACAATTTATTTAAATATAAATTAGAAATAAAAATAACATTATATAAAATAACATTTTATATTATTAAAATTGATTTTTATAACTCAAATGAACAAATTAAAACAGGCCCAAAAAAAATTGTTTCTAATTTTAATGTTATTAGAAAATCGCCTATATATATATATATATATATATATATATATATATATATATATATATATATATATATATGAAGAGTTTAGATGCAAAAGCCTCCTTTTTATTTATTTTAGATTTATATATTTTTGTTTTAAATGTATATAAATTATTTAAAAATACTCAACAGCTTTGCTATTGCTTTATTTGTTTGTTTGTTTTTGGATTTTATGCCTTGTATCATATATATATATAGCATTCAATATATGATATTTTTGATATGTGACCCTGGACCAGTAAAAAGTAAAAAGAAAGTCCCTGGGGTATATATTTTTAGCAATAGCCATAAAAAACATTGTGTGGGTCAAAATTATAGATTTTTCTTTTATGACAAAAATCATTAGGATATTAAGTCAAAATCATGTACCATGAATATATATTGTGTAAATTTCCTACTGCAAATATATTACAACTTCTTGTTTAGTAATATGCATAGCTAAGAACTTAATTTGGACAACTTTAAAGGCGATTTTCTAAGTATTTTTTTCTTTTTTTGCACCCTTAGATTCCAGATTTTCAAATAGTTGTATCTCGACCAAATATTGTCCGACCCTTATAAACCATACATCAATGGAAAGATTATTTATTTATTTATTAAAAACACTTAAGACTGGTTTTGTGGTCCAGAGTCACATACAATGTCTGAATTTGACTGCATATACAATGACATTCAGGTATTTTAAAGTGTGATTTAAAGCATGATAAGTGTACAAATATGTTTGGTAGCTGCTGTGTGTGTTCCTTAAAATGACAATCTGACAGTTTGCAGACATCTTGGAATCAGTTCCCAACAGTGGCTAGATAAGAGCTCAGCATTATTCAGAGATACAGTGTCCCTTCAGGTCCGACAAACTACTGATGACTCATGTCCACTCCATCAGATTATCCAACCATAAATGACACACGATTCTGCAAAAACACTATTCAAAGGGCTCATAATAAAAAATATAATGTTTCTCTCATCAATGAGGCTGACCAAATGACAACAAAGTCAAGAGCGACTCACTCTTTAAAGCAATTGCCAATTACAACTATAGAATTAAACAGTCTGCTTCCTTGGCACTGATAGACAGGAAGCTCTGGCGCAGGTATCCAGTTCAGATTGCACAAGCTCAGCAGGGAGTGCAGCTCACACATTAACAATCATGAGATGTGCTGATTTCACTCATTAACTGTGTTATGAAACAGGCTCCTGTCCTGGCACTGTGGACACGTCTGCAGCACTGCTGTCAGGGCAAATACACAGACTCTTCTGACGTGAGCAGCAATGACAGCGATGAAACTACAGGGCATTGAATGCACAGTGGAGGCATGTCCAGATTAATACTCATGCCAAAGAACATCCTATCACTCACTCGCCGACAAATATTATGTAAGTTTTCATGCAGACTGTCATCTTCCTGGATGGTAAAATAATATGCGCTCAGTTTCAAAGCTGCCTACAGAGGCATTATAGATGTGATACTTATTTTGAAGCTTATTTTAACTTACTCTTATGTGATAGTTATTTTTTTTAATTGTGAAGCAGCATCACATATACTCTCCAGAATGCATTGAGACAAGTTAAGTGAAAAAGAAAAGAAAAGAAAAAATAAAAAACATCCAAGATGGCAGACAAACTAGGAATTTTTTTTTTAATATTAATGTCATGTAATATTGTCAACAGTTTGAGGTCAGTAAGATTTTTATTTATTTATTTATTTAGATTTAGATTATATTATTTAGATTAGTGTTCGACCGATATATTGCCAAGGCCGATATATCAGCCGATATTTGGTATTTTGCACACATGGGCATTGGCTGATCAATTTTGCTGCTTGGCTGATTTGTTAGAGGCGGGACTTTTTTGAGACTTTTTTGACGGCGCTGAGAATGGCAGTGCCTGAGCACACAGCTCACATTCTCCCTCTTGTTCGCCATCGTCGTAAACAGTTATGTCTAATGTCTTAATTCAGATAGAAGTTTGTCTAATAATCAGATAATTATATATTTTGTATTAATGTATACAAAAGTATTATAATGATTGCTTTTATATTATTATTAGTAGTCAAACATTATAATACTTTCTCGTTTGATGTTAACATTAAGCAAATATGCATTTATATAATTTAAACAAATCTTTGAATTAATAATGAACATTTAATAACACAAACCTTGCAAACTTAGTCGAATCCAACTGTGAGATCTTGTGAAGTGAGCATTTTTATCCAGCATGATCGTGTGCTCTCTGTGTAACTGTCGGACGGTCCGTGTGAACTGAATGCTTTAAATTTTAAAATCGTGATTTCAAATTATGCTGCGCTTTATGCATTTGCTCACTGTCACATTCATGTCGTTTTCTCTGTATGCTCTATTTAAAATGAGTGTTACCTTGGCTTTATTTGAAAAAAATATGATTCCCAATGCACACAAACTTCCCAGAATACTGAGTGCCCTGTTGGTTACAGTGTTTACTTCCTTTTTAATACAATTTTTATTACATATTAATTTATTTGTGAAAAATACTTTGTCATCTAAACTATAAGTACCGGTATGTTTATTTTAAACATTTATTTTTTAAAACATTAATTTTTTAATCCATTGCCAAATTAGTTAACATTTCTTAAATATCCAAATATCTATATATATCGGCTTTATATCGGTTATCGGCCCACTTTCTTTCCAAGATATTGTCATCAGCTGTATGTTTTTTTTTTATATAATATAGTATTTTTCAACATCAAAAACATCAATAAAAATTATATTTTACTCAGTGTTTTGGTGTGTTATGTAATTTTATGCTTGCAATTTAGCATTTGCATTTACTAAGCAGCATTAACCTCTGGATCAGTTGTCTAATTCATGTCAGGTCCTCTAATTATACTGTAAGGTTTCATTTTGGTTAGTGAGCTGCCTTGATCTCTAAGGCCTATATAGGCAGCTTAGGTTTGGAACAGTGCCAAAATGTTCTTCCTTGTACAATTCCCTAAGAGTAGATTTTAAATATATGGGATTTCACTGAAGATTTAAGGTTGCATATGACTATCAAGACAATTCCAGGAAGAAGGAAATAACAGATGGGAAAAGTAAACATCAAAACTGTCTTATTCATCAAAAACCATTGTGATTCATTCATAATGTCTTCATTCACATAAACCGTCTTCAAAACAATAGCTCTGTGTCAAGCCACAAATATAAAAATACCATTCAGACAATGACATATCATGCTGAAGGAAACACCAGAAGGCTTCATGTGCTGCAGAGCACAGCATGTGTCACTGATGGAGAGTGTGCTTACATGATGCAGCCCACGGGCATATCTGAATGTCAGCAAATGCTTTTCCTGTATCCTCAATGGGGTCCGCAGCCTAAACAGCCAGAGGCGGAGAAAAGATGGGAAAGAAAAGAGAGAAGGAGACAGACTGAGGAGGAACAGGGAGGGAAAGAGAGTAAGAGCATGCATGTGCCCTTGTGCACACAGCCTCGTGCAGAAACACCACTGTCACTATCAATCAGAGCAGGGGTGTAATAAGGCGGCAAGGACCAGAGTCAGTTGTGCCCCCTGCCACTTACACAAACATCATGCACACTGCCTTGGCAACCACAACACGACCCTCATGAGCAAGAAACAACCCACGATGCTCAGTTGAGAACCAGAATGCAGCTGTGACACACGAAAGGCCACGCATTCTTAATTAATGGGTAAAAAAAAATAATAATAAAATGTCACTGGGACAGGACCCTGTCAAATGGTACACCTTTCCCATTTTTACATCTAAAATGTGTATTAGTACACTGAAGTTACATATTTGCACTGAAATACACATTTTAGTACCTTAATGATACATATTCGTTTCTTCTAAAAGGATATTGCCCTACTGACTTCTTGTGTGCCTTTTTTTCTGAGAGTGTTCGTAAGCAGTGGAATCTTCCTGTGCCTATTTAGGTCCATTTGAACAAACTGCTAGCCCAAAATATTTGTTTTACAAATTGCGCAGCATAAATTATAACTCAAATCATGCAACTCAAATCAAAACACCATTTCTATCATGACTACTCTCTGAAGATTTTTACACGGTAATGCATATGACAATGTTAATGCATTTAGTTTTGGCAGAATAGATCTGCTACACTGCTGCTGAATTGCTGCTGCTGTTGGTTATTACTGTTGTTTTGGATTTTTGCTGCAGCAAAGCAAGTACAGGGACTTTGCTACTGCAAAGACATTCGAGAAACTGTGTGTTTAGTATTTAAGACATTCTGCTGCAGCACAAATAGCCTATACAATAACTCATAGCAGATCAATACAGGTGGAGCTGTTGTTTCACACTTTTATGCTATTTAGTTTTTCTGTTAAACACAAACGTGACATTTTAATCAATCTTGTGTAGCTATTCTCAAGCTATTTAAGCTCCAAAATGGACCAAAAACATCATAAAAGTCTAAAGCCATATGATAGTTTGTTTAAAACAGGCTACAGATTTAAGCCATTACTCTTTCCAAATTCTTTTATTGTGCACTTTTGTAGTTAGAAAAATTATATAAAATACTTTTAATTATTCTCCTTTTGCATTCCCCATAAAAAAACAACAACAACAGCCTATGGGTGAGTAAATACTGACAAAATGTTCACATTTGAATGTTTTATTTTATACTTGATCCCACTGTTAGAACATGCAAATCAATCTTCACAGTCCATTAAGAAAGCAGCTGAATAACAGCCAGCAACACAATTAAGGCAAGAAACAATAATAAAAACAGCTTTTTAAAGATTCCTTTGCTGTTTGGCCCTGTAATGCGGAACAACCCACTGCTGAGTGTCTAATTAATGAGTTTTACTCTGTAGGGGGTACAGAATTCGCTTTAAATGCAGTTACTAAGTCATTTTGGATGGACTATAGCCATTTTGCCGACTGTGTTTTTTCAAGCTGGCTCTGAAAGCTGTAATCATCTTAGAGCAGAAATCTGTAGATTAGCAGAGGGGCATATGCTCGCTCTCTCACTACATTTCCCCCTGTCTGCTCTATTGCCCTCTATCCATTTGGAACTTGATGTTTGTCTTTTTAAAGAGGTGTAAATTGCCCAGGGGTCATCTGTTTGGTTTACTGAACTCGTAAGAGTGAACCACGCTGTGTGTTCTCTCGGTGAAGAATGATTGCTCAGTGTGTGTTTACTGCCAGGTAATTGTCCCCACGAGTTTTGCCAGAGACACTGGAAATACACAGCAATAAATGTGCTCACGCCAATGTCACATTATGTGCTTATCTGGTCATATGGTTATTTTATCGCTTATCTACAGGCTTTACACCGGGGAGTAAAGCACTTAATGGCGGTGAAGGAAAAGCAGAGCATGTCTCCAGACAGCACTCTGGGGAGGAGCCATCAGAGGATCTGCTGACACCTCACCATGACACAACTGCCATGCTCAGAATGCAATCCTAATGCATTGCTTACTAGTGGTTTTAAAAATAGAATGTTAAACACTAGTTTGCAACAATAAACATTTTGTTGCAATGTTACAAGAGACCGATGGATAATTGGTTTAACTGACATTTTTAAAAAGATATTCACATTTTCTACTTAAGAGCTTTTTTTTAATACTAAAGTGCATACCAACAAACAAACTAATAAATATATACATAAAAATAAAACAGTTGTTTAAATTTTAAAATATACATTTTAAAATCTATAAATATACAAATTCAAAATATTTAAATAGCAAAACACATAAAACAATAGTTATAATGTGTAAAAAAAAAAAGCATCTATATTTTCCACTGACATCCAATTATTTTGGAATTTTGCATAAAATTAAATTTTAATAAATTTCTGACTTCAATCAATGAAAGACTGACAACACTTAATGGTTCATTTGTCTTTCTGAAAACTGAAGGTTAAATTTAACAGTGAATTGTGGGATTGCACATTATTATGGGATGCACATTTTGGCATGTGCAATTTATCATGCAGGTTTTGCACACTATGCACACAGAGTACTGCATTCCTTAAGGAGTTTGTGAGGTAGTACATTATCAACTTTCTGCTTACCAATGCATAGTTCTCATTTGTCTTGTCCATCATCACACAAAGGAAATGGTTTACAAAGGTAAAGATAAAGAAACCCATTTGTTTGCATATGTAACTATGCAATAGAGAAGCTGTGCATTTAAGGAACTATGCAATCGTTTTGTTTGCTTGCCTTCAAATCAACGACTTAATGACAAATAACCCTCAATTATCTACTACATCTGTCTGGACATATTACACGCGACAAAAGAACAATCTTAATACAGACTGCAATGACTGAACACACGCCCTCTGAAAATATGCAGACATGAGCAAAGTTCAGCCCAACTAACAGTGATATGATGAATCTCGGTTTTGTTTCTGCTCTGCAATGCAGAGAAAAAGAAAAAAAGACAGAAAAGAAACCGAAATTGGTTGAAAAAGATCTTGCAAATACATTATTATGACTAAAAAATGTTTGCGACATACAACAGCAAAAAAATTTTAATAATTACACATTCTAGAATAAAAAAAGAAAAAAAGAAAAGTAAATTTCTTCAGAATGCAAGGGGCATTTCGTCAACATTAAAAGTTAACACAGAGGTTTGGGGTCTCCCAGCTTGCTGCAGACTTGGCTTGATTCAAAAATAGAGCAGTGAATAAGCGGGTGCACTCCGAGAAACGTGTGGGAAGATAGACGGCATACCAAGGTATTGATAAGAATGTATCCTAGCAACAAGCCCTAGTGTTTGACTAAAGGGCCTGCCAGTGCTTTAGTATTACACCTCCAGTTTCTGCCAAATGAGCTTCTCTTTCCTTCTTTTTCTCAGCGCACACACATGCATTCGGCATGCACAGACTGCAGTGCAACTCCAGTACCAGAAGAGGAAACAGTATTATTCTAGTATTTTCTTATTCAAATGTTCTTTTACCCGGAAACTCAGTTTTGTGCATGATCTCTATGCTGTACACATGACTCACTGTTTGATTGCACATCTTATCCTGAGTAAGCATATGATTATTGGGCAAACAGATCCACCCATGATGGAGAAGGAATCTCAAACCTCATACAGATCATATGATATGGATTTTATTCCTCTACTTGTAAGCCCTTAAGCATTTTGTGTATTAGAAGTAAGGTGTGTGTTTTAAAACTCCTCATCTGAGAGAATATGTTTAAAGGAATAGTTCCCAAAAAAAAAAAGAAATTAGCTGAAATTTTATTCACTCGTAGGCCATCCAAATGTATATGAGCTTGTTTCTTCATCAGAACAGATTTTAGCATTACATCACTTGGATCCTCTGCAGTAAATGGGTGCCATCAAAATGAGAGTTCAAACAAGTGAGAAAAACACCACAATAACTGACAAGTAATCCACATGACTGCAGTCCAACAATTAACGTCTTGTGATGCAAAAAATAAAATAATAATAATAATAATAATAACAAATAATAGTGATTTCTCCAGTGAAAAGTTGTCTTATCTGATTCAGGAGAAAAATATGCAAAGATCAAGGACCGATTACAAGCAAAAACAGTTCTATACAAATATGTTAGGAGGGATGGACTTTTTCATTGGAGGAAGCATTATTATGGATTATGGAATCATTTTGGCCAGATGCAATTGTTTGAAGTAAAAAAAATTATTCCTACAAACACGTCACTTTTCGCTCCACAAGGCATTAATAAATGGACCAGAGTCATGTGGATTACTTGTGGATTATTGTCAAGGTTGTATCAGCTGTTCAAACTCTCCTTTTAATGGCACCCATTCACTGCAGAAGATCCATTGGTGAGTGTCTGATGTAATGCTAAATGTCTCATACTTAAACATACTGGATGGCATGAGGGTGAAAAAAATATTCAGCAATTTTTCCATTTGTGTGTGAACTATTAATTTGAGTCATCAAAAAACTATGGCATCTAGGATTTTAAACCATGTTTTGGGGGGAAACTACTGCACATTAGAGGCAAGAGTGACCTGTTTATATATACTTCTTCACTACAACAAAAACTGGTATAACAAAGACAAGTATGTCATACAGGCAATGTATACATGTTCTAATTTCTCTCCCATGAAGTCTAAAGTTTCCCCCTCAAGGTGATGATCTGTAATTCAATCTGGCATGTGAGAAATTACAGCCTCTTAACCAATGGAGGAACTTCAAAAAGCTCACGCTATTTTAACTCTGTTGTTCCATGTTTAGTCATGGAAATCAACGTTTGTTAAAGTATCCTCAAGGACATGTGTGCGGAAGACAGTGATTTCCAAATACACTTCATCTGGCAAACTACAAAGACATCTCACAGGACAGATCTGACAGTTTGAGGGCACTGAAAAAACCCACTCTTTCGAAAAGTACATTTAGTGGGATTTTCAAGCTACACTTCATGTTTAACAGTGCTTTCTAACCCCCGACCTTAACAATTAAACTTCAGTGTGCAACTCTTTCAATCAAAGAAACCTCAAGTAGTGTGACTTATCTCAGTGGCAAGTTGTGCAGAGTCATGCAGCACTCAAATTTTCTTCAAAAAAGGTTCAAATGTAGTTTATGAAGTGCAAGTAGTACCACAAATGGGAGTGCTAAGGACAACTGCATGTCTCACAAAATTCAGAAAATCAAGTTTTAAATACTAATTCGCTTCACTTGTTGCACAACAATGGCACATTAAACCCATTTGACAATTCATGAACATGCCATTGAAATATCTGATGTCACTGATAACACTGACGTCACTCGACTTCATGTTCTCACAAGTTTGTCTTTACAGAAGTGCAGAAAGGAAAGATTACGGTGTTTCACTAAGGTCTTCCCTCAGAGAGGGTTGAGAATCAGTTGATAGTTGACTGCAAACATGTCAATGGAATAAAAAAGAGAGTAAAAAAGGCGCAGGAATGAAAAAACAGGAAACAGAGATGCTCCAGAACTAGAAGATGCTCTCCTGACTGAGCAGAATGACGTTATGGCTATTCACAGTTGTGGTGTTTGAAGGACTCTTTCCCCTTTGTATGCTGAACAATAACGTTGGACAGATGGCTCAAGCGAACCAAGGGCGCCAACCTCACACCCCCTCTAGACAGAGGCAGGGGTCCTGCCCCATTCCCCCTGTGTCTAGAGTAGAGGGACAGCATGAAAAAAAAAGATCCATCCAAATACCTCCAGAATGGTTCAAAACTGAAGATGTAATCTGGAAAATTGTTAACAAGCACAAAAGAAAATATGTGTGTAGAAAGAAGCTATTAAATTAAACACCTGCTTTTCTACACAAACAAATTTGTTATTGATTGTAAAAAAAAATTATGAAGCAGGCTCAGCACAAGACTCAAACCCACAAACTTAGGGTTAGGAATCAAACTCTTTAACCACTAGGCTATGACTTCCCCCTAGTCATTCCCCATGACTTCCCCAAACTCTCTAACCACTATGCTACGACTTCTACAATGAGACATATAGTTCAGGAAGAAAACTCCACATAAGTCGCTGGAATATCAAATTATTGGGAAACCATCATCCAAAGAAAAATAATTCAGCAATAAAAGTCTCATCCGACCGGAATTATTCATGCTTGGCTAGTTTCCTCCAGTGGTAGCATGCCAAGACAAGGAACCTGAATCAACAAGATCTGTGCAATGGAGCTGAAAGCTGACCTTCCCTTTGACATCAATGAGTACTTTAGGAACCGGACAGCACTCTGGAAACACTGACCCATTTCAGAGCTGCCATGAAAAAGTGGTCCCATTCAAGGAACAACAATTCACATATGCATTACTGAGAAAGACAAGCACTAGAAGTACTTATACCTTATTTTCCCTCCCATGAGGCCGTTTGACCGACATGTCCAACAACCAATCACAGTTAGTTTCAGTCATCGTCATGTTTCGAGGTGTGGAAATGTCGCAATAATAACAGAACGGTGTGTAAAACTCTAACACGTATTTTAAAGATTCTATATCACAAACTTTAAATATTTCACATTCTTTTGAAAATCCAGCATTTAGCTGATAAGTGCTCGGCGTCACAGTTTTAAACACAGCAGCTTTCTTTTTTCGTGAGGAGGTTTGGTGCCATGGTATCTTTGTTTCCAGGTGGAACGTTAAAGAGCGCGACACACACGTCTCGCGGAAATCCTGTAGAATTCGACCAATCCGATCACGACTTCGACATTCCTGAAGTGTTTCCACTTTTGTGTCCCATATGCATCAGACAATTAGCCAACGGTACGTGAGCGTGATGTCTAAAGCTGATACTATAAAGTCAGAGATAATAAATAAAATGATAAAATACCTAAGTAGCTAAAATAAGGCATTATTAGCATTTTCTGAAAATGAAATGCTATCTAAAGGCTGGTAGGAAATTCTGAATTAAATCAATATTAATATATTCCATCGAGTATCAACAGGCATAGTTTTTTCTCTCTCTCTCTCTCTCTTCAGATATATACAAATGTAAGGCCTAAGCCTAATGGTAGGTAGAAATAAATCCATTATAAACTTAATATAAACTATTTTTTTCAGATAATAATTTGCATTAAATTATTATTTTTCACAGTATAAATTTGTGATTCTGCATGAAAATATAGTTACCTTTATATTTTAGAAAGAATATCAATTATCATATTTTGTGGGTCAACCGCATCAAAAAGTTTGATAACCCATTCCTTAAATGGACAATTAACCCAAAGATTTTACAGTAATCATCTGTTCAAACATGAATGAAGTTTACGGAGTTGGCCAAATTCCAGTTTTGTTATGATTAAGAGCTTCCTAGATATTAGGGCAAGTAGATAATTGCCAAATTTTCATCATCCATCCCTCTAAATCCAATAAATGTGAGAAAACAGCCCCCAAAATCCTCCACAAACATCACATGCTGATTACATTCCCTTCATGTGGTCCAGAAACCCAAACATACTTCTTCTCAGTCATCTCACCCCAGGTGCCCTCTAGTCTCCTGACCCACTATATCACTGAATACAAACAGTGCTGCCCCCATCTAGCTCCAAAGGATCAATCAACCAACTGATAATTACTGTTGCTATGGAGATCACCACCTACCCAGTGCTGCCACCCGTGCGGTGACCCCCTTTCCATCTACTGCCTTCATATTTTCCTCAGGGTAAAAGAGAGGAGGAGAGTAGAAAAGAAAGAACTGAGGTAGAATGTTAAACAAAACAAAACCAGGTTTTTTTCGTATGGCTGGTTGATTAATTCAATCTGGACATTCTTCGGCTTCAGTGGGCAGAAATTTCAGGCTCGTGTAGGCATGTGTACATTTATTTATTCAGTGGTGACTTCATTACCTTACATCTGTTCAGCTCTCTGACAGGGTTAACCAGTTCACCGACCACAGCTGACTGCATTTCTTCCTTCTGAGCATCCAGAGTACAAGAGAATTGAACAGTTAAACGCAGATCCCCTGCCCCTTCAGCAGTATTCATTCAGTAACAATGTGAAACTTCCACTATTGTTGTCATGGAATGCAGAAACTCTGGACAGCCAACTTTGTGAATACACAAAAGTGACGATATCTCAGAAAAGAAAACTCATTTGGGATGCTTCATTTTTGTACTACAAAGCATGTATAGGATGGGCACAGTAGCTAAACATGCAAAGGCATTATGGGAAAACAACAACTAAAATCATCATTAAAGATTCAGTTCTCTCAGATTTACGTTTTTAACTCATCTGTTATTTAGATTTATTTCTTTTTTTTTAGTAATTTTATAGTACTTCAATTTCACCAAGGTGACATTCAAATTTATTCATCTAATAGGCTATTTAAAGTTTTTTTTTTTTTTTTTCAGATTTATTTCAATTAACAAAAACAACTACTCTTCCTGTTTCATTGAAAATACAGTCAACATAACTTTAAATATGGTCAACTTATATGCTTTACACCAAAGTGATGTCAACAACACTGAATAATAATTTGTTCTCGTGTATCTCATGACTATCAAGTCCACCACAATGAACTTTTACACATGATGTTTGAATGTACATAAACTATTGTAGATTGAAAGTTTCTATTAAGGGCAAATTCTATATACATCAACAGACTTCTGAAAATTCTCAATTGAAATCCTCTAAAATGTTTTTCAAAAAACTCCCCAGCTATCTCTAACCCTTTCAGTTTCCTTCTGAAAAGATAACAGGTGGCCCTTTCCAGGAACAACCAAGTCAGCTTTGACATTTGGCAATGTGCCCAAGACTGGAGCATCATAGAAGTTAGGTGTGATTACGTTCATTAACTTGTGAATCTGTTTATGAAGTTTCTTGAGAGGATTCTCAACACCTAAAGATTATCAGTAAGGTTTTGTGAGAGAAAACAAGGCTCTTTTCCACATCTCCACCATCTTTCTAATTCACACGTAGACACGGTCAATTGGGACAGCCCAATTACAAGCCTATTTAAAGCTTTCTTTGGCAAAACTGCCTCACAGGGACTTGCATGCTTCATAATATTATAACTGTATTTTCTTTAGGAGGCAAAGACAAGCAGCAGAGAACAAGCAATAACACAGTAAACTTCAGATTCAGCAGAACCAAAGACCCCCTCCGACAAGTCTGAGAAGTTGGGGAGGTGCTTTCAATCACTGTTTGTTTTTAAAGAACAATGCCTCGCATCAACAGCTGAAGACATCCTCAACCAGGAAGCACATTTGCAGAGCCACTCAAAAGAGCCACTAAAAAACACCTTTTAACTAGTATTGCTTCGATCTTTACTGTTTGGTTACCACCTGAGAGCATGACTAAACAAGAACCGGGAATTAAAAATTGCAACCATGTAATCCAGTATTTGCCATTCCCAGGAGATCAATTGAATTATCTCCCAGATTGCTTGAGGGAATTCATGAGTTTCCATCATTGGTAAAGAACTGTGAGCTTTCCAGCTAACTGAAATGTCAATGAATACTAAGACAATAATTCTTAATCCAATTCAAGTTCAATCAAACACAAATAACCCAGGGGCTTTTTTCAAAGGGGTGACCCCTCTAGACTGAAAGCTTCACTCGTAAATTGGGATCCGTTTTATGACAAGCCAGACATCTGTACCTTTGAGTGGCGCAAAAGGGCTCTAAAGGCCTGGTGGAGGGTCTTGAATGGAAGCAACTGAAGGTCCTTTCACTCCAGCCGTGGGAAGAGTCAGGGAGGAGTGTTATCTGAACTCTGAAACAGAATCTCGACCCCAGCCACTAAACCTTCAGTCCATTGGTGGATTGCTGGGGGGCCAGAGGCTTTTCAGTGCAGGATAGAACCACTTTTACCCCTCAAAGAGACAGCTATGTGACCTCAAAGACAGGTCTCAGGAGGGTTTATCTATAAAATTATTGTAAAAATGTAATATTACACTTAAAGATACAGGTCAACCAAAAGTAAAAAAAATAAAATTAAAATAAAATCTTTCATCATTTTACCTGTTTCTCCAAACCTGCGTGACTTTCTTATTCTATAACTTAACAAAAGATATTTTGAGAAAAGTCTCAGTTTTTCTCCCAACGGAAGTCAATGGAAACCAAAACTGTTTGGTTACCAACATTGTTCAAAACACCTTCTGTTATGTTGCACAGATGAAAGCTTGGTGAACCGATATTGCACTAAAAATAGATGATTTATTTTCTTTTAAAGAGAACAACATACATTTTTTCATACTATGCAGTAGAGAGGTTTCACACAGGATTTCTGTTTTGATGCAAGTCACGCAGGAAAGAAATAGGAATTATTCAAGTTCTGTCTATGTGGTATGGGGAGCAGGAATGTTCTTCTGGTTGGTTGGCAGTCCAAGCTGGTTGTTTTGAGGATTGTAAACAAGGAGAGATGCAACCTGTGGCTCAGATTATCTCATCGGGGGGTGAAGCCTGGGAAAGAGAACGCCGGCCAGTCTAATCTCCCACCATGACTGAACACAAGCTTAAATACAATGCTACTATAGTTCTAAGAATGCACTGCAGTTCCCCATTGACTATATTACAAAGGAAAACAGGGTTTCAACATTTCTGAACATTTTCTAAAGAAAACTAAATTCTGCTTGTCTATGCACTTCCCAACATAATGCAGGTTGTGGTTGCTGTTTTCAAAGTAGTTTCAAAGCTCACAAAAACACTAATTATTATTAAAATGATTAAATTATGGATTTAAACCCAAGTCTTAGGGGTTGCTTTGGAAACTCATTTATGGAATGTACGTGCAACAACATAAATGGAATGTTTCTTACCTTCTATAAAGGTAAGAAAGAAATGCTTCTTTAAAGAACCTTTGACTAAATGTTTCATTGTAGAACCAAAAACGGTTCTTCTATGACATGCATGGCTGTGAAGAACATTTTAATTAAGCATCTTTATTTTTAAGAGTGTATGGCATGTCATGATGGGAGAAAGGTTGGGGGTGGAGACAAACTGAGGATCACTGAATAATCAGATGAAAACAGTCTGGTAGGCGCTGGTCAGGTGACAAACAAGACAAGGTCTCTGTCTAACAGCTTATGAAGGTCTGAAATAAATAGTAGAAGCAAGAAACCCAATGTTCAATAACAATTCATATTAAAATATATCAATTTTTTATTTTAAAAAATCATTTCAAATGTCTACTCACATCAAAAACACTTTCGAGAATGTCTTAAACACTATAAAAAAAAGCATTCTTATCAATGCCAGGCTCTTCCAGCTGACACTATCAGCAGTAAATAACAGACATTTTTCTGCCACAGCTACGACGAGCCACACTAGAGGCAAGCTTGTCATCAATCTCCTGTCATGTGGCGGTAACAAGTTAAGAACCCTACTGTTAGAGTGAATCTGCTGATGGAATAGACCTGGCCTGCTGAGTGAATGTGTCAAATGTGCACTTTTACTACATTCATGCTCTTGGCAAATGCACAGATTCTACTCTTCTTTTATACCAAAAATAAACAGGCAAGATATGCACATAACACATAGCTTGTACCTAGAGATTTGGACACTTTGTATTATATTGCATGGTTGCATTCCTCATTAGTAAGGCTTTAAAGATATAAACATCTGCTAAACGTGAAAATTATACAAATATCAACCATCAATTTCCTCTGAGTAGAACTCACTGAGAGGCTGAACAGGGGAAAGCAGCATATAAGTAGCCGTGAATTAAAAGGAATAAACCAAGCTGCACTGGGACATGTGACCAAAACTAAAAACAATGTAACCAGTACATGACAGAACAGCCAAATGTGACGCTATGACGCCAGATCATCTGGTATCAGACAGTCCATGCATGCAAATCAAAAGTAAACAACACTCAAAGTACACGACGTAATGGCACCTTCAGGCACTTGAACAGATACACACCCTCTATAGCGTTACAGGTTAGTGGCATTAAAAACAGAACAGAAAGTCAAAAACAGAAAGGAAAAATCTCTGTAATATCCTCTGACTAAAACAATGACAGCAATGCATGTGTTTTATCCCCCAAAATATTTTTATTATTTGAATTAGACACTAACATTTGAGGTCAGTAATATTCACATGTATTGCGGTTTCCACAAAAATACTAACTGTTGTTTTCAAAAATAATAGTATTTACAAAAACATTAGAACGATTTCTGAAGGAAAATGTAACACTGAAGACTGGAGAACTTACAGACTGATTTCTAAAGATCAATGTACATAACTTTAGACCAGAAATGAGTTTCTCAGCCATTTGCGCGTGAAATGCCTGTTTCCTGAATGAAGTATGAAGTGTTGAAGCATTGACATAACTGGCCAAGATAGCATTAAACCCACATAAGACCTGTTTTCATGGGCTCAAGCAATTATTGTTAACAATAATACTGTCACAAAGAAAACCTGAAGCAGCCAGAACTGCCGGTATAATCAGTGTTTCCCTGGAAACCAATGGAAGTCTCAACCTGTGCATGTAATTTAGCAAAACGATGAAACATCTTTTTCTATATTCGGATACCAAATGCACACAATAGCTAAACTATCAATGTTAAAAGGGCACCAGAAAAGTAGTTAGGCATGTTTTGTAAGTCATCTGTGAAAAGTGATAACTGTTAAGAACATACATTTAAGAAAAGTAGATTTTCTTAAATAAGTCATGAAATATAAATTACTTTCACTATTTCAAATTTTTGATTTACAGAGAATGTTTTTTTTGTTTGTTTTTATTTCTTTTTTGTATTACTTTCAGGGGGAAAAAAAACTTTCTTCATGCACAGGATATGCAAAATAACCATCATTTTTGAGACATGTGGGATGCTTTGCACTAAACTATAAATTCAAGTGCCCAAACTCACCATTGAGCCCATTCGGTATGCTTCTGATGAGAGGGCTGGTTGATAGATCATCCATAGACCTCCTGATAGACATGATCTTTCCCTCTGAAGGTTTGTGAATATGGCTGTGGTGGTGATCAGGGCTCCCAGCACTGCCCGTGCTAGAGGTACTGCTCCCATCTCCAACATCCCTCACAGTAGCAGAACCTCCGTTCAGACTGGATTGGCTGTCTATGGAGCTCCTGGATCCGGCTCCATTCCTCTCATCATCTAACATGAGGATGATCTCCTTCAGCTCCACATTCTCTTTCATCACACTCTCCTGGTTGGTTTCTAGGTCTTTCAGTTTTTGCTGGAATATACCAACCTCCTTCAACATAACACTGGCAGTGTACCTGCCAAATCTCTGCCATTCCCTGGACAGTTTTTTTCCTTTCTGCCGATCATCATCCAAGAAACAGCACAGTTCTCGAAGCTCCTGGTTATCTTCTTGCAGTTTCTGATTGACCTCCTTCAAGCTCCGGATTTCGTGGAGATGCACTTGTAATCTCCGGTTGACGTCCTTCATCATGTTCCCGTGTTCAACCATCAAGTTAATCTTTTCACTATCCACTTTCCGGAGTCTCCTAAGCAGCTCATCTTTGCTACATTTAAGCAGTTCTTCATCCGATACCTTGCTTAAATCATCCCTTTGGTGGTCTATAATATTTTTTGCCATATTCCTGTTGTTAAAAGTGGTCTGACGCGAGAAATCTGGTCACGGTTTTTTTAATCATTCCTTTGCGAAAACGTAGCGAGTAATATTAAACTCATAATTAAAATGAACACAGTTTTTAAAGCCGAACTCTGTAACGAAAAAACTCACGTAGCTGACCCAGATAAGGAAACAATACGCCGCTTTAGATATGAATTCCCCTTCTGTTGTTATTTCATATTTATTTCAGCTGGAATCTCCTCTTTCTGACACTATGCCCAGTGATGTGACTCTCCGTCTGAGGCAGATGAATGGGGAGAAAATGCGCCTGCAGTCGCGCTTCAGCTCAGCGTTCTGTGACGTCAGCGCTGTACGCGACGCTTTCGCTGCATTGCCTGGTTACCTCTTCCTATAGGGGGCGTGGGACGACTTGAAATTCACCTTAGAGCTGCTTTCAGATTTCACGATTTTTTCCTGGTAGATATGTATACGGTAAAAAAATGTGTATAGAATACATTAAAAACTATTATGGAAAATATATTTTGAATAAAATGGGAACATAACAGTGGAATAACATTAGAAAAAGACCGAACATTACCGAAACCGAAACATTATTTTTACACTGAGGAACTTGTTTGGCTGTTTCTGAAGAAAGAAAAAAAGAAAGAAAGAAATTAAATGAAGTGGTATTTATAGCACTACCAAGTGCTTGATTGCATCACTTGAGATGTGTGAATGACAAATGATAGGGTTGAAAACAAGCAAAAGTGTGGTAGGCATGTTTCAACCAATAGGGAATCAGTAGCCTAATATTCTGCTTCCAAAAGCAGTTCATAATTTTCATGTGAATGCAGTTACAAAAATAGCCACCAAGCTTTCAGCGAGCATTCAAATGGGGCTTTATTTCGTTAATTATAACTTTGTTAACATTGTTTGACCTATTTTTAAACAATGAAGCATTAGGACCATTCCAGAGGATATTAAAGAATAGAGCAAACTCAGAAAATGGCCTATTCATATGTTAATACGTCCTGTAATGTGAATGAATGTATGCATGAGTAATTTAAATATATAGTGATTTGCAATCACTTAAGCCTTTAAAAAGCAGGTCCCACTTAAATCTACATTAGTAATTAACTTAGATTCTTGTGTGAACATATCGCCATCTTGTGGCTAAAATTACTCAGCGCTCGCATCTGTAATTATGATGCTATATCAGGCATTCATTAATCAGCTGGAATCTCCGAAGATCTGCTGAGAGACTCTTACAAAAACAAATATTATGGCTGGAACTTATCCTCCAGAAAACATTCCAAATTTCACAAACATTTCACAAACCTACACACCAACACACAATATCACCACCTTTCTCTATTCTTTAGAAATGGGAATAGGCTACTATTTTACATTATCTGATTCCATAAAGTAGAAACAGACACACTGCGCATTAACCAGCATGCAGCTACTTAACTGCTATTTTTTATTCTAAAATGTTTCCAATTCAGGGGTTAAAATGTCATTCAGGAGACAGGAAAGCGATACTGAAGCTTCATGTTTGCATGTTCAATCAGATATAAAACTTAAATACAATCCTCTTTCACATCTGTATTTTCTGCATATTTGGGGTCACACTAACTCAGAACAAAAGTGTTACTATCCTGTAGTATAAATAGCTACCACCTTTCTGAAAACGTTATAAGTAGTCATAGAACTGTTTCACTATACAACTTGAACATTTAGAACTTATTATTTTTATACATAAAACAATAGCAGACTGTATTACACCAAACAGCAAGGAAGTAAAGCTTATTTCAACAGAACATGAGTACAAAGTGAGGGGATCCAAGTGTTTG
This sequence comes from Carassius auratus, assembly GCF_003368295.1. NCBI lineage: Eukaryota > Metazoa > Chordata > Actinopteri > Cypriniformes > Cyprinidae > Carassius > Carassius auratus. The sequence continues at coordinate 16,419,248 of NC_039259.1, read as the reverse complement.
AAATATTAGGCTACTGGTAAACTATGATTGCATAACAGCAAGAACAGATGGGACAAAGCTTATTGTTTTGTTTCCGCACATTGTAGGCCAGTGCTCACACTTTAATCCTCATTTTTTGTTGAGACTGACTTTCTGTTTGGTTTCTGTATAAATAACAACAATTGTTTAATTAATCCATTATTTTCCTCTTCAAACAGATCTCAGTGTTATTCTGACCTGACATGAAGGCTCAATAGCCTACACAAATATAATTCAAATTTGATAAAAGCAGACACTTTCCAGAAAGCTGATTTGTTCCATTTCACTCCAGCAAGAACACATTTTAAACATATTTCAAGATTACTTAAATATTAAGTATGAGCTAAATGTGTGTTTAACGGGTTAAACTAAATATTAAACAGTTTTTTTATATATATATCGTTTCTATGGTAAACTCCAGCATAACACACGTAGACATGGCAGACATGAGTTACAGTCGGAGAATTGCGGTTTGGACCTGTGTGTGTCTCACATCTGCTCAGGATGTCAGACACGTCTCGTAACTCAAACATGGAGGAGTTGGTTTAGTATGACACAGGTCCAACAGATCTGCGATTAGAGTTTAGTCGCTACACAGTAAATAAGACGTGAACTTGTTTGGAAATGGTTGATGATTAAAATCAGAGCAAAGTGCACGATTAGACTACACAAGTCAGTGAGGACACACGCTGAGTATCCTCGCCATTGCACAACTTTAACTTCCATGTATCAGAAGTTGGGCGCCAGGATTTGAGCGCTATGTGGTACTTTTGCGATGTTTTCGGTCGTATATGGCCATCGCCGTTTATTTTGTTTTATTTGTTGGCGTTTTGGATCGCACCTGCGTTCCTGCATCCACAGTGTTTGGATTTTAAACCTCCCTTTCAGCCTCAACAAGAACTTGAGTTCTGTCAAATGTATAAATACTTCGGCTGCTGTGACTATGCCAGAGACCAAGAACTGATGGCAAAATACTATCGGATAATGGATAACTTCGATTATTACGGGTATTCCAACTGTGCAGCGTATGTCCAGGATCTGCTCTGCCAGGTAGGCTAAGTTTGGTTAACTTTTTTGTAACAAAATTTGACATTTTTTGTTCTTCTTGTTGCTGGTAAATGTACTCGAACCACATTCGCCTCTCAACACGTACCGCATTTTGCAGCCATAAATTGTAAACGATGGTCCAACGGTCTGCCAGCCAGGCGTTTAAACACGGTTGTTTGGTGAAAGTCCAAATGACGTCATTAGTAATCACGAGGAACCGCTTTTGGCCAATATGAAAAAACTGAATCAGCAAATACTTAAAATCCATATATGCATGCACAGTCATTTAAATGAACATAATAGCGTAGATACCTGTAAAACAGAAAATACTTCATAGGCTTATAATATGCCTGTAATTAATAAAATAAAAATCTGTGGAAATCAAACACTTTTTTTCATGGTTCCTTTATAAAAAGAATGTTCAAAAATAACATAATAAAAATAATATGTTATCTTTAAATGTCTTTACTGTCGACTAATTGAATGCATCCAAAATCACAAAAAAACTTTGCAACAGTCAAAACGATCTGGCAAATGCTAGCAACCAAGGTTCACATAGGGACTTTTGAAGTAGTTAACTTGTGGTTTCTCAGAGTAGCAGACATGACTTGTCAGATCCATTGCTTGAGGCCATTGTGATTCAGTTACAATCCCTCACTTTTCCTGTTTCTCTTCTTCAGGAATGCTCTCCATACGCTGCTCACCTTTTTGATGCCGAAGACCCCAGCACACCGTTACGGACCATTCCTGGACTCTGCCCGGACTACTGCTCTCAATTCCATTCCAAGTGCAGATCCTTTCTTACTTTGTTGTCGGACGATCCACGTCTGTCGGAACTTCAGCATGATCAGCACAGACTTTGTCAGTACCTCGAGCTGGATGACCCGGATTACTGCTATCCTCATCTGCTGAGCAATGAACGGTTGACCAAAAATCTGGGCCGCACCGCAGCGGACTCTGAAGGCTGCTTGCAGCTGTGTTTGGAGGAGGTTGCCAATGGACTCAGAAATCCTCTTGCCATGGTTCACGCCAATGATGGCACACACAGGTTTTTCATTGCTGAACAAGTTGGCCTGGTCTGGGTTTACCTTCCAGATCGATCGAAGCTGGAAAAGCCATTTCTGAACATCACAAAGGCTGTGCTGACATCTCCATGGGAAGGTGACGAAAGAGGCTTTTTGGGACTCACCTTTCACCCCAACTTTAAATACAATGGGAAGCTCTATGTTTACTACTCTGTTGAGGTAGGCTTTGATGAGAGAATCCGTATCAGTGAGTTCCGTATCTCTTCTACGGATATGAACGTGGTTGACCATCGTTCAGAGAGGTGAGCAATTTTTCTTTGACCCTATGCATACATACTGAGTTTAGTGTCCAATATTCCCTTGTGTTTTCATGTATCCTCAGAATAATATTGGAGATAGATGAACCTGCTTCTAATCACAACGGTGGACAGCTTCTCTTCGCTGATGATGGATACTTATACATCTTTACTGGGGATGGCGGAATGGCTGGAGATCCATTTGGGAAATTCGGAAATGCACAGAACAAGTAATTTGTTCTCTACAACATCAACTCATCATTTCAGTTTAGTACAAGAAAGACAGATTTTCTATAATAATTTTCCATCTCTTATCTATATGTTTCCGCTAGATCTGCCCTTCTGGGAAAGGTTCTGCGCATTGATGTAGATGACAACGAAAAGGGGCCACTGTATAGAATCCCACCAGACAATCCTTTTGTGCATGAACCCAATGCTCGTCCAGAGGTGTTTGCCTACGGGGTGAGGAACATGTGGAGGTGCTCGGTAGACAGAGGAGATCCGAACACCAAGGAAGGAAAAGGACGAATCTTCTGTGGGGATGTGGGCCAGAATAAGTATGAGGAAGTAGACATTGTGGAGAAGGGCCAGAATTATGGCTGGAGAGCAAAAGAGGGCTTTTCTTGTTATGACAAAAAACTCTGTGCCAACAGCTCCTTAGGTGGGAATATAGATGCTCCCAATGTCAGGCTTTTTTAAATTTCTTGATGCTTGAAAAAGTATTTTTGAACCCATTAATTGTTTTACATTATGAACTCATTTACTTCTAGATGATGTTCTTCCGATTTACGCATATCCACACAAAATGGGTAAATCTGTCACAGGTGGATATGTTTACAGAGGTTGTGAAAATCCTAATTTAAATGGCATGTACATATTTGGAGACTTCATGAGTGGGTAAGTAGTGAAATGTATGTATGTTATGAAGACATGATCAAATGATCAAACATTATGATCAAAATTTCAGCTTTGCCAGGGATAAGCTACATTTAAAAAAAAAGAAAACATTGTAATAATATTTCAACTATATTAATGAACATTAGTGTATGTGCTGTTATGATACTAGTTAAGGTGATAAGGTAATTTTTAAAAATAACTAACATGTGCTCTATGTATTTTTCACAGACGCCTGATGAGTTTAAAGGAAAACAGAAACACACACAATTGGGAATACAGTGAGGTTTGCATGGGTGTGGGTCTGACTTGTTCATTTCCAGGGCTCATTAACAATTACTATCCATACATCATATCGTTTGCAGAGGATGAAGCAGGTATGTACCCAGAAAGGCTATATATGTTCCCTTTCAATGCATTATATGCTGCAAAAAAATATACTAGGGCCTCCTAGTGAATAAAAAACCTTTTTAGAAATTTATAGTCATTTGATCAATATTTAATGTGACTCAACTTGTTTTTTCCTGTGACCAGGTGAACTCTATTTTATGTCCACCGAAATACCAAGTGCAACATCTCCAACAGGTGTTGTGTACAAGATTGCCGATCCTTCAAGGTATTTATTTTTTATGATTCACAAGGTAGTCTCATGGTGTGCAAAGATCAGCTTGTGTTGCCTCTTAACAGACTTTACTCTCAAAAGATGAAAAGGCTGTGTTGGCAGCAATACGTGCAGCTGTAATCTATCTCTCACTCTCTGACGTAGAGAAAATCAAACCTGGCCAAGTACTGAACTTATTTTGACTTGTTCCTCCATTACTTAGAAAGAAAAAAAAAAAGAGAAGAAAAGAAAAATTCTGGGTAACAGTGAAACACTTACAAATGAAGCGAAAGGGGCCAATCTGTAAATGTTAAAACATTAATTGTTTTAAAAGTATAGCCACAAGACATAAAATATGTGCATATTAACATGATTTAAGTCTGAGAATTTACTTTAGATTTCTTGAAAAATGTAACTTTTCTGTTCTGCTCCACATTTACAGCTACAATGTGACAACGTAACACCTAAAACAACAGTAAAAATGTCAAGAAGTACTTTAAAGCTCAAATAAAACAAAGTTTTAACAGAATAAGTGCGTTTATAAAATTCTAAGCTTAACAACTGTTTATAAATCCTCCAAAAATTGGCCCCCATTTACTACATTTGTACATCTGACAACAAAAAAGTTGAAATAAATTCTGTGCTAAACAACATTTATTAGGCCACAAATGATGTCAACTGAACCCAGAATATTAATTTAAAGAAATGAAATCTCTCCCTGCTTTATTACAGACGTGCACCCCCAGGAAAATGTCATCATGAGCCTCTTTCAGTTCGTGTTAGGAGCAATCTTATACCATTCGAGCCAAAGGAAAGTAAGTTGGTTGCCTTTTAAAGAGATGTAGAAAATGTGTACATCTAAAACATGTTTTTGTCATGAAGATATGCTCAAAATACAGTATTTCATGTTATGCCAAACATGAAGTAGAATGCCACGGAATGATGTATTTTTTAGGCCCAGTCAGAAGTTAACATCACCTTAAGATGATGGAACCCGAAGCAATGGCAGCTCTTTTCCGGGTTTTAAGATGCATTCCTGCTGCACTCTATGACAATGTGATTGATTTTAAAAATCCCTTTTCTCACAGCCCTAATAGGAGTCCATGTTCCAACAAAGCATCCCAGACTCTCAAATCCAGAGGAACCTCCTGACACTGGCTCAAAAGACTGGCTTCAAGAACTGCTGGACATCTTTAGAGAGCAGGACGAGCAGATCACCCCCACACCATTCACCCCAACTACACCCAAGCCCATCAGGACATCCAGGCAGAGGAAGGGTAGACGCAGGAAGAGCAAGCACAAGAACGGAGCAGTGAGATTGGTCGGGGATGAAGAGGGGCGGGGGGATCGGGGAAGGGTAGAAGTATACGCTAATGGGGAATGGGGGACTGTTTGTGATGATCTCTGGAACACCAAGAATGCCATAGTGGTTTGCCGCCAGCTGGGGTTCCACCATGCACTAAAGGCTGCCAAGCATGCTGAGTTCGGAGAGGGGACGAACCTGAAGATTATTCTGGATGATGTGCAGTGTGAGGGGACCGAGGAAACTCTCCTGGACTGTCAGCATGCTGGGATTGGTACACACAACTGCGCTCACTACGAAGACGCAGGAGTGATATGTGGAAAATCAGGCCTGGAGTGAAAAGTTCTGAAACTAGCTTTTTGTTATTAGTTGTAGCACATAGGTCTACCTCAACTTTACCAACTGCAATACAGAAGACATATGGACTATAATAAAATGTGATATTTGAGTTTAATTTTTATCATAACAAAGCATTCATGTTCATGGTTTTATGCTCAAATTCATAGACCTATGTGGATGTTTCATTTAATCTGAATCAATGAAGTTGTGTTATCCAATGAGTTACGTAATTGCATAACTTTTGTAACAGTTAATTTACCATCCTCCACTCACAAATAAATGTGAAATTATGACGTTTTTGTGATTTATTTTACAACAACACAAAACATAAGAAAAACATCGCACTTCCAACTTAAAGGATATAGTTCTCCCAAAAAAGAAAATAGTTGCCATTAAAAAAAAAAAAAAAAAAATATGTAAATGTCTACTGTCAACTGTTTGGTTATCCACATTCTTCGAAATAACTTCTTTTGTGTTTAGCAGAAGAAATAAACAGGTTAGGAACAACTTGATGGTGAGTAAACTATGATAACATTTTCATTTTTGAGCAAATCTCGGATATTTGTATATTTTTAATTTTAATATATTACGCTATTATATGTTATATTACAGTATATTTTAAATACCATAGTTTTATGAATATGGTATTTATTTAATAATCTGTCAAAGTACCAATATTACCATCTTGTACAATTAACGTTACTTAAAAAAAATTCAGTGCTATGTTGTGAATAGGGCACACATAACAAGTTGCCATTCTAGTCTAGTCTATTTTGTAGATACAGCTAACAACTTTTAATATTGTTTCTAAACGATAACCTTATGTAAAGTAGCGTTAGTTGTTACATATTTTTCGTAGCAAATTCATTTGGTTGTTGAGTCGTTGAGCAAAGTAGGGGCTCGTTTGCTAAACATTTTTATCTAAATACGACATTAAAATATATAGACATATAATGAAATACAAGACAAATATATTGTAAAAATTCTACATTTCATCGTATAAATAGAAATTGTTTTTTTTTTTCGTAGTTACACTGCGTGTTTTACAGTTATTAGCCATTAGCTAGAAAGCCAATGGCAATTTGGCTCCATAGCTCAGTGGTTAGAGCACTGGTCTTGTAAACCAGGGGTCGCGAGTTCGATCCTCGCTGGGGCCTCATCTTTTATTAACTTCAGATTTTATGGCAAATATAAATTTTATATTATACTTCCTATTAACAGAATAACTCAATTTATCATATGGAAATGTGAACAAAAGTACCCATGAGTTAAATTTAAGCATAATTGTTAGCTTGAGTATAATTGTTGTTTAAAGTTTCATATCAGGGTTTTGTCTTAAAAAAAAAAAAAGAAAGAAAATAAAACTGAGTTTGCATGCTCTTAAAATCTTCATGCAAACAGGAGCTAAATAAGCTGTTATACAAATGTGGGTAGATGACATTGTTCTCATTGTAATAATGGTGTCTTTGTGTGCTGAACTCCAGCTCTCCTTTGAACAAGGTCATTGATATGCTGAGCATTCAATCACATAGGTAGTGCCAGCCTATCTCTGCCAACTTCCTTTACAAATCTGGCATCCGTCTGAAAAGTCATTTAGCTCTCTGCCTCCAGAAACACGTCATGTACAGAGCAGGTCTCAGGTTAAACAAAGAAGCAATGGAGCGGTGAATAGCATTTTAGTATATTTATTATGATTGTTATGGTTATTAAAACATGGGTGTATATGTGTAATCAAAACTAGATAGAAAGAGGGAGAAGGCTTTTTATTAAAAAGGGCTTGATCTAATGTGCTACTTCTAATTAATTAAATGTGATGTTATAGTGACACCTACCGGCATTGTAAGTGAATTAATTTAAGAAAAGACATTTATGTAGTGAGAGTGACCATGTAATGACACTAGATGGCAGTGTTGCACTACAATAATTCAAATAATTCTAATTATTTAATAATAACTTTTATTTATTAATTTAAATGGATTTTATTTCCCCCTTTTCTTTCTTCTTGATTTATGGACTATACAAACATAACTGTATATTGTTTATTGTTTGCGGTTGGACAAATGTATAATGATGACAACGTTCCTTCGATAACAATATATTTAAAACATGGGAGATTAAGAAATTACTTGCTGTTATGAATTTAATTAATATGAACAGTCTAGCAATCCAAGATTTAGACACAAAGAGATTTTTAAAATTAAATTGCCATTTTTTTAAATTAATGAAAATCCTTTACTGACAACAAAATTAACCTTAATTTAATGTAAGTACTGGTTAGTTGCTGTACGATTTAGACCTATATATATTTATATATATATATATATATATATATATATATATATATATATATATATATATATATATATATATATATATATTAACAGAATCTGCCATCAATGGTCATGGGAATTAAATATTATAACAATAGTCCACCCATATGGTGCTTCTGCTCATCCTTCCCTTTGTCAAGAAGATTTAGAGCGTGCATTAAAATAAAAATCCTGTCATCACATTCAAAAATGGTATTTATTTTCGTTATGAATCACATTGGATCAAACAGGATCTGAAGGTGAATACTTCATGACTGAAAACTGAGCCATATGCTGTGTGGAATACATTGTCCAGACGATGGCACAATGATTATTACATGTAAAATCAGCAAATGTTGAAAGGTTTGAATACTGCTCCCCTTATAAAGAATGGACGATGTGGCAGTAGGATGTAGGTTGTTTCGAGCCATTTCAAATTAGAACATCCATGTCACCCCAGCATGAACTCATTTCATATCTCACATATTAGTCAATCTGTATTCTTGCTAATTATGTTCAATTAATGGGACACTAGTAAGTGCCTTCCTCTAGCAAGCTTTAAATGGAGCGCTGAACCTGAACAAATCCCATTTCCTTAGTAGTACTCAACACTGATTACTGTCACACTTTCAAAATCCTTCCTCACTTGAATTAAAATGATAATAATTGAATTTTAAGGCCCATCCACCACAATAGCAGACTGTAGCACCAGTTTTTACTTTGAAATTAGAAAATGACTAGTTTTAGTAATATTTACACTAGTCTTGTCTATTAATAGGACGGGGGAGACTGACACAAACGGGTCAGTGAGTGGGAGTTAAGGGTCTGTGGCTGGCTCCAGACCACCAAGCGATCCTGCATACAGCTGTTTACTCACAGCTTGGGGCCTTCCTGAGGACCTGCCCCCTCCAAAGACCTGGAGCCCAACGCGGCTACTGCCCCAACACTCAATCTGGGGCTTGAACCCAGCCCCTCCCCCAAGTTAACAGCAGGTTAACATTGCATAGCTGGCAAAGAAACCGGCTGACCATAAAAATGTAATAAATTATAATCCTTGATGGGCTTAAAAGTGTTTAACCAAAATTTTACCTTAAGCACAGTGTTATTATTATTGCTCAGCCACATAGCTACTACCATGAACACCTCAGCAACCACATAGCAACTTATCCAGAACACCTTAGCAAACACTTGGATTTGGGACTACCCAGGGTTGCGTTTCCCAAAAGCATCATTAGCTATATCTAACTATGGTTGCAAGTTCCATTAGACTCTCTTGATGATGGAACTTGCAAACAATATGTGAGCTGACATTATCGAGTATGTCATTCACTTTGCAAGAACAAACCGAGGCATGCACATCATAGGTATTCAAAAGCACTCTGTGTGATGAAGCCATGATCCATTCATAAAGACTGTGGCTGTGTCTGAAATCACACCATTAAACAGGGCACATTTGAGGGGACAGCTAGTGGTAGTGCTGTCTGAAACCATAGTGGACGAAGACGTTCAATCCCATGCATCACAACAACGAGTGTTCGAACCCGCGCACTCATTTTCATTCACTCCTTCAACTGGACTATATAAGTGGACTAATGTAGGGAATAGTGAATTGGGCAATTTTAAATACAGCATGTCTCTTGCTTCATTTCCAAAGGAATCAGCTGTTTTGACCGATTTAATGAATCATGCATTAGGACAGGGACTTGCTTCCACCTACTGGCAGTTTTAGTGCCACATTTATTTATCCATGAAAGGCCTAAACCAAAGTCGCCAGCACAAAAACACACTCTGCAGAATATTGTTCAGCATGAGTAAGCTTTCTGGTTGATTGAAAAAGCCCTTTTCCCAGTTCTCAAGAGCTACTCACACTTTTTTCGAGTGGTCAGATTCATGTCTGAAGCACCATGGATCAAGGGTTGCCCTTCGGAGGCTGTAAAAGCTTGCTAAACACAGGGCTAGAACGCATCCGTAAAAGAAAATAAACAGTCATAAGGAGCCTGGAGCTCAGCAAGTGTGGCGCCATACGTGGAGAACCGGCAGCAAACATTTGGTTAACTCTCCTATTGAACAATGAAAGAACTAGCTTTACGGCCATCCGTGGCATTCGTACCATTGCATTGTCTGCACAGTCAGGTGAGCTATCTTCTGCTATTGTGCTCTGTGAATGGAAATAGCTGAGACACCCTCCCCAAGTGAGTGATAACATCTCCTGGTAGAGGTTTTATGAAGAACCGAATGTGCAGCAGACAATAGCATGACCCCGAGAAGTTGAGCTCCAGCCGCTCCGATGGGCCACTCTGGGATTTTGTGAATTGTCTCTAAGACCTCAGGATCTGGGCGGAAAACAAGGGCTTCTTACAAAAGTCTGGGTGGCCAGCAGTTACTGTGGGTTTAGAACAGAAAGGACTGCAATTCACGGTTGTTTTACAAATTGGAAATATTGGTCATTTCGGTCAGTTGGTGAGTGGTAAAATGTGCGGGCTGTAGAAAGGTTGATCTTTTAAACCTAACAATTGCTATTTAAACTAAATAAATAAATACTGAATTGCTGAATTCAAGTAAAACAATTGTTTTACATAATGTGTATTTATATAAAACCATTAAGAACATGTTGAAAAGGCTGTCAGTAGATTTTGGAACTGATACAAGGCCAAGGAATGTTTTTGATTAACTGGTCTGGCCAATATAGCAATCTATCATCTAAATTCATACTTGAGCTCTTGGGGTCACATCCTGTGTTTTTTATTTGATAGAATGATGTTAAATAAGGAGTAGGAAATGACAACAGTGGAGCAAAAACTAGTGTAAAGCAACAATTGCAGATAATCAAGGCTGACATCACTGGTCTGTCTGTTATTCGTTTTATTTGTGCCCGTGGAAGAATGAACCTGATCTGAAATCCCAAACCGATAAAGCCCAAATCAGCCTCAGCTGTGAACAGGACAGCAAGGTCACGGCTAAAACACACATGCCATATCAAACACATCCACAGAGAGACGAAATTACAATAATTGACTTTTTTTTTTCTGCATACTAAGTTGCTAAGCTGCAATTCTTCATAAATTTGCTTTAACTCTGTTTGCCCCTTCTGGTAGATTTTGTGACTACACCATCTTGATGCAAAAAACTTTCTTCTTTAACATTCACTGATACATATATCCATTGAGTTGTATTTATTTATATGAAAAAAATATAATATAAAATAAAATAATAATATTTTGCCTGTGATAAATGTAAATGTTAATGCTTTTTACAGGGTTTACAGACATACTTCATTTTATGTATACATAATTAATTTGGTCTGATTTTATTGATTTATTGATTTATTTAAAATCTGCAGCCTTCACAACCAAGGATGGTCACTAATAAAGCATGCTGTGGTGCAAAATTAATAAAATAAATTAAAATAAAAAAAATACTTTGTCGATGAGCAAAGATGGCATTTTAAATCACATCATAAATATAAATTTATATAGCTTTCTACAGGCTTTACAGACATTCTTGGTTTTAATCCAGCAATCTGGGAGCATGAAGGCTTTTCATGCATGGATCAGCCATATAAGCCTGATTGGTGAGGATTTTTGGAAATAAAGTACATGCACAAATATGCACGGACACTGCTCTTTTTGTAAGGGACAGAGACCTGGTGGCCGGTATAGACTGCTCATGGCCATTTGTGGCTCCCCTGCAGGAAGCAGTAAGGAAATCTGGGATTCTTGTTGGTCTGGAGTGTTAACCACCACGCACTGGCAGCGGACCTGTGCCTATGCCATCCATACACATACAGTAGCTCTTCTTTCGAGAGCTGGCTAATGTACCACTATATACTCTGAAAAAAGCGTCCCCTTGACAGGTGGGAGGCCCGAACAAGAAAGACCTAATTTTGAAATGTCAAATTATTAGTTATCATTGTTAAATATAAATCTAAAGTACACAGTCTATTTAAGCATTATCAAAAAATTAGAATGATAAACAAGGTTCTAGCTTCAGTCAGACATACTATGACATACAACAAATCTTGATCTTGAATTAACCCTACGGTTTTCCCTTTACTCACTTTCCCTCGATGGTCTACACATCTGCCGGTGATTCCTCATCTTTTCCAAGGACTTCAATGTGGTCTACATATGTTTGGCTGCATTTCCTTGTCCATTAAGCCCCGGTTCCCTCTGAATTAGTAATGTGTTGAATCAGTAATGTGCTTTATGCCACCATGCAGATGTCCACCAGCAGGCAGTTCTCTCAAATCATATTTGGATCGAGCCTTTTGAAAGCTAATTGGTGATGAATTAGCAATGACGCACCATTGCTCAGGCACCCTTCACATCAGATGTTAAATGTGGCTTGTGTTCCTGTTTTTCTAATGCCATGTCACAAATTTGGTGGTCTTATGTTTCACTACTAAAGCACGGACTTTTCATGCAGCGACATTCGGTGGATGTAAGAGAGCACAGCTTTCAGGCACATGTCATTCATTTGATCTGAAGTTTCAGACTCAGCGCGCTCCTGGAACCGACCCAGCATGCCAGGGAATAAATTATATCAGTTCTGGGAACTGGCTGTAATGCAAACAAACAGCAATGTGCTAATGGCTGGAACATTTCACACCCAGCAAACCAGTGTAGTGCATAAGGCTATGAAAGTTGATTAATCGTGGCTGTTCGTTTTCTATTCAACAGATGTGTATTTTGTCTTTTTTGTGTGAGTTATGAGTCAGAAAAATATATATTACCAAAGGATAGAGAGAGACAGAGAGAGAAAGAGAGAGAGAGAGAGAAATGACTGCTACATAAAATGAATGGGATAGGCAAAACGTAAATGACCGCCATTGAAAATGAACGGGGAAATGGGCAAAATGGATTGAAAATACAGAGAAGTTTTTTGTGTGAACAATCTACAAATCCGCCACAATACAGAAAAAAGTGCACAGCAATGAAGGGGTGACAAAACTTAAGCAATTATGCCTTAAAACAAAGGTATTTATATTTTCCCATGTAGATTTCGTAACAGGTTTGATTTGGTCACGTGGACTCGCCACGTTGAACAACAGAAAGCTGCTTAGTTTGAAAGTGACTTCTGTGCTTCATAAATCACTACACTATTAGCAATAAACAAGGTCCTTTGCCCATGAAATCTTGCCTGTTATGTCGTCCTGTTATGTTGCCTGTTAAATCCATACGTGAAAGGATTTGGAGTCAGTTCGAATATTAAATTAGCAATTATAGCGATGCTTGTATCATTTAGGACCACTAAACTGATGTAGCCTAACTTTGATAAAAAATACATTTGCCTTACTCATAGCAGTAAGAAACAGGAATATAACTTATTCCTTTATGATAAAGTGGGACAGAATCAAGCAATAGCAGAACACAGACTTCTCTGTTTGCCTGAATCTGGTGCAGTACAGGGTTTGTGCTGCGAGCTGTACTCAGTCAGAGCAGGAGGCTTTGATCTCGGCTCATCACAGTCCATTCCACCAGCACCCATATGGACTCACTTTTCTCAGGTCTGTTTTGGATCTCTCTCTCCCTTATTTATAGCCCCAAGAGTAGTTGTAAAACAAGCCCCTCTCAAATGTTGCTCTCATTCACCAATGCTTGCGGCGCTGCTTTTGCCCTGACATTCAGCAGCATTTACTACAGTTTTCATTGACATAAACGTCGTCATAAAACGAAAAAATGTCACCCTTATTTTGCTACTGTACATTCATCACAAACAATACAAGCAAAAACAAGAACTGGAGGTCCTATAGGTCCTATATTTAAGGTTTAGTTACAGAAAAAAATCCAAGATATATATTTTGACTGGTAGTGTATGGATTCTGTAAATGTAAAACTGAAGTACAATTAAACGAATCTGTTTCATGAATCCCTAAACCATTTCCCCATTATGTGATCACTGGTAATAATTCTTCCTAATGCATTAATGGTTTGCAGTACATTGAGAAGACATATGCTTGGAAATAGACCTCCTAATTATTCATAATGTATAGGCAAGAGCAAAGGCCATAGTCGTACACGAAATATCCCAATTTGGTTGTCTGTCTTTAGAGCCTGTTCTTTATGTTTGAGCAATGTCCTGTGACCAGTCACTCCTCTATTTATTTTTGTTTCCTCTCATTTTGAGGGACAAAGAGCAGGCGTCCCTCTGGCCTCCTGGGGTTCTCTGGGAGGAGGGTGTTTTCTGTGCAAACAACCCCAAATACAGGTACAGTTATCTTTGCCTGACTCCCTACACCCAGTTCCAAGCTTTGAGTTCACTGTGGGAGCCATGGAGGGCTGACCTCTAATAAATATTCTGTTTTAACTCTGTAGCGAATATAATTTCTGCTTGTTATTTCCACTGACAGAAAAGAAACATTAGGACGAGAGCTGTGGGAGATCCAGAGGATGCCATGTTCACTTCAAAGGACTTCAAACGCCTTTTTAGTATGTAATTGAAAATATTACACCTACAATAAAAAACTGTTTCCACTAACTCTAGCTGATGGTTTATTGCTTTTTTAAACGTTTAAAGCAATTCTGACTTACTTTTTTTACTTACTAAAGAATAAATTCTAATATATTATTTTCTCAAGAACATGTGAAGGTGTTCAATTCAACATTCGTTCCGATTAATGTTCCTGCATGTTCCGCATTGTGAACAGATTACTGTACTAAACTTTTGGTCCCATCTTACTTTTAAATATGCCACAAATTTTGAAGGAAGAGGAAAAGGGAAATCAGTCAGGGAAAAAAAAAGGCATCTGAGGCAGATCAGACATAACCGCTGAGGAAATCCACTAAGTGGGCTCCCAAAAGCGAGAAGGGGAGGGGAAAATATTAATGACCTCCATTGCAGCACCTGACTTGGACTTGGTTCAGGTTGTGTCCTGGCTGAAGCACTCAAGCAATGCTTAACGTGAAGGCAATTAGATTATTAGTGCAGCAGATGGCTATTACATAGCAAGATTGCTATTTAATGATAAGCACTGCAAAAAACCCTTCAGGGCTTCAATGTTTTCTCAGCTTTGTTACCCGATAAGCGTAGTTCTTATATAGAGATGATACTATGCCAGTTGTCCAATTCATTTTGCATTAGCTAGACTTAAAGCTAATTCCTGTTTTCATCCAAAAACAAAATGTTCTTCCTCTCAATTGGTAATTTAGAAAAGCAGGCAGCACATGTGTTAAAGGCAACCTAATATCCAGTGGAAAATGAGAACACAAGTCCATCATCATGCTCAAACTGAAAATGACTCGTGCTAATGTCCGTTTGCTTTGACAGCTGTCCGCTCTTCATGTTTTTGTGCTATTTAAAACCTTTATGAGATGTGCAACCATTTTACACTTCATTTTTTAGGTTATTAATAAAAATAAGACCGCTTTTAAGAAGGCTGTGGGTTGACCAAAATCGAGATGATAGTTCTGGATTTCAAATTAACATTATGTTCGGTATAAAAACTTTAAAACAGTACAATAAAGTATTTTTAAAACATACGTTTATTGAGGGACTGTTAATTATTATGAATGTAATTCCCATGCTATTAGTTTCAACAAATTCATATACTCAAAAAAAAATTTAAATAAATAAATCTTTAACTAAACTTTATAGCCAGGAAAGTAATTCAGTTCAAGCACACATGACATTATCAAAGTTACCTTTATTATATCTGGTCACCAAGTGTTTAATACAAAAAAAAAAAAAAATGTATTGAAGTAGAACGGTGTGTGGTATGACACTTTCCTTTTCACAGACCAGAAATCCCCTATGAGACAAATAACTCATATTTCATATAGTGCAGAGAATTATTTGATTATCCACTTCATAGCAATGAGTTACAAAATCTAAAGCAATAAATACTGTACAACGATAAATCTGAAGTAAAAAATGACATGCCAAAATTTTACATTACATACAATATCCTTAAACAACAGCATTTGTCCCTTTACAATATCATTTTTTATAAAGTCATTAAATTGTACAAGCATAATTCAATATATGATTATATATACACATATATATTCCAATATCAATATTTAAATAAAGTGCCTTTCTTTTTGAAGCTCTGAAAGGTGAAATCTTACCATCAAATATACTTCTAAAACCTAAAATCTTCAAAAACCAGTATTGTAAATTAGAAAAAGATACCAAATTTAAAATTTTTGTCAACCAAATACCCACATTCATCAGTTTATTCACCAAATATAACACACGATATCAAAACTTGGGTGTGCAGACACTGCAGTTTACTTTGACAGAACCAACCCAGGCTCACTGGACAAACAGCCGTGATATTTCTGCAAAATATTGCATTGTTTCTTACATGTTGCACTAAACCTTCAAAACGAAATGTCCATCGAGTGGCATCAAACAGTGTACATTTTTCAACATTTTATTGCTTTGGGTGTTGTACGTACATACATACTGTGGCAGTTTGGAAATGAAATGTATGGAGAGTGGCAATATAGGTTAAACAACACATCACCTAAACCCTAAACCTAACCAATAGTGTTAACAAAAGCAACTGTAAAATAAAAACACATTTTCTGGAGCAACCATGCCATTTTGGTATATTCATGACTTGTGCCAGGACCCTCCACATGGCAAGTTCAATGCAGTACCAGGTGAGCAACCAAGCAAGTTTACTACATCAAAAAAGCCATACAAATGGTGCTGATTATGTGATGCAAATGTCAAAATATATTCATTTACAAATCATTTGCTATGGTAGAAGTGTTTTAGGTCATCATGACACAGTATCCTCTAAGGAATCAAGCTCATATGAATCGATAATCTGCCTCTCATAATAATCATTATTTTTGTGAAAAGGAATAAAAGTTGTTGGTGTTTTACTGCTACCATTGTTCATTTCAGCTGGAAACTGCAAAGAACTTAAATACATTTTTTTAAGTTTGGCAAAAATGTAGGAAGAGGCACGTATTTCTAATGAGCCTAGGTTGGACAGAACCTATGCACATACCACAAAGATCATAAAATCCATGTCTGTAATATTTAAGGTAAATACACTATCACTAAGAGCAGGATATTTGAATGCTTCCAACATTTTCACAGCTGGACTGAATGACATTTTCATGGCTGGTATTTATTGTTATCTCAGTGAAAACATCTTCACGGTTTTGCTTAGATCTGACAGGGATCATAAGCAATGCTAATGTGCACTTGGCTCATTCCTACATTTGGAGATCTTCTCCTGCAGAGATTAATGTTACTTTCAACCTGTCTGTATTTTTCAAGCAAAGGCAAATACCTTGATTATTCTTTTCAGGTTTAGAAGTTTATTTAGAGATATAACTAAACTCTCGAGGAATGTAGATCTTAAGATGAACCATGAACCATACATTATTTTGTATCAAAATTTCCTTTCTCAGAATCACAGCTATATTGAAGAACCTCAGAAGTTTTTACCTTGCTGTAACTAACCTGGGATTTAAACCAAGGACCTTTTAGTTACAGGCTCAACATTACTCAATGTGCATCTGCAGTAGTAATCCATGCAACATAATCTACTCTTTTTAATTTATCTAGTAAAAAGTCTGAACTGAGTTTTCATAGGACTACATTGTGATTTTAAGCACAGTATATGATATTATCAAAGGTGGATGTTTATTGCTACATGGAACAGTTGTCTGTCAGCAGGAATTTAGAAATCAAATCTCCAGCATTCCATGTCAAATCTAACAAAAATATCATGATAACATTTGTCCTGAAAAGGGCGGCTTAGGTCCTTCAAACTACATCCCATGCAAGCCTCTAGGATTTGATTGGGACTCAAGGATGAACCGAGACATTGAAAGAGCCATTGTATTTAAAGAGATGTTAGTTTATGACAAGTGTTACTTTCACCTCACTTTAAGAGGAAGACTTCAATCCATCAACCAAGCTCCAACAGTCCCCTTGCACTGGTGTTAGGCGGCGATCTCATATTGCATTCAGTACAAAGCTGAGTTGTTTTAAAAAGCAAAAAAGAAAAGAGAATGGCATACTGCAGATTTAAAAAAAAAAACAAGTCTCCCATTGCTGAGGGACGCCTTCTCAAAGGCAAGTTCAAAAAAGGTTCCCTTTCGCTTCTCAGATTCCTTAATTTATTTCTCTGCAAAAAAAGTATATGCCAAAGGCCAAATGATTATGCATAATAATCTATTCAATGACACAAGGTCAGTGTATATTTGGGAGTAACAATATACAAAGTCTAAAAAGAAGAACTTTTTAGAGAGCTTGTGTTTGATTTGTTTGGACTGATCTCGCACAGACTGGAGCGAGGCCAGGATTGAGCTTCAGGTCTAAAGGCAACAAAATCGGCATTCTGTTGCATTTTTGAATATCTCACAATTCTAGCAGCTTTACTGGAATTCCTTTAATGGTGGACCAGAGTCTTTGAGGACACTTAAAAAAAAACCGAACGTGTTTCCAATGAAAATACAGTCAACTTGTTCCAGAGAATGCCATTGAAGAACTGTTACTGAACTTTGTTTGGAGCACATCACTGAAGACAGACAAATTGCATCACGATCTTCCAATCTGGGCATTGGACCAACATCTTAAACCAATGTTGTTGCAGTTGAGCTGTACGAAACAGTTTGTGACAGTATCTAAGTTTTAGTTTCCAGAAGAATCTCTCTAGAGTTCTAGAGCGCTAAATAGTCTAGATCTGTGAAAGAGTCGCCCAATCCGAAAGGAGCAGGCTTTTCTTGACTTCAAGACTAGTGAGATGCCCATACTGTACCACAGGACTCTGCAGAATTAAGCAAACACTGGTTGATTTGATGTGAAATCCATGATCTGGATCAGTACTCCCTGGCCTCCTCAAGTTCATTCATGTAGACGTCTTCCTGAGGGTTCTCAACACACTGTAGACCGTTATTGGGAGGCCGTACCGAATGAAAACGGCTCCAGTCTCCTTTACACAGGATCCATGGGAGAACGTCCACTTTGTAATGAAGCTCCGGGGAGAACTCGGTACTGATGAGGTTTGGGGCTCCGGCCCCTTTGCCTCGAGTGATGAGCTTCATGTGATCGTCATAGCAGCAATGCTGTGCAGCCAACGTGGTGCTGTCGAAGGAGAGCATCGAGCGAACGCAGAACTTTGCAGAGGGCTTGTAGATGTCCAGCCTCTCCTTGGGGCTGCTGGCATCTCTCCAGCGAAAGGTCTTTTGCAGCTTCCTATCCAAAATGTTGACAGCGCTGTAGACCACCTCGGATGGGTAGACGCAAGGGCAGTTGGGTAATTCAGTCAAGACCTGGTGTAGGTATTTCTGGAGGAAGTCGTTCTTGCAATTCAGCCACTTCTCACAGCTGTCAACATCTACAAGGTAATCAGATCCATTTATTTGTGGGGGAAAAATAATCATTCTGTAATTTTTACAAAATACTTTTAGATATAACTTTTGTTAATAAAAATTATATATTATTTAATGCCAAAAGAAAATACGGTCATATTGAGAACCATGGCCTAACACGCTTTGGGGGTTGTCTCGGTCTGCTGCCAAAACATAAAGATACATAAAAATATGTGCTGCAGGCAGCAGTCATGCTGAAACATAGATGTTATTAACATTTATGTTCCATTGTGAAGAGATAAAAAAAAAACACTTTATCCTGTTATGTTTTTAAACCACTTTCATTATTATTGCGGTTAAATGAAAAGAGCTGTTACATTTAGTGTTCAATGCCAAAAGTTAAGAGACCAACAAAAAACTCCAAAGCAAATAGTGGGAGTTTTGGAAGAGGACTCTTTACTTTGTGGTCTCAGTAACGCTCTCCGTGGAGCATTTGTGAAAAATTTGAACGTCAGATCTTTTACAGTCTAACAGGACTCCCACAGAGTTCCTCCTGCTGCAGTCTCAGAGGAGAAGTTTCTACAACCACGCTGATTAAATGGGTTTTGAACTAGACGTTAAGTTAAATGAAAGCTAAAACAAATCAATAAACATTTCAACTAATAAAAGAAAACACTAGGAGCTTGAAAGGCAATTAACTGAAGCCTTTATTAAGAGATTCAGTAGTCCAGTATAATGTTGCAGATGTAATATAAATGGCATTAGTTACACCGTTACAAAAAAGTATCAAAAGTTACCTTTTTCCTAACAGTTTTTGAACAGTGTAACTTGGTACTGTAGTGGTTTTCTGGACACATCTTAAGCAAATACCACCTTCGTTTCTTCTGAAATGCCTGAAATGTCCAGATTTTGGCTTTTCTCTCTTTCTCTCTCTCTCTCTCTCTCTCTCTCTCTCTCTTGTTTTCATACTTGCAGAAAGTGCTGACTGAAAAGTAGTTTGACCAATTGTGTGCAGGCATGGTTCATAATTGTCTAGTCACTGTGTGGGAGAAGGTGGGATCCACAGCGAACAGTTAAAATGATGCAAATACGCATACACATACTGTATGAAGATTTTAGAGAGCACATCAGTAGGAAGACAAAACCCAAAAATGTTTAGACTCCAAACCAGAACATTGCTGAAAAAAAGGACATTTGGTCACCACTAACCACATATAAAAATGAAAACGGCAGCACACTGAATTGCTGAATGACCACACCACAGAAATACATTTAAAAAAAAAAAAACAACAACAACAACCAACCTGTACCAAGAAGCTCGGTGCTGTTTGCTACTTCATGAGGAGTCGGTTCTGTCACAGGAATTATGTCATCTGTAGATGTAATATAAAGAAAAAAAATTATATATATATATATATATATATATATATAGTTAAGCTGATCTGCCAGCAACAATAACCAGTTTAAACTGGTCCAGATCAAGGGAACTGAAGTATGCAATTTTATCCCCTGCTCTAAAAACTAAATCATCTGTCTTAAAAAAAAAAAAAAAAAAAAATTCTTTTTATTTTGCCATTCAAAATTAGCTGTGTATTTTTAGCAATGTATCAAACAGAATTTTTTTTTCAATTACCAATTTATTTCTGAATTTATATATATATATATATTATATATATATTTAGAGGGCTTCTTAAAATATTTCTCCTATTATCCAAGAACTGTTATTTTCAGCAGCTCAAAATGTTCAAATTAAGTTGTTATATGGTGTTTATGCAGATTTAGCACTGTAAAGTCTCTCATGGTGTGTTTGAGTTTTTAAGTGAACTGATTTTGTCTGTATTGGCCATTTGTGCATGGCAGGTTGCAGACCGCCCTGTATCAGGGGCCTTTAAACTGAAAGCCCTCATTGAGCTGTCATACTGAAGCCAAGTAAACGCCTGCTGCTCTCAAAGAGCGGTTTCATAGTGTATACAGTACACACACAGAAGGCCAGACTGCTCCTTTTCTAACACGAGTCTGGTGTCCCTGGTGTTTGTTCGACTTCTGCATGCCTGACAGAGATGAATGAGAGGCATTAGAGAAGTTTTCCATCACTATGAGCATAATTAGGAGCCGGATGGAATTAAGATCAAGATCAATAGTGAGTAGTGAAGTGCACTGTGGGGTTGCATAGGCCTGAGTTTAAGTGACAGTACTGACGGTCTCACCGGGACAACGCTGTAAATCACATGTCCGTGATTCTGTAGCAGTGCAGGCGTAGCCACATGAACGAATCCTCTTTTGATTCCCGTGTCCACAGGTGACGCTGCATGGTGACCAGTCACTCCATTCTTCCTCCTCATATTCTGTAGATGAAAAATGAAAGAGTGTAGGAATTCTGTGATAAAAAGGATGACCTATAAATCGAGGCTAATGAATTCCTCACACAGCATGTGGGAATGTTATGCAATGCAGGTCAGACCACAAATGAGTTGAGAATAATGCTAAAGGAATTTCTTTACTCTATATAACAAGCTTCTGAAAGTGAAATCTTCACCGTTCAACTTCAGTCTGCTTGCATCTGAACTCTGTGTAGTGTCCAACTACAAAGAAATCCAAAAACAACCAAGATGGTAAGTGCATCTCTCTGTTGTTTGCCTAAGAAAGCTAATGATGCGCAACTAAATGAATATTGCGTATTTCTTTGTAAAATATAATCTCTGTAATGAACAAAATGTGGGCTCTCCTGGCAGGCCCCACATTTGCTTTTTTTTTTTTTTTTGGTAATAAATATGTCAGAGGCAAAGTCAGCCGCTTACAGCTGTGAGAACTGAGCCAATACAAACACTTCAGCAGGAAGGCAAGGTCTAATAGCTTAGACGCTTTCCAACAATGCTCTCTTTCCACCACCATGCTAAAGAGATTAAAGTTTCAGAGCACTCCATGGTGGTAGTGATGGAGAGAGAGAGAGAAGATTGGGAGAGAAATAAGTGCACTGTTTCCTTGCTGATGTATTTTTGCTGCATTGTTGTTGGTTACCAAGTGTTGTTGCTAATTCAGAGTCCAAATTCTGATGACGAAGACGCCCACTCGTACGGTCACAGAAAACACTGATGATATACCCACTTACGAAGGTTATTTCTAATTTTTTGATTGTTTAGTTTAATTGGTATTTATTGGGTGTTTTCCCATTAAAAAAAGCGTAATTTTAGACACAACATTTTTTTAAATAAGACAATTTTTCCATAGAACATGTCTCAAAATAAGTTTATTTGTCTTTATTCCATGGTTTCCTGGTTTAAGCATAAACGGCACTACATTTTGTTCAATTTATCCTTAAAAACAATTCACAAAAACGTTGCTTCTAGCAGTTCCATAAAAATATCATACGGCAAAAACGTAAATAATAATTAACCGCAATAATAATAACTAATAAATAATAAAACATTTAAATGTAAAATATATTAAAAATAAAAAGTTATTTTTTAAATTGTGATAATATTTCTGAATATTAATGTATTTGATCAAATAAATACTTTGTGTGCAAAGAGCCTTCTTTAAAAAAAAAATGTTTTAAATCTTACTAACCCAATATATTTAAACGATAGTTATTGTTTAGAAATTATATGACTACAACTTTTTTTTAAAATGTATTCATTTCCCATAAAAGCAACACGTGCAATCTAGACCACACACACTGGATCTACTTATATTTGCTATCAGAGAACTTTCTTTCAACTAAAATACCATAGGAATTGTAATAAGTTACTATAATAAAACTGTGGTAAATAATTTTCATTAGGGCAGTAGAGACCTAAAAACGACCTAAAGCTATAACATTCTACTGAGCTGTTGCCGATCCCGCCCTGCCTGTAATTCTGTGGCTCACCATAATTGCAGAAAAGCGCTTCATTACTGTACGCCTCTGGAGCAGACCACATCATTAATAATGCGGCTCATTCGCCCTTCCCTGTTTTCCATTCAAGCTTGTTTGTACACAACGCACTCCTACTCTAAGTACACTCATTAGGGCTATTTTAGAGCTGGGGATCCACCGGGGCAACTGAGAGAAGCCAGTTCGGTTTCATAACCACATCCTCCGAGGCTCTACTGCTGACACGACCGCAGCGAGCTTGCTGCAGTTGCTTCTTTTTCAGCTGGGTGTTGGATTTGACCACACACCACCAATGTACTTTCTCTCTAACGAAGCTGACAGAACATGGTGGAACACAACCTCAATGGAGGATCACCCTGAAAGTCAATGACAGATGGAGAAGA
This sequence comes from Carassius auratus, assembly GCF_003368295.1. NCBI lineage: Eukaryota > Metazoa > Chordata > Actinopteri > Cypriniformes > Cyprinidae > Carassius > Carassius auratus. The sequence continues at coordinate 16,395,880 of NC_039259.1, read as the reverse complement.
GAAATGCCCTTGTGAAATAAAGCTGTTTAAAGGATAAAAGTAGATTCTGGTTTTAAAGCCGCTGCAGCATAATTTAAGCTCCCAAGTTTTAATTTAACAATCCAATGAGTGCTTATATTTGTGAAGCTTTTATGTTCAAACTTTTTGCTATCCCTTATTACTATGCAGAAACTTAGTATAGTAAGCAGGGCTGATAAAAATAATCAATACAGGTTTACTGCAGGTTTTACACTTAATAAACACAAAGAAGAATGATATGAATGATTTTATGTATATGCACCAATATAAAAACCAAACACAACACAGTTTTAGCTAAGATTAAAGGGATACTTATAAAACACAGGATTGCTTAACTTCAACACTTAAAATAAAACATGTTGAAAACATATACTGTAACACACAATACCAAAAAAATTGATATATTTTTGAAAGATTTTATCCTTATCATGGCTGCATTTCTTTGATCACAAATACGGTACAATTTAAATCTATTATAATATTAAAAACAATATAATTATCTATATATAAATATATTTTATTTGTTAAATAAATAAGATTTAACTCATATATTTAAATATATTTTCAAATGTATTAGAATTCTGAGTCTTCGGTGTCACCTAATGCTTCAGAAACCTAATGTGCTGATTTGGTGCTTAAGAAACATTTTGTAATTAAAAATTTTTAACTAGTGAACAGAAGTATTCTCATGACTTGGGTCTAAACAGTACCTGCTTGGAAACAGTCATTATTTCATTCATAGAGGCAGAAAAATTAGCTTTGAGTAAAATATCATACTTCCCAGCAATTTGATGTTGTTTGCCAATTTTTTAAAAGTCTCACACATAAAAGAGTGACTGAATGTTTTAACAATTTCCTCAGGCAGTTAATATAACTTTGGTGTGGAAAAATGGAAACGACAGACAAAACAAAGGCAAAAAACCCTTTCATTCCAAGGCCTGAGAACTGCCATGAATTCCGGGGGACTCAAAGGGCTAGGCCGTGTGAATCACAGCGAAGCGCCAGTCATGAGATTAAAACACAGCAAATGCTTTCTTTGTCAGCCCAAGCCTGCTAGCCCTTCTTTCAGTCTACTGTCTAATTGAACACAAATATTAGCTGTTTAGCCAGCAAAGAGACCCAACGCTGCTCTTAGCAAGCGTCAGGGCCTAGGTTTCAAATAGCCACGTTTTCAGAGTATTAGTGTCAGCTTCAAAGCAGACACACAAAGCTGATGCTCAAGCCCAGTGTCACTAACGTGAACCAGACATAACGTTGAGTTTCCTCTTGAAATCCCTTATTCAATACTTTCACTGTGATCTTTTCTTCACCACATACTTTGAAAAGGTTCAGAGCACTTGATGATAGGTTGTGTTCTGCTATTTAAGGATAAAAATCGCATTAAAATGATATTTCAGCACTACAGTTTTCCCTGTATCTAAACATTTTGAGTTAATGATCTGCCTAACTGACAAAGAAGCAGTCTGGTGGTGAGATTACATGTGTACCACAACTAATGTTGTGATAATCTATTAGGACACGCAACACCGGGTCACCTTACACTGTTTACCGCTGATAGGCATCAAGAGAAAGGCTCTGGAAGTGGCGACAGAAATGGCGTGTTTATGTAGCAGTTCTTAAGTGCAACCCTTAAAGCATAAATCATAATGTCAAGACCTAAAGAGCAGGCTGGGGCCCGCATTGCTGAGGAAATCAGCTAGGCATTTGTGCCCCGGCTTTCCAAGAAGCCCCTATACGAGCGCTGATACTTCCGATAACGAGGCTGAAGAAAAATGAAAACTAAAAACTCAGGGTTTCCAGTTACACAGTTTGAGAAAAAAAAACATCAATACAGTTTAATTCAGGTCGATTATTAGGATGTTTCTTCACTTTTGCACAGCATTGGGGATGCGTCTAAACTCTCACTGGCGAAAACTACTCGTGCTTACCGTAATTGTCCATGGAGTCCCAGCCCTTCCACTGTCTGTTCCAGTCTGCACCCACACCACTCAACAGGGAATCTTCTCCCTCATAACTGAGGTCCTCTCCGTTCTCCTCCATACTGCCTTGTCCAGGAGCCTCTTGATTGGAGTCATGGTATTCCCAGAACAGCGGCCAGAAGAGCTTTTTATGGCCTGGCCACTCTTCTGAGCTCAAGGACCAGTCATTCCTGCTCTCCTTGGCGAGGTCCATCTCAATCTCCATCTGTGGGTTGTCCACGACCTCAATGGTAACCTAGTAGAGAGGTATAAGTTGGTATGTTAATCTACAGAAAATGCATATCAGAAAGTTGTAGTTCTACAAAACCTTGGTTTTGTCTGGTGTTTGGAACATGATAACCAGTTCAAGATGGACAACCAGCCCAAACAAGCCTGACCAAGTATATGTTTAACTGAACACATAACATATTGGGTTTAATTGCGCAGACATTTAAAAGGTAACTTAACCGCCCCCTTGAGCAATGTGCTTTTTTAGAGCCGTGCATGTTATGTATGTTCAAAGGATATTCAAAATTTTCTCTATTCTCTTGTTTGTTTATTTCAAAGGATGTTTTGAGGTGACAGATTGGTTCTTTGCATGCTCGGGCTCGAAGTGCCCGAGTCAGGCTGACCAGAAAACGATAGCAAGTGTTCCAGCAGGCCAAAACAAAGGACTGGTTGTTTATTTCCCTTACAGCGTAACAATCTGATGGCTGCTGCAGCTGCTTATAAAGACACGGAGCAGTTTAGAGTGGGTGATTATGCTACTGTAACTGCACTGTTTACAACAGTCGGCCTCCACCTCCTTGAACTAATCATCATGACTGAATTCTACGTCAAAAGAACACAAGACGTCACTATCAAAGACAAAAAAGGTCCATGGTTTAGATCACTAGAGGTCCATTAAATGGCAAATTTAAGTTTAATGGCAACATAGATGTTTAAGAAATCTCTAATGCATTTCTTTGTTAAGGTCTTATCAAATTTGTTGACACTAGGAATGAGTCATGGCAAAAGAAGATAACATGAGATATGCCAAAGATGTAAGAAAGTGTTCAGTTCAAACTGACATCTTAAAATCATAACGTTCACCACAATACCTGCTAAAGGCAGTAACTCATACATTTACATTGGCAGCAAACATATTGGAGAGGCATTAAAACAAAATAGCTTTTTCCAAAAAGTATGGAAGATGGACCTGTCCCACTTGGAAGACTCTTGAATTTTCCCTATTATAAAGGTCAATTTGCTTACCAGGGATCTCCTGTGTATTTTTTTCCCTGAAGTCTAACCTCGTTTCCTCTCAAGTCCACTTACACACATCAATTTCATAACAGTACTAAAAATATAAAAATCCCTTCTTTACTGGTGTTGTAAAAACATTTAAAGATTGGGATCTGCTCTTGGAGGGAGCATTAAAAGGGCCTGTTAAAATAATACTGTGGCCTTTCACCTTTTGGATTTTCTCGGGATTTCATTTTGGGACACTGTGCAGGAGTTTGAGCGGCATGGCTGAAGTGAGCTACACCAGAATAAAGGTCTCGCTTGGGGTAATTTAAGAGGCCTCTCCGGTTTAGAAGCAGCTGTGACATGACTAGCAACAGCGCAGAAACCTGAAGTCCCGACTGCAATCACAGCAGCAATAACAGTGAAACAATGAGTGCATAGGTTAATTACATCCACCACAAACTGTTGCCAAGTAAAATCAATCCATTACCCAACTCATTATACAATGATTTAGTTCACCCTAAGGAAAGAAATGACAAGGTTTTGGGAACGGTGAGATGTTAAACATATCTGGAATAACAAACTACCCTCATAATATTAACAACTGTCTATAGAAGAACTAATGCCAAGATATACTGATACACAATGAAAGAAACCCAAGACACAAGATGACTGATTCAGTTCATTTACCTCATTTTCTTGTGGTCCAAGAGCCTGTAAACACTGTATTACTTCTTTAAAAGCATGTATATACAGAACGAAACATGATTCTGAAGCAATCAAAATGACAATAAGGTGAGACTGGGCCTGCTCTTACTTGAATGTTTGGGTTCTGGGAGCCCAGGTCTGCGTTGGCCAGGTCCGGGAAGTTCTTCAGGTCTAAAATGAACGGTTCTTCTTCTTCCTGTGGAGCAAGTTTGGGAAGGACTCCCTCTGAGCGAATCTGTGACCATCTCCTCTTATGGCGGCGAGGCAAAGGCGGCTCACTCCTCAATTGGTTCTGCCGCTGAATGTCCTGCAGTGACTGTCTGACATCTTTGGAGTCACCGTGACCTCTGACCTGGAAAGTCCACACATAGTATCCTATGAAAGGAACATCTTGTGATCTAACCTGCTTTATTTAGATGAAAGTGCAAGGATTCCTTATGTATAAAGCCCCCAGAAAGGCTCAAAGATAAATACTTCTGAGAAATTTCGTCATGCATGTAAAGATGGTTGGAGGATCTGTCTTAGTTTAACACCATATCAAATCTATACAGCTGTGACCTTATGGCCCATATGAAAAAATATGTCTGGGTTTCAAATAAAGCCATCTGGAGTGAAATGTCTAATGCATGACAGCATATCAGGTGGATTTTGGAACAGCATTAGTAGAAATCATGGCAATAATTTAAGAGCCTTCTTTTGCTTTAATGATTTAGGAAAAGCCTGTTTCCCAGACATTTCGAAGACTCTGTCAGTCTCTTTTAAGGTTTTGTATATACAAAAAGCAATCTTTGAGTTCTTTGATTTCCATGCTGCATATCTGTCAATCGATGCTTCACTGGGTTACCATTAGCAACAAAACAGATAGCAGACAAACATCATGGCTCACTCTCTTGACAGCTGTTTGACATTACGGGTAATGCTGCGTTCAACGGATGCAGAGGGACTGTGAATTCCTGGAGGAAGACTCAGGAGTCGGGACAGTGTATGCAGGTTAATGATTACACATTAAGGGATATGTATCTCTTTCATCTGGTTTACTTTACTACGGAGACATACAGTCTGTTGCGGTACAAAGAAAGGCTTCCTGTTGTCCACAAACTATGACAATACTCTAGAGAAATTTGCAGTTTGCTACTTATGATGTCAATAAGACTCAAGGCAGATGATGGTTACCTTTAAAAAAAAAAGTTTAGTGATTTCCAAGTATTTCTTTATTTTAGTTTAATTTTTCTTTTTTTTCTTCTTTTTTTTGAGTAAAGATAAGATATTACTATAATAATTATTTTATGATCAGTAATTAATGAATGACTTGATTTCTTCAAGACACATCAGCAGACTAATTACAGTAATATTCCCAAAATTGACCTTAAATAGTAGCATTCTAGATAATAATAAATAAATACTGTCTTTATGTTGTTTCTTTAAGATTAATTTATATATATATATATATATATATATATATATATATATATTGTGTGTGTGGATTAAAAAGTATTATTGGCTAATATTCATTTTGCCCAAATTGTGTAAAACAACATTGTTTTCTTTTTCTTTAAAATAATGCACACTGATTAATTGAGAAGAACAAGACTGAGTTCATTTAAATGTTGTAAGTAAATAGTATAAATGTTCATGTTGTCTTTAGCTGCATGCACTCTCCAACATGCAATAAGCACCAGATGAAACTCAGTTTAGACTTTACATTTTGGGTCATGCTGCGCTTCAAAGAGTTTTTGTGGAGGCCCTGTCTATAAGCCACCAGAGACTTCAAAAGAACAGCAACATACACAAGCATAAATCAGAAAGCAAGAGACACATATGTCCTCATCATGGCCACATCATTCTGCAAGCATTCTCCATAACCAACACTATAACTCCATTATTTTTAAATCTCCATCTCAGATCCTCACAGATTCGAATCACCTTGATGGATTTCAACATGTGGTATTCCTGCTCTTCTTCAGCTAGAGACTTGGTTTGATGGTCCCAATGTTCCCTTCTGACGCAGAAGAGGAGAGAGGGGAGTTGGGTCTGTCTGATCAAAGCCTCTCTCTACTGATCATGCGTGGCCTGCCTTGTCTCACTTCACTGCTTGTGTCTCTCCCACAGGCAAAACAGATGTCCTCTGCTCCAGACGATAAACTTCACCATTGCGCTCTAATGAAGTTCATCATTACCGAGGGTGGGGAGGAGGGATGGAATGGATGCTTCTTTAATGATTTGTACACAATTATTAACGTCCAAACGAAAAGATTTTCTATTTCAATTCAGTATTTTAAAATTTCCATTGAAATTTGTTCAGGACAGTTTGATAGATGGAAATAAGTTTGAGATTATCTACCGATTAACAAGCGTTCTCCAGACATGATCGAACGCTGTTTCAGAAGCACAGCTACAAACAGAAGCAGTCACCATGCATCATATAATAAAATGTTTGGAAATTATTTAAAGCTGCAGTCCATAAATTCTGCCTCTTTGTCGCCATCTCTGTTTGAAATCTGCAATTGCAGCTGTTAGCGGAATCATCTTCCTTACGTGGGTTGTGTGTCGGCACGGATCCACGCAGATTAATCTAATATTTTGAGGAGTATGTGTGGCAGTCAGTTACCACACCGGAGTGGATATTTACTGTACTTCGCACCATGTCTTGGAACATATGACGCAAATAAGAATTTTCACCTTATTTTTTCATCTGAACAAGTAATTAACAAGTCACAATTGTTCTGACCAACTGAGGATAAAAAGCATGACATTTACAGACATGACATGGAGTTTACAGACATGGCATAATGACGCAGCAGCACGCTCGAATTTTGCGCAAAAACCTACCCATACCACTCAAATTAGAAAACATTATTATTATGGATGTGCCAATACGAGTATAAATTCAGAACGGTTCGCGGGGGAAAATTCCAAATGGAAGTGATCATCCATATCCCCTTGGAGTGTGGACTTTGGAGTGAGCAGGGCACATGCATGCCATTTATGTAGTCATTTGAAATGCACTTGAGAAAGCGAACAACATAATTTCCTCATTATCTTCAGCTGGCATATTCCTGTGGCAACACAGATGTCGCTGTTTTACTGTCATAAATGTCTTTTTATGGTTGTTAGCATAACTGTTGCAAATAAACATACATTTTATATTTAAAAAAGTTAAAATATATAATATAAAATATGCTATATACTATATAAAAGCTAATATATATAAAACTTTATAAAATATACATATTTTTGTTGATGTCCATCGGTGTTCATTCGATTTGGAATTTGCCCCGTGAACCGTTCTGAACCGATGTCCTTGTATCGACACATCCCTAATTATTATAAGCTAACCGTTGTGAAATAGGCTAAAGTAAGGCAATAGTTTTGAACACAGGGTGTTTATGTACTTGCTCAAATATTGATTTTGGATCATTTTAACCAAAATTATTTATGGACTGCAGCTTTAAAAATCAGTCGCAAAAGGAAAGCTTGGTACGTGTCCAAAACGTCTTAACCAGTTCTTGCGCTTCAGTGGTCCTGATGTCAAACCTGAAAAAATTTCTTTTTTAAAATTACATTTTACAGTCAGTGAATCATTCAGAGCTGTTAGGCTACTAGTTTACGGACTCGTAAACCGCGAGCCATTTTACCAAAATGCCTAATTTGAAATTAACTAAGAATCTTAAATCCTTTCACACAAAATGACAATTACTACTACACAACTATGTTTAAGTTACTTGACTTTAATGAGACTTACATTCATTTATTTACTGACAATGTGTAGGCTACTTTAACATAGCTTAAACATCGTCAACTAAGTTTTGTTGTAGAAATGAATGTACTGGTCAAAAATACATTTGACCATTTTACTCCCCGTCTTGAATGTTTGGAGTTTGACTGGCTGTATCTTGCCATTAAAAACACTGATACTGACCCAAAGCTGAAATCTTATTGGTTACCACATAAAGTTTTCATCACTGAATGGAGAAACCCAAGTACAGGGTTATCTATGTGTGAATTTTCCATAGCAATTACTATTTAAAATCATGCTCTTGTTTGAAATCTTCATTCTGCCAAATATTCATGTCTCATTTAAAGGGCCTTTAGAAGAGAGTAAACATGAACTTAGGATTTGGAACAGAGTGAATGTGTCAGCTAGGAATTGCACAGTCGGAGTGCAGTTGGGAACTACTGTCTATTTTTTACAGCCGTGTGAAAACCAGTGAGATGTTACCATCCACAAAATTTTCTCTGCCCGCCTTTAGCGAGCGCAATGAAGGATCTCGAGTGTTTCCTCACTTTGTGCGCCTTCCAGAGATCTTTCATATCATTCCAATCAATCATTCTATAATCAAACCTCTGAGAAAAAGTCACGCCAAGATAAGCTCCTCACTCAGCGTTGCAGTTTGTATTAATCACTTTCCTCACATTGGTGAAACTGCTCACCCACCAGCTGAGACGAAAAAGATTGCTGTGATTTCACAATGAGTGCTACAGGTTAACACGAGAAGACATTTTAAAGAATACTTTCCTGTGCCACAAAGCAGTTCGCAACAACTAAGTTCCTGGAGCCAGAATTCCTGACTCTCCACAAAGGGGGCCAACAGAAACAGAGGAGGCAAAACAGCAAGGCCACTTGTGAGAAGAGTGACATGGTAAGGATGGAATCCTGCCCAGATCCTAGCAGAGACGATCACTGTCATCATGCCTTTATGTTGTTCTTTCTCTATATTTTTCTTCCAGCAGCATACCACCATGTTACAATCTGATTCTCTTGGCATGCCTCAACAGCATCAATGTACCATGTGTTATCTCCTCTCCTCACAAACAGTTTTATAGGACGTGCCATATGGATGGGCACAGAGACCTTGGAGAATAAACCAATCAGCCCCTACCAAGATTAATACCACACACACATGTGGTCTGAGGATGCTTTGAGCTGAATATACTGGAGCCGAGGTGCCACCACAACAAGAGCAGGGCATCAGGGCACCGAAGCTGAAGAGTCGAAAAGCACATGATGCATTAAGTCTGATTTCCCACCCTCACTAAGCATTACTTTTGACTGAAAGAAAGCAAATGGGATGCTTTTTTTTTTTTTTTTTTTTTTAGTTATGCCTTTATATCTTAAAATCTCAATTAATATTTCTTGTTTAAAACTTTACTCACATGTACCTGTTTTTTATCAAGGGCAGAAATATTTTTTGTGTGCAGCAAGTGAAACTCAAGGGTAGAGTGCCTATATGGATATATTCCACTTCTGGCATCTCTCAGATGGCTTGTGTCAAAAACTCTTCATTAGCCTCATGTAAGCCTCAAAGATCACATCCCCCTAGAATTCCTGTTGACACTTGATAACCAACTTGTACCAAATGTACCAGTGGTACTGTACATCTTGATACCAACTGTATTAATGTTATTAACTAAAAAAAAAAGCAGATCGGATACATATCTTTTCTTTTACGAGCTTCAGATGTTTACAATCAGATCTCGGTGCTGCACAACATGTTTTGTAGGGCCAAGATCTAAAAAATGGTTGTACTCAGCAACATGCAGGCACGTTATTAAATCTATTTCTACTTTCAAGCTGCATGTGTGTGTTCTGGTGGTTTTTGTGAAATATTATCTGGTGTTTCTTCATTAAATTCTGAATATAGCTTTCACAGCATCTACCAAGGCATTTGCAATATACTTTAAAACAGATTATGGTTTACAGTTTCAACTTAACCTCAATTAGAGCACTGGACATCTGAGAGCTTTCCGCACCAGAGTCATACGGCACAATGCTATGAAACTCCAACATGAACTTCCAAGCGGGGCTCAAGAATTTGGCACCATTTGTGGAATTGGTGTCTGCTTGGGCTTGAGGAGAGGAAGAGCCCTGAGCTTATCAGGCTTATCAATTATAGCACCAAGGCCACTGAACTCCAATGAGATTTCTCTGAGCGTGGCATATTGATTAGTAAGTGTCAGTTTTTGTGTGAGAGCAAAGACTTCAGAAACAGTAGCCCTCCCATGTCTGCCTCAACCCCGGAGGCTACTTTAATAAAAACATCTTTCCCAATTGGCTTGAAGGTAGAAAAGACATTGCGTTTTCACACGGCGCACAAAGACAGTCTTGTATAACCCGAGTCTTGCCGTTTACCAGTTTGCTTTCTGTCAGTTCTTTTCACCCTAGAGCAAGATGTGCTCATAACCCCCTGCTCTCGTTGTACAATGTGAGTCGAGTATCTATTATATTGATTGATTCATGTGCACATGCAAGAGAGGCCTGAGCTTTACGTCTAGGATAGTGGACTTGTGTTCGAAATTCTTTTCAGACAGGAAATGACTATTAAAAGGCAGCCTGGGGTAAGTTTGCATTTCCTCTCTGCATTAACACTTCATAAAGCTGATCCATGAAAAAAAAAAAAAAAAAAAGTCTCAGCCTGCATTCAGTGTGACCTCACTTCTCTGCTGAAGGAGAGATTAATGAATTAAATACCCAGAATGAACATTAAACTGTGGTTTATCATTTAACAGATGGGTCAAATTAACCACCCCGCCATTCCAGGCACTAAGCACACTTGAAGTATATATGGAAACTGTATTTTCAGTGTGGTTTGACCTCTAATAAACTTTATCCTGGTTCTTTCCGGAGATGAAAGGATATGATATGATTTCATATGATATTAATAAAAAGATTCATACCTGCCTGACACTTGCTGCTCTTTGAAAACTCATTTAAACTCATTGTGTTCTGCAGCATAGTAAAGCTGACAGGGGCTAGTTGTCACCATGAATATCAAATCACTGTTTTGGCCAACAAATATTGTAAAACATAAACTTATCCTTTTAAAACAGGATAATTTTATCTTGAGAAAACGGTTCTCATTTCAGTTAAAATATGGCCTTTGGGAATATAGATAAAACACACATTTGTTTGACTGGGTGGTATAGTTATTGGATGTGACATCTCCTTAACCCTAAGTGACAATAAGCTCCAGTCATTCTTATTAGTTAAAAAACCCGATCAGGTGACATCGTTAATTTCTGTCGCACATCAGTGATTGCAAATGAACTGTTTGTGGTCTAAAAGTTATGTTTCATTCCAAAATGTCATAAGCATTTATTTGGCATTTTTTGACCAATATATGTTATTAATTTAGATATAAATTCTTCTGTTGCTGTAAAATATACAGCATTTATAAAGAAAAAAAAAGCTAATTAATCATTCATTATTGATGAATTCATACCTCTAGAGATTTTTCACTCTTGCTCT